>NC_132990.1:57250000-57875000 GCF_048564905.1 Vicugna pacos
TGTCATTCCCAGGACACGGGTCTTTGTTTGGTGTTTTGGCTTCTCAGAGGAGTGCCCCATTAGGATCCTGCCCTTCTTCCCCATCCCTTACCTCCATCCCTGCATGTCAAGGCTCAGCAAGAGTGGTTGAAGGGTCTTTGGGGTATGAGGGATGGTGACGTTGGCCACGTGCAAACGTGCTGTTCATTCCGCTTTCCTTCCCACTTAGGCAAGGGTGACCAGCAAGGTAGAGAGATGGAGTGTCTGTGCTCATTGTAGGGGCATCCGTAGGGGTGGGAGGCAGGAGATTTGACTCCACCCTGCCTAGCAGGGCCAGAGCTGGTTGCAAGGAACAAGGCTTCTTGGTAAATGCAGAGCGCATGCTCTAGACCCCCTGACAATTGCTTACTCTCTTCTTTGTACCTTTCACCAGTATTGTTTCTCCCACACAATGAATGGTTTATTATATTTCCATTCTGTATGACACAGGTTGGGCTCAGCCAGAAGTACAAGGGACACCCAAATGAATCAGACGCTAGTCTGCAGAGGACTCAGGAACTGGTAGGGAAGACTGACAGCTAGGCATCCCCTGAAGGCTCCGTGTCTAAGTGTCTCCCTAGCGAGATACACTGGCTCTGAGGGAGCACAGAGGTGGGGCTCCCAGCCCAGGCACGAGAGGTCATGACGATTTGGGGCAGCAGTGAGGATTTCAGCATGACTGGAACAGAATGTCCAAGTGCTAAGAGAGCAGCCAGAGGGGCGGCTGGGAGAGATGCACCTCGGAGCGCCTCGCGTGGGTGTTTACAGGACTTCATCCTATCAGTGAAAGAATCGACTGGATGGGTTTCTGCTGGGGATGCACACGGCCGGATTCCTCCCTCCCCCTCCCTCTCTTCCTTTTTTTTTTTTTTTTGTTCTCCCATTTATGGTAACTCCCTAACTGGCTTCTAATGTCCTCTCTCTCGTCTTTGTACTATTACTCCTGCTGCCACTACCACCTGCCACTTTTGACACAGAGTACGTCCCCATCCCCAAATCTTCCTTACTCCTCCCAAGAGCCCCCTCAGGAAACAGCCTCAGGGACTTTAAATAAATTGCTCGAAGTCACCCAGCTAGGCAGAGGCGGGGCTAGGATTTAAACAGACAAGTTTGACTCTATACCTGCTCCTTTCGCGAAGAGGGGGATGTCCAGGGTCTGCTCTAAGGTGCTTGGGGTCAGGACAGGAAAAGCAGGAGAGAGCCACACTGAGAGGGTGAGGCCCGGGAACCCAGGATGGATTAGATCGCGGTCCGACTCTCGGCGGCTCGACAGTGATGTACTGCGTGTGGAGCCGTCCTGCTCCTCCAGTGGCTCCCGACCCTTCTCTGTAACTTGAGAGACAGCTCCTCGTGGGCACAGGCTGCGTTTGCCACTTCGCGGGATCCCAGAGCTCAGGGACACAGCAAGCGTCAGAAGAGAAGGAAGATGACTTAGGCCTCCCGGACTCGGCAGCCAGAGGGTAGCCAATAAGTGGTGGCAGATCATTTTACAGCTATTCAGTGCTCTTTTGATGTGACCTAGGAATAATAATAATAAAAAATTCCCCTCTCTGGAAGGATCAGTGATTCATTTCTTTGTATATGTCTTTGCCCATTGAAGCCCTTTTCCCTGCACCCAGTAAGGACAATAAAGGGGGTTGTCAGCCTCAGATCAAGGGACAGAATAATACAGGTCTGATGGGAGCTTTGTTCCTCGCAGCTCTTACTGCTGAGTGACGGTGGTGATGGGGAGGATGTCTTCTGAGCACCTGCTGTGTTCAAGGAAGCTTGAAAAGGACTCTGCAAGGTGGGTGCATACAGGATCGCCTTTTACATACAGGGAAACTGAGTCTCCTAGACATTAAATATTTTCCCCAGCATCGCACAGACAGTGCTGGAGCCCATTCCCTTATCCACAGGTTAGAGTATTTACCAGCATTATGCTTTTATTGTAGTTTTATCGAATTATTGTCTTAATTATCATTATCATTATTCAGTTTCATGGGATGAACATTTATACCAGACCAGGGCTGGGCACTTCTAAATCCAGGGTCCCACGTAAATTTCCCAGAACTCTGGGGTTGGCATTTGTCCTACAGCCCGACATCTTCCAGCATTTTATTCTGAGTCAGGTCGTTCTGCACAACTCCCCGTTGTCTGTTTATTGTTAAATCCACTCGTAAGGAAATAAGAAGCATGATTAAAAAAACAGAAAAATAAAACCCTGGGTCCACACACCTTCCACATCACCTGTTTATTTTTGCACCTCCCTTCCTGTCCTTATCTGTGTGTGTTTAGATTTCGATTACAGGTATATATTCATTTTTAAAAACAGGTGCAATTTATACAATGTTTTATCCTTTCTTTATCACTTGACATTATTTGGGGACTTTTTAAAAATCTTCCTCATAATTTTCTCAGACTTCAGTAACCACCTGTGGACAGGGCACTGTTCACTTAAAGACCTCTATTTCTGTCTTTCTTTTTTTTTGGTGGGGGGAGTAATTAGTTTTCATTTATTCATTCATTTTTTTTTTTTTTAATGGAAGTACTGGAGCTTGAACCCCGGAGACATACACTCTGTCCCGGAGCTATACCCTCCCCCGCTCAAGACTTCTGTTTCTGAAGTTTTGTTTGCAATGGCTCTTTGTGTCTCTACGATTTAAAGCATTTCCTTCAAGTATTTGGGGGGAATAAATTGTCAGGAGAGGGCTTATGGGTTGAAAGGTGGTCAGCTTGTATTATGTGAGCACCTGCGGGGTTTCAGAGTGGGAGTTACAGCCGTTAGAGATGCTGAATAGGACAGACTCGGTCCCCGTCCTCCGCAAGCTGACCCCCCTTCCCCGGGGGGAGACAGGCCAAAGGGATAAACAAATAAGCAAGCAAGATATTTGGACTGTGGGGGCATATGCTGTGAAGGGGCGAGCAAGGGGATAGGATAGAAAAGGACGGGTGGAGTCCCCTTGGGCAGGTTTCTGGGAAGCCACTCTGAGAAGGTCGTTGGAGCTGAGACCCAGAAAATGGGAGCAATGCAGGCAGAGCGAGGGAGCACGTGCCAAGTGTGGGTGCCTCTCGCATCAGGGGAACTTGACCTGAGGATGGGGTACAGAATACCGATGGCCATGCTTCTCAGCGTAATCACTTGCTCCAAAACTCTGGACGCTGTTTGCTGGAAGTCTTCAGTCCTGCTCTCCCGACCTGGAGTAGCCTCCTGACGGGTCTACTTTTGTCCCTCCTGCAAGTTAGAGGAACTCTGTCTCAAACTTGACTGAGTCAAAAAAAAAAAAAATGCATCGAGAGGTTCACGTAGGTGAGAAGTTCAGGTACAGCTGGATCCTGGTGCTCACACAATAGGGCTACAGGGCTTGTTCTCAGCTCTGCTTGGCTCTGGGCTGGCTTTATTCCGAGGCATGTTCTAGTCTCATTGTGATGAGATGGTCACCAGCAGCAACTCGTGCTCACATCTTTACCAGCTGTTCTGGCGGAAGTCTTCTTTATTGGCCTGGTTGAGTAACGTGGTGTCCAGGGTAGGAGAATTGGTTGGGATGATGGGGGGGGGGGTGGCGGGTAGACAGAGGCAAGGACTGATTATCCAGGCATGGATTTTGTGCCCATTTCTGGTGCTGGGAGTGCGGTCAACCCACCCAAACCTCATGGGATGAGAAGAGTGGAAGGATAATTATTCAAAGGAAATTGATGTTCTGTGGCCAGAAGAGGCAGGTGGGATGCTGGGCCAGCAAAACCAAAATGATCTCCATCAACATCCACATCTCTAGCCTTGTTTGCCTCCCCATCCGGGGAAAGACTCTTCTCTCTCACCCATTATACTCCAGCCACACTGGCTCCTTCCTCGTCCTGGGCCCCCTGGACTCTTTACCGCCTCCAGCTCTTGACATGTGTTCCCTTCTTCTGCCTACAATGCTCTCAGAGAGACGGGCTCATTCGCACCATTAGCCCTTAGTTCATTGGGCCATTTCTCAGAAGCTTCTAGAGTTACCCATCCAAGTGGACTCCCACAGTTCTTTTCATTCCATCACCTTATTTCTCACTTTCATGGCACCCCTCACCATCTCGAATTATCTTGTTTACCTCCTTGTCTGTTTGGTTTTGGGGAGGACGGGGTTGGTGACCATGCTGGTTACTACTGTGTCTCCAGCCCCTCAAGCAGGCTGGAACACGCCAGGTGCTCGTGGCATAGGCACTGAGTAAAGGCAGGAGTAGATGGTCGCTGTCAGCTTCTCCAGTCTTCCTAGATTGTGCTGGAGTCACTGGCCTACCTCGGGTAGATCCGGTCCAGGGGTCCCAAACCCATAGACTGGGAGCCACCAGTTCCTTGAGGGGGAGGGTGGTGGCTCAAGTGGTAGAGCGTATGCTTAGCATGCACTAGGTCCTGGGTTCAATCCCCAGCACCTCCATGAAAAAAACAAACAAAAAATAATAAATAAGTGAATAAACAGACCTAACGGTCTTCCCTCACAAAAAATAAATTAAATAATTTTTTTTTTAAAGTGTCAGTTCCCAGCTCTGCTCCTTTCCACCCGGGACCAGCCAGCAGACCTCCCTGGACTTCAGTTTCCTCTCCTACAGCATCAGTACAACGACCCTTACTCTGCGGGGGGCGAGAATCCAGAGCGACGTGGGCTGTGGAAGGGCTCTGTAAGCTGAAAAGTGTTATGTGGTTTTGCTGTTGCCGATGGACCGCGGAGCTCTCTGGGGGCGGGCTTACCATCACATCTGCTTTGCGCCCTTTCCTCTCTATCTTCCTCGTGTGTCTGGTATCCAGCTCTCATTTGTATCCTTATTTATGGAAGAACTGCTTTGCCAAATAGTCACAGAGGATTGTACCATCCCAGCCGCAGGGCTAGGTGCTGGGTGATGGAGGTGGAGGAGTCACACGTGTGTGTGCGTGTGTGTCTCTGTGTGTGTGCATGTGTGTGGGCTTGTGATGTGTGCACTGGGGACAGCAGGAATGGAGGCCCTCTGCCCCGCACCCTGCAAATTTCAGGTCTTCTCAGACACTGTTCTGTCTGTTTATTTATAAACAGGTGGGGGGCTCTGGCTTTCAATGATAATCATACATGCCAAGAACAGACAGGTCATCCACCGTCATTTTTTTTTCCCCAATTAAGAAATGAAATGCCCTTCAAAGGCACAGAATGGAAAACACCAGGAATGGCCGTTGCTAGGTTTCTGACTCGGTCTGGGTACAATGGCTTGCTTCCTCCTTATTTCTCCCCAGAGGCCCGGGGTGTTGAGGAACTGCAGGCTGGCACCCTTGACTCTTCCTCATTTGGCCCGGACTCTCGCTGCGTGTGAAGCCTTCTCCCAGGACGCTTCATGTGGACAAAGCTACACGCTCCCTGATTTCATCACTGGCTTTCAGGGCTCAGAGCCCTCGAGCAGGCTTGCAGCTGGGTGTTCTGTATTCTTCTGTGCACTCTTGTCTGCTGTCAGAGGGTCTGTGCCTGGTCGTGTGGTTTTGTCAAACATCGCCTTGGCTTTCTGGTGAAGACTTAAAGCATCTGTGCCCACCTGAGGCTGGCACTGGCGTACTGGCTAGTTTGGTGATTGGCTCCGCATAGGGGCCTCTCTGAAATCTCCATCCTGAGGCACTGATGGGAAAGAGAAGACCATCTCTGAGCCAACTGAAGGGTCAAGAAGAAAGAGTATTTTTATATATCCTCAGCCTGTTCTTTTCAGGCAGCTCCAGTCACCCATGCATCACTTGGCGGCTGCCACGCTCTGCTTCTTTGGCTCATGGTCACTTTCCAGAATGTTCCTCGTTTTGCCTCTTGTTCTAGATTCGCTCAGTGTTGGGCTGTAGCTCTCCTCGTGGCGGTTACTTGGATGCGTCCACTTGACAGGGCTGAGGGGGGCTCAGATGCCTGGAAACACGTTAGTTCTGGGTGAGTCTGTGAGGGTGTCTCCAGGAGAGATGAGCATTTGAATGGGTGGCCCGAGCAAGGAAGGTCACCCTCACCCATGCAGGTGGGCATCACCCAATCCCCTGGGGCCTGAACAGAACAGAAAGGGCAAGGAAGGACAAATTCTCTCTGCTTAAGCTAAGACCTCCCTCTTCTCCTGCCCTGGGACCTTCGTGCTTCTGGTTCTCGGGTGTTCAGCCTTTGACATGGATTCATGCCTTTGGCCCCTAATTCTCATGCTTTTGGACTTGGACTGAATTATAACCTTGGCTTTCCTCGGTGTCCAGCTTTCAGGCAGCAGATTGCGGGTCTTCCTGGCCTCTGTAACTAGAATGAGCCAATTCCTAGAAGAAATCATCTCTCGTAGCTCTCTCTCTCTCTCTCTCTCTCTCTCTCTCTCTTCTTGGCTCTGTTTCCCTGGAGACTCTAATACACCACCTTTGAGCTTCGTCTTGCTTCTTTTCCTCATAATTATGCATTTATTTAGGTGATCCCAGCTTGGTCCGAGGCATTCCCGCTGGGCTTGTCCTGGATTCCACCCTCTTGACCTCAGGTGGGCATCCCCCAACTCCAGCGGCGCCCTCCAGGCTGCACGCCTTAGCCCAGGCTTGTTTAGTTGGCTCGTGCTGGACTTGGATGCCTGCTGTGGACCCGGCTCTGGCTAGACACTGGTGGTTTGTTTTATCCAGTTGGCTCACACGGCGGGACCTTGCTTTTCTGAAAGTTTCGTCTTCCTGAACTTCTGGAGGCCTCCATCCCCTACCTCTCAGCTTCAACAGGTGTCCAGTATGTGCTGGAGCAGTAAAACAATTCTTCAGTGCTATAAACTCCAGGGCTCACCTGTTGAAGGTCAGTGTGTTCAGAGATGTTTTTACAGCCCATAAACAGAGCAGCCATTGACAGTGGAGCATATTGGGTCGTAAATTATTTTGCCGATAGACCAGCCCCTTATTTACAGGGGGAAATTTCACATCCACAGCCACTCTGCGCGGTGAGAAAGTGCAGTTCTGGTCTCACCCACGGGCTTCCTATCATTCTACTGATAAATGCTTTGTTTTCTTCCCCTGGCCTGTGATTTACCATTGGAGTTTTGGCCTATAGGCCTCAACCACATTTGCCCAACCAGTCATTTTTCTCTGCTCTAACTGCAGCCTTTGAGAGGTGTTCGTTTGGTCCAGATTGGCCGTGGGAAGGGTTCCTAGAGCTGAGGCTATACCAATGATCACTAGTGAACTCTGGAACTTCTGGATATTTCAGGCACTGATGGGGATGGCTACTGATCTGGGAGGTGGGTGTCTGACAGCTGCTGGGGTTGGGGGTTGGGTGGAAAGTCATCCAGACATGCATTTGGAACCTGTGATCCAGCTGAGTTCATTTGGGCACTTTACATCTCCCTGGGCCTCAGTTTATTCATCTGTAAAACGGGCCCAGTAGGGTCCATCACAGGGGAGAGTTGAGACATGAGAGGCCTGTGAAAGAGCCCAGTATGCCGTAGGCAGAGAACTGAGCTGCTCAGGCCATGCTCAGGGTCTCAGTAAGCCCTTCAGGGTGACTCAGTGGTTCCTTCTCCTCTCCCGTTGTGAGAACTGACAGAGCTGGAGAAGATAAGGGCGCCGCCTCAGAGCCCGGTGTGCGTGAGCCTAGGCTCGGTGTGAGCTGCCCCGGGACACGGGAGGGCTCACACAGCGTGAACGGGCAGCGGGCCACTGGGCCACCGCCCCACCGAGCTGTGATCCGGAGGCTTAACAAGACCCCATCACAAGCCTCCCCACTGCTCTCCCGCTGTTGGAGTGCCTCCTAATTACGGGCCTTTCCATGCTTTAGGTTGAACTGGGTTGGGGGTTTGGGGAGAATCATTCTGGGCAAAGAATGTCTCTTCCTGTGCTGCTGACTTCTCACCGCCTCTGGACAGACAGCTGGACAGAGAAGGATGCAGACCCACTGGGCTATCACGAGGACAGCCGCTGGCCCTTCCGGCCGAATCAGCCTCGTGGCCCTGGTGGAAGGCGCCAGAGGCTTGTAAAATACCAGGATGTCTGTATAGGCGTTTGCAGTAACGGGCTCTCCTACTCCCTGACTTTCATCCAAGACTGGTTGGGGTCTGAGGATTTCTCACTTCCTCTTCATCCTGAGCGAATGAATCAGACCCATCTGAGCTGCTTCTGGCTGGATCCCCGCACACACACAGAAAAGAGAGAAACGATGCCCTGCCGGCACCCACCATGTGGCTGTGGTATCCCGCTGACTCCTGACAGCAGCCCCCGCCCCCAGGCGGGAGTGGCTGACCCCGCACATCCGGGGACCTGAGGCCCGGGGAGGTGAACTGACTTAGTGGGACGTCAGGCAGCCCGGGAGTGGCAGCTGGGATTTGAATCCAGGACTCTGGCCCCCAACTGTTGAATAGCTTGGCCGCCTCAGAGGCTAGGAGGGAAACAGACTGAAGCAGGGGGCTGCGAAAAAGCCAGTGGGTTTGTGAGGAGGTTGGGGAAGGGGAGGAAAAGGGAAATGCGTGAAGAAAAGCACGCAGTTATTACCTCATCGCGGCAAATGAAGTTTGCTCCTGTGGTGGAGAATTGTGAAACTTGGCTTTGAAAGTTTTATGTTCTGTAGATCTCTGAGCTGTGAGGACTGCATGGCAAGAACTGTTGCAGCACAGCCCGCTCCCTCCCACCCTTTAATGAGAGCTCTGGTTGTTGGATCATGCTTTCCCACACAGTTTGATCAGATTTATAAACAGCAATTTTTCTTATCAAACCACCTCTTACTGGCCGTTCCGTGAACACAGACGCTGTCCAGCAATGGGACGCAGGGGGCTTATGTGAAAGCACCCACACTCTGCCCACGTCTCAGTGCCTCCTTCAGAGCCCCTGGGACGGGTGACGGCCAACCCCGTTGTTACTCAAACAGGAAGCAAGTGCACAGAGTTTCGGACGCCTCCCCAAGGTCAAGCGGCTGACAGTGGTGAGGCCAGACTTGGAGCTCAGCTCTGCTGGGTTTTGGGACCCATCCCTTTCCACAGTCCTAGCCTGAAGGCTGCTTTCTCGGAAATGTGTTTACATATATTCTCTAATTCAATTGTCACCATAAATCGAAATTCAAGTGTGAGTTCTTAGTGACGCCATCTTATAGAGGGTAAGCCAAGACTCAAGGTTAGACACCTTGACCGAGACTTCATGGCTATCTAGTGCAAAGTAGAACTTGCACTTGAATTTTCTAGACTCTAACTTCCTGTTCTTTTCATTTTACTATATTTAAAGAACAGCCTCATGAATCATATTGTATACCTGCAATGTATGTAATATTGTAAAGCAACTCTACTTCAATTAAATGAAGAAAAAAGAACAATACCGTCTATCTTTCTATCCATCCATCCAATCAACATCTTTTTAGTGCCTACTTTTACCAGGTCTAGGTATAGCACTCTGGTGATAAAAACCCACCATATGCCTCCAGGAGCCAGTGGTCTGAAAAAAACAGGGATCAACTACAGGATAAAATGCTGAAATAAGTGTGGAAGTAGAAATGTGAAGGTGGAGGGAGATTAATTTGCCAGTTGGTTGGGGGAGGCGATGATCCTCTGCCCCTGCCTGTTGAAGACCTTGTTTTGAAGAGTGTGTTCTGTGTGTTTTTCAAAACTTCCTCCTAATTGAACGAGGCACCTGCCTCTGTGGCATCCCCACGGGCAGTGGTTGAGCAGGAAGTCATCCTTGATGTGAATTAGGTTAATTTGGTGAAAATGAAATGAAAAGCCCTGTAATCTGGGGTGATGGGAAAGCCTGGGGGGGAGCACAAAGCTGAACTTGCGGCAGAAGCTGCTAATTGAATTGTGATCTTGGGCTCTAGCTGGTTACATAAACCATCTTCAGGTAAGAACTCACCGGGGCTGGGCTGTCAGGAGTCAGGCTGCCTCTTCTCATTAGGATCCTGAGTGCATTTCTGCAACTGCCCAGACTTGTGGAGAGAGCTCTTTTTCTGCAGTTCACACATCCTAGGAGGGAGGACTCTGGGTGGACTTCCCTGAACCCCCGAAACTGGATGTAAAATGTGTGTATATATATGTGCCATTCTCTGCAAGAAGGACCACAGCTTTAATCAATTTCTTTTTTTAAAAAAATTTCTGAGCAAAAGAATATAAAAAACTAGCAATGTGGTTTCTGGTTCCAACCCAAGCAGAATTTTGATTCAGTAGGTCTGGGGCTCTGTTTTTCAGTTTGTATATTTGGTGGTAGATTTCCAGGTTATTCTAATGCTCACGCTTGGGAACCACTGAAGGAGAACTCTACTTCTCAAACTTCAACCAGCCTGTGACGCTCCTGGGGATCTTGATAACATGCAGGTTCTGCTTCAGTAGGACTTGGATGGAGACAGTGATTCTGCTTCTAACCAGCTCCCCGGTGATGCTGCTACTGCTGCCAGTGGGTGAACCACACTTTGAGTACCAAGGGTCAAAGGCACCCTTACGTGGGTCCGTCATTGGACTTTGGTTAGAGTCAAACCACATCCAATTCCTTTGCTTGACATTGAGGCAAACTGCTCAAGCCACTTCCCTTTGATGAACGTTAGATTTCTTAGATGTGTCGAGTACTTCACAACCAAAAAAATCCCATTTCAAGTGGAAGTATGGAGAGTGAAAAGAATAAGTTCGGGGGTAGATAGATAGGTATAAACCCAGGCCCCAATATTGATCATACCTGTGTATCATTAGGGATGACGTTGGCTATAAATAATGGAATAATTGACTAACAGTGGTTTAAACCAATAGGGGTTTATTTTTCATACCTACCAAAAAGCCCTGCAGCAGCATTGGGACCACTGGGTCAGCTGCCAGTCATCAAGGACCCAGGGACACTTTGCCCTCCTGCTCAGTATCTCTAGCCTGTAGCTCTTGTGGGGAAGAGAACACATCTCCTAGCCTCTTGTCAGCATTTGGAGCAGGAAGAAGGGACACTGGTGGGAATCATGTTGCTAGCCACCCCTAGCTGCAAAGAATGTTGGAAAAGGATCACGAACGTTTTCAACCTCTAATTTTTTTAAAATCATTCTTACTTTTTATTGAAGTGTATTCAATGTACAATGTTAGTTTCAGGTGTACAGCAAAGCAATATAGTTACACATATTCATACATACATATAAATTTTTTCAGTTTCTTTTCCATTACGGCTCATTATAAGAAATTGAATATAGTTCTGCATTCTATACAGTAGTTGCTTTTTGTTTCTCTCTTTTATATGTAGTAACGTGTATCTTCCAACCTCTATTCTTGAGAGCAGCAAGAGAGGAAAGATTTGAGAAATGCTCTTGGGGCAGGCAGCTCAGGGTATTCTCTGCCGCATCATGTGACTCTGGGCAATTTACCAAATCTTTCTGAGCCTCAGTTTCCTCATTTGTAAAACAGGAGAATTAAGTGTTGTGTGTGGTTCCCGCACCAGCAGCAACAGCATCACCTGGAAACTTGAGTCCCACCCCAGACCTACTGAACCAGAAACTCTGAGGGTGGAGTCCAGCGGTTTGTATTTTGAGAGGCCCTCCAGGCATTTCTGATGCATACTCAAGTTTGAGAACCACTGCCTTAAAGATTTCTGGGAAGACCAAGCAAGAGGATTATTTAAGGCATTTGACACTCAGAGAATGTTCATAACTCGTAGCCTGGGAGGTCACATCTGACACTCAAGCAAGCTGCAGTGGCGCCCCTTTTGTGGAATGCTGACTTGGAACCAGAAGTTTAGAAAACATGTAATGAAGAATTTCCAAGGTTTGTTCAGACTGGTGATATCCGTCCTCTAAGTCCCTGGGGTCCTTTTCAGACTCTGTTGCCTAAGGGCACTAAGGAAAGGCTCCCGAGCCGAAGAAGGTCAGAGAGTCAGCTTTTCCTTTAGTTTTCAGACATTACAGGTTAACTGAGATCAAATTCGCATACCGGCAAGAGTCACCCTTTGTAAGGACGCAATTCAGTAACTTTCAGTATCTTCACCGAGTTGTGCAACCACCACCTCTATCAAATTTCAGAATATTTTTATCACCCCCCAAAAGAAAGCATATCCCCACTAGCAATCACCCCCCAATCCTCTCCTCCTTGTAGCCTCTCCGGCAACCACTAATCGACTTCCTATTTCTAAGGATTTCCTTCATCTATCTGTCTGTCTATCTACCTGTCGCTCATCTATTTATTTTTTTTTACTGACTTGTTTACTAGGAAGAATTCCAAGATTCATGTTGACATCATTGAAGAAAATACCAAAATTCTGAGACCGAAGTCCAACATGAGTTCATCCTGTGATGCGGCTGCCAGAGGAAACAACAATGATGATATTGTTTATTGTTGACAAATGTGATTCTGTTGTACTACTGGGAGTCAGAACACTGGGGTAACTTAACTGCGTGTCTGTGGCCTTCAGTCTCCTCTCTAAGGTTGGGGAGCTGAACTTCCTGGGATGACCCTTAAGGACCTCCGGTTCTGAGAGTCCACATTGCTGTTTTGTGCTGGTTGGAGTCAACCACAGGTTCTGCCCATAGCTCTGGGTCCTGCACTGTGGAAGTCCATTGAATTGGAAGTCAGTGATCAGGCTGGGGAGGACCCTGAAGCCTTGGCACAGGAAACTGGGATGTTGCTTTAGAGAAAGGATGGGGCTGGAGGTATAAGAGCCCTGCCTTGAAATTTCTATCCCGGGAAGAGGAAGCAGATGGAATCTGTAGGGCTCAATGGGCAGAAGGATGACTAATGGAAAAAGCTGTAGATCAACACAAGGGAAGCTCTACAATAGTCAGAGATATCAAGTATGGAATGGATGCTTTTGACAGGTAGCGAGTGCCCTGCCACTGGAACTGTGCTCTTGCAATGGTATTCAAGCATCCAGTGGGGGTTGGACTAGACGGTCTTTCAGGTTTTTGCCAAAATGTGACAGTGCAAACCTCTGAAAGTCTGAGACCAAAGTGAAGTAAATGCATATAAAAAATCCTTCCCTCTTTCCTGCTTCCGTGGACGACAACCTACAGCAAAAAAGTGCAGATTTTATTTGTGTCTGCTCTCTCTCTCCTCTCGGACTGGATTTGTGTTTCGCACAGAGGGGATCTCTCCAGGGGCATGTGAAGAACACAGTTCTCCTGTTGGCCCTCTCTCATCACGGAGGCGGCCAGCCTTTGGATTCCGAAATGGTCCCTATCTCAGTGTAACAGGAGAGAGGTGTGTAAACAGAACACTGCTGTACCGGAGCCTAGGGGCTTCATGGTGGCACATATGCAGCTGAATGGGGGCCCCCAAGGGAGCAGCCAAGATCGTCTTCCCAGCACAGAAACTTGAGCTGAGCCCTGGAAGAAACAAGGAGCCCCTCTAGAAGGCGAGGGCTGAGCCACGAGCCTGGAGCTCCTGCCAGCAACTTCCCTACCAGTTCCCTTGGAATCCAGGCCCGACAGGAAGGTTGGCGGTGGCCAGATGTATCAGCACTGAGGCTGGCCGGACCCTTCTTCAGCACTGACTTTATTTCATCTCATCGAATCTTCACAGCAACCCTCTGAAAAAGGTACTGTTCATTATTATTATTATTACTATTACTATTACTATTATTATTAGAGGGAAGTTGTTTGGTTTATTTGTTTGTTTGTTTATTAATGGAGGTACTGGGGATTGAACCCAGGACCTTGTGCATGCTAAGCACGTGCTCTACCACTGAGCCAGCCCTCCATCCTCTTATTATTATTATCATCATCATCATCACCGATTTACACAAGTGAGAACTGAGCCACCAGCTGGCTAAATCGTCTACATTTAGTGCTGGGCAGCAGGAGGGACCAGGCAACTTAAGAAGGCCTCCGTGGGAGGTGCCAGTTGGACTGGTCCTGAAGGATGAGTAGATGCCGGTCAGGGGTGGAGGAGACATTGCAAACGTACCACGTGGCAGTGGGGCAGTCTGAGGAGCAGAAGATGCTGGACATTTCCGTGTGGCTGGGCACTGGCCCTGCGCAGGCGTGAGGAGTGGATGGGAGGTGGCAGCCCAAGAGGACAGGCCAGCCCTTGAAGGACGTGTGTGTCCTGCTCTAAGCAGCCTGCCTTCATCCTGTGAGACAGGCACTGAGGACTTGCTTAGGTGAGTTTGAGAAATCTCTCTCCAGGAGGCTGTTGAGAAGCAGCTTTCCCTCCGCTGTCCTGTCCCCTACTTCCTCAGGCTCTGACTTTCCCCCTTGACCTTCCCTTAACAAGCCCATGGCTGTGACTCTAGCAGCGTTCAGGAGTCATCAAGGAGGCCCGACTCACCTCGTCTGCCCCTAAGAAGCTTTCCAGGCAAGACCTTTGAAATTTGGTCCCTAATTGCTACAAGGTGCATCTCTCTCCAGCAGGACTGCCCCGTCCTCATGGATGCAGACTTTGACTCTGACCCAGCTTTCCCCACCACATTCGATGTCAAGATGAGGCATTGTAAAGGGGAGTGGTCTTGCTTTGGGACCCAAGAAAAAGTGTGGTGATTTAGGCTCCCAAAGACTTCGTGAAAGTTGAGCTGTCAAGGAATCTACTCCTGGCACTCACTGTCTTGCCCTTTCCCCCTGGCAGGTAGCTTGTGGAGCAGAAAGAGTCAAGGCTTTGGCACCCAGGGGACTAGAATTCAGATGCTGGGTTAGCCCTGTCTAGCTGTGTGGCTCTGGATGAGAAATTAGGATAAAAATACCCATTTGCCAAGATCATAGAAAGATCATAAAAAGTATAGGCGGCCAGGAGGTGTTTGGACACCGGGTTTTTTACTTTTTGTATTGCATTATTATTCTTAGCAGAGCCCTCTGATAGGGTATCTTGAAGAAGCATCTCTTCCTGGGCCCTCAGAGTGTGCGCGGAGTTTATGGGTCCCCCTGGCAGCTGGGTCCGCCCAGTGTCTCCTGCAGACAAATGTTTGGACTGAACTTCACCCTCTGCACAATGAGGAACATGTTTTAAAGGCCTCACTTGTCAAAAAGGACTTATAAAACAGACTTAATGAGACTTCTGGATAGAGCAGGAGCCATAGGATTGGCTGGTCTGGTGAGTGGGGCAGTATTCGGCCTCCTGGTCTCTCCCCACACTGTGCTCCATGCCTGTCCCATCCCCGCTGGGTCATGTGCCCCCTGCCCACCCCTCCTTTGACTTCCCTGATAAAATGCTTACCTGATACTGCGCTAGGATGACTGCTAAATGCCCTGCAAATATAAACTAGGCTGTGAAGTTACACTGAAGAAAAGTCCAGAAAACCCTCCAGTTTAATGTTACAGGCAGCTTGCTCTGAATGGAGGCCAAGCAGCAGAATCCTTCTGGACCAACCTCTTCGGGAAGGAGATCATATATGATGTAGATTTTTGTGGGGGGGAGGGGAGGTAATTAGGTTTATTTATTTACTTACTTATTTTATTGGAGGCACTGGGGATTGAACCCAGGACCTTGTGCACGGTAAGCATGTACTCTAGAGAGGAGGGTATAACTCAGCGGTAAAGTGCATGTTTAGCATGCACAAGGTCCTGGGTTCGATCCCCAGTACCTCCATTAAAATAAATAGACAAATAAATAAAAACCTAGTTAAGCACGTACTCTACCACTGAGCTATACCCTCCCTGCCATGATGCATATTTTACAAGAATTTTTAAAAAGATTTTAAAGAATGAATAGATAAGGCATAAGACATGGCTTTATGCTGGGTGGGAGCTTTTAGACTCTTCCTGCCCCCCTGCCCTGTCCTCCTCCTGATCTTTCATTTTCTTCACAGACACAGAGCAGTTTATCCTCCTGGTACCAAATGAGGTGGGCAGCATATTATTCCTATTTTATAAAAACATTAAACAAATCCTACAAGGTCACAAAGGTTAGTTGGCTGTGTGGTGGCACATCTCAGATGTACCTTTTTCTTCATCAGGGTACCATTTTACAGATGGACACACTGAGGCTCAGGGGGTGGAGGGCCTTACTGCCCGAGGAAGTAGCTGATTTGGGACTCGGATCCACAATGACCCCAAAGGAAACAGCCCGTCTCTTTCCAGCACCTGGGGTCAGCTCCAAAAATTCAAGTCCGTTTACCAAGCCCCGTGCCCCCTTTCATTGTTAGAAATATTTGGACTTCAAAATGAGGGAGTGTGAGGGCATGTGCGGCTTCTTTGGGACAGAGATGGTGAGGATAGATGTTTTTATGTTTGATGGGCAGCCCAAGGCTGGATTCCTAATTCCCATCTGTATCTATTTGCTCCTTGACCCTTTTCCTGGTACATAGCTGCTTCTCAATAAATAGCCCCTGAATGAATGAATGGATGAATGAATGAATGAGTGATCGGCATTGTGTGTTGCTCAGTGTGGACGTGTAAGTTCCTCATTTGGCCGCTGGTCCCCGGTCTCAGGGATGGGCTTCTCCCTCCCTCCGCCTGCATGGCCGGGCACGGTGCTACCAGCATCCCCTGGTACACACTGAGCCAGCGCATACGTGGACTGCTTTTTAGGCTGCTGAATCACCCAGCTGGACTTGAGCTCTATACACATCTGGGCCCCGCTTTTAGAAACGTTCTCATCGTGGTGTGTTTATAACCATGTTCCTGTATTTTTAATCTTCCAGCCACCTGACTTCTGCAGCAAAGCCATTGTTATCTGGAATGAACTCAGTGCACTGAGGGCGTCCTGCAAGGCATATGACGTGCCTGAAGGAGAACTGGGAGCAAGGGAGGGGCTGGGGGCGTGGAAGGCACTTCCGTGCCAGCTCCAATGGGTCCTCAGCCAGGAGGAAATGGAGACCACCACCTGCAGAGTAGTGTTTACCACTTGAGAGCTCACTAAGCCCTGAGGACACAGGGTGCTCGACCCCCTGAAGGTGATTTGCTTGGTTAGTAAGAACTAGATTCAGTTAGAGTGATTTGAAACATCACTCTGTCTCCAAACCCTTAGCATGGGGCATAGTGTGAGGGGCTCAGGGTCCTTGTTTGTTGCTGTTCTCAAGATCGCCTCCTGGTCCAAGATGCCGGCTGGAGCTCCAGCCATTACACCTGCATTCCAGAAAGCAGGAAGGAAGAAAGGCAGAGGTTAGGACGAGCACACTTTAAGCACACTTCCCAAAAGTTGCAGAAACCTTTTCTGATTATATCCCACTAATCAGAACTTAGTCAGCTGGCCAAATATAGCAGCAAGAGAGGCTGTAATTTATTCTGGGCAGCCATGTACCCGGTAACATCAAGAAGTTCTTTTATTTAGGGAGGATGTGGAAGCTGATATTGGAGGGTATTTAGAGTCAGAACCTCAAATGGGAGCTTCCCTTTCTCCTGTTCCACTCTTCCCAACCTCTGGGCCAGAGGGGTAGGTATTGTTACCATCTGAGTTTTAAGAGACCAGATGCTCAGAGAAGTGAATGGTTTACCCAGCCCACAGGGTTGGACGTTAGAGGAGCTGGAATTTGAATTCAGACCTGTCTGGAGTATAAAACCTGAGTGGTACCCTTGTCCTGCTTTTTGGATTGAGATAACATTTTCCAACAGGCAGGAAGGACCACTCTGCCTGTTTTTGAGCTACGTCGGTTCCCAGAGAACACAGGGAAATGGCCATTCATCTGTGTGTGCCTTCAGCCATTATTTAAAAAAATTCTTTTTAATTGAAGTATAGTTGATTTATAATGTGTTAGTTTCTGGTGTACAGCATAGTGACTCAGTTACACATATATATTATTTTTCATTCTAAGTTATTACATGATGTTGATTGTAGTTCTCTGTGGTATACAGTAGGATCTTGTTGTTGATCTATTTTATAAATAGTAGTATGTATCTTTGCCTTCAGCCATTATTTACTGGTGTGCCCACTCTGCCATTCATCCTTCTCCAACTGGGAGATCTGTTAGCTTCTCTGCGCCTCTTCTCTTCCTCCTCTCCAGATGCCCTGCATTCCTGCAGGCTCCAGCACATGCGGAATGGCCCCGTCAGTTTTTCTTAAGTGAAATACATGAGCCTTGCCTTGGGAAAATCACTTTCGTGATCATGGTATCTCCCCTCCCAGGTAAGTATTGCAAATCAACTACACTTTAATACAAAAATGTTGTTGTTGTTGTTGAGTGAATGAATGAATGAATGACACTACATCACAGGACATTTGTTGCCCTGGGCTTTCTCCAGACTCTCGCCCATGTGTCCCCAAGAGCCAGCCCATCCTCCATGCATCAGGCACACAGAGGCTTCAGAAGCCGGCCCCCTACCCCCCACCCACCCAAGATGTTCAGAATCTCACCCAGCCCAGCTGTGCCAGGTGCACTGCGAGACCCCGGGGATCCAAGAAGGGGAAAGATAGATGCTAATGTCTTTGAGAGCTACTGTGAAGGCAGCACTTTGCTAAGTGATCCCCGTAATGACTCCAATTCCACTTGACCCTCAAAACAACTTTTTTAGGAGGCGGCATTCCCACTTGCCAGGTGAGAAGACTGAGACTCAGAGTGGGGATGTGATTTTTCAAAGGTCACACAGCTAATCAGTCAGTGGTGGAGCTGGGAAGCTGACTCCGGCTTTCATCTGGGCATCATTTGTGTTATTTATTTGTTCACTTTTTAATTCCTAATGGACTTAAGTCAGTCATTGAAATCGGTGCTGAGCATTGTCTCTGGCAGCAAAGATCTAGGAGCTGGATAAATGAGTTAGCAAACCTATTACCAAGCTCCCCTTCTTTAGCCCCCTCCTCCCCACCTTTTTAAATGGAGGTGCTAGGGACTGAACCCAGGACCTTGTGCATGCTAAGCATATCCTCTACCACTGAGCCATGTCCTCCCCCACCACCAAGCCACCTCTCGTTTTGTCAAACCTTCCCCACCAGCCAAGGGCGATGTGAAGGGGAGGCAGCCGACCTGGGGTGGGGGTGGGGGCTGGGGAGTTGGGTCTGTGAGGACGCACTGCGAGTCAGCCCGGCTGGGAAGGGAGGGGTGAGGCTGGACGTCAGGAGTCTACAGCTCTCGGGGGTCAGGAACCTCCCAGCACACTTCAGCACGCACGTCAGGGGCAGCCGTCAAGTCTCGGGGCTGCCCTGCGTTGTTGCAAAATGCTTTTCCGTCACGCATTTATTTCCTCTGACTCCATCAGACCCAGAAGGGCGGCTCAGAGTGAGAACTCACATTACCGCACAGGGAGAGGAGGTCCTGCCAATTTAAAGGGAGGATCTGGGTGCCGAAAGCCAGCACATGCCAGATGGGGGTTCGGGTCTCCTCCAGGCCCTGCTTAGCTCATGTGTCCACATATGTTCAGGGAGTCCTTCAGACCAGACCCTCTTCTAGCCGTGTGCCCCCCCCCCCGCCTGCGGGGCTCCGGTGCACTGGCTCTTGGTGTTCCTGGAATCTGCTCAGGCCCTAGGCTTTTGCCCCGCTCATCCTCCTGCCTGAAAGGTTCTTCTCCCCTTCGTCTGTGTGCTGGCTCTTTGTCACTCAGATCTCAGCCTAATGGCCTTTATTCAAAGGCCTTCCCTGGGTACTCAGTATGGGAGACACCTCGGCCCCCTACCATAGCATGTGCCTTTTTAATGTTTTGTTTGTTTTTTAATTAGACACCTTCCACTCCCACCCCATTATAATCTTAAGACAGCAACGACCTCTCATGAAGGCAGGATGCTTAGAAGAGTGGCGCAGAGCAGGGCTGGCCAACTTGTTCCGTAAGGGCTGGATAGTAACTTCCTCAGGCTTTGAGGGGCCGCATACCCTCGGCTGCACCCACTCCACTCTGCCATCATCCCGTGAAAGCAGCTACCTGCAGCGTCAGCAAATGGGCCTGGCTGTGCTCCAGTAACACTTTCTTTATAAAAACAGGTGGTGGGCAAGATTTGGCCCATAGGCCCCTAGTCTGCAGACCCCGGGTTCAGCACATTGACTGGTCTGAATCAGCTGGGCTGCATCTGAATCCTCCCTCTGGTCCTCTTTATCCTGGAATCTTGCAGTCTTCCCAGTTCCTCCCTTTCCCAGTGCCGGAGTTTCCCTGTCTCGCCGGCGTGTTGGAGAAAGTGATGGTGCTGGCCTCGTGGACTCTTGTGAGTGGACTGTTCGTATCTGGTTTGTGTGTTGCTCAAACTCCAGCCCCTCATGAGGTGGCTGCACAGAGCAGGGACTCAACACATATGTATTTGGTAAACAAATGAAGAGCTGAGCATGCAGCCAGGCCTTGTGCGGGGCTCCGCGGAGGTGCTGAGGGGCCAGAATCAGTGGGACTGTCTGCTGTCTGGGTGCTCAGAGTTTCAGGGCTCTGGCAAAGGGATTTTTTACACCAGAGGGTAGCAAACACCCCATCCCACGGGTGGGCGATATCAATGTGGGAGGGAGGGAGTGGTGGGGACAGTGGAAAACTGAAGTGTGCTTGTCCCTTTAAATTGCAGCCATGGGGTTAGGGGTAGAGCTCAGTGGTAGAGCGCATGCTTAGCATACACGAGGTCTTGGGTTCAATCCCCAGTACCTCCATTAACAACAGCAAGAAAAATAAACTGTAGCCATGAGTCTTGCGGGTCTTCTGATTTGTGGAGGAAAGTGGAAATTTGTACTTTTAGGCACTGCCTCTCAATTTTTACAGGTAATAACTTACCCGATAGAGCAAAAATGAACCAAAACAACACCGAATGGCCCCAGTGGACACAACAGCAGGTTGGGTTCTGCCATCTCCTTCCCACAAGCTCATTTTGCAGATTAAGAAACTGAGGCTGAAGGAGGTCAGGTGGCTTGCCCCCAGGCACACAGCTGGCATGTGGGGTTTGAACTCACGTTCACTGACTCCCACACATGCAGGTTCTGTGGCAGGTGCCTCAACTGTAATTGAAATGAGGAGGCAAGAGGATGGGGGTTGGAAGGTACGTTTTGGTGACTCTGAGCTCAAAAGCCCTCAGACCCTCACCTTTACCCCATCCTAGCCTTGAGGGCTGGCTGTAGGACCTGCAGTGGGCTGACCTCTGCAGCAGGCTGATCTCAAAAAGCCCATCAAAGTCATGCCCATCCCAACAGAACTTCCTCCTTGACCCTCCAGGCGCCCCTTCCTGTTTGCAGCACAGACGTCTGCTCGTTTATGTGTTTTTCACAGTGTCCGTTCCCCCGACCCCCTACAGAGGAGCGTGGGTCTCAAGGTCCCTTCTGCCTATCACCCTAGATGACCCATGAGAGGGAGGGAGAAGGGAGGCCTGAAGATCTGACTTCCTCCCTCCGTGGTGTCTGGTGGCGGGGACATTTTTGGAGCCCGACGGACCTGGATTGGAATCCTGGCTCTGCAGCTGGTCACCAGCTGGGAGACCTTGGAGCCGTTCCTTTCCCTCTCTGAGCCTCAGCTGCCTCATCTCTGAAGCAGGTGCAAGAGTCCGTTCCTTGCAGAATTGTGCTGAGGTAATGCATGCACCCTGGTGGCACCTGGGCTGGAATGCCAAGGTCACACACAAACGACCGGTCCCTTGTTTTTCTCTCTTCCTCCTCTGCCGCCTGTCCTCTCCCGCTCCCGACTCAGGCTGACCCCTGCTGCAGCTCTCTTGCCTAAATACTGAGAGAAGTTTGTGGAACCTGGGTGGATCTCGGCCCCTGCATCCCCTCTCCCCAGTGCCAGGGCTGCACGGGAAGGGCTCGGGCATAAATTACGCCCATCTGTTCCCTCCCTGCTGAGAGAGGGGAGGAGGGGGAACACAGGGGCCTTGGTGGATGTTGCACTTTCCATGCGCAGCTGTCGGGAACAATGGAAGGGAAGAATGTGAGCCAGTGAGGAGTCCGCCCCACCCTGCCTCTCAGCCCCTAAGGTGGGGGTGGATCTCAGGAAGCAGTTCTCTGAGGTCTGTGGTCCTGGAGAACAGAGACCCCTCCTCCTGCCAGCCCAGACTGTGCTCATGGTCACCCATGTGCGCCTTCATCATTATTCATTCACAACAGCAATCATTCGTTCATTCATTCTACAGATGTTTCCTAAGCACGTGCTCTGGGCAGCCAATGCTGTGGGCTAAGAATTGAGATGAGTGGCTTGTCTTTGGAGAGCTCCCCAGTCAGTGGGAGCGACCACATGGAGACTGGCCAGCTTTGAGCACAGTGGTGGAGGTGTGTGTACAGATTCAGGGGAGGGGAGGCTTCCTGGGGTCACCCTTTGATGTGGACACGGGGAAAGTACCCTGCAGCCTGACAGCAGGGAGCCCTTGGCAGAGCGGGTGCAGCAGGATGGGCAGCTGGCGGTGTAACGAGGGGCGTGGTGCCAGCCCTTCTCCCTCCCGTCTTTCAGTTCTTCCTCTGCAGGATCCTCCCCATCTGGGTTTAACCAGGTTCGGGTGTCTCACCTTGGAGCAAACTCTTCATCTACCTCATGTCTCTCTCTAGCTCCTGCCCCATCCATTTCCTTCCCAAACGATTTCCCCATGTAAATTTTCTATGCTATGCCTACTGCCTCCATTTCCTTTTCTCCCACTCACTCTCCAATCTACCTCTCCCCTCCATGCTTCTCTCCAACACGTCTGAGAAGGTCATCTTGACCTCTACGTTTCTGAGTCAGTAGGTATTTCCCTATCATTTTATTGGATTTTCCAGCAGCATCTGACACAGTGGGCCATTCTGTCCTTTAAGACTCATGTACTTCTCATGCTTTGAGACACCGCAGACTCTTGGTTTTCCTCCTATAGACTCCGCTGCTCTTTCTCAGCTTCCTTTGTTGGGTTTGGCTCTTGCCTACCAGATCTTTAAACACTGGAATTCCTCGAGGCTGGGATGTGAGTCCTTCTGTCAACCGTATTTTAATTTTATCTCGAGGTGCCTAATCCACTCTGATAATTCAATTCCCATTTCGATGCTGAAAGCTCCCAAATCTTTATCTTCTAGGAAGATCTCTAGCTTCAGACCATAGAACCAAGAACCTAGCTCCTGGCGTCTCCACTTGAATGTTACCCTAACTTCCCAAACTCAACAACTGAATTTGTACCCTCCGCCTCCTTTCCTGGTCCCCTCCAAAGAGTGGCTCCATCACACATGGGCAGTGCAGGTCAGAGGCTGGGTGCTACTCTCCTCTCCATCATCCCCCACATCCTAGCACGGCAAGTCCTGCATCCCGGGAAGCCCCTTAGTCCTGGGTACCCTGGGATGGTGGGTCACTCTTCTAAAGCCCAAAGGCTAAATAAACACAGATTCTCTTCTATGACCTAACACGCTCTGTCTAATTTGACCCTGATCAGCCTTCTCTTGCCCCTGACTCTCCTAGCTCTTGGGATTCCCAAAGGTACTCCTTCACCCCTCAGAACATTGCCCCTTCCATTGTTCCCGGGGTCTAGACCAGTCCTCTCCTTTTGCTTAATTCCCTTTTACCCCTCAGATATGAGATTAAACATCCCGTGCTTTGCTGACAGAAGCCATTTTTGACGTCCCCCAGAAGAGATGCGGCTACCCACCGCTGACGTTCTCCCATTACTGTTCTCTTGATTCCTTCCCGGTAACAATCACGCGATTAGCCAGCGCTGGTCTCCTCACCGAGAATGCAAGGAGCCATCAGCGAGACCCCTGGAGGCCCTGGCCCCTCGCACCACGCGAGCACATCGCCTGGGGGCGGCTGGACCCTGGGCAGGGAGCTACCTGTGACGCTTTGGCTGAGGGGCGACGTGGCAGATGTGCGCTGGAGAGGGAGCATCTGGGCAGCTCCCTGGAGGGCGGGCTGGAGGACGTCCGCCCACTTAGGGAGACCGGTCGGGAGGCCCTCGGGCCTTGCAGGTGGCGTGAACTTGGCCATCAGCCACTGAGTCAGAGTGTGGGGGCTCGAGCCTCACAAGTTCGGCTCCTCATGGCTTGGAGACCAACTGCATGGGGGCAGCGACAAAGCAGACGGGTTGAAGGTGCCTCCCAGGCTTTGAGCTTGGAGATTTGGGTCTCCGGGTGGAGGTCGGACAGTGAGCCACAATAAATTTTGTGTGACCACAGTAAACACTGGGAATCAGGCAGTGTGGCTGTTGTGATTCCCTGGATGACTGGCATCCATATTTTTGTTACAATTACGTTTCCTTGCACCCTCCTTGGATCCGTTTTCTCCCCTCTGTCCCCACGTCCTCACTTCTCAGCTCCAGGCAGGAAAGAGTGGGACTCACAGTGAGTCAAGGGGAGAGGAACGTTGGAAGACTCACACGGAGCGCTGTAGTCCCGGCAGGTGGACCGGAGTCCGGGCTGGAAGTTAGGATGTCCGGGTTCTGCTCTCAGGCTGGTGCCTCCCCAGCTCCGGGACCCTGGGCAAGTCCCTGTCCCTCTCTGGGCTCCCCCACGCCCACCTCCACAGGGGGGTCGAATTAATTTGGTGGCTCTCAACCCTGGCCGTATATGAGAATTCTCTGTACAAAACACAAATGACTTCCTCCCAAGAGATTCAGATTTAATTGTACTAGGGTGGAATCCACACACTGACTTTTGTTTTTTTTTGAAGTTTGCCAGGTAATTCTTAAATGCAGCCAGATTGAGAACTACTTGATCAGATGATCTTGGAGCCTTTTCAACTCAGTCAGTCTAACCCAAGAATGGCTCTCTTTCAACCCCCAGAGCCCCCCGGGTTGACCTGCCCACATCACCTGCACCTCCTGTTCCTGGCCTTGAACTTGGGCTGCGGGTAACAGCAGAGGCAGTTTTCAGCTGAGGCTGGGAAGCAAAAAGGCCAAGTCTGGAGAGAGGGGGATGGAGCGGGAGCGCTGCGAGGAGGAACAGATTGAAGCTATTAACATTTGATCAGTTCGGTATTGTTCTTCTGGAGACCACAGCTTATGAAGCTGCTTAATAAATGCCTGGTCGGGGTCCAATCCGGAGCCGCCAAATGGGCGTTGCTATGGTTTCCGAGAAGGTTGTTTCCCACACAAGTCACTGCTTCCCACCCTGAACTGTGAAGACCAGCGTCCTCCCTGCGCTCCTTAACTCTGTCCCTTTCCAGAGGAGCCTGTGCTGGGAGAACGTCCCACAGGGGCCCCAGGGGGACTGGCTTTGGGGGCATCACCTGCACCAGCCCCGTGGTCACTCTGTCCTCTGCCCGCTGGTCCCATGGCTCAGCTGGTGTCGTTTCTGAACCCCAGGTTTCAGAGTCCCTGTGTGTGACTGCGTTGCCCTTGACCCAGGGAGTGGAGCAGTGGTGAGGCTGGGGCTGGCAGGCAGTGTGTGTGTGTGTGTGTGTGTGTGTGTGTAAGGATGTGTGTGTGAATGGCCAGGACTGGGAATAGCACCAGGCAATGCTGCTACATCTTCAAAAAATGTATTAAGACACATTTAAGACAAAGGAACACTTCTAAAGTCCAACATAAAAATACTCACATAGCTACCACCCCGCTTAAGAGGTAAAACTTGGCCAAATACATCTGAAGCTTTCTGTGCACTCTTTCCTGATCATCCCCTCCACCCCTCAGAGTTAACCCTGTGGTGAATGTGGGGTTGATCCTTCCCATAATGATCCTCACCCTCATTTGTTTCAATAGATAGGCTTCTTGGACTCTTGGCCCTTTCTGTAAAGCATAATGAAGTGAGTGTGTGTGTGTGCGCACAAGCACGTGTGTTGGGTCAGGTGTTGTAGGAAAGGACGGGAGGTGGTGGGTAAGACTGGAGAAACCTTGTAAATCAGAAATGCGTTTCAAGTGCCTGGGGACAGATAGGTCTGTAACTGAAGGCAAGGTTCCTAAAGTCTCCGAGCCCTTGTCCCATCTACAAAACGAGATGAGGATGAAATGGTTCAGTAGATGCCAAAAGAAATGGCCCCTGGTTGGAACTCAATCATCTTTAATTCCAAAAAAAAAAAAAAAAAGTATTAAAGAGGAGGCAAGGATGCTAGCCAACTTTACAGAAGGGAAAAACCACACAAATGATCAGATATACAGTATTTCTGGGTCGGGGTGGCGGTATGCTGGCTTGGGCTGGGTCCTCCCTCTCTCCCTCGCTCCCTCCTGTTACCCTTTGAGTTCCTGGGGTGCTGTCGTCTTTCAGAGGAGTGCTCTGTCTGTGCAGTAGGGAAATGCAAATAGGGGCAGGTTTTGCCCCAACAAAGGACTTTAGTTGAAGGTCCCCTGCTGGCTCACTGCTAAATAAAACTGCATGTAAAGAAGACCATTCGAGATGTGGTTGATTCTGAATATATAACCAAGGTAAGTGAGCATTCCAGACAAACCCTGGCTGTCAGGCAAGACCTGAGCTAAAAGAAAACTGCTTGAAAACTGAGACCAAGATTCAGGCTGCAGACCCCGTGGAGGAGCAGGAGGCCCTGACTCAGTTACCAGCCACAGCCGGGGTGGACAAAGGTGAAAGAGATCCTTCCAGGAAGAGAGAAAGACGCAAATAAACAGGTAAAGACAAAACATTTGCTGGTGTCACTGGAAATATACAGCACTGATGGAGATGGCCAGCACTCCATCCATTCCGTCCTGCGTGTCCCTGCTAAACAATCACCACATGCCTCAGATTGCACCGGACACCACGGCAAACTGAGAACCAGAAGGCGCAAGATGCCAACTGGGTGGTGTAAACACGGGATAAAAGTGAATAAACGGCTGATGGGGGAGGAGGGGCAGAAAGACACTGCTCTTTATTGAGCACTTATTTTGTCCCAGGCATTGGGGGTGGGGGCACTGGGCCTAAATTAATCCTTACAACAACTGCTGGGTAAATACTCTCCCCGGTTAACCAGCCAGCAAACTGAGTCTTAAGAGTGGTTAAGATATTTGCTTTGTAAATATCAGAGCAGAGAGTCAAACCCAGGCCTTCCAGATTTTCCAGCCTAGCACTGCTTTTTGAAAAGAATTCTGTGGCCAAGAAACTAGAATATGACTAGTCTAAGGTAGTTTCCAGTGAATAAGAAAGGAAGAATCCGATACTGACGTGAGTATCGAGAAAAATCCAATTGTGAGATAGAATATTTTGGTTAGCGCTAGTCTAGGAAAGCTTTGGAAAGCAAGCTGTATATCTGACTTCGAAGGAGTGGTCTTTTTATTTCAGGAACCTCAGCTTTTTTGTTTTCTGAGGCTATGATGTAACTTGAGAGAAGATTCTTGAAACAAAAGAAAGAGGGGGAATAATATTATCTGTCATGGCAGAGGAGCTGAAGTCCAAGTTTTATAATCCCTCTGAACAGCTCTGAGCTTTTTATGATTTGCTAGAATCCCAGGAAGACTTACGTAGCCCAAGTGGGAAAAGAAAATGACTTGTTTGCTAAGGCTGCAAAGAGATTTTTCAATTACTTCTTCATTTTCTTTTTAAATTTAAAAAAAAAAATTTTTTTTTTGAGCCCCAAATCATCTCCACAGTTTCCTTAGATGGGATTAAACTTGAGCTTCAAGTTTTCAAAGTTCAACTGGTTTGGAGTTTCCTGTGTCCTAAAAATGTCTTCAATTAAAAGCAAGGGAAAAAAATGTATTTTTTTTCATCTTCATCAAACTAAAAAATGGCTGAAGGGATTTTATTCAAACTTTCCCCCAAAATTCACCTTTTGCCAAGACCCAGCATGGAAAATTTCAGCCCAAAAGGATCACTCTTTGGCAAGTTACCCGAGCTAATGAAAACAGAGGGGCATAAAGAGAGTCTGTGTGTAGCTCCAACTGTAGTGGTCATTGGAGCCCACATTGTATGAGAAGAAGGGCCTCATTCAATAACCCCCCTTTTAAGTCTTTCTTATCATCAATATGGATGAGACTTGGATTTGAAGTGGTCACCAAACAAAAAGCACTTGCTTTATGAATACAGTCTGGGCAGTGACATTATTTCAAGTGGCTTTGCTCAATTATGAGGGACTTTGGAATAAACTTGTCGTAAAGGGAAAGGTAAGAATTGTTCCAAGGAGTGTAGATTCAGCCATTCATTCATTCACTCATTTATTTCTCAAGTGTTACTTGAGTGCCTCAATGCGTGTGGCTCTTTAATAGACGTGAGGCTTAATCATGGTGGGGAAACAGAAGTGGTTCCTGCATGCATGGATCGCTGGGGGGAGGGGAAGGAAACAGACTCAGTTACAAAATGTGACAAATTCTGTGGTGCAACAGAGCAGGGTGCTGAGATAGAGAAAATCAGGAGTGGCAGTGATGGGAGGTTGTCTCTGTAGGAGACTAGGGGAGGTCTAATACGTATTCATTCATTCAGCGTTTGGCAAACATTTAGTGAGCGGCCACTGTGCCCTGCGCTTCCACTGGGAACACAGAGCTGAACCAGACCTTGATTCTGCCTTCAGGGTGCTCCCTGACCGGTGGGAGAGCAGGCCGGTGAGCAAGGAACTAGGACAGGTGCTTTCATCAGTCATCGGCAGCGTCTACTGGGGGGATGCAGACGGGAGCTGAACAGCTGGGCTTACAGTGGCCAAAGAAGGCTCTTCCAGGAGGGGCAACTGAACAGGGATTTGTAAGATTTGATGTTGGGAATACAGAGATGAATGAGAACCAGGGCTGCCTTCAAGGAGCCTTCAGTCCTGTTTTGTTTCCTGACTTACCTGTCTGAGGGTCGGGAGCCTGTGGTGTGGGACCCTTCAGTCCACTAGCAAGCATGGAACTTGAGCCAGAGGCTGTGCCGAGTAAATGGTGGGCCCCTTTCTCTGATGTCTCATGGGTACCTCTTTGGATTTAGCCTAGTGGTTAGGGGCTTGGCTTCTGGAGTCAGCCCACCCGGGTTTGAATTGCAGGGCTAGTCTTCTCGAGCTGTGTTACTGTGTAAATTCTCTCTGTGCTACTGTTTCCCTGTATGCCCAGGGATCATAACGATGCTTACTTCCTAGGGTTACTATAAGGACTAAATGTGACCCCGATCATGCTTCCACATTCACCAAAGGTAAGACCAATATGTGTCATCCTGATGTATCTCTGAGGCCTGCCCCTCACTTTCCCACACCCCCCTCTTTATTCAGTCCAACGATGAAGGGCTGAGGACTTCACAAGGTAGGCATTATGCCAGGGATTCAGCAAGGACCGTGCCAGACCCTGGGGTCTCCATCCTCAAGGGTGGTAAAATCCCTGTTTTCCCTAAATGAAACTTCTGTGCCTCTTCCGCCCAGAAAAGAGTCATTTGTTAGCTCTGTAACGCAAAAAAAAAAAAAAAAAAAAAAAAATAGGGCTGAGGGTCGTTTCATTTTTCATCAGCACGTTTGGCTAGGTGAAAAACTGCCAGAAATTTAGAAATATCTTGCTGCTCTAGACATCAGAAGGCTGGGAGATTGCTCATTATTAATTAGAAATAAAAACTTCTTTGTGGCCCAGAGCAAGGGCAAAACTGTGATTTCACAGATCAGCGGAAAAGCTCACCACCACTGTTTTGCTTGGTATTAATTTTATTTAGGGAGTAGGAGGAACAGAAGGAAGGTGGTTTCCAGAATGATACATCAGTGTGGCCATGTAAAAACAGTCTAGGGAGGCAACTGAGGTGGGGGTAAGCGTTGCCCATGTGTGGACTTGGACAATCATTTCATCTCTCAATTTCCTTTTATGTAACGTAAGGGTAATAGAACCTCCCACGTGAGGTGGAAAGGAGAGCAGGAAAGTGGAAATGGTGGGTGCCGGGCCTTACACGGTGAAGTACTGTTCACCATGGTGTGTGCTGCTGAGACCGAGGATGTGGACTCATCTAGGGGGCAGGGACACTTCCTCCTTTCCTATTTCCTGGGTCCCTGCACAGGTCAGAGGCGGTGGCAGTGGTGAGGATTTCTGAGGAAACTGCATGCGCATCAGCTGCGTGCCTGGATAGCACGCTCCTGGGAAGTCTGTGTTCTCTGAAATTGCTGAACTTTGCAAGGATTTCCCCCCTCATTTTCTCTGGTGAGCTTGTTTTTGTTTGTTTCCAGTCCCATAGCACGTTTGCACGTTCACAAATCTTTGCAGTCTGCGGTTCTAGCGTTTAAAGGGGCCAGAGGAGGGACTTGATTAGACAGTGTGTGAACCGTGGTGTGTATGACTGACAGGCTTTTTCAGTGGCAGCTTGGTGTGTGCCTTCCGGCTCGGCGTCAGGCTCCTGCCACCGTCCCTCTGCCACCGCATCCTTCCCACCCACCTCTCCAAGGAGGCAGGACACAGAACCCGGGCCCGGCCCAGCGTGCTGGAGCCAGGTTGCCGGCAACGAGCCTTGCCGGCCCTCTCCGGGGCTCCGCGAGGCCCCGCGGGCCTGGGTGGTGGGCCCGGGTCCCCAGGAGGCCGGTGCTGGCACTGGCGGCGGCTCCGGTCGCGCAGGAGCGCGCCGGCCTTCCTGCAGGCCCTGCGCCCGGCCGGCCTCGGGAACGGACCAGGCCGCGTGTGAGCGCCGGGATTCCTGCTCCGGCCTTAAATATGCCGGTTATTTTTATCTCCCTACGTCAGGCAGCTAGGGCCATCCCACCAGTGGCCGCGGCGGCTGCTACACAATGTTTCCCTTTAGTCGGGAGGGGAAATGGAGGGAGGCCAGACTTCCTGATCACATGGTGCTGAAGTCAATGAAAAAAAATTAAGGGGGACCCCTCCCTTTTTCTGCAGTGCCCGATCCAGGTCCCCCCACCCGCTGCCCCCACCCAGCCCCCTTGGGCTCCCCGCGTCGGAGAGAGGCAAAGGCTCCAGGCGGAGGGCCAGCGAGGCAGGAGAGAGCGCAAACATAAACACGAGATTGTTGCAGTAATTGGTGCTCTGAAAACACTGAGGAAATGAGAGGCTTGTACGAAACATCAGCCGACAAGAAACGGGGTGATGTCAGACAGCCTTCCAGGATTAGAAACCCTTAAAAGCTCCGAGCCCGCGGCCGCTGCGGAAAGTGCTCGGCTCTCCGGGGCAGGGAGCCGGGAGCGCGCGCCTGGCGCTCTCTGTCGCCTCTCTGCCTCTCTTGTCCTCGTTGCTCTTTTCTTTCTTTCCTTCTTTCTCTCTCTCTCTCTCTTTTTCCTTTCTCTTTCTGTATTTCTTTCCTTCCTCTACCCCCATTTCTTTCTTTTTCTCCTCTTTCTGTTTTTCTCTCTTTCTCTGTTTCTCCGTTTTCTTTTCTTTTCTCCACTCTCTCTCTTTTATTCCTTTCCCTCTCTTTATTAAAAGGAAAAGGAGAGACCACATCAAACGATTTCCATTTCTAAAATGCCTGGTACTTTTAGATCTTTTCCTGACTTTAAAACACCAAACCGGACTCAACCCCCAAACAAACCCCAAGGGGGCAAATGACACTTGGGTGTCTGTTGTTGGAGTCTGCTCTTTCTCTTTTTCTCGGTTCTGCACGTTGCAATAATGTCCACACATGTAGGAGGGCTGGGAATCAACAGCATTTCTCAAGGACAAACTCTCCAAAAAATGGGATTAAATCTTTGCAAAAATCTGGCATGTTTCAAAGGAGAATGTAGACTTCTTGGTATATGTCATCCAGCCTCTAGCTGTTGGTGCCTCCTTTTCTTTTCCTGGTCTGAGATAATTAAGAAGACTAAAAGCACAGAGTACACACACTCACACACTCTCTCAGACACACACACTCACACACACACACACACACACACACACACACTCACTCACTCCTCGCTCCGCCCACTCTCCCCCAGCCCACAGGGCAGCGTGGCTAACACCAGTGAGCAGGCGCTCGTGCCAGGTCCACCTGGAACCCGCCTGTGTCTTTAAGTCGGAGGCCCGGTCTCATCTGTTCAGTGACACAAAAGGTGCTGCCTGTCCAGGCTTTCTCTCCTGGTGTTTGCCAGGATTAATGAGGCGATGTTTGGAAAGGGATTGAGCCCCTCCAACCCAAGGCACCCACGACACCTTTTCAAAGAATGATTTATGTCCAGCTTTACCCAAATAGGAACCAAAAGAGGGTTTTCTGTTTTCTCATCTTTAGAACAGATGAATTCAGCACCTGGATCCTCACTTTTCAGAAGCTTTAGAATCTGCCTTGTTAATTGCTCTGTCACCCTCTCCTGTGAGGGCAGGCTTTTCCCCTCTCTTTCTGAGACCCAGTAAAAAAAGGTCGCATCAAGGTCGAGTTTGTGCTTGTCCTCGGAGGAATTGGATGGGTTCCAAAGACTTAGGTTCCCTTCACTGCTGCTCATGATGAGAACAATGTCCCTCAACCGGAACCCCTTCCCCACACACTCATAAATCTTGTGCCGGGCTAGCCCCCCTAAAGCCTGACACTCCCAAGCTGTAGTAATTTGAGCCAAATCACCAATGTACCTATGGTTGTGCCACCCACCAAGATGTAGATGCCAGCCCTGTCTTCTGGTTCTCATGGGAACATTTGCATCTTTGATGTTCCCCTGACGCTCTGCACATCCCAGTGGGATGCCTCACCTCTCTCCAGTCTCCTCCTGATGCTCTTGTGTTAGATAGTGGTGTCTCCGCTCCCTCAATTTCTCAGCTTAGGAAGTCCGGGGTCTTCCTTGTCTGGTCTACCTATCAAGGTCAACAGATCCTGCTACGTAGCCCCAGAAAATGCCGGGTTCTCTGGTGCTGCTCCCCATCTCCTTGGCATACAATGCTCCTAAGGCAGACCACCTATCTCTGGGTGGTGCCTGGGAGGCTTACAGTTTAAGTTCCAAGATTTGCTACTTAGTAGCTTCACGACCTTAGGGAAGTGACTTTACTTTTATGAGCCTCTGTTTCCCCACCCATAATGTGGGGATAATGACATACCCACCTCTTGGCTTGTTGTGAGGACGAAATCAAATAAGTATGTAAAGGACCTGGCCTGGTGCCACAAAGCAGGGGCTCTGGAAATAGGGACCGTTAGCGTGTATGCTCGATACTAATGCTTCTCACACTCCACCTTGCCCAGGATCGCCTGGAGGGCTCGGTAGAACACGGATCCCGGGGCACCACTCCCACAGCTCCTGATTCAGTAGGGGCAGGGTGGGGCCTGGGAATCTGGATTTCTTTTTCTTTAAAAAAAATTAAATTAAATTAATTAATTCCTTTTTTCTTCCAGTTTTATTAATATAATGGACACGCAGGCCTGTGTAAGTTTAGGGCGGACAGCGTGATGATGTGAAGGATCTGCGTTTCTGACCAGCTCCCGGTGATGCGGATGCTGCCGGCCCGCGGACCGCACTGTGAACAAAGTCAGATGGGCTGTGTCTCAGGCTCCCTTTGTCCACACTCCTTGGCAAGACTCCCAAGGCCCCTGTTGCTCCTGGCCAACTCGCCTCCCTTGCTCACTCGCACCAGACTTCTCCCCCTCTGCTAGGTTGACACCCTGAAGCCCTCCAGGCCTTAATGCCGTCAGAGCCGGCTCTCTGCTGGGGATGCCCTTTCCCTTCCCTCCACTGCTCTGTGAGCGTCTCACACCTCAACACCCAGGAGCAGGGCTTCCTCTTCTCTGAAGCCTTGCCCGCTTTTCCTCCCAGAACCCGCCGCCTCCCTCCTCCATGCTCTGCCCTTCACTTAGATTCCATCGAGGCCTTCACTGGACGCCGAGCCACAGTCTGTGGACATGTCTGCCTCCTGCACTGGTCAGTGGGTTCTTCCCTTGTTTGTCTCTGTGACTCAACAGTATGCACAGCCCCCAGCTCGAGGAGGGGTTCAGTAACTTTGTTGAATGAATAAGACAACAAATGAACCAACAGCCCACCGTCTAGAGAAATTAGCTTATCTTATAGGATTGCAGGGTGCTCTTAGGCCTCAGACATGCCCTCCATCCCCAGCCTGCAGGGCTTTCCATCTCTGGATTTAAGTAGAGGATGCAGTTATTCGCATAACTCTAAGCTCCCTCTCCATTTGTATCACAGAATCATCCTAACGTTGTTATTCTCGCTGATTACAAGAGGGTGATGGAGGCTGGGGGAGAGGAAGCGACTGGCTTTTGGAGTCCAGAAAAGGGAGAGCCAGGCTCAGGTCAACTGGGATTCAAAGATCTCCACAAATTCCCCTGAATCACACACGTACATGTGCACACGTACACAGATATCTAACGATTACCCCTTTCTTTCTTCCTTCCTTCCTTTCCCTTTCTTTCTTTCATTTTTTAATGGAGCACAGGGTATTGAACCCAGGACCTCATGCATGCTAAGCAGGCCCTCTACCACTGAGCTATACCCAGCACTCCACCACCACCCTATGAAGTAGGTATTTGTCATGTATTCAGTGGTTCCCCCCAATCCCCTCCATAAATATGTCTGTGCCCCAACCCCAGGAACCTGTGACTGTGAACTATTTGGAAGAAGTGTCTTTGCAGATGCAATTAACTTGAGGATGTTGAGGGGAGGTCATCTTGGATTATTCAGGTGGGTCCTAAATCCAATGATAAGGGTCCTTATAAGAGACACAGTGAGGAGAAACTCAGGGAGAAGAGAAGAAGGCCATGTGAAGACGGAGGCAGAAGCTGGAGTGATGCTGCTGTGAACCAGGGAACACCTGGACCACCAGAAGCTGGAAGAGGCAAGGAAGGATCTTCCCCCAGACTTCAGAGGGAGTGCAGCCCTGCTAACACCTTGAGTTTGAACTTTTGGCCTCCAGAACTGTGAGAGAACACATTTCTGTTGTTTTAAGCCACCCAGTTTGTGCTCATTTGTCACCGCAGTCCCAGGACACTAACAGAGCATTATCTTTACCTTCATTTTACAAATGAGAAAACTGGATCGGAGAGGTTAAATGCCTTCTTCAAAGCTGCCCAGCTAATGAGGAACTGCCCTTCAAGCTTGGGCTCATTAGACTCCAAAGCTGGCACTCGGGGCACTCAGACTCCCTTTCCAAAGAGAACTGGGGGTGTCTGAGAGACACGGCACTTCTCCTAGGAAGAGAAAACTAGACTTCCTGCCCTGGGGAAAGATGAGAACTGGTCCTTTCAGCTGGCAGGCAGAGCTTTTAAGCCAGGGAATTCCCTAAGGGAAATAATTCCACGGCAAATCCCACACAGGTGGTGAAGGGAGGCGTTGAAGGGGAGTTTTGGTGGTTGGATCTGCAGAGATGGTTCCCAGGCCCATGGTGTTGGGAGACGCTGGTTGAACAGCTTATCCATAGGGGGAGCCTGGGCAGCAACTCTGCCGGCCGGTCTGAGCTTGGAAAAACACGGAGTTCTTTTCTCTTTCCCTCTTTCTTTCTTTTTTAACATGGGGCCAGGCTGGGAGGGGCCTCCATAAGGAAGGAAATCAATGGGAAATGCCTTTAGAAAATGAGACTTTTCAGCAAGCCTGCATGTCACCATTGTTGCTGCAAAGGCTTGGGCCTGGCGATGTGAAACAGGAAATCGGAGAAATCAAAGGCAGCCAATAAGAGGACAGCGTGCAGTCATCCTCCGTTCGGAAGCCAGCTCTGGCGATGGGGCTGGCAGCTCCGGGTATGCAGCCAAGTCACACGGAGGCCGGCTGAGAGAGGAGTGCACATTGGCCTGGAGAAGCGCTGTCTTGGGCAGGACAGGAGAGTTTTCCCCACATGACCGGAGGGCTGTCACGGGGCAGGGAAAACAGGTGTGTTCCGAAGCCCCTGGGCTGGGTACAATCACAGGAGACAACAGAACAAAAGGTTAAAGCCTCCAGGGCCAGGGGGCCAAATGCCAAGGTCACCTCTTGGTAACTTGGGCACGTTATTTAAATTTTCTGGGCCTGTTTCTTCATCTGTCAAATGGGAGTCATAGTAATACCTTGCTCATAGAGTCATTGAGAGGATTAACTTTTTAAAAATTAAAATATAGTTGATTTACAATGTAGTCTTAGTTTCTGGTGTACAGCCTGATGATTCAGTTATATATATATATTTCATTATAGGTTATAAGACTTTGAATATGGTTCCCTGTGCTATATAGTAGGGCCTTGTTATTTCTCTATTTTATATATAGTTGTTTATATCTGCTAACCCTCAACTCTTAATTTATCCCCTCCCCCCTTCCCTCTTTGGTAACCGTTAAGTTTGTTTCCTCTGTCTGTGAGCCTGTTCCTGTTTTGTAAATAAGTTCATTGGCATCATTTTTTTTGATTCCACAAAATGCTATCATATGGTATTCTTCTTTCTCTGTCTGACTTACTTCACTTAGTATGACAATCTCTGGGTCCATCCATGTTGCTGCAAATGGCATTATTTTATTCTTTTTCATGGTTGAGTAGTATTCTGTTGTATATGTATACCACAACTTTTCAATCCAATCTTCTGTGGATGGACATTTAAGTTGCTTCCATATCCTGGCTATTAGTGCTGCTATGAACATTGGGGTGTGTGTATATTTTCGAATTAGAGTTTCCTCCTGATATATGCCCAGGGGTGGGTAAGTCTATTTTTAGTTTTTTAGGGATTCGCCTTACTGTTTTGCATAGTGGCTGTACCAAACTACATTCCCACCAACAGTGCAAGAGAATTCCCTTTTCTCCACACCCTCTCCAGCATTTATTGTTTGTGGACTTTTGAATGATGGCCATTCTGACCGTTGTGAGGTGATACCTCATTGCCTCATTGTAGTTTCGATTTGCATTTCTCTGGTAAGTAGCAGTGTTGAGAATTTTTTTCAAGTGCCTATTGACCATCTGTTTGTCTTCTTTGTAGAACTGTGTGTTTAGGTTTTCTGCCCATTTTTTGATTGGGGCTTTTTGTTGGTGGTGGTGGTGGTGGTATTGAGTTGTATGAGATGTTTGTGTATTCTGGAAATTAAGTCCTTGTCAGTTGCATTGTTTACAAGTATTTTCTCCTAGTCCTTAAGTTGTCTTTTCCTTGTGTTTATGGTTTCCTTTGCTGTGCAAAAGCTTATAAAGTTAACTAAGTCCTATTTGTTTATTTTTGCTTTTATTTCTATTGCCTTGGGAGACTGACCTAGGAAAACACTGCTACAATTTATGTCAGAGAATATTTTGCCTATGTTCTCTTTTAGGAGATTTACGGAGTCCTGTCTTATGTTCAAGTCTTTAAGCCATTTTGAGTTTATTTTTGTGTATGGTGTGAGAAAGTGTTCTAACTTCATTGATTTACGTGCAGCTGTCCAGTTTTCCCAACACCATTTGCTGAAGAGACTGCCTTTTCTCCACTGTATATTCTTGCCTCCTTCGTGGAGGATTAATTGACTGTAGCTGTGTGGGTTTACTTCTGGGCTCTATATTCTGTTCCACTGATCCATATGTTTGTTTTTGTACCAATACCATGCTGTTTTGATTACTACAGCCCTGTAGTATTGTCTGAAGTCTGGGAGGGTTATGCCTTCAGCTTTGTTCTTTTTCTTCAGTATTGCTTTGACAATTCTGGACCTTTTGTGATTCTACATAAATTTTAGGATTATTAGTTTTAGCTCTGTGAAAAATGTCCTGGGTAATTTGATAGGGATCACATTAAATCTGTAGATTGCTTTGGGTAGTACGGCCTTTTTAACAATATTAATTCTTCCAAGAGAGGATTAAGTTTTTTAAAAGTCAAGTTCTTAGAATAGCACCCAGCCTATAGTAAGCACCCTATACACATTAGCTATTTTTATCTCTTCCTAGAGAGGTCAGGGAAGGCTTTCTAGAGGACAATGAGCTGGGATTTAAAAGGTGGGGGTTGGCATTTGATATGTGGAGGGCACACTGGTGGAAGGCACACAGAGATGAGAAGAGACTCACCTGGGTGTCAAGTTCTGTTGGGAAAGCAAGGAGAGATGGGGCTGGAGGGGCTGGCGGGGCCAGTATGTGGAGGGCTGGGGAGTCTGATTTAGGAGCTTGGACATCATCCTGTAGATCAGTGCTTCTCAAACCTGAGGGCACATCAGAATCACCCAGAGGACTCCTTTAAATGCACAAGACTGGGCCCCACCCCCAGACAATCTGAGCCAGTAAGTCTGGGGTGGGAGCTGAGAATTGGCAATTCTAACAAATTTCCAGGTGATGCTGAAGGACCAGGTGATGCTTTGAGAACCACTGCTGCAGATGGTGAGGGCAACTGAAAGATTAAAGGCAGTTCAAGATGAGGTTCAAGGGCAGTTTTTAGGGAAAAACATGCTCAGTCTTGTTGCTTTGGAGGCCACACCAGCAGCCACCTGAGACCAGAGCAGGAGGTTGCCGGAAGCGGAATAGCATAAGCTCTCCGATGACAGCTGCAGCCTGGAGGTTGACAGGTCCCGGGGAAGGAGTGTTGAGCAGGCTCCTTCAGAGGGCGTGTGGCCGGCTGTGTGCCACTCCAGGCTCCTTCACACTTTTTCTTCCTTTATTAAGGGTAGCCCAGGGAAGGGTGACCTACGTCCTGGGGATCCCAGGGGTAGAGCGAGCGAAGTCCAGAGTGCACGGGAAAGCCTTACAGCGGCCGCTCCCTCCAAACCCACGGCTGCCGCCCACCTGGGGCTCCGTCAGTAACTGCAGGGGCAGCACGTGGTTTCCTGGAGTCGCTGGAGGAAGGGAGGACAATTATCAAGGCCGCATCCCACCCCTCTCTGTCAGTGCTGGGGGAAAAACAATATTTGGTTAGTTAAACACCCGGCTACAGTTTCGTTTGAAAAGCTGGCTTTGATTAGGAAACTGCAGGGATTGATTTATGAGGACAGATGAAAAAAAGAACAAGCATAAATATGTAGAACTCACCCAAACGATGACTAAGGGGACATGAAGTATATAGAGTCCTCACAAATGGAGACGGAAGTGACTTATTAAGCTTCTTGGTCCCATCTGGGGTTCACTCAGTCACAGTTCCTGGTGGTTTTCTTTCAAGATCTTTGTCTAGACTGGTTTTAGATCAGGGGTGCAAAGAGGGGTTTAGGTGCCCACTTTTCCTAGGCGAGTCTTGCCACTGAAAATAAGTTTCCTTTTATATATACATATATATGAAATAAAAAATAATACATGAGAAATGTAATGTTCTCTGCTTCCCAGTGACAGGCTTGTGAAGGGATGTTCATTAGAGCATTGCATGAAAATGAAAAGCTGGAAACAGTCTACAGCATCCATCAATAGGGGAACCGATCAGATAACCTGTCACTTCCCCAGACTGGAATTGGATGCCGTGGTTTACAAGGGATGTGATGGCTCTGCCATGTGTACGCGTGTGTGCGTGTGTGTGCATGCACAGCAATTTCAGGTGCAAATAAGATTCAGAATAAGATTCAGAATAGTGCGTCGGGTTGATTTCATTAATACAAAACCACACACACACACACGAGCTGCATATTTCTCCATGAACATATATGGATATAAACTTGTAGATAAAGGCTTGAAAAGATGCACGTCAAAATGAACCCCTGGGAGCATGGTGGGATGGCATGGCTGTCAAAGGAGGTTTCTGCTTTGCATGTCACGTTTGAATTGTTTGCACTGAGAATGTATTGACATAGTGCTTGTACAATTAAAACGTCATTAGAAACACAACCAAATCCTTTTCCTGAACTCCTAGTGGAAGAATGATGAGAAGGGCAGACCTCACCCTCCATGGCTTTTCTGTAGCTGCACCCCGGTGGTATCTACCGCCCATCGGGGTCCTTGTTGATGGCCATCTGCTCTGCAAGCTCCGCCCCTCTGGGCTGCTCAGCGGGCCTTGACCTGACCCTCACCTCACTGCTCCCTCTGTGGCCGGTGGTGCCCCTGGGACACAGCTCTTTCTGCTTTGCGTGGCTCCATTTCTCCTGGCCTTCCCTCCTTGCTCTCTTCTGCTGGGGTCGGGGGAGATGAGGGGTGAGGCAGTGTGAGCCCCGCTGCAGGACCTGCTCACGCCCCGGAGGCCCCACCCCGCCAGGTCTCTGCAGCGCGCTGGTGCACCTGGCTTTCTCTCCCATCAACAGGCAGCCCTCCTGTCTGTGGTCTGCTGCCCGGGGAGTTGCGGGCAGCTGTTGCGTCTGCCCTGAATCCAGAATCTCATTCCTGGGAGGTCTGGCCCGGCAGTGCCCACAAGGCCGTGGTGGGCACAAGGAGAGACCTTCTGGGACACTCGCGGGATCATGTTCTTCCGCTGCCCTCAGTAATCTCGCCAAGGAACACGCTTGCCAACAGCGTCTCAGTTTTCCCGTTTGTAAGTTGAGAAGATTGGTTTCGACGGTTCCTGCGCTCGCTCCCAGCTCGGACGGCCAGTGTTTCCTTGCATGCCTTTGTTGGTGCTCACCTCGCCTGTGTGGCCCTGGGACCGTCTTATTCCATTCCCACGACAACTCTGTGGAGTAGACAGGACAGCTCATATTTCCCCCGTTTTGCAGCCCAGGAAAACAAGGCTTCGAGATGGCAAGGGCACCCAAGGTCATTCAGCGGGCATTGGGTCCTGGGCAGGTGTTTGCCTATGCAGTATCTGCAAAGAGACTCACCAGGAGTTAGAGCTTCTCTGGTTGCTAAGAGGGAAAGGACCTTCTGGGCAGAGGGCAGAGGGCAGAGCAGCAGGCTGGAGAGGGGTGGGGTTGGGAGGGTGCCTTGACTGGCTCTGGGAGGCTGGAGGAAGGGGTGTGGGAAGAAAGTAGAAAAGAGGAGGTTGGGACACCTTTCCATCTCCTTAAAAATAATCTGCATTAAATACTTCCTTATCCGGGAAGCCCTCCAGGCAATGGTGTGCTGGTAGATGCTTAACAATAATCCCTCAAAAAAAAAAAAAAACCAACAACAACCCACCAACTTCCATTTACAGGGACCACAGATCCCTCCCACCATCTCAGTGGGAGGTCCCTGAATGCTTCGTTAAGCTTCAGCTCAGGGATGGCGTAAGAGCCGCCCCCAGCCCTCCACTGGGTGGCTAGCTCTTACCCCTGCTCTTGCACATCTGGTTGCTCCTCTGACTTAGCAACTATGTCCCTGATCACATCACTAAAATCATCTGTAACTGTCTCTTATATGGAACTATGCCAGCATTTCAAGGGCAGTATCCACGTTTGAGTAAATGATTTAATGATGATTCAGTGAATTAAATCTGCTATTAAAAATGTGTAAATGTACACCATGTACTTGGAAGTGCTGAGTAAGGGAAACCTCTGTCGACTAGCTGTCATCTCTCTTCCAGTCCTGCAGGGAGCACTGACGTCGCTCAAGGACACGTCTGTGACAGGGACGATGAACTCCTAACCCCTGTGGGCACGCGGGGGCCGCTTTCATATTCTGCTTGTTTTTACAGACCACCCCTTAACCCACAGCAACTTAAAATGCTAGGCAGCCTTTTGGTTTCACGTGGGAAAACCCTCCCACTGCAGTCCCTCTGGATAAACCAGGGGCCTCCAAATCTGTTCTCTTGGTGATTGACATGACTGAGTCCGTTGAGGCCACGTGGCGAGATGCCTTTGGATTCCAATGGAGGCCCCAACATTCTTTAAGCTGGGTGTCTGAATGAGTTGCTGCACCTCCCTGAGTCAAATTCTCTCATCTGAAAAAAGGAAGATAATGACACCAACTTTCTTAGGGTTTAATGAGACTAATAAATGAGTTTGGGAGTCTGGGCTGTCCGTTTGCTCCTATCTCCGGATCTGTGCCCCACCATCCTCTGCCCTGCTCCGTGGGTGCCCAGGAGGCTGACCTAGACAGCACTCCTTACCTTCCGCCTTCCCCTGGAGTTCAGCCAATGGGAGGTAGTGGCAGAAGATTCAGGGGCACGTGGGGAGAGAGAGGGTCCCCTAACGACTCCCCCTGCTTTTGCTTGGTTCTTGGCCAGTGGCTGCATCCCTCTCTCCACACTCCAGCTCAAGCTCCCGTTGGTGGTCAGTGTCCTTGGGCTCGAACTTTTCAGCAAAGGATTGTGGGTGGGGTGGAGGATAGATTCCCTGATGTTGTTAGTTTCCAGGTATCTTAAAATCCATTGCTATTCCTCCTAATCCTACCCAGACCTTAACAAATAGTCCCTTTAATAAAAGCTATTTTAAGAGTCCCAGGTGAGCCTTTATCTGTTTCCTGCTAGTACGCGGACAATGGCAAACCTGGTGCCTGGGCATGTAAGAAAGTCCTTATAGTAATGTTGGCAGCCACTCTTTATTAAGGGCTAAGTTTGGGCTAATCCCCGTGCCAAGTGTTTCTTTCTTTCTAGTTTTTCCACATGCATTATATCATTTAATCCTCAAAATGACTTTGTGTGGAAGGTACTAATTATCATACCCATTTTGCAGCTGAGAAAAGTAGAGCTCAAAGTTGTTAGTGATTTGCCTGCTAGGAAGCAGGGGAGTCAGGATTCAAAGGAATGAACGTTGAGCGCGCTAGTATTTGGTGAGCGGGGGCCGAGTCTTAGACCCTCGCGGCGGAGCTGTGTGCGGGCCGCTGCTCGGTCAGCACTTGCTGGAGGAGGCAGGCTGTCAGCTCAGAACCCTTGGTTTCTGTATCATCTTTCCTGGCAGTTTTCCCTCTGGCATCAGGGCCCCTCCTGCCGCCACAGGCCCGTGCCTCTTGTTCAGAGAGCATCGCCGGGCTGCTCTCTGTCCCCAAACAAGCCCCGGTGAACGGGGCTTCCTTCACTACCTCTTAGAGCAGCCCCGTTGTTGCCTCTCCACCCTCCTAGTCACCCACACCCACTGGTGTTTACAACATGTCTCCAGCATCTGCGAACTTCATCAGAGCCAGAGCTACACCCTCTTCCTGCTCGCTGCAGCCGACTGTGCGTGAGGCCAGCCCAAACACAGCTCCCCAGGGTGTCTGCCAGACGCTTCCACCAGCCAGGCCAGCTCTTGCCTTCCCTGGGGACTCCCGGCCAAGCACTCATCCAAGTGTCTCTGCAGGAGGAACATTTCGATGGGGGTACCAAAGCCATGCTCTGTTCTAGTTTGTGGCTATGGTGAGCACGATTCGGACAGTGGCTTGGTGGAGTGTTCGTGTGGGAGTCAGGATCACCTGCACTTAATGGCTCTGTGATCTTGGCCCAGTTGCCTAACTCCTCTGCGCCTCAGGCTCCTGATCTGTAAAACTGAAGATGAACAGAGCTGAGGATGGGAGTTACTGCATAGAAAGCGCCTGGCACATCTCAGGTGCAAAATTTTCTCTCTCTCTTTCTCTCTCCTAAAGACCACTTTGAGGGGACCAAAGACCAAATAGTGTAGAGTATATTTGTCATCTGTTTAATTTTGGAGAGCTCTCTGCTTGCTGTTGATATGTTATCAAAGATTATAAGGATAATTATCCTCGTTTTATAGATGAATAGTCCAAGGTTCAGAGAGTTTAAAGTCATTTTCTCATGGTCACCCAAAGAATAGATCGGGTTTGCGATCAACTCTAATTTAAACTGACTTATTATTTTTGATTTTCTCCTGTCATTGTTTTAAAGAATGAAAATAAACAACGCAGTCATATAAGCCAAAATGCAATCGCCTTTATTCCTTGTAAAAAGAAAGCTGCCTTTGGTCTCTACACTTATCCTTCTCTGTCCAGAGAGTCTCCAGAAATTAGTTGTCATCTGTGACTCCATACTCCCATTATCTAGTTCTTTGGATGAACAGAGCTTTCCAAACTCTTTCTGAGATGTCACTCGCAAGGATGGGCTCCTGGAAGCCATACCTGCTGTGGCCGGAAACTGGAAGTTTTTTTCCATAGGAAGCAATTCAGGACTTGGGGCTGAAGATGGGGTTGGCCCAGGTGATGAAATGAATCTGAAGGTCATTGTCATTATTATGTATTTTCTCTTGATTAAGCTCAGAGGTTGACGCATGTTTAAAAATGTTTTCTTCCTACATCATCCATTCATTGGGAATTTAAAAGTATAGAAGCTTTGGGCTGTGAGCTTTCACTTAGCGCCACATTGTGAGCTCCCCACTGGGTCTTACCACTCTCTGCACCCTTCGCAGCCCCTTCCCCCAGTGCTTTGCATGCAACTGCAAGCAAAGACAATGAGCCAACAGTCACTGAGGACTCCGTGCTATGTTGTGCTGGGAGCTTTCACATGACAAAAATGAAAATGACTTGTCCCAAATCACACCAATAGTGGCGGAGGCTGGCTCTGCACCCAGGGGGACCTTCTGATTCTATCTTTGGTGCTCGTTCCTCCACATCTCAGCTGTCACTCTATCTCCATCAAGGAGGGTTGTTGAGTGAGATTTAGAAATCTTTTCTTTTAAAGGTTGCCAGCCGTGTTGTATATGCTGTTGGGGGAAGGAGGGTGAATGAAGAAGGCGTGATCCCTCTTCACAGAAAGGATTATAATGAGCTTCAGCTGTCTGGGTGGTTCACCCGCCATGTGAGAGTAAAGAGGATCAAAGAGACCAATGTGTCACCATGGGAACTGTCCCAGTTTTATAATCTTCATTTTTCAAAGGCCTGAATATGAACACATGGAAAGCAGAGAAGAGTCAGTGAATGGGAAGTGATGCAGGCTAATGATTTAAGTACAAGTTTTGAAGAGGGAAATCAGCATGTGGAGAAATATTTTGAGCAGATTTTTAAATAGCTGCTCAACTCACTTTTCCAGGATAAGTAACAATTGACTGCAGGTGAGAAGAAGAATTATGGTCCTGTATTCGGAAAAGATGCATTGAGATTATGCTTCTGGGCCAAAAGATACAGTGATGGCCTTGCTCAGAGAGAAGTGGAATAACTTCCGGAAGGAGATAGAGAGGTGAGATTGTTGAGGGAGTTTGTCAGACTGCAAAAAATGGCCACAAATTATTCCCCACCCTCTATGCATATCCCTTTGCATGTGACTGCATTTTCTCTTACCAGGATCTCCAACTCTGGAATCTGGTCTCGGCCATGTGACTTTCTTGGTCAGTAAGATACTAGCAAATGTGATGCAGGCAGAGGCTCAAAAATTCTTCAGAGCGGGATAGCCCTCTCCTACTGTTCTTGGTTACACTCTGACTACCACCATATGAATAAGCCCAGGCAACCTGCTGGATGATGAGAGACACATGGTCCAGTTACTTCCATCACACCTCCTGACAGCCAGCCAGACATGTATGAGGCTGTTGATGGCTAGCGGACCTCAGACAAATGAGTGGGCCTAACTGATCCCAGATGGAGCAGAGATGAGTTGTCCCAGCTGGTCAGCCCAAACTTTTGACCCTTAGATTTATAGCAAATAAATGGTTGTTGTTTTGAGCTGCTAAGTTTGGGGATGATTTGTTATACGGCAAAAGCTAACTTATGCAAGCTATATGCAACAGATTGCAAACACTCAGTAGGAAAATGAAAATGCACTCTTGATGTAGATGTAGAACAGAGGTTGGCAAGCTACTGCCCATGAGCCAAATTCAGCCCACCACCTGTTTTTGTAAATCAAGTTTTAATAAAACATAGCCAAACTCATTGGTTTACATCATGTGTATAGCTGCTTTTGCTCTGCAATAGCACAGTTAAGTAGTTGTAACAAAGACCGTCTGGCCTGCTAAGCCCAAGGTATTTACTACCTGGCTCTTTTCAGAAAAATTTAACATAGGATATAACAGTAAGTGGGGCTTCAAGTATAAACATTCATTTGAATAGAAGCAGAGAAGCATATATTTTAAGAATCCCCAAATGAATATTGTTAATTTTCAAGTTATTAAAAAATATACATCCTCCCTTATAAAAAATTTTAGGCACAAAAGAAAAGAGAGTGAAAGCCACAGGTACATTCACCATCAGAGCTAACCTTGCAACTTTGAAACACATCCTTCCAAACATTTCCCTTTTCCTATACATTTTTTCCTTAAAAAGAAATTAAATTCACTATACTTTTTCAACTTACTATGTTGTTAATATTATATATTATCAACATATTAATAACATGTATGTTAATATCATAATTATATGATAATTATGATTCATTTTCAATGACTACATTGTACTTAATTGTATAAAGCCTATCATATATTGATTATTTGATTCCTCATTGTTTTATTTAATTATTTTTATTTATTTTTTAAAATGGAGGTACTGGGGATTGAACCCCTGACCTCATGCATGCTAAGCATATGTTCTACCACTGAACTATACCCACCCCCCTCCTCCTTGTTTTAATATTTAGTTTGCCTCCAATTTTTCAGCATTTTAAATACTTGTGTGATTAATAATAAACCTATACATATGTATAAGACACTTCTAGGAACTCATCCTTAAGACAGTACGTAAAGAGACATTTATAGAAATGTGATTATGGTGTCAAAGTTTATCCATATTTAATGTTTACATAAACACCCTCCAATTGCCTTCCAGAAACTCTGGATCAACTTACATCCTTACCAATGGTGGATTAGAGAAAATGCATGCTTTTAACTTGCCATGTAGGCCATTTCATCTACCAGAGCATAGAGGAAGCAGGTGAGCAATCCATCTACATTTGTCCCACAAAGAGGAAGTGGACAGCCTTGGGAGAAAATGACCACATTATTCAGAGTTCTCCATTGTGCGGGAGGACAGCAAAGGTGCTGGTTGGATGAGTCAGGCTCAATAAAGCTCTTCACGGCTGAAAAGATTTACCAAGTTTAGGACAATGAAATGTCAGTAGAGATAGGTGCCAAGTCCCTCATCTGGGTCCGAATAAGCAATAGAATGAATATGTGTTGGAAACCCAGTGGCTTAACAACCACCAAGTGTGAAAGAGACCAGGGAGCTCAATGTAGACCAGCAGTGAGGTGTGGTGCCGTCAAAGCTAATCACCCCACTGGCGGCATGGCACCTGGAGATGAGTGTCATTCTAGTCTGGGTGGGAGAGACCATATCCACATCACTGTTCCACTCTGGCTCCTGGACATTCCTGGGATCTAGGTCACCTGAGGGTAGGGACATACGAAGACAGAAGCCAGGACCCCAAGGGATTCCAGTTTACTTCATATGGAGAAATTTTGAAAGAGTCAGGAAGGCTTAATGTAGAAAAGGAAAGAGTTAGGAGGGACATGAAAAGTGTTTTTCAATATTTGTGTTTTCAAAATAAAAATCCTTCTATTATTTTTAAAGTTATAAAATCATGGATACTCAGAACAAAAAAGGTCAAGAGGAAAGGCAGATCACCCTGAATTGTATTATCCAAGAGGAAGGATGATCAAACTTCTAGACAGTACTTTGCAAATCCATACACATACAATATATACACAATTTTATTTTTTTAATTTAATTTAATTTTTTTTTGTTCATAGAGAAACTGAGGATTGAACCCAAGACCTCATGCATGCTAAGGATACGCTCTACCACTGAGATATCCCCTCCTCCCTATACACACAATTTTAAATGAAAGGTACCATACTTATCTTTTTCTCACTCGATACTATGTAATATACATATATCTGTGTCAGCTGGCCATCATATTTAACGACTGTTTAGAATTTTATTGTATGGGTTCACCATCATTTATATAACCAATTTTCTATTGGTGGTATTTTAGTTGTTAAATATTTTTGCTGTTATAAATGCACATTTTAATCAATAATTTCGACTTATTATCGATTTGGCTAATTCTCAGGATAAATTCCTAGAAGTCAAATTTGGGGTCAGAATATTTGCACAGTTAAAATTTTGATACTATTAAACCGACTTCCAGGAAGATTGAACCCATTTATATTGTGCAATGATCTTGTTTTTGTTTACATTTCTTAGGTTACTTTGGCAAATTTGAATAGTTTTCATAGATTTAGTAGCATTTCTAAATTGGTGAATTGCCAGTTAATATTCTTAGCTCATTTTGGGGGGTAAATTTGTTTGAGTTCTTGGTAGGCATAATAGCACTTTACTTCTCAGATATGTTACACACAGTTTCCCCTCAATGTGCCAATTAAAGTTCTCTACGGTGGCCTGTTTGTTGTGGTTGATTGCTTTTGCTTACTGAAGTTTTCAAATTTTATATAGGCAGTTCCATTCATTTTGTCCATCCTTCAACATTTTTAATAGTTGTCATAGGGAAGATGAGTAGATACTTACTTGGTGTCTGAGGAAGACAGACCCAGTCTAATGGGAGAAAAGTTGCAGCATGGCAGGCTTCAACTAAACACAATAAACAACTTTCTTCCAATGAGAACTGTCAAGTGCGGAATGCACTGCCTCAAAGGTAGTGAGATCTCCCACGATTAGGAGATTTCAAGTACGAATTCCATGACCACCTGACAGTGATGCTGTATAGAATGAGGCCAGATGTTCTGGTATCCTTAATTATTTACAAGGCAGATTTTTTTTTTAATGGGATGACAATCATTTAATTCTACTCATTCCCCACCCCCACCCCCCGAGAACATTTTTTTCAAAACTGTAACACCATCTAAAGTTTGGGCTTTCCAAGAGTAACTAGAAAAAAAGTTGATATGACAGACTCGGTGACACTATGTTAAAATAGTCTGAACCACTGACTATTATAAGAAAGCATGCCGGCAGAATGTTAGGGGTCATGTGGTTGTCATTCACGAGTTTTACTTTCATCACCACGCATCACCTTGTAGCCACAGAAATTTTCACGAAACCATATGAAGCCCATAGTAGCGGATCCCCCGCAGCTTGGAACGCCGATGAGTTCAGGCAGAGCTGCCTTCCCAGCACAGGTCAAGCCCAGGCCGTGCCAGGTCCTGTGATAACCCCAGGGCAAGGTGGCGTCGGGCAGGGTCATGGAAGCAATCTGGTGTGATGCTGCTACTGTATAGTTAGTAAAACAGAGTTGCAGAAAGAGAAGGGACTATCCCAGCAAACAAGTCTCGGACTGGAACAAGAATCCGTGCTTCCTGATCCATCTGACCACGTGATCTTTCGCTTGCTGATTTCGGGCTGCTGTTATTTGATAGACAGAATGGGTGGGAAATAGCTAGGATTAAACTGAGACCTGGAGGAGTGAATGCTCTCACTGCTCATTCATTCATTCATTCCACAATATATAATGGACCCCTACCATGTGCAAGGCACTTGGAATTCAGCAATAAGCAGGAAGGAGAGCAGCTCGCAGCCTAGAGGAGAAGACAACCGTAGTCCATGAGTGACCACGTAGGGTGGTGCAAGGTCTGATGTCCCGGGTGCTGTGATCGCTCAGGGCCATGGCATCACAACGTGTCCAAGGGATCAGGAAAGGCCTTCTGGTAAGACTAAAGTTAAAGCAGAGATTTAGAGGAGGAGGAGTCGGCCACGAGGAGGCAGAATCAGAGGAAAGAAACAAGATGGTGGCTGCCTAAGTGTGTCAGAGAAAGGAGAAGCTTGTGCAAGGGTAGAGAGAACCAGGGAAAAATTTAGATTTACACGTCTCCGGAGTTGTGTAGGGCTGCTTCTGAATCATGTGATGTAGTGGAAAGAACCAAATTTAAAATAAGGGAGAAGGTGTTTGGCTCTGAGCCCTGCCAGTTCGTGGCTTTATGATCTCAGCAAACAATCCAACTTAACTTCAGTTTTCTCATCTGCCAAATGGTGGTAACAATACCTACTTCACAGGATTATTCTGAGAATAACTCTGAGGACTATTCTGAGGATGAGCTAATGGATATAAATGTGTCCAGCAAGGGGCTAAATTTTAAATATCCTAAAGCCTCTTCCTGAAGCTGTCGATGACCAGAAATCTATTTCTTCCACCCAGCCCAAATCTTTCCTGCTATCTGTGGCCAGACACGTCAACTGAAGCAGCTCAGCAGGCTTTTACTTTCTTAGTTCTGACTTCGGGTCCTTGTGGATTCAGTCACTATGAGATCATGAAAGACGTGTGAGACAGAGATCTGAATCTGGAATTTTGTTGGGAACAGAGGGTTAGTCTAAGGCGGTGTCTGTCTTCTACAGTGTCTGTCTCTACCTCCACCTGGACCACGAGCTCCTACAGGGCATATACAATAGGAGCTATAAAATAGGTCACCTCCCAGTCATTCCCAAGATTCTCAAGTGCCTCGCTGAGCAGGTGTTCAGTGAATACTAGTTAAAAGAACCAAAGAAAGTTTGAGAACTTGGGGCAGAATTTGAAGGATAGTAAACACATGCTATGGCTCAGAAGGATTAGCCAGGAATCTGTGTAGATCAGGGAGGATTTATAGAGGTGAGCTGGGGATGTTCCACTTTTGTAGATGCTGCCAAAGAACCTAGAAAGGGGTTGTACCATTTTACACTCCCACCAGTGATGGCTGAGAAATCCAGGTATTCTACATCCTTACTTGATATTGTCAGTCTTTTAAATTTCGGCATCTCTGGCTGGGGAGCAGCACTATTTCATTGTGGCTTTATTTTACATTTTCCTAATGACTAATGATTTTGAGCTTCTTTTCATATGATTATTAGCCATTTGAATATCCTTTTTTGTGAAGTGCCTGTTCAAGTCTTTTGCTCATTTAAAAAAGTGTTGGCTGTCTTTTTCTTATCAATGTGAGGGAGTTCTTTATATATGAAGGACACAAATCCTTTGCTGGCTGTATCTACTGCAAATGTCTTCTCCTGGTCTGGGACTTGCCCTTTTCCTCTTCATGGTCTCGTTTAATGAAAGAAGTTTTCAATTTTGATGAAAAACAGTAGGTCATTTTTTTTTTTCCTTTTAAGGTTAGTTCTTTTTGTGTACTGTTTGAGAAATCTTAAAAACAAAAAAGAAATCTTTACCCACTCCAAGGTGATGAAGATATTCTCCTATTTGTTGTTGTCTAGAAACTTTTTAAAAAGTTTTTATTTTGAAAAAGTAGCAACAGAATAGTTGCAAGAATAGTACCATAATTCATATGTAGACTAAGCAATTAAGGATTTTTAAAAATAAACTATCTTTCCCCCCAGAAATGCTTGCAGATGACTAAAAATATCCAAATAGTCCTGAAGGGTAATAAAGAGATAAGTAGACCTTTTAATTGTCCTGATCAAGCCCTTCTCCCCAGAGGCAATCGCTGTTGGCAGGTTCTTATACACGCTTATAGAGATTTTCTGTAGATGAGCATCAGTATATTATGCGTGTCCGTTTTAGTTATTTTCCAAAAGTGACATATTCAAAAGGCTGTCCTGAACATTGCTGTTTTATTTAACAATGTATCTCAGTGACCTTCCCCATCAGCCCCTTTGGAAATGACCTTACTCTTTCTAAGGACTTCAAATAGTTACTCTGTATTGAAAGCAATTTATAGTTTATAATTTATAATTTTAAGCAACTGACCCCTTCAGTTAGGCTGTGTTTAGTCTTTCCTCATCACGCACAGCACTACAGTAAGCATCCTCGAGCACAGGGCTTTGTGGGAGTGAGCCGTGGATGGCTTGTTCTAAGGGTATGGGTGTTTACAGCTCTGTTAATTCTGGCCAGATTAGCAAAAAGCTTTTATTGGTTCCTCCAGCAGCATGTGATGGGAACTTTCCTCTCTCTGGAGAGGTGAGATTTAAGTAAGGAGAGAAGAGAAAAGAGAATACTTACAACGGAAGGAACATACAAACAAAGGCTCAGAGCCGCTTCTCAACTTTGGCCCGACTGACATTATTGGCTAGAGAATTCTCTGCTGTGGGGGCTGCCCTGGGCATTGCAAGGGTGTTTAGTGGCTTCCCTGGCCTCCGTCCATGAGATGCCAGTAACAAGCTACCCTCTCCGCACCTGAGGGGGTGACAATGTAAAATGTCTCCAGATTTTGTCAAATATTCCACTGGGGGCAAAATTTCCCTAGGCTGACTTGGAGGAAGGGATATTCAAGGACTGGGCTATGGAGTATGTGTGTGTGTGTGTGGACACACCCAGCCCATCTTTTGTGTGTGTTTTTCTTTGGTGAGATGAGAAGCCACAAAATAACCCCTCAGCCTCTTTATTTAATAACAGACAACTCAGAGGTGGTGCACACAGGATGTTCGTGACCTTTGGTCTCATTTAAATCTTGCAACAACACCAGCATGTGGGGGTCCTGACCCCCGGAATGCAGATGAAGAGACGGAGGCTCAGGGGGAGGTGAGTGCCGTGTCGCCCCTGCCCTCAGGGCGCTGCGCTCACCATCGCTCTGCTCCTGGGGCTTTGCCAGCCAGCTTAGCCACCAAACTTCTGAAAGCACACTATGGAGCCATTTGAATGTGTTTTCGTCATTATTTCCGTCATCCTCCGAACCTCAGAATAGGCGCTAAGTCATCGTTCTCTCTCTCCTCACGTTTTGGTTTATTTTTGGAAGTGATGCCTTTGCTTTCTTTCAGGAACCTCTCTGCTGCGTTTCTAACCACACCCAGGAGCAGAGGGCGTGGCTGGACCTTCATGGAACATATGACAGCCCTTCTCCAGCCCAGTTTCCTGATCAGTGAAATGATATCTATGCTCCCACACTCTGCAGGGCTTGCCCTGTTATTATTAAGTTCACTCTTTGGGAAGATTGCCTGCTCACTCACAGTAATAAATACCAATGTAACTTCAGCTTTGGACCAAGTGCCTGGTGGATAGCAGATGCTCGGTAAATGTTTGCTGAATGACAAAATGTATAATCACGTGGTTACCTGGGAGCAGAACCACCTGGGCAAGTAGGTAATGTGCCTGGATCCCGGGCCTCAGAGGCCCCCGAACTTTGGAATGCCATCCCCAACATCTTCTAAGCCCCTCCAGTGATCAGGATTGGTCAGAGCCAGCAGTGCCATCCAGACAGGATGCTCTGTGCCCAGCTTGGGCTCACTTTCGCCCGGGTCCCCATTTCTCCCCTTTGGCACGCTCACCAAGCTTCCACCTAGTGCGCAGCATTGACAGATGCCCCAGGAGAGCTCCAGGCCTTGCACCTAGGAGATAGTCCCAAGGACCCATGACCCGGCCCGGGTTCCAGGAGAGCTGCCTGGTGGAAGGATATTTCCTGCTGGCCAGAGAGTATTTCTTTTGTAGGATGCTGAAATGCTGACTTTTGGGGTGGCTCAGATTGTTTCTATCTACAGAGGACCCACAAAAATATTTGCATGGGCCTCCATACACCCTAGGGGTAACCCTTTCTAGTAGGTCCTTATTCATTCATGCAGGCAGTCGTTCACTGGAGTTCACGCCTTCAAGCGACCCCCCCACAATTAAGTAGTGTAATCTCTGAAAAGTGCTATGCTATTTTATAATAATAGTAATAAATATATTATATATTCTATAATAATAAACATATTATAATAATAATAATGCCTATTATTATTAGAAGTATGAATATACGCATGGGGCCCCAAAGAAGTGGTTCATCCAGCCAGCACATGGTGTAGGGTCTCCACATAAGGGAAATTTCCTTCGTGGAGGTGATTGCCTTGAAGCCTAGGTCTTAAAGAATGGCTGGAGTTTTTTCCAGGAGGGCATGCCATGTCCAGGGAAGAGAAAATAATTCTGTGGGACTGAAGGACATGGTAGGGGCTGGAGAAAGACGGCAGATCTGAAAAGGAAGGTGGGGCCATAACATGAACGCTCCTGTCACCAGGGCGAGGTTTCTGAACCTCTTTTCTGTAGAAAATGCACAGTCACCTGAATGCTTTTCAGCCAGGAAGGAGATGGTCAGATATATAGCCTAGAAAGTTCATCCTGGCACCTGGGTGGAGGTTGGAAGGGAGGAAAGCAAGACAAGAGTCAAGGAGACCCTTCTAGAAGCTCCAGGTAAGAGGCAACCAGCACTTGACGGAAGGTTGCAGCAGGGGAGGCGGTACAGATGCAGCTGGTCTGGGAGAAAGACGGGGAGAGTCAGAGTCATTGTCCCCGCTCCAGCAGGTGGGCTTTTTTGGTAACTGGAATGTTCTCCTTTCTCCCCCTCCTGCCCTTCTCACTACCCTCTTCTCTCCCGGTCTGATGAAATGAGACAGGGTGCTGAAACAGGACTCCCTCCTGGACGTGAAGGATGCTGAGATCAACAGCATCTTGGGAAGCCCAGCCCCGGGAAGACCTTCCCAGTAAAGCTGGCGAGCACAAAGGAGCCAGACATCGTTTTTAGCCTGAATGGAAGGCCTCCCCAAAGCCGTCTGGGTTTGTCTTGTAGAAGCCTTCGCCGTGGCACCAGGCAGGGGGTCCCGGTCTCTGCGTCACGAGGTGTATCCCCCTCCCTGCCGGCCCCCGCCATCCACGCCCCTTGAAGCAACCCCGCACAGTCTGACCCTTGCTTGCGAACCGATCCCCGAATCAGGACCTGTTGCATCTCTGGAAATGACCTCAGTCTTCAGAATATTTGTTCTTTTTGGCTTTTCAAACAATGTCCTCGTTTTGCCAGAGGAAAAGGGAAAGAGACTCTCTAAACGAGCAGGCCACCCTTTGTTCTGCGCCCGTAAATCTGGCGCGAGCACATGTCCGGCCTCCCCGCCCTCCTGCATCATTGTCCCCGCTGCTGATTAATAGGTCAGAGCTAACTTTACACTGGCATTTCCTGACCAGCCCATCTCCCAGCCCCCCACCCAGCCTGGCCGTTCCCTAAAAACCCTCGTGTTGTAGAACAGCATTTCACGGCTTCCCACAGGCCCCTTCTCACGGAGGACCCCCAGGGGACCGCTCCCATGGGGGCCGAAGCCATCTGCGCCGTTCAGGATCTTGCCCGAGGAAGCGCTGAGGCTGAGGGGTGGGGGTACAGCTGGGCCGGTGTTTGTGCCCCTCTGGCTGGATCCAGTCTTGAAAGGTCCCACCTGAACACCATCAGAAGGGTGCTCGGAGAGAGGGTGTGATGGTACCTCTGATAGACTGATGTTGTAGAAGAGACAGTATCCTGCTTGGAGTGGATAAGTTTCTTCTAGAGCCTTCTTCAATCTCAAGGTTGCTGGCTCTCTCTGTCACTTATTATTTTCTCTTTCATGAGTGACTCTTCTGTGGGCCATGTTCAAATGTTCAGCAGACCCAGAGGGTCCAGGGATTCTTGTGATTGGAGCCCGTGGCTGGATGGGCATCGGGCAGAGTTGCGCTTTTAACAATGATTATAGCAGAGAAAGAGTGAGGTCTGCCTGTAGGAGCGCCCAGTCTTCCTTGTTGCTTCTGTAAAGTCGTGGAAGGTGTTCTGGGATAGGTGCTCCTTCTTGACTCTGGAAATGAAACTTCTGCCGTGTTTAGCTGTGGACGCATCTGCCAAAGCAGCTGCTCGTGTTACACAATTGGGACTTTCTCCCGCTGCTCTGGCCTGACCGTGGGCTGAGGACACCATCACTTTTCTTGCTCAAGGATGAACTGCAGTGATAAAAATAGACTCCACCCCCCAACACCCCACCCCAACCCAGGGAAGAGAAGAGAAGTGATTCCACCATGTCTGTGGGAGAGACACAGTGGGATGTGGGTGACAGAGGGACCCTGGCTTCATGGTCAGAAAGACCTGGGTTTCAATTCCAGCTCTCAATCCGAACCCTTCTGACTTTCTGCCTTCTCACTGGTGAAGTGGAGACAAGAATATGACTTGTCTCATGGTGAGCAGTAGGGAGGCCTGGTGCCGCAGACTAGGTGCTGGGCACTGTCCTAAGGACTTTGTTTATTAACTCATTTCATCCTCACCATAAACCCTATGAGCAGATGTTATCATTGTCTCCACTTTGCAGAAGAGGAAGCTGAAGTTGTGGGAGATTATGTAACTTGCCCAAGGTCATGTAGAAAGTGAATTGGGATTCAATCTGGGAGTCTTTGTTATGATTATTATTATTATTTTTGGTTAATGGAGGCACTGGGGATTGAACCCAGGATCTTGTGCATGTTTCGCATGTTCTCTACCACCAATCTTCCCCCTCATCCCCCACCAAGTGTTCTTAGCTATGGCTTCACGCTGCCTTTCACTATAGGACGCAGTAAGCAGGTGCATGAAAACTTCCTCTACTCCCCTTATGCAAGTGATGTTTCCTTACCAGAACAGGATCTGTCCTTGAGATTTGAGACATGAAATTCAAATATGATAAACCAGAGTGTAAATCCATAAAGTCACTTTAAAAAGAGTCTCCCAGGCCAGTGGGACTTGTCAACAACAGGAGTGAGGTAATTATGTATTAGAAGCCGGAGTGAAACATTCACCATCCAGGCATGTGAGGATTAAGGGAAGTCACAGCAGTGCCTGGGCAGAGCCCATCCTGGCATCATCAAACCAGAGTCTCTGCCAACAGACCTTCAGAATTACAACTCCACAGACACACTCTCCCCATTGAGTCCATCTGCCCAGGGGCAAAGGATGTTTGATGAGGATGGCTTGAGTTTCTGGTGGACCTGATGGCTGGCTGTCTCTCTTTGTAAATGAATACACCAATGCTCTGGTTGACACATCCATCTCTTTGTGTTTAGTTGATATGACTTTTCTGTGAGACACTTATCTATTCTTTCTGTTCTAATCAAATCAGGTTTCTGAGATGGAAAAGCATAGGCCAAATTTTGTCATGGATGGATTTTACAAAAAATAATAAAATCAGTGTAGACTGCTGTGGCTCACTGGGGACAGCCAGTTGGACTCTCACCGATATTGTTCATGAACCATGCACAATGACTCTGTCTCCCCTGGGCTTCTAGAGATGCCACTGACTCTGGTCCCAGCTGCTGCTTACCCTGAAAGCTCTGGACAGTTCTGAGGGTTAGAAAGAACTGTCGGGTCTAACTTGAAAACCTGCCTACCTGTTGCTCCAAACTTTCACTGCTATTCTTCACTTAGCCAGCTCCTCCATCCGTGGGACAGCCCTTCAAGATTTGGGTGACAACCGTCATCACTCCAGGTCATTTTCTTCTCTGGACCCAATGGCTTTCATTCTCTTCTCACACAGTGTCCCGAATTTCCACAGGCTCAGTGATGCATTCTGCTTTTCCATAAGGTTGAAGAATTTCATTAGGATTATCTAAGGGCAGAAGACAATGGACAGAGATCCCAAAGGGGTCTGGGGTCCAGCTCAAAGCTGCTGGGCAAAAGCAAGACATTTCATAAATGATTTATATTTTACCTTAGTGACGATGAAGCTGACTTTGCCTTCTATTTCCAGTTTAATCCATGGTTGTGTAATGTAAATGCAACTGTCCATTTCATTGTCCCATTTGCTTCTGCCACGCAGCTATAGGGATGGTCAGACCCTGATGCAGAAGCTCTAATGTGGTCCATGGGTCTGAGTCTGTAGGTTTTGTGTCTCTCAATGCCATTTGTAATTGTGTCAAGGAGGCCATTTACATACAGCTGTTGTCAAAGAAGGGGGTGTGGGGAGGAGCTGGCAGGGAGAGTGGTTGTGTGGAATTTTGGGTCTGTCTGCAACACTGTAGTCCCAGGAATCCTACCTAAGGGGTCGGATGGATGGGGTGAGTGTTACTGTGCACAAACGTGTGGCAGGGCCATCACTATAGCTGTAGAAAGAAGCAGTCTCAAGTCATGGTCAAGCAGCTGTGTGCATGTTGGGGACACACAGAGGTATATTGTTTGAAGGGCTAGGAAGAGTGGGGTGGGTCTTCGTGCACTGGCTTGGAAGGTGGTCCAAGGTATACTTTAAAGCGAAAACAAAAACGAGTCAAAAGAACATTCTGTAGAGCGCCATTCTATCTGCGGAGTAAAGAAAATTATACATGTTGTAAAGTCATAGAGAAACACCTGGAAGAAGATGCACACTTAACTGTTTAAAGTGCCAACACCGCGGGGCAGAGGAGAAGGGGCGGGAGATGGATTTTTAAAAAATTTAATGAGGTGTATAATTTCCATTTCTTTCCTTCTAGGTATTTTCTGTAGATTTCTTTTTTTTTTCTTTATGTATTTCTATATTGTTTGAATGAAAGCCTGTTGCTTTTGTAAATCAAACTGGTGTTTTCTAAAAAGGAACCTTACCTAATATGTTTGTCTTTAATTTTTCTCTTAATAATAGCTTAATAAGGTTTTTTAATTATAAAACTAATCCATCACTGTAAAATTTTAGTAAGCATGGAAAGTTGTATAATAAATAATGTGCTCACCATCCTTCTCCCCAGAATTTCTGTGAAGATATAACCATGTATATGACAAAATATCCCTTTAAAACCACTTGCATGCAAATGGGAGGCCACAGTGTTCTGCACTTTGCTTTTTTTTTTAACTTAATAATATATCATGCAGAGTTTTTCCTATAACGACATGCAGATTATCATATGGTTGTTCAGTAATTTACTTACCAGACATTTAGGCTATTTTTTCCTATTATGAACAGTGTTGTAAATGGTGTATGTGGTGCATATATATAACAGGATGGTGAAATGGGAGCCTGTTAGTCTCTGTTTCTGGCTGAGGCTCCAAATCCCTAAACACAATACAGTTCGGACTGAATATCTCCCTCCGCAATCCTGAATGAGGTGCTGGGCTCTTCGGAGACTGTACGCCCTGACCTGCCAGCACGGACTGTCCCCGACTCCAGCCTTTGGGAAGGGCAGAGGCTAGAGAGGCCAGGAAGGGAGACCTCCTTTGGAGAGTGTTGTCAGTGTGTCTCCTGTGTCTCCTGTCCCTCCCCAGCCTCGTCTCCCACAAGAGGGGGCCAGATTAAGTCAAGTGAGAAGAGCTAAGAGGGGACTCTTGAAGAACGCAGCATCAGGGTATCAGTCTCTGGGACTCGAGTTCGGGCGCATAAGACCGGTGATGAGAGGCAGGGCTGGGCTGAGGTGCTAGAGGGGGAGAGAGAGCACCCCGCTGGGAGCAGGGACCCTTCCACCAGCGAAGGCTGGCAAAAGAACCTGTGTTCCGTGCATCTAAAAAGGGGCCAGGCAGAGAGAGAGAGTAGAGACATCTTGGAAGAGGGCTTTCCAGTGGGCTTTCAGAAAGGACAGAAGAGGGGGCTGTTGGAAGCCCAGGGTCTAAGGCAGAAATTAGAAGTCGCATGCAGGAGGGAGACTTACCAGCATCCAGGGAATTGCTAGTGGGAGTTCCCAAGGGTGATATTTCTGGGAAACCCACACAAGCCCCCAGCCCAGAGGGCTGCAGCGCCAGCCAGGTGAACCTCTGCCCCCTTCCACTATTTCCTCTTTACCTGGTCCATCCTGGGGGTGCACTTAATCCTTTTTTTTTTTTTTTTTTTGTGGGAGGAGATAATTAGGTCATCCTGGGGATGGACCCAGGATGGGGGGGGGAAGCGAGGTGGAAGACAAAAGACCACCTTGCTTCTCTACCCAGCAACTGGCATCTGAGCTTAAAGCAGACCTGAGCTGAGAAAGGGTCTGAGCTGAGGAATTTGAAATGGAATGTATTCAGAGTTCTGATAAATACACTAGACTGTGCTTTGAAACCACAGAGACTTTCTGTGAATTAAAGGACTGCGTAAATGTGTTCACAGGGTGAGAAAGATAAAGTTGCACTCTGAGTCCAGCTCATTTGACATGCTTTGTGAACATGTGTGATTTTATATATAGCAGGAATTTCTACAAGTGGAATTTCTGTGCAAGTAAGAGTATATTTTAAATTTTGATAGTTGCAGTCAAATTGGCCTCCAAATAATTTGTTTCCATTTATGTTTTCCCAGAGATGAATGAAAGTGGCATTTTCCCAACATATCCTTTCTGCTCTCTGAGTATTACATGTTTTACTCTTTGCTACTCTACCAGATTTTTTAAAAAACGATATTCTCTATATAGAGATATTTTCATTATGAGAGAAATTATGATATTTGTGTTTCTTTTTCTGTGAACACCATTGCAAATGTCCCTTGCTATCCATTTTTTTTTTCCCTATTGGGTTGTTGATCTTTTTATTTACTGATTTGTAAGAGCTCTTTACATATTAAGGCATCAACCCCTGGCTTTTCATATACATTACAGATATGTGTCCATGTGTGTTATTTGCCTTTTGATGTGGATTGTGCAATAGTGAACTTTCAAGTGTATGGATGCCACCATATAGAATGAACACAAATTTACCCCAAAGTGCTCCTGAATGAACATATTTTTTTTTCCCTTTTATATTTTCTCCATCAATAGCTGCTACAAGACTAAATAAAACCATGGCAGGTGAGGGATGACCCTTGAAGTCAAGAGTTTGGGAACCACTGGTTCTACCTAAACTGTGCCACCCAGAGCTGGGCCCAGTCCTTTTGCGTTGAAGTTCAGCACTTTTTTCTCTTGTGAAGCCAGAAATCATTAAACTTCTAATTCCTTATAAAACACAAGCAACAGCGTTTCAAGGTGGGGCCAACAAAAAGGAACTGCAATGTCTCTCTTCCTCTCTTTCTTTCTCCTTTCTCCCTTTGCACCCCCCCTTCCTCCTTTGCTTTTCTCTCTTCTCCAGTGTCCTACAGGGGGAGAAGGGGACAGAAAAGCAGAGAGAATCAGTGAGAGGGGAAGGTAACAGAAAGGGAAGGCTCTCCTTCGTTCAGAGTAAGCCTAAACTCTTGCACGGCCTTCAAGGCCCTTCACATCTGGCCCCACCTCTTCTGCTCTCTGTCCCCTACACCCTGCCTCTCAGCCACCCTCATCTAACAGCTCTGCTCTGCCTGGGGCAGCCCTCCGGACTTGCCACCAGCTGGTTTCTCTACCAAGAGCTTGCTTCCCCTTCCCTGCCTGGTGTGCTGGTACATTTCAAATGTCACTTCCTCTAGGAGCTTTTCCCGGCCCAGTCTGAGTGAGCCTTCCCTCCGCTGGCTCTCATCTCTCTTACAGCATTGACGACATTATTCCATGGGGCTCTGGTCTCTCCCACCAAACTGGGAGCCCCTTGAAGGTGGGAACTTGCCTGTTTGCCTTCTGGTTCTGACCCAGCCGGTGGTGGCTTAGTCAGTTTTCACTGAACAAAACTTCATTTAAAGGGCAAAAGTGTGTCTTGTGGAGGGTGTCATGAGCGTGTAGTTGGAATAATATCCTCCGCAGCAGTGATGGGGCATCCAGAGAGCTCCACCCCATGCCAGCTTCCCTTCCTCAAGCCCGTAGTTGGAGACTGGCAACCTTGACTGAGTCCTGTGGATTCACACACAGGTAAGACTCCTAAAGGGCAGAGGTCAACCGCTGACCTCCACCGGAAGCCTCACTCCCTTTATCACGGTAGGGAAGCAGCAGGGCAAATTCAGAGTCACAGCTATTGGATTTCATCCCTAAGAAAATTTTGCTTATGACAGTGGTCCTCAGGAAGGTACGCGTTTGCGCACAGGGTCCTGTGTTTAATCCTCAGTGCCTCCACTAAAATAAGTAAGTAAATAAATAAACCTAATTACCTACCTCCCCAAAAAATAAAACAAACAAAAAAAAATTAAAAACAAATAAACAAAAAAACCAAAAAACAAAAACACAAAAAAAAACAGTGGTTCTCAAACTTTGGCCAGTGTCACAATCACCTGGGAAACTATGGTAAAACCCCAAGGCTGAGGACCAGCCCTACTTCAAAGAGTCTGGGCCTCTGGATTTTTCAGTCGCTCTCCAGGTGATTCTGCTACACAGCAAAGTCTGAGGGACCCTGGCTTAAAGGAAGTGGCCTAAGGCCCCCTCTGTCATCCCAACAGCATTCCTCCTTCACTGGCAACAGCCACTGGACCACGCTCTTCAAATACTATTTTCTGCTTGCGTTTCTTCCTATGGGTTCCGTCCAAAATGGCTGTGGTCTCTTGCCCTTTCTTCCCCGCACATCCTCTCCTACAAGGTTTCAAGCAGAGTTTAGTTTGCATATAATTTATTCATTATCCACAGCAGCATCAATTTGGTGCCCACCACATATGCATGGAATGACTCCATATACAAACAAGTAAGACAGTTTAATCAGGAAGCCCTCACCAGTCTCTACTTGGAGCAGTAGTTTAGGCGTCAAGGGAAATAGAAGCCATGGTCCTGCACTTAGAGAGCTTGCTATTGGGCGGGGTACGTGGAGACGGCGAGCTGGGAGTCAGTGTCGCAGTCTTGCTATTGACGGCATGTCACTCTGAGCTTCAGTTTCTTCAGCTCTTCAATGGAGACAAGAACAATAACAATAATGTCACCTTCACAGCTTAGTGTGAGGGCTACAGAGAACAGAGAGACGCAAAGTGTTTTCTAGACAAACCCATGAGTGTAAAATGCTGTCACAAAGAAAACACAACTTGGTAGAATCATCAAAAACAATGTCTCCAGCACTCCCTACTCTACATGTTTGCAACTCTTCCCCTATAAGTATCAAATTTTATTCAGAGGCGGCACATTTTAGGATGTTGAAGTGTTCTTTCTCCTCTTGGTTTCCAAGTGCCTACGGAGACGTGGCAAGCCATTGGTGGCTTCCTTTAGAACCTTTTGCGAGGTTCTGCTGATTCAGAGCCATCACAGATGCCGGTGGCTCTCTTGTCTCTGAGTGACATTGGGAAGACCACGCTCAACTTTTTTTTGATGCATTTGCCATTAGCAAAGCATCACTTTCCTTGTAAGAGAAGAAATTATTCTCTATCAGGAAAAAGAAATATTTTGCTAACCCCTTGGATGGTTTGCACAAATCACCCAGAAACGGATCACTTTTTTTTTTCAGAAATATGGAGAAATAAATCCCAGTTATGGTTCTTGGTTTGTAAAATAATACTACCAACTTCGAATCTGTGTTAGCACTTCCTGGGTCTCCGAGAATTTGCTTCACATCCATTTTCTCATCAGTTTCTCACAATCATCTTTCAAAGTAGCTTGAACTGTTATCCCTCTTTTACAGATAAGGAAAGCGAGCCCCAGCAGGGAGATCAGGCTCTCATAAGGTCTCCCAGCCAAGAAGATACTCGGATCACCCTTCCAAAGAGGCAAAGGAAACTTTCAGATGCTTGGGGAACCCAGGGTGCTCAGACACCAACAGCTCGGATGCTTCAAGAGTGAGTCTCACCTGTTTTTGTCAGTGAGCTCTGCAGTTGTCGCTCCCTGAGGATTGCTGAGAACACCCGTCACATCTGTCAGCGCGGCTCCCGTTACAGCTCGTGAGGAAGGGCCTGTTACGAGGTCGTTAGTCATGCACGTGCTGCTCTCGGCGATCAGCTCAGTATGAACCTCAGCCGAGAAGCCAGCTTTCCTCACCAGGCTTGTGACTCCTGTAACATGTGCAGGGAGTTTTTCCTCGACTGGGCTCCTGTTCACAGTGACACTTTCTCGACTTCTGAGTTTGCACCATTTCCTTCGGGAAAGCTGCTGCCTTGGCAATTCAGATCACCTCAGGGCCTGATTCTACGTCTAGTTCATGTTCTCCTTAGTCCCTTCCTTTCTCTGTCTGAGCTTCTTTTCTTTCCTACAAAATTAGAGCTCCTGTTGAGTCGCTTCCTAAAGATCTTAAACCATCCCTCCTCTCCACCTCCGCACTCGTTGTCTTAGTCCAGATCTCCATATGTCTTCTAGACAAGGATAAGGGCGGTAGCTTGGAAGGGTCTCCTGGCTTCCAATCTCTCACCCATCATTGGTCCACACTTATCTCTCTAGAATGCACGTCTGAACATGTCACTCCCCTGCGGTGGCTCTCCACTGGCCCCATGATGAAATCGATACTCCTCAGAGGGGCCAGCAAGATCATCATTATTTGACACCCCACCACCACCACCTTCCTGTCCGGCGCCACACTGGCTCACTGCTCTTTAGCTTCAGCCGAATCAGTGTAGTCTCATTCCCCGAAGGTGTCACATTCTTCCATGCCTCCTTCCCTTTGTCCACACTGTTTCCTCCCTTGGAGTGTCCTCCCCTCTCCTGTTTGTAGGCACACTTCTAATAATTTCTCAAGGCTCAGTTTTTTCTTTTTTTAAAATTTTATTTATTTATTTATTTATTTATTTGTTTATTTATTTATTTATTTTGAGTGGGGAGGATGTCATTAGGTTTCTATTTATTTTTAATGAAGGTACTGGGGATTGAACCCAGGACCTTGTGCATGCTAGGCACACACTCTACCACTGAGCTATACCTACCCCCGTCAAGGCTCTATTCTTATGCCATCTTTTCTATGTAGACTTCTCTGATATCCCTAGTAAGAATAAATTCTCTCTTCTTTGTGCCTGCATGATATTTCATATCCGTGATTCATTCATTTGTTTTTATATTGATTGCTTTATCAATCAGTTATTGAGCAGAAAATATGTATCAAGCAGAGATAATTTCAGGGAAGGGGTAAGGGTGTTAGGGAAGTGAGTGATCTATACAAACATATCTAAGACCTTATCTTTACTCTTCAGGAACTGCTGGTTGGGACATGAGACAAAGAAATCACTAATTTTAGTACCATGCACTAAATACTTTGAAGATGTGAACAAAGAGTTACGGGATTAGAGAGAAGGCAGATGACTAATTCTGCTTGAGAAAATCAAGGAGGGCTTCACAGAAAGGCAGGCAATAGATTTGGGCCTTTAATTTATCTGTTCAGATTGACTAAGGATTTGCTAGCTGTCCGAGACATTCACCGGTGAGTTACATGATGACCAAGAGAGAACTTGGCAGCGGGAGGGATGCAGAGAAGACACTTCCAGCAGAGGATGGAGCCCGGACAGATGCACAGATGGGTGAAAGATCATGGAAGGGGAGGGATTTTGTGTCATGGGAGCTCACGAAGCACTGGGAGAGGAGAAATTAGGCTAGAAGAGTAGGCACCAGACTGTGAATGCTTATCTACAACGACGGTATCCCTGTTAAGACTTCTGTCCCATTTCAGTGTCTCACAGAGAGTTACGCTCGATTCTGTCTCTTCTGCAGCACTGTGAGCATCTTGCAGGCAGAGGCCATGGCTTCTAAATCTTCAGGACCCAGCGCACTGTGTGGCACAGAACAGGTGCACGGTTAATCTGTGTTGAATTAGTAACTGTAACTCCGTAACTCTATTTAGTAGGAGCTTGGTGTCATGTGTTTTGAGATTTATTTACATTTTGGCTACTCTTCTTCATGAGCTGCTACGCTGAATGGGAGCTCTCCAGTCCTAATTTGCAGGGCAAAGTTTATGGGTTCAGTGGACTCAGAATACACGTCGCCTAAGGCAGCCTGAGGCAGCCAAGAGAGCCTGCATCGTACTTAAGGGGAACCAAAGCTGTGTCTCAGGGAAGATGAGGCCAAGCAGCCACATCAAATGTAAATGTCAACTTTCAAGTGGGAATGTGGCTGGAGAGGCAGAAAGTGGAGAAGTAGGTGGGGTGGAATGCGTCGGGGAATCAGCGGGGCCAAGGGTCCAGGACCAAGGAGGTGACCATGAGGAAAGTGCCGAGGCTCCTGACGGGTGGCACGGAGAGTGGAAAGCAAGTTTGATGCTCAGTCATCTTGCAAATATTTCCAGATTTTTATTTCCTTCTGAAATCATTTCTTGACTGAACTAGTGATCTACAGACCTGTTCTGCCTCAGGTCCCTGCCATGCTGACCCAGCACAGAAAAGGGACAGGTGAGGAAGTCATTCCAGAAGACGTCACATTGGAGCCGGTCTTTGGTGACAATTGGTATTTGTGAAGATTTGGGGGTGGAATAGAGATGTGTCGCCTGAGGGGGTTCCAGAGCATTAATTTGGGAGTTAGAATGCCCCCAACACCATTTGCCAGCAGTATAACCTCCAGTGAGTTGCTAAGTAGCTACATCTCAGTTTTCTCATGTGTAAACGAGGGATTACTGTTCTTACCTTGAGATGCTGTTGTGCAGATGAAATGAACTCAAGCATTTAGGGTGTTATCTGGCGTGTGACAAGTGTGCCGGGAGGAGGCTACTTCTTCCTAGGCTCACACATCTCCTGCCGCCTTGCATCTCTCCAACTTTCACCCTTTCTCCCTCCTGCCCCTGACTACAACCCACTCCGCATTCTCCTTATGAACACTGGTAAGTTTCACTTTGTCCGGCTGACTTTGCTCAGCAAATAACCTCTTAGTTTTCCCTATCCCCTCTGGGACCTCTTTCACCATTTCCTTTCCAAGTACCTCTTCCTACATCCATTCTTAAACACTGATTTTCTGGGGCTTCCACTGTTGGTGATCTCTCGTCCCACTCCACATCCCTGGGTAATCTGTGCATCTGTATACTGACAACTCCCAATCGAGGTGTCCGACGGAGATCACTCTTTCTAGCTCCTGACTCACATTTCCATATTCCATCTCTGCTGGGATGTTCCAGTGCTATGTGTCCAGATTGGAGCCATCCTTTTCATTCCCAAACCTGCTCTTCTTCTTGGCATCTCAGTCTCAGCAACCTGCACCACCACCAGCTCAGTTGCCCAAGCCAGAAACTGGGAGTTGTTCTAGAATCCTCTTACCAGTCCACCTCCACATCGAGTTAGTCACCAAGTCTTGTTGATTTCAGCTCTTCTGACACCTTTCCCTTCTCTCCAGCTCCACTGCCCCTGCCCTTTTCAGGTTCTTGCCATGGCTTTTAAAGTTTTGGCATGGCTTCTTAACAAAACTCCTTCTCACCAGCCTTTGCCCTCTTTTAATCCATCCCCTACGTCATCGGTTGACAAACTTTTTCTGTAAAGGACCAGATAGTAAATATTTTAGGCTTTGTGGCCATAAAAATCTCTAGCACAACTAGGCAGCTCCATCGTCGTGAGGATTAATAGTGTTGATGGTCTTCTTGTCCCAGTCCAGTCCCATCAGAGTTAGGGTTTCCTTCTTCTGCTCATCCTCAGTCCCAGCCTTCACCCCGCACCGTGGCTCATCTACTTGTCCACCGCACAGATCTGAGCAGGAATAGGCCTTATTCCCCTTTGCAACCCCAGCAGCAAGGAATGATGCTTGACCTTCAGTGGATAATCAACAAATATTTCCTGAATAAATCGGTGATTGGGAAACCCCTACTGGAGGTCTTAAGCTGAATCCATCTGGTCTTCACAGCTGAGCTGCACAGTGGGCGCATTGACTCCTACACCAGGATGCCCCATTCAGCTCTTGGAACGCCCCCTCAGCGGGCATCTGGCATTAATATGTTTGTTTTTACCCTGAAGGGATTGGCATTGTTTCATCCACGGTAAAATCCCTTGGAGGGTCTGGGATTGGGAGCCAGGCCTCCGGCCCCCTGGAAGGCTGATCTCACCAATTCTGAGAACCTCTCAGAAGTTTCCAGAATATACTCACAAGCAGCACAAGAAGCCAGACCTGCTGCTTCCAGCCACACTCCCTCTGGGGCCAAGCATCCTGTGCCTCACTCCCCACTCCGCTTGCCTTCACTCCCAGACTTTCAGCTCTCTGGAAGGGCGTCTCCTTCCTCCCTGCGGATGATGACTTGCTCCCCCTCTGGCTCTCAGGCAAGGTCAGAGGCCCTCACGCCTTTCACAGGAGGAGGCAGACATGCCCTAGTGATGGCTCTGCCTTTGTGACCATCCCAGGGGAACACTCAGCCTCTCTGCTGGGTTGAAGTTCTGAAATCCTGATGGTTCAGGCAGAGTTATGCGACCCTGAAGCCAGGTGGCTGGTTCTCAGCCTCTACCTCTCTTAAGGGTGAGGTTTCTAAGTCTACTGTGTGCTGATGAAAACATTTAATTTTTGCTGGAAGCTTCCTGGTGAAGACTCCCAATGAAGGGACATGCGCCGGGAGGGAGAGGAAGGCACAGTGCAATTGATTCCTCAGGTTCTAACCCTGAAAGTTACCTCAAGGACCTTTTAGTCGGGTCCTTCCACGGAAAGCACTGCCCTGATAGGCAGGCCACGCCTGACTGTGTGACCTTGTGCAAATCCCCTAAACCTCTCTAAGATCTCACCATCTGTAAAATGGCTTTCTTAGCAGGGATGGTACAATGAGCAAAATGTATGTAAATAATATGATTAGGACTTTTTTTATTTTTTAAGCTCTTGGACTCCAGCTGTATATATGCCAGCTATTTGGGAATATTAACGTAGTAGGCGCGCTCTCTCTCTGTAATGCATTTGTTGCATGAATGAACATTCCTGTGCCTCAGTTTCTTCTTCTGTGAAATGAGACAGAGCTATAGTACCTACCTTGTAGTGTTGCTGTGGGTTTTAAGTGTCTTTCTGCCTGCATAGTTTTTTGAGACGTGCCTGGTACAGAGTAAGCCCTCAGTAATTACTGTTGGCAGGGAATTTTCTTTTATTTGTGGTTAATCCTCAGTGCCTAGAACTGGTACATGGTGGGAGCTCAATGAGAGAGAGAATTTAAAAAATAAAACAGCCATAACCAAAAAATATCTCAGTATATTACAGGCAATTCCCTTTTTTTTTTTTCATTAGCAGAGCTCAGACTCCGGTCCTAGCGTCCTAAGGATGTGATGTGTGAGTTCTCAGGGAATGTCTACATAGATTCCCTGTGGTCCTGAGTGTCCTGTGCCCCCAAACATCTCTGCCTCCCACCTCTGAAGGAGGCTAACTGTCTGGAGTTGGTGAATGTAGACCTACACTGAGGGTGACAGCTTCTGGCTGAACCGGAGGGGTACAGAATTTGGCAAGTGCTAATGGGAGTTTCATTGCAGCAGTGGCTGCCGTCCAGATAAAAGTCACCTGTCCTGACTGGACTCTTTCTGATCCTCCAAGATGACTTGCAACTCTCTAGACTGCGAAGCTCTGAGGGAGGTGGTGGAGTCTCCACGGCTCCGTGTCTCTGGCGCCAAGTCCCCTGTCTGGGCTGTGCATGCCGTGGGCTTCGGTGGCCCATCTCTCTCTGTTCGTTCCTCTGGCTTCGAGGGGCAACCTCCGTGATCCCCGCCTTGCTGGGTAATGGATCATCTCCATTGCAAGCCGTCGTTTGGGGAAAGCGCTTTGCTCGAGTGCAGATTCCTTCGGCTAAGATCACCTCGTATGGCAGCTCCTGGAGAACAGCGAGAACAGCAGCTGTTTCTCACCCAGACAGCCAGACAGGAGGAGAGTCTCTCCCCCATGCTTTTATTGGCAGGTGTGAAGAAAAGAGCCCAGCCTTTGGAATCATACTGACCTGGGTTTGAATTCCACCGGTGACGGGTTGTGGCTTTGCACAAATCTTTTACTTCTTAAAAGTCTTGATTTTCTCCATCTGCAAGATGAGGTTCTATGTAAAGCTGAAAGTAACATGTATAGGGGTTCCCAGCAGAGCCTGGCGCACGAGTGATGCATGATCAGCGGCAGTTGCTGTGACTGACACAAGTAAACAGATTTAGTCTAGTCTCTAGACAAAGGCAGCAAATTTCATCTGTAAAGGGCCAGATAGTAAATTTTTGAGGTTTGTGAGGCCAGAGTCACATTTGCAGCTCCTCAAATCTGCCACATGAAAGTAGCCATAGACCATTTTTAAATCAATGGGTATAGCTGTGTTCCAATAAAACTTTATTTATAAAGACAGGCTGCTGGCAGGATTTGGCTCCTGGGTTGTAGTCTTCTCACACAAGGAGACTGAGTCCTAGGATGTCGACACGTTCTAGTCACGAATAATATTTTATGTTTTATTTTTATGGTGGGTATTTAATTCTTCCTTTTGCAGTAGGGAACCTCAGCTTGGAAGCCTCATATGTCTTTGTCCCTGGACTCAGGTATGACTGGGCGTATCCTCAGAGTCCACTATGCAGGTGGAACCAAGGATCCAGCTCAAGGGAAAAAGACGATGGGCGTCCACTAACTTGGTTCAAGGATGTTGGTGCAGTGAAGCCAGGAAAAGTGGTTTTCAGTATATTTGTTTCTGGAGGGCAGGGGATGTATCTGGCTCATCTGAAGGGTTTGCTACAGAGTAGTCAGCCTTTGGTGAGTGAATTCAATCACTAGAGCCTGAAAATTCCCTCAGTCCTCCTAACACAGTTGTGTGTCCCTGAGAGTTCGGGGCTCTTGCTAATTGGATGGGAAGCTTCCATTGGAGAGTCATAACACAAAGGTTCACAACCAAGTCAGGTAGCCATTTAGGGTTATTTGTATAATGTGCTCCCAATGCCCCACGAGATTAAGGCTGGTGCCCACACAGCAGCAGAGGGGGGTGCTCCTTGAAGAAGATCATAGCAGATATTTTCCAAATATGGTCACACCAATGTGTGTGCCGACCCACATGTTCTTATTACAATGTGATATTAACACTCTTCCATCAAAACACGGGCTCTATGTTCGCTCCCCTTGGACCTGGATGGACGTTTGTAACTGCCTTGATCAACAGAATGTGGCAGAAGTGATGCTGTAGGACTTCCAAGGCGAGGTCATTGAAGTCAATATGGTTTCCATCTGATTTTTTTTTTCTCACTCTTTGGACATTTGTCCTTGAAATCCACACACTCTGTTGTGAGGAAGCTCAGGTCACATGGAGAAGCCACACGGAAGTGTTTTTGCTGACAACTTAGCTAAACCCCAGCTGACAGTCAATGTCAACATGTGAGTAAAGGAGCCTTTGGATGGTTCCAGCCCCTAGGCTCTGGATCTCCCAGTAGAGGCCTCAGACATCATGAGGAAAGGATTAATGCCCTGTCCAAATGCTTTATCCACAGAGAGATCACAAATAATGACTGATTTTTTTAAACCACTAAGTTTAGGGTAATTTGTTATGCAGTATTACAGAATTAATACAGAAATATTGCAATCTTTTACTGCTCTGACAATCCTATTATGTCACAGAGGACTTGAGAGGACAATAATGCTGGGAAAAGGCGGCAGGCACCATGAGTTCATCTTTCATTCATTCACTACCAGCTGTTTTCCAGGCTTTGTGTAAGAATTTGGGGAAACACAGATATATATGCTTCTTCAACTTCTACACTCAAAGAGGTCATGATTTATAGGAGAAGATAGGCAAATAATTAAATTTACAAATTGATAAGGGCTTAAAGAAGGCTGTAGGAAGCGTGGCAGGAAAACAGTGAAGGGAATAATTATTTCCACCTGGAGGAGTGTGGCAAGGCTTTACACAGAAAGTAGCACTCAGTTGGGTTCTGTAGGAAGAATAGGAGTTCACTATGTAGCCAGGTGGGGAGCAGGAATTCCAGGCAGAGGGAACCCTGCATATAAAAGTCTGCGAATGGGAGAGAGTGTGAAGGATTCGGGGAATAAGGTGGCTGGAAAGTGGAGTTTGAAGGTGGGCTGGTAAGAAAAGAAACGGAAGGTAGGCTGGAGTCCTACGGGGATGAGCTTTCCATGGTTGTTCTGAGAACATTAAAGTTTATTCTACAAGCACTAAGGAGCCACTAGGGTATTTTAGACGGGCCATTTTCCAACAGTGTGGAAGGAGGAGAATTGAAAGCCAAGGAAGGCAGTTTGGAGGCTGTTATCTCCTAAAAGACCCTGGAGGGAGGGCCAGAGCTGAGGAAGCTCCTGCAGTGATGGGGAGGAGAAGATGGCGGTAGGGCTGTGTTAGAGCTGACTCTAACATGGGAAGAGCAAGGGCGAGGGGACATCCCCAGCGCCTGGCCTGGGTGATGGGGCAGAAACCGGAGCAGGGTGCTGGGGACATGGTGAGCTCCCCTTCAGACCTGACAGGTCTGCGACTGACTCGCAACTGGAAACATGCAGGAAGCAGTCCCTGCAGGACTGGAGGCTCCGTGGAGAGATCTGGGGTGGAGATTGCACTGGGAGTTGTCAGCTTTCAGGTGTAATCGGAGCAGTGGGGGTGGATGAGGTTATTGAGAACAACGTTTCTCAACCTTAAACACAGCACGTGTACTGTTTTGGTAAACATACGCCCCTACCCCGCAGAAAAACAAACTGATGGAACTCCTTGGGTCATGAGTACGGCTAAGAATCATCACATCGTTCATGTGTTCTCACAACCAAGGAGATTTTGCGGAGCTTAAACTTCAGAGGCTTGTATTAAAAAGTAGACATCCGCAAACAAACAGGTAGATATTTACAGAGAGCAGAGGAGTGGTTACCAGAGAGAAGCGGTGGCGGGGGAGGGGGGTGACGACATGGGCAAAGGGGGTCTCCTCCTCCTCCCCACGCCTAGGTTACACCAACTATTAACCGAGGGGAGGCGGGGTGGGCAGCGAGGCACAGGTGGAGCGGCGGGGGGAAGGAGGGGGATCAGGGAGGAGGGAGTTGCGAGGGGCGGCCAGCTGCGCAGGGTACTGCGGAGAGGACCCAGATGAGGCGCTCGGTCCGGTCCGGGGCTGGGCGGGCTCTGGGTTCGAGCCGCCCTGAGGCTGGACTGCGCGGCCGGCGCCGGTGCGCGGGAGGGTGGAGGTCAGGTCACCTCCCCTCGGCACGGGGACGTCGACTGCACGATGTGATGCTGTCACCCAACAGCTATTTCACAAATGTACGTAGCTGATTTCAGGCACTTCTGAACGTTCTGCCGCAGTTAAAATTGTTCTGACCTTGGGCAGTCGGGGAGGTGGGTGCCCCCAGCAGGGTGCCCCTTGTCCACAGCAGTTTCAGAAATTCGGATGGCAGGGGCTGCGGGCCGAGAGGGGGATGCGAGAGTGGGGAGGGGTGTGGAGTCTCCCCGGGCTGGCTGAGGACACAGCTACTGGCAGCCCTGCTCTGACACACAGACCGGGTTCCTCCTAGCCTCTGTGCTGGGGATGTCGCTGTTAGGGACTCGCATAAAGGGTGCGGGCTGCACAGCTGGATTTTGTCTGCCTTTCACCTCCAGGGGAATTTCTTGAGGAAAAAACAAACCCCCAAACAAACAAAAAACCCTGTGTGCCTGCGGGTCCGTTGGTAATTTTTTCAGCGAGGATGCTAAACCCAGGCCAAAAGAGTCCTTAAAATCAAACATACAGTTACCTTCTGTACCCTCTCAATATCCGGGAACAATTACGCCTAAGCAAACAAAATTGCCAATGGCCTAAAAATGGAAAATAAATCTCTCTGCTTCGCTTAAGCGGGGTTTGCAGAGGAACCCCTGGGACTCCGGATGTCCCAAGCAACCGGCTTGTGCTCAGGAGACTTTCTGGAACAAGTTTCTGCATTTAGTTTGTCTTTTTTTTTTTTTTTTTTGGACTCTACACACAATCAATTGCAACTATTTCCAAGACTGTTCCGGGTAGTCAATAAATACATTTGTTTTCTGACAGGGATGTATGTTGATGAAGAGCAGAAAGTACAATGAGGAAAAAGTCAGGACGAATTAAATCAAGGAGTGACATAATTCCCAGGGAAGGCAGACGTCAGCTGCATTCCCTGTGTCTCGCTCTACCTTGGAAATCTTTCAGAACTCGTTGGAAAATAAATATGTATGTGATGGAGACATGGGTGGATTCAACAGCTACAATAAGAGAGAGGGAATGAAATGCAAACACACCCTCGGTTGGATTATTAAACTGATTTAAATTCATAATTCACAGCTGGATGTAAAGTATTGTTTTCCATCACATCTTCTTCTTTGTAGGGGAAAAAAAAAGCTAACTTGCCATGGATTGTTTTTGACTTGGACCGTAGAACCCTGTAGAGTAGACTCTTGGTAAGTATTCATCAAATGTGAAGGGCCTAAATGAGTGAGAATGAGGGGGTAAATAGCTACTATGTCCTGCTCTAAGCAGGAGAAATTAGGTCAGGGTCAAAGGAAGTTGTTGGGTTATATAAGATTAAATTGTTGTGCAATTAGAACAAAACTCTTGTGCGTCTATGCCAATCATTATGTAGGAAGGTTCACACCCATTATTGTATTTAATCCTTCCAACAGTAACGTGAAGTAAATATTATTATCTCCATTTTATAGTTAAGGAAACCCAGGCTTAGGGAGGGTAAAGCAGTTGCCCAAAGTAGCATATTTCAGAAGTGGTGAAAATGACATTGGGACCCAGGGTCTTCTCGCTCTTCACCAAGTTTTCTTTCTGTACATCGTGATAGACGCTGAAAGGTTGGAGGTGGGTATGTATCCAATGAAGCCGCCAGAGAAGTGCTTATTCTAGAACCTCATCCAGTTTCATTTTCTATTTCCCAGATTCAAGGTGGAAAAAAAAAAAAAAAGAAGGACTCTTGTCTGTTTGGAAAGGTGAAATGGAGTCCTTCTGAAGCTGTAAGACAGGGGAGGTTCTTGGTTATTGATTTCCAGAACTTGGGTTCCCCTGGAACTTGGGTACTTATTGTTTACAAATACATTTTATTTCAGAATATTCACAAACTTACAGAAGAGTGGCAAGTACAATGCAAAGAACTTTTTTTCTTCTGAATTATTTAAAAATAGGTTACCAGTGTGATGTCCTGTGACCTTCAGACAGTGAAATGGGTATTTCCTACAAACAAGGATATTCTCCTGTGTAACCACCATGCAACCATCAAACTCAGGAAATTAACATTGCTTCCAAACTGTTTTCTAGTCCTCAGACCCCACTCATATTTCATCAATGGTCCCAACAGTGTCCTGTTAGTCCCCCTAAAGGACTCCACTTTAGAATCATTGTCCTCATTCATCATGTCTCTTAAGTCTCCTTAACCCTCCAACAGTTTTCCAGTCTTTTGTTATTTTCATGACCTTGACACTTTTGAAGCTTACAGGCCAGTTATTTGGCAGAACGTCGCTCGGTTCTTTTGCGTTTGTGATGTTTCTTTATGGCGTTATCCCAGTTGTGTAGCTCTTCCTGCATCCTGGCACATAGTGCAGAATTCCACTCTGTTTCATCACTGATGATGGTCACCATGATCACTTCCTAGGGTGGTGTCCGCCAGGCTTCTCCATTGTAACATCACACTCTTTTTTTCCCTTTGTAATTTGATGGGTATGTACTTAGAGACTATTTGAATATTTTGTTTTTGATCAAAAGTCCACTTTTTAAGCTGTCGGTTGTACTCGTGGCTTCCTGTTTTGTTCAGTGAGTTATAATCCTTTGCTCTCATTATTTATTTTGATGCTCAAAGTGTCCCAGATCTGGTGAGCGGGATTCCTTTCAGTCTGGCTTCCATATCCTTTTGACTTGTCCCCATCATTCTGTTGTGCCCTACTTTACGGCACAACAAGATGTTCCGGGCTCATCTTGTACTTTCCCTGCCCTAGTCCTGGAATCAGCCGCTTCTCCAGGGAGCCCTGGTTCCTCTCAGTGCAAAATGTTATTTGAAAACCAAGATTTGGATGCTGGTTGTGCTTATTGTCACTGGGGTGTCACGGTTGCTGAGTCCTTCATGTGGACAGAGCCCGGAAACACACACGCGGCTTCACATTTACATCTGTATTTAGTTCCCTTTCTATCTATCTATCTATCTATCTATTGAAAATAATGAGTTCACATTGTAGTTCTAATTCCAGACTAATACCCCAGGAGTCACCCTAGCTTTCTCCTTTTCAGTACGGTGACTCCCTTCTCCGCAGTGAACAACCTGGCTTCCATTATTCTTCACATATTTCCTTAGTGATTAACCCCCTGCCTGTCACCGATTTTCCACCGTTGCTGCTGTCCCTCCCACTGCACAGATGGCTTCTTCACCCTGCACGGGCCATCCCCCCACAAGGATATTCTCACCTTTCATGGACTTTAACTCCAGTTTCGGACCATCCATCCCCCCATGTGGACTGTCTTTCCTCCCGCCCAGGCTCTGCCACCCTCCTCTTAACCTCCATGGCTTTCCCACCTCCATCTGGACCCAACTTTGTTCCAGCTGATGGGTTTAGGACAGAATTGTTCAGAAAGGAAAGAGGAGAGAAAGAGGAAGAGGAAAGAGATGGGGGAGAACCAGGCACTTCTGATTTTAGTTTAAACATGAAGATGCTAGAAAAAAAAATTTCACTTCTTAGGGAGTTTTATCCAGGTTGGAAGAAAGTGGTGTATTTTGTTTGTTGGTTTGTTTGTTTTTTAAGGAGCCCATACTTGCAGGCAATTATTAGAATTATTCTTGATTGTACTGGATATTTTTGATCAGAACCAGGCATTCGTTCCCAACCCCTTCTTAGAGATTTTTCTTGATCACAGGGGTTGGAAGGCTAGAAACTACATTTCCCTGACTCCCTTGCAGTTGAGGTTCTGGAAGCAAATGAGGTTCCACCAATAACATCAAATTCCAGGAGACTTGGAATTTCGAAGTGAGTTGGAAGCCACAGTCCTACTGTCATTATTGCTGGCAAATGAGGTCATGGACACACACGTGTCTGTGGACTGACTCAGGGTTAAGGCATGTGATGCAGTCAGCGGCTTTCTGAGAATGAGAGGCGTTGGCAGCTGAAGTCAGAAGCAGTAGCAGTAACAGCACACTGACCTCTGCATCTTAGCTTTGGAGCATTTGACCCTGTAGCCCCCCAGAGTGGCTCCTTTGGTCTTCCAAGGATTAAATAAGCACCTCCTTCCCTGTATTAAATGCCCTTCTGTTTAAAATACCTGGAGGTGGGGGGCCTTCTTTTCCCTGTATTAACTCCTAACTGGCACGCTGACCTTGTATATGAGGAGGATTGGATAGTAGGCCACAGATAGTAACTTCTGGAAGGGTGTCATTGCTTTGTATTTTCTTTGAAACTTGTTTTGTGCTTATTCGGGACAGTGTGCTAAGCTAGACTTGCAGAGGTAAATAAAGGTAACAAATGCACCATCCTGGTCTCAAGGAATTCCAGACTGGAAGAAGGAGGTAGAGGCAAAAAACCATAATAAACAACCAAGTTGAAAATAAGACAGATGGAGACGAGTGCTGTGAAAGAGATGCAAGCACAACATTCCTCACAGGTCATGGACCAGGGCTTCAAGCCTCCCAGCCTGGCCCACCTCTTAAGCATCCCTTGTGGCTACTAACCCCTGGGCCCCACACACTTGATCCCTGGCCATACTGAACCCGTTGACATACCTTAGATGCCACTTTGCCTCGCAGACCTGGAGTGCTCCCCCTCCCCCTCTCCCGCCTAGAGAACCCAGGCACGTTCTTTGCAACAAAGCTTCAGAGTCACTCCCTTACTCTGCAAAGGAGCCATATAGCATTTGTCTCTCCCTCTTGAACTTCTGATTGACCCGGAAAACCAAACGCCCATTGAAGGCATCTCTCGCCTCCCTTTCTTGAAAGTCTTTGCTTGATGATCATTCTAGAGAATGTGGTCTCTAAAAGGAGAAATCACACAATTAAAAGCCAGTCCTTTTTTTCCCAAAGGAGGAAAACATTAAAATGTTGCCAAGTACTTAAAGACAGCAAAACTTTCAGAGACTAAGCCTTTAAAAGGTTTTATACATATGCACACTCTCACATACGCACATTTTTGCATAGATGCATTTTTAATTCCTGACAGACGCTTGGGAGTTTTTCCTTGGGGTCCAATGTCTCTCTGAGCTGCCAGAACAGTTGTTAAGCTGAGTTCTGGGCAGGCTTGAGAAGGATGGTGCAGTTGCGTTTGTCTCTGTGAAGATGGATCCTTTGTCGATGTCTAAATTCATTCATGTGCTGCACTCTCCTGCCACTTGTTTAGGATCCAGGGGCGTTTAGCGTTACCAGTGTCATTATGGCCCATTCATGAGATGCTGCGTGTTTGGAAAATAGTTTACAATGGTTTGTTAACCAGCACAAGCTGACAACATTTCAACAACGGTTGATTCACTTTGTAAAGCACTGGCAACAGCACACGTTATTTATGGGATTGCAAAATCTCATTAAATGAATAAAGTTCCATTTTCCCTACTTGGATTTGACCAACATTTATTGAGTGTCGACTACATGCTATGCACTGTACTAGGATTTCTCTGAATGGATGAACATTCATGAAGCAACTACTATGCCAGTCACTGGGTAAGTATTCCATTGAGTGAATAAACATTTGTTAAGTGCCTTCTAGGGACCCGGTCTAATGGTAAGACTGAACTAAGCAGACGGCATCTTATTATGTGTGTGTAATATGCCAGACACCACATGCACATTCCATCAAATGGATACGTATTTATTAAGCACTTTCTATGTGCTAATCATCAAGACACACTTTAACATCCGTAATGTTCCCACTGAATCCTCACTATTACCATGGAGAGGGGCAAGTATTATTTTCCCATTTTACAGATGAAGAAATAGAGGCAAAGAGGCTAAGATTTCACGTCTCGAGTTCCTAGGGACTGAGATTTGAACCCGTGTCTCCTAATGTTGAGGCTACTGCTCTCACCATTATACCATCATGACTCTCTACGTTTATAGAACTCAACCTCATTCTATAACATTAAAGCAAGTGAGGACTGGTGGTTCATTGATCATTAAGTTGAATTTTGTTTCTGTAATATTCTCAGGGCAAGGGAACTTGACCTTACCTGCTTAAGACTAATCCTAAACATTAGATTGGAGCAGTTAAAATTCCTGTTCTTGAACCCCAGTGTCTCTTCCTTAGAAGGTGGTTGACAGCGAGTTAAATTAGTTCTCGGGGCTATGATGACAATTCCCATTGGGGACACTAGAATGCATGGAAGAGGCTTGTAAGACATAACAAGAATGGCCCTGCCTAAAGAAGACCAGAGAACTGCACTCCTGGATTATGCTGCTGGTGTTTTTAGACCACATCCTCTCATTCCTTCAGTTAATTAGCCTGCAAAGGCTCACTGAATGCCTGGTGCGTGCCGGGCACCATGCAAGTGCACGATGCGTGATGAGACCAGCTCAGTTAGTTGCCGTGTGGCATTAGGCAAGTTACCTCACATCTCTGCATCTCAGGTCCCTCATCCAGAAAGAGGACTGGTGTTTATGAGGATATCATTCCTCCTCCTTTTCCTAAACTCTAAGCATTCAATTTCTCAAGTGACAGAATAAGCCTAATATTATTTGCTGCCACCTATCAATCTCTCATTTGTCTATCTCATCTAGATCGACATTTTACAAATGCTTTTCCTGACCCATTCGTTCTCTTACTCTCGCAAGCCTACAAAGTGGGCATTCTTAACCCCATTTTACAGATGAGGAAATCAAGGCAATCAACCTGAGGTCACAGGACCAGGATTGACTCTCAGGTCTGTCTGACTTCAGAGCCTTGCTTTCTTCTTTATATTGTGTTGGGTCTATGAAGACACAGATTAGTAGATCTTCATGAGGAAGGTGATTCTAGCAACAGAACGGGTCCAGGCAGGACTGGCCCATCCAGTTAGTTTACTCTGTTTGCTCTAGAAGTGGCCTTTAGATGTTGATTTGAAATAAAATTTTAAAAAAAAATCAATGTCCTCCAATAATCACTAAAGAAAAGCCGTGCTGGCTGGCATCCTTGGAGTGATCTTCCAGGCCTGAGGGGAAGGGGCGACAGAGAAATTAGGGAGTGCGGGAGAAGCAAGCCTGACTTCTGGCGGGTACCATGGGTTCTTTCTGCCTCAATCTAGGTACCTTTTGGTACCTGCCTCTTATTCTTTCATCTGTAAAGTGAGACAGAGGATGATCTGTTAAGCGACTGCCGTGGAAGTTAAATGGGAAATGTAGGTGAACGCATGTGGATGAGATGTGTTTACGTGAAGTTTCATGAAACAGACTTTTACTGGGCGAGTCTATATGTCAGGCGCATTCTGAGCACGGGGATACGGTGACAAGCAGTGCTGTTTTGATGGTCTCTCTGAGAAATAGCTGTGATCGTAGGTGTGCTGATGGCAGCGTGGGTGGAGTACAGAGGAGGAAGAGACTGCTTAGCGCCTGGCTGGAAAGCTATGGGGAGGCTTCCGAGGGATGTACTATGAGGGGAGAGAAGTGGGGGGAGGGCGATCCTTCTGCCGGGACAGGGAGGAGATGCTACAGCCTAACTCTAACCCTGATGCTGCAGCTTTTCACAGACCCTTGCCTCTGACCTTGATCTTGGCAGGAAGCGCTGAGGTGAGTGGTGCTGTGGAAAACATCTCTGTGGCTAATGAATCATCTAATTTAAAAAAATACTTAAAACAATGAGAAAACCTTTAGCTAGTTTGTTCCCATAAAGAGTGGGTACCATAGGTCACTTCATCACAGTTTTCAACTCAGTGACTCAGGTCTCCTCCTCGTGACTGGAACCACGGTCTTTGCACTTCTCAGAATGCACCTGGGACTTGGTGGTCCTTACAGATGTACCACTTGCCATCACGCAGGGGGTGAGTCATGCCACGTGGAGATCCGCCCACCGCCACACACCGATTTTCTCCGGGATGTTGTGATGGAACCTTGTTAGAATTCCAGGGCTCTCATGCTAGATGTAGGGTTTGGGGCATATTTCTTAACAACTCATATAGAAGTACACAAGCATCAGAATATATGGGGTCTCAGTTTTCCCATCTGTAAAAATGGGGAGATAACCTACATTGGAGGAGTTCTATGAGCATTCAGTGAGATAATGTGCAGAACAGACTCTAAGAAAATGGTATTTTCCTCCTGCTACCTCAGGGCTCAGCAAACTATGTCCCACAGGCCAAATGTGACTCTCCTTCAGTTTTTATAAATAAAGTTTTATTGGAACACAGCCACACCCATTCACTTACATATTGCTTATGGCTGTGTTTACATCCAATGACAGAGTGTGTAGCTGTGACAGAAATCAGATGTGCCACAGGTCCTCAAAGCAGAAAATATTTGCTATCTGGCCGGTTACAGAAAATATTTGCTGACCCCAGTGCTTTATAATGGCCTTTGAGAAAAATGACCTTTTCTCTTGGTCCCTTTCCTACCCAAGTGCTTTTTATCAGACGAAATGCTGTTGGTCTTAGAGTTTGGCTCCTTCAGCTCTCCTCTGAGTGCAATCCTGTTTGTTACAAGCCCTGTGAGTATGACTCCTAGTACAGCACACACGCCAACCCACCCCCACCCCTGGAGTTGGGCCATCCAGCCTGGAGAAGAGGAGGAGTCTCACCTCCCTCACTCTGGACAAGTTTTCAGCACAGGGCAGCGCAGGCTTACATCTGTGACAGATGTGGCATCCCTGAGTCTTCAGCACGTTTGTTGCTCATAAACTCTTGCCCCCTCATCCTCTGCACCTGTAGTTATAGTTGTAAATTTCAACGTCTGACTTTGCATCCATCATTATTAAATTCCTTCTTGAGAAATTCTGTTCATTTTTTTTTTTTTCTGGTTCCCTAGCATTACTTTGGATTTTGACTCCGCTAGCCAGAGTACTTACCAAGCCTCCTGGTTTCATGTCTTTTGAGAATCAGCTCGGCTGGTTTTCTAGGTCCTCATCCAAGTTTCTGCAAAAAAAAAAAAGACAAAACTGTTGGGTCAGCCAGGGCTGAGGGCTGTGTCCTCCAGGATGCGATTGGAACACACTCTCCAGCTTGGCTTTGACCCTTCGAAGACTGTGGTGGAACTCGCAAGGAGGTCAACCAACTCATTATTGCCCAGCTTACATCTCTTTGTCTCAGTTAAAATATCATGAGAGTTTGGGTCAAGGGCATTTCAGATATAATATGCTCACACACAGGGCTTCCCAACCTTTTAGTCTCTGATTCTATCACAAAAAGAAATAGTATTACTTGCTCTAACTTATTCTTGGGGATCCTTTAATGGCTCCTCGAGCTCATTGGTCCCTCTCTAAGGATCTCCATATTGTCTATTTGGGAATGACTATAATTTTGAGTGAGTTAGAACTTGTCACACAGTTTGTCAGGTATTATCAGAATTTACTGAAGGGTTTCTTAACCTAGGGCTCGTGAATTTCTATGGGAATAAATTATATCTTTATTTTCACTCATATCTAACTGAAATTTTGCATGTTTTCGAATTGCAATGTAAGCAACAAATCACAGTAATATTGGCATGACCTTGACTTTGTCACCAAAAAAAAAAAAAAAACCCATGGATTTTTCATATCACATTGGAGTTGTTGCAGACATCTCAAAATATCTTTCAAGTTCAAAACTACTTCAACACTGTGGTACTTATCAGACCTGTTGCTAGATCTTGTTATTTAATACATTCATGAAGAAGCACATATAGTACCATATTGCAGATTTTAAAAATTAGTTTTATAGCCTTATTTTAATATAATTGGTTTCCCTTGCAATCTGACATCTTTCCTTTGATGCATTTAAAAATACCACTCTCAGAAGGGGTCTGTAGGTGTCACCAGGTTGCCAAAAGTGTTCCCGCACAGAAATTCATGCTTATCATGATGGTAGGAGCTCTTCCTCAAAAGCCTCAGAGGCCAGAGTTCTGCCCAGATCTCCCCTTTGCCCAGATGAATCTCCGAGGGGGCAAAAGAACCCTCATCTCACTTGGTCTTGGTTCTTGTCTTCTCACCTAGAACTAAGATAAAGCCAGCGAAACTCCTTTCTACTGACAACTTGAATAGAAACAATTACCCCCTTGTTACCTCAATTTTTTTCTCCCTAGTCAATCAGACTTGGGTTTAAATTACAGCTCCCCTATCTACCTCCTAATCTGAAAAATGGGGCTATGACCACCTACTTTGCAAGGTGGTAGTAATGTTAAATAAGGGAACAAGTTGGATTCTCCGGGATGCAGGTCATGAGATGGAGTCAGGAATATAAGCAGTTTAGGGTGGGGGGCGCAGAGGGGACGGTTATTGCTTGTGACAGATAAGGCGGGAGGAGGCAGAGCTGGGCAGACAAAGCTTTCAGACTGTGATGCACATTTGACATGTACGAAAAGAAAGACGGAACATTGAGATAAGGCGAGACTCAGACCACGATTTAGATTGCACTAAGTCTCCGCCAACTCAGTTGGTTGCTTTGGTCAAAGGAGTCCCAAGATGGGTAAAAAATGGCCCATCACACCCGGTCATTGGCTCGAGGGAGCCCAAGAAGACATTGGCCTTGGCTTTAAAGCTAAGGGTCAACTTGAAAGTGTTATGGCTGGAAGTTACCAGCTACCTTCTCTCTGGGCAGCTGATGGGTGAGTTCTTTCTTGAAGGGAGATTGGAGCAGTGTGCCTTCCCATCTGACCCAGTCGAAGGTGGAGCCCAGTCTTGGTGTAACAGGCATCACTTCTAGTGAGGAACAAGTGTGGGTATGGCCATGTCTCTCAGAGAATTGCTTATCTGTTGTTATCTACCCTGAGCTCCAGAATCTTGATTGTAATAGTCAAGTCGGGTCTTTCTAAGCTAAGAATTTTGTCATAGCATACTTCTGTGACTTCAGGCTTTATGAAGGTGACAGAGGATTTATTAAGAATGACTTGACTGGGGGAAGGATGTAGCTCAGTGGAAGAGTGGGGGCTTAGCATGCATGAGGTCCTGGGTTCCATTCCCACTACCTCCATTAAAATAAAACAAATAAATAAAATAAACCTAATTACAGCTCCCCCCCCAAAACAAATAAAAAGAATGAATTGGTGTCTAAATCTATACTCTGTAATGATGATAATCACAACAATAATAATAATGAAGGTAATGCATAGTTTCTATATGAATGTAGCATCAGCTAATCATCAGGGCTCTGCATTCAGCACTGATACAGGTTCTCTCTCGTGTCCTCCAGGAACTGGAGCTCACCCAGCGTGGGTGAGGAGTCAGCTCTGATCCCATGTTGACTCCTCTTCTCCCAGGGGACCCTGGCGTGTTCCACGCCATCTCCTCCCAGACAGTGAGCACCGAGACACCTGCTTCTTCCTTCAGAGTCTTTCTGATGAATCACAGACAGCTCTTAGTCTTCACCCGAGGACTTACTCAAAGGAGACTCTGAAAGCACGTCCTCTTTATCACTTGATTTCTATGGACGCTGAATATCCCCTCTAACGTCTGCCCTAAAACGCTGCCCATGTCGTCTGCCTGCTGCCAATGGTTGTGAGGAGCTGCTCTTTTCTAATGTAAACACGCTGGTCTACACTCTTTCTGGAAGAAGATGTCCTGTTTCAGGGTGACTGTTCTCTGCTGTGACCCTAGGAAGAGCATTTGGTTCCCAATTGGCAGGAAAGACCAATCCTTGCTGAGATGGGAGCAGAACACCTTTGTAGCCCTCCTACACCTCCTGAGCAGTACACTTACCATTCCCTGACACCAGGGCTTAAAATTAATTTAGGGCTAATGCCGTTTAGTCAATCCTCACCCGAGATTACATGAGCAACACTGACCTATCGGAGTTACTTGGTATCTATTCATTTCCATTCCCTGCTCTCTCCTACTGGATTGAGTCCATTGGCAACGGACTTGGGAGATATTGTCTCCTGTCTCCCACTGGAGTGTCAGGATTGGAACTTCAGACTTCCCAATGGATTTGGGCAAACATTTTCTTCCCAGGATTGCCCTTCCATCCTCCAGCCTCAGGTCCTTCGGGCAGCTCCTTGGCAGTGATGCAAGTGTCGTCCACGGGACGGGCAGTCATCCTCATTGCTGAATGGTGAGGCAAACAGCCAGAGGAAGGGAGATGCTCACGCCAGGAAGACCAACCACTTGCCAGCTCCTCCTTGGCTGAGCCCCTGAGGGCCCTGGAATGAGGTATAACCACGTGGCTGGGAGACACCGTGGCTCGCTGAGGGCCTCAGTGCCTCGCTCTTTAGCTCTAAGCTAAAAACAGGACTCGACCTCCAACAATAATAACACGTATCTCTGTCTTTGAGAATCTCTTATTTTTCAAGTGCTTTCCTTGCTTTATATTATTTAACAACACTCTGTGGCAAGACAACGTCTTTCCTACAAAGGGGGAAACTGAGGCTCCGGAGTCCCTTGCCCCGATGGAACAGTTGGCACATAGTGGACCTGGGATGTGCACGCAGGTGTGCCTGACCGCAATGCCAGCTCTGCGTCCTCTTCTCTACATTGCAGCGAACCAGAAAGTGGCGAAGCCATCGTATCCAGCCCGAGGGAAGAGCATCTGCTGAGCAGATGCCTGGTTCGCTGGCCAAATGCCACGGGAATATGACTTTTTCTTGATGATGATGGCAATCCCAAGAAAGTGCTCCCTGGCCAAAGTGCTTTCAGCGTGAGTCATTTTGTTGTTCTCTTTGTGCAAGTTCAGCTAAGGAGCCATAGAGACTCACCTGTGGCTCCTACTTTTATGTCCCAGCAATCCGGAGGAGCAATTCTGCTAAGCAGTACCCTCCCGGGAACATATGGAGCCACTGGGAAGTCACGTGGCCCACGTTAATCAGCAGCCGGGTGAAACTTGGTTGTTCGCAGGATCACGCAGGTTGATTTACTAACATCTCCAGGTAACGTGTGTCTAAAATTTCCAAGTTTTTTTTTTCTTTTAAATCAAAAAGTTACACTATTAATTCCTCTTCCTAGCTGGTTGTCAGGTTAGAACTCTGAGCTCCTGGTAAAGGCACCCCTAGGCTGTGCATCCTCTGGCCTGCCTTTCTCCCAAGCTCATCTCCAGACGCTTATTCTTTGCAATTCATGCAGTTCACACCCCAGCCGTGCCAGCATCCTGGTGTTTCCAGAAGCGGCTGTGCTGACCCTGGCCTTTGCCCTTGTTGATCCCCTTTCCTTAAAAAAACCTCTCCTCACCTTGTCCCCTTGCCAGTCCTTGGACATCTTGCAGGTCTCAGCGTGAAGGCTTCCTCCCTGGATGCCTTTGGTCAGACTTAGGTTCTCCTTCCTTCTCCTAGTCTCCCGTAGCATCCTGTAACCCCTCCATATCCAGTTTTTGGAATCACCTGTCTCTCCCTCTTCTTCCGTGTGAGCCTGTATGAGCCTCAAGGGAAGGAAATGCGTTTTATTGTTCTCTGAGCACCCAGCACTTATCGGATAGCCTGACTCATGGCAGTACTGGGGAAATCTTTGGGACTTTAACCTCAGGGCAGGTTGGACTCTCAGGCGGGGCTGTGAGGATGGAGGAGAGATGGAAATAGAATAAGCAGGAGGAGACTTGCCAGCCTTTCTGATTGCCCTCCCTGTGGGAGACCATGCTCCCAACCCTCAGAGTCAAACCGAGCAAGCAAAACTCAGGTGAAACAGACACTGATAAATGCAAACTTGATTCAAGCTTCCCGAGGAGGCTGCACTGCCCAGATGCAAGGGTCTTAGATTTTGGTGGGTCGGGGAGGAGTCAGGTCGAGACCCTGGGTATGGGGCTCTAGATTGTGTTGAGGGGAAGGGGACTTTTGTTCCTGGAGGAGGAATACGTCAGAGCTTGGCAGGATAGCAGGGCCGGGCTAACCACGATGGATTCTGTACCAAGATTCCCACTGCAAAGCAGAAAGTCAGAGCTAGCAGTCTCCTGCACTCTCTCTCTCTCTCTCTCTCTCTCTCACACACACACACACACCACAGCAGTCCCACTGCTGGAATGTACATCTTTATGAGAAATGGTCCACCAAGGCACAGCGGAGCCTGAACCTCTAGCCCTCAGTCAGGGCCCCAGATTGGACCAGCAGGCTCTAACAGCTAGACATGAATCACTTTTAGTGACAGAACCCAGGAGAAGCCAGTGGGTCAAAGAAGTACTTAGGAGCAGGGATCACGTTAAGTGAATTCTGTGAGCCAGGCTGCAAGCTGAGCGCTTCAAAGCACAGACCACCTCCTTTCAATTAATTTAATTTACTTTGATATTTAATTGAAATTTTTGAGATCATCGTAGATTCACATGTAGTTGTTAAAAAAAAATACAGGGAGATCCCGTGTACTCACTTCCCCCCAATGGTATCATCTCACAAATCTGTATCGTATGATATCACAACTACAACATTGCCATCGATACCATCCACTGATTGGGTCCATATTTCTCCAATTTTACTTGGATTGATTTGTGTGTATGTGTGTGTATTTGGTTCTATGCAATTTTACCACGTGTAATTTGTATATCTGACGCTGTTTCCATGACGTGCTACAGATCCAACACCACAAGGGTCCCTCATGTTGCCCCTTGGTAACCGCGCCCTCCCCCCAGTACCCCTTCCCAATCCTCAACACGTGCATGTGAGGCAACAGAGTCCCAGAGAGTGGTATCATTCATCACGGGTCATCTAGTCGGTAAGTAGTGAGTGACGTTTAGATTCAGAAGTTTGTCCTAAAACATACTTCTTACTCATTTTCTTAATTTCTCATTTCTTCATTCATTCATCAAACATGTGCTGAGCGCCTACTTTGTTCTGAGGGCTATTTGAGGGGCTAGGATTTCAGCAGTAAAAATATGACCAAATCCTTGCTTCTCATGTAGTTGTCATTCAAGTGCAAGAGGCAGACCTTAGACATGAAAACCCAATCTGTGATATAATTTCAGATGAGGGTAATTGCCCTGAAGAACAATCCAGAAAGAGGCTGCAGGGATGGGGGCCAGCTATTTTGGGTTGGGTGGCCAAGAAAGATGTGTAAGGAAGTGAAATTCGAGAGGAGTCTTGACCAATGAAGAGTAGAGGGCGTTGGATTTCGAGGGGAAGAAAGGAGGTGCCACATCGGGAGTGACTGAGGCATGACTTGGATGTCAAGGCGGCCAGTGTGTCTGGAGCAGGGTGAGGCAGGGAGAAAATGGGAACATGAGGTCAGAGAGAGGGATGGGAGCTGGATTATGAGAGCCTTGTGGGCCATGAGAAAGAGTTTGGATCTTATTCTAAGTGGGAGTAGAAGCCACTAAAAGGTTTTGAGCCAGAGAAAAACATGATCTGATGCTCAGTTTGTAAAAAGCCACCCTCTGACTACTGGGTAGAGGATGGGCTGGAGGACAGCAGAGCCAAGAGCAGGGGAACAGTTTGGTGGCAACTGCAACAAACCACGAGAAAGACAGCGGTGGCCTGACCAGTGTGGCAGCACCTGGAATAGTGAGGAGTATCTGGATTCCAGACATATTGTATCTGTGGACCCCACAGGAGTTGATGAAAGACTGGATATGGGGTAGGAGTGATAGCAGACTGGAGAAGGGAGTCCTGTTAGACAGAGCTAAAATTGAGTCACTTCTGCTCCTTAACCAGGACATCACAGTTTCGTGCCAGACATCTGGAATCCTCTTCCAAGTGAAAGGACCACTGTATCCAAGGCACTCTGCTTGCTTCTCTCCTGCCCTCTTCTCAGCATCGTCCTGTAGGTTCATCAGAGAGGAACTTATCCTTGATCTCAGTCTTCCCGGGAGAACAGGACTATTGGCCCAACCACTTAGCAGACTCACTGAGTGGAGCCCCTTGCCAGGCCCTGTGCTGGTACTGGAAGACTGGACTCTGGACCCAGTTCCTGCCCTCTCACAGGGCTCATAGTCTGGTGCGGAGATGGGCAAACAAAGAAACAATTACAGTGTGGCAAGCCGGGGTGAAGGGACCTGTGGGAGCATCAAGGGCGATGGGTGTGGATTTCACTGAGTTGTAATGATGGTGGTTGGGTGGTGTGTTGGGGTGGTGTCATGGGATGCGGGGATACTCAGGCATCAGTCTTGAGGTCTGAGGACATGTTCACTGGTTACAGAAGAAAGGCTATGAATTCCCAAGGTGGGAAATGCAATAGCACCGAGTCACTGTGCGGCATGGAGACGGGTGAACTGTTTGTCCTCGTGGAAACAGTGTTCATGTGGAGGAGTGGACGGAGGAGAGGCTGAAAGGCCAGCTGAGGCCAGCCCCCGACGTCTGGCCAGGCTGTTTGGACATAATTCTGGTGGTAACTGTGGTTGGAGCCTTCAAAGAGCTTAAGAAAAGGAGTTGCTTGGTTCAGTTTGGATTTTGAAAGTTCTCTTTTGCCAAATAAGGAGCTTCATGTACGAAGGTCTACATCTTTCCTTGAGGGGAAAGAAAAGAGCCATTCCAGCCCTGAGCTTAGCATCCTTCCTGGGCATTCCTAGTCTAAACTTCCATCTTCCCTGACTCAACTCTCCAGATGATCATCTCAACTATCCAAGAAGGGCCCCCAGGTGCTGCACTGGCACCGCGTTCACACCTACCGTCGCGGTAAGTACAAGTGCTTGTTTGCCTGTCTCTCGGGCCATGAGGTCCGTTGCAGGGGTGTGGAGGATTGGAGAAGGCAGATGAAGGGCTATTTCCGATGTGCTATTTCCAACGTGCTTCTGTCTGCACACAGGACTCCAGCCTCGGGGACAGAGAAGACTAGCTGGAGAAAAAGAGGGCAGACATGTGTGTGTTGTAGATAAACTCAGTCTTTGTTCTTCCTCCTCCTTCGTCAGGGTCACCGATTTGCTTGTGGTCCAGATACGGCGGGGGCAGGTGGTGGGGAGAGGTCTCTGCCAACCATGTCACTTGACCAGTGTGGCAGCGCCCGGAATATCTATCACCTGGCTGGTAAGCTTTCTCACCTATAAAACGGAGCGACATGGTCCACCTCTCCCAGGGTGATATGACAACAGTGCTTGGCACATAAGTGCTCCATCCATGTCTGGTACCCAAAAAGAAAAAAAAGGCATTAAGTATCAGAGGCTTTTCAGACACATAAAGCTCATCAAATTCTCCCGAGACTACAAGGAAAGATTTTCGTAGGATTTAGAGCTAGACTGTGTGGTTTCCAATTGCATCCATTAGTTACTAGTGATGAGACTTCAGACAAGTCCCTCACAGAGCTGGTGGTTGGGGATGTGACCTCTGCCACAAACAGATGGCAGGAGCAGCCGGGTGGGAGCAACTTGTCTTTGGGCACTGGGAAGTCATACTTTGAGGGACCTTCTTTTAATGTGTAAAGGCCACTTCTGACTTTCATAAAACTCACCCTCCTCTCTAATCACCAAGAAACTAGATATCATGTTCTCAAATACAATACGTTTTGACCCCCCTCTCTTTTATAAATTGTGTCTTCCTAGACACAGATAATGGAAATTCACCTTCTCCGGAAATGAGAGTCCCGTGGAAGCCACAGTCTTGAGGGTCAGGCGGGACCAAGACTCCAGAAAGACAAGCCCTGTGTTCTGGCTGCGGGAACACCCAGGAGTCCTCGTGGAGCCAGACATGTGGCTGAGTTTAGGGAGAAGACAAGTGCTGAGGGCACTCATTCACTCATTCATTCACTCATTTAATATTCAGCGAGCATTCACTGCAGGCTGAGCTTCACTCTGCTGCTGGGGACACAAAGCCCGCAGGGCGTAGCTTCTGCCTGGTGGGAGATTCTGATGTAGTAGGAACCAAACCGGAAGAGTGTGACAAATGCTTTAACTGAGGCAGACTCTGGGCCAGCACGTCTAGGGGATGGTCCCGGTAACTCCACCAGGGACCATCACTGGAGACCTGCCAGAGGCAGAGAACTCAGGAGGATGGCTCAGAAGGATGAGATGGGGCTCATCAGGAGGTCTCTGGGCTGCCAGTTAAGGACGGTGTTCCCTGCTGCGAGAACAACAGGCACCAATTCTTGCCAAGATGCAGTGCCTTCCGGAAGCCATCGGAAGACTTTAGGCAAGGAGTCCTAGGACCAGTGAGAGAAGGCAGCCAGTCTGCAGCCCAGAGAAACCAGTGGAAGGAGAGAAGACTGGGGTCAGGGAGGTCAGCTATGGAAATCAGGGCTCTAATTGTTACTTGAAAATTGGATTCGCCTCTTGGCGGATAAGGAGCCAAAAGACACAACTGAAGCAAAATACTAGAGAAGGAAGGATTTATTATTTGCAGCAAGTAAGGAGATCACCTTGGATCTTTTCCCAAAGCAGTGTCTCCCCAACAGCAAAATGGGGGAAGGTTTAAGCTAAGGGTGCATGCATATTCATGAAGGGGTCTGGGCATTGACTGAAGTCTCGAGGGAGGGGCAGAAAAGGTCACGGCCAGCATCATTATTTCTTAGGTTCCAGTTGATCTGGGGATTGAGCGCCTGGGAGGTTCAAATTCTTCTGCAAAACAGCTCAGGAAAGGGCTTCAGGCTGGTCTTCACCACTGAAACAGAACTGGGAGTCTTTACAACGGATTTGTTATCTTCACTATTGTTACTTCTCTTGCTTGATAACAGTGTGTTCTTTTGTTCCCTTAAGATCATTATTCCTGTTAAAGGGCGAGCACTGTGGCCAGGCTTAGATCACAACATGGCTTAGGCCAAGAGTGGCTTCTCTTATGCGCAGAAAGCCATGCATGGTTAGCTTTCTACCCTGTCTGCTCACATAATAACTATGACAGGTCATGCATAATTGGCTCTGTGCTGCCAAGAGCTTAATTTAGGTTAACTGACTGAATTTTCACAGCAACCCTATGTGGCAGGGACTACCTGCTCAAGGTCACACAGCCGGCACGTGGAAGATCTGAGTCTCAAATACCTGTGAACGTGGTGCCTAAAACCTGTGCTCCCAAGTCTAAACCACGAGAAGGTAGATGGAAAGACTGGGGAGGGGCAGAGAGGGCCCTCCCTCCACGCCCTCCTGGCCCTGTGGTTGCCACGCCCCGGGCTCTACTCTGCCAGGTGAATTAGCGCCTTTGGCCCTGCTTGCCTGTGTTCCCCAGGCTTTCTGCAAAGGGCCGTTGGCTCCATAGCAGCCCGTCTGCCTGCAGATGCTCAGCTCCCTGATGACGCCGCCAACATCGGTCGATGCCCGCTGTGTCCTCCCGCTGCAAGTCCATCCCCTCATCCCTCCATGCCTGAGCGGAGGCCCCGCATCTAAGCACGGTGCTCCTTCTCCCCCGCCCCCGCCAGCCCCTCCCACTGCCTCTCCCGCTGCCGAATTTCCCACACTTCAGAAACCCTGTCTGTGTGTCTCGTTTGCTAAGGCGGTCTCGCGCCACACAAGCTGAAAAGGAGTCATTGGAACTGAAGGCGGTGCGGGCATTGACGGCGAGGGTCAGCCCCTGCGGTGGGTCAGCCCTCAGAAGCTCGGCCCTTCGGAGAGTCCGGCACGATAGACGAGAGCCCGGCCACATCAGAGGGGCCTGCCGGGGGCAACGCTCCAGAGACAGCCTCTGTCCCCAGGCGCCAGGCCCAGGACCTGCAGGCGCCATCATCCCTGCGCTGAGCCGCGTTCCCAGGTGCGCGGTGTAGCCTCACCTGATGCCGCGACAGGAGGACCCGGGCAGCACTTACTACGTCCTGGCCCCCGTACTTGGTGCTTCGCCAGTTCCGAGTCCTTCCCAGCACTCAGCAGTTCTGTGAGGATGGTGCCATCACTACCCCCATTTCACAGATGGGTAAACCAAGGCACGTGGACATGAAGTAACTTGCCCCACGTCACACAGGTGGAAACGATGCAGGAGAACAGATGTGGGGCATCAGGAGAGCTGTGTCCCAGGTCTCGGTTGAGTCCCTGGGACGTGTCCTGCCAAGTGTGGGTACTTGGCTTCGCGCAGGAAAGAATTCAAGTGCAAGCCACCACTGAGTTAAGGTAGATTTATTTAGGGAGATACATACTGCATGGAGTATAAGGCAAGAGAAAGGCAAGGAAAGAGGTGTGGGAACTGGGTGCTCAGGTTAAAGTAAAAGTAGGTACACACTCCACAGACAGAGTGCGGGCCATCTCCAAAGGGGAGAGAGAGCGCGAAGGGCCACTAGGCGTGGTGGCGTCACTTTTTATGGTCTCAGTAGCTTCACACGCCTACAGGTGGGATCATCCAACTGCCCTGGGGAAGGGGCTGGGATTCCCAGGAATTGGGCCACCACCCATTCTTTGGCCTTTTGCGTTTAGCCTTGGGGCTGTGATGGTGCCTGCAGGCACATTATTTGATCACGCTGTTACAATGAGCATATAATGAAGCTCAAGGTCTACTAGAAATTAAACCTCTTAATCCTCAAGGCCAGCTAGGAGGTGAATCTTCCACCATTTTGGTTGCTGTCATTCCTTGAGTGGCTGTGCCCTGCCCCCTTCCCTCCTGGCTCAGAAAGAGCAGAACAGGGATTTAAACTACACCCTTTAGCTCGAGTCTCTGCCCTTCACCTCCACTCCAGGCTGCTCGCCTGCTGCCCCCCTCCTCGTGGGGGCTGCTTTCTCCCAGGCCAAGGGCCCCCAGCTGGGGCCAAAACTCCCCTCCCCTAACTCAGAATGTCTGGGACCCCCCGCCATGCCCATTGGAGTCACTGGTTCTTTCACGTGTTGGAAATAATGCAGAGTTCCAACTAGACCATCCAATCTAAATCCTCTCTCTGCCCCCACAAGCTTTGGGACCTGGAACAATTTAACTTTGTCCCCTGAAGCCTCAGATTCCCCCCTAGGGATATCTCTGTTGGGCAGGCAGGGTTATTGAGAGAATTAAGTAAGGCTCTGGTGTTTTGACTTTTAATGTGATGAAGACTCCTGTTGGCTGGATGCTCAGCCAGTGCCAGGCCCTTTCTTCGCATTTTACAGACACCAAGACCCCAGACCCCCACCCCAGACAACACCCTGTAAAATTTATCTACTGCCACTGAGCTCCGCTGCAATGTGGGCCTCACGGCACTGAGCGGCGCCCCAGGCGCTGCTGAACCGTCAGCCCTTATGTCGTTTGGAGGGGTGGGTGGGAATGCTTTTCTAGCTCCCTCGATGGATGTGGAGAATTTGAGAAGCCCAGAGATACGTTTTGGCCCCTGACAGGATACTAGTTAACACTTCTGAGGCAGAGACTTTTAAAATATTAATTTGTTTTTATCTCCCTGGATTTTCCTCTTTTTTTTTTTTTCTCCCCTTTCGCTTTCCCCACTCAAGTAGGTAGAAAGTCTGTGCTTCTTTATCTCTGAAGTTTACAATGGAGGTTCATGATTGGAGGCCCGTGCCTAAGCGAAGTGTTGAAAAACTAAACTCTTGCAGAGCTCAGGTAGATGATAAAGCAAAACACAGGGGGAACAGGCTGGGAGTAAATATAATTGGTAGCGGTGGAGGAGTCAGACAAAGCGAAGAGGACGTACCCACTCTGCAGGGAACAGCTACCAACTCTGGCCCGAGTGATGCCAGATCTTCTCACTTTTCAAAAGAAGGGACATTTCTAAGTCTCGATGAATTCAAGTTAGTTTTTTAAGACAGGTGCCAGGCTACACTCTGCTGGATAAAGCCCACTCTGACAGCTGAAGGCAGGCCTCCGGTATGGCCGTGGGACACAGGGTTTGGGGAGAGGATTCCCGCAGATGAAAGACTCGCCCAGGCTGTCGGGAGAGAGAGTGATTCTGTGGATCATTAGAGCAGAGGGACTTGCACCCTGATCCCAGAAGTGCTCCCAGAGTGTGGTAAGACGATGGAGGGACTAGCTTTGTGGTTCATCCAGGAGGCTGGCCATCTACCTGGGCCCCCCTCTATCCAGAGAACCTGATGCCACATGGCCAGGGGTTAGATCCAAAGGAACCCTGTGGACCGGAGGATAGAGGTTGGTTTCAGGAGGGACTGCTGTGGACAAACCACTGATAACCACAGAAGGACCATGTGACCAAGTGAAATGTGTGTGATCTCCCACACTCTTTGTTTCCCATTCCACTGGCTTGATGAAGAGAACTTCAAGGACCAAGGGGGTAATACAGCCATAAATTGAATGGAGCCAGGGTCCCTGAATGCATGGAAGCAGAGACCAAATCAACCACCCACTGGACTCTAAAGTGAACCAGAAAAAAATCTATTGATCTCAGATCACTGAGATTTGAGGACTGGTTGTTTGTTTCTAAAGTTGTTCTATTCTGATTAATCAATGCAGCGACAGGAGAAGGTCCAGGTAGGGAAGAGAAATTGGAGATGAGACTGAAGAGGATGGCTGGGGCCAGGTTACGAAGGACCATGAGTACCACTTTAAGGAGTATGGATGGCCAAGGCAGATTTGCAAACTAATTTAGAGCATAGGGTAGTTAAAGCTGGGAATAAGGGTATAATGATGATAAGACAGTTAGTTTGGGCCACGTTTCCCAGAACATTAACTCTTTTGAGTCAAAGTTACGGTCACTCTGGCCAAGAACATCTTATAACTGAAAGGCTGATAACCAGTCTCCACCAGCACCATGGTCTACCGCACCAAGTCCTCATATCTGGTCAGAGAAACCAAATCGATGGTATTGTCGACTGTCTACTTTGGTTTAAAATTTTTATCACACTCATTAGATGTGTCCCTGACTACTGAAATCCCCAGAAGAAATTCTGCCTTTTGACAGCCTTAACATGATAGCAAACTAAGACATTTTAGAAATCTCTTGAAGGGGATTTCTGCTCATCTTGGCCAATGGAGAGAAATGCTGAGGAACCCTGAGATGATCTGTGTGACTCATAAAAGTCTGAGGAATTTAGAGAACTGTTTCTAGCAAATATGTATGTGTGTATATATACATATATATACACACACACACACAAACACACACACACATATATACATACACACACACAAACACGGGAATCTTGGACGGAACAATGTAAGTCTGAGGAATAACTATGTTGACTTAACAGTTATGAAACGAGTCTTGATTTTGGAAGAAATTCTTTTCGCTACGAGGCACTGGGAAAGAGCTAGAATTCTTTGGCATTAACCGTGTTTTCTCTGGTTGTACATATAGCAGCAGAGAAGTCAGGCTAAAGATAGCACTCACTAAAGAGAAATCAGGGGAGAGTGAGGAGCGGGAGAGGAGCGAGCTGGTGTGTGTGACCAGGCTGGAACTGTTCTCTGAAAGAGCTGTCAGAGGCTAGTGGCTATTGCACTGTTGCCTACAGAGCAGATCACATCTTGTGCAAAGGAAATGCCTCATCGTGGGTGTTTATTTGGTTCAGGGTTGTAGTTCATGTGCTTTCCTGCTGCAAGAGCTGTATGAGAAAAACACTTGATAGAAGTGATGTAAACTCCACTACAGAGTAAGAGATGAGGTTCACGCAGAACTAGTACTTATTGTGTGCCCGTACTGTGCCCAGCACCATGCCAGGCCTTTTGCTATTTATTTATTTATTGAAATTTACAATGTGTTAATTTCTGGTGTACAGCATAGTGATTCAGCTATACATATACATATATATTCCTTTTCATATTCTTTTTCATTATAGACTATTACAAGGTATTGAATGCAGTTCTCTGTTCTATACAGTAGGACCTTGTCATTTATCTCTTTTATATATAGTAGTCTGTGTCTCATGCTAGGTGTTTTGCATCATTGTCTTCTTTAATTCTTAGTAGAACTCTTTGGTGTAACCCGACACTCTTCCTATTTCATAGGGGCAAGGAGAAGGTGTGATTGCCTAAGGTAATCCATCCTGTTCATGGTAAGGCCAGGGGGTGAATCCGGGTTCCCAGTCTCAAATCCGGTGTTCTTTCTGCACTCAGTGTGGCACAGTGGGCCTGGGCCATGGAGTTCCCATGTCTCTGTTCTCCCAAGTGATGTCAAGGCTGGTGTTTTCCCCACTAAGTCTCCTTTGACCTACCTGTGTATTCCCCCTTCTCCTACACATTTAGTGTCTTTGGGGGGTGGCCATATCTTTGGTCTCCAGAAGAGCACTGCATCCCCTTTGTCTCCTTCTCTGTGGTTGAGCACATCCTGGACCCCCAAGCCTGCCAAGGTTTCCCCACTGGAAAGCTAGCATTCTACCGGTGCCTAGGGTTCACCACGGCAGTGCCCCAGTGGGGCTGGGGCTGATTCTTCAGGCTGGGGAGCTCTGGAAGCCCCTAGAAAGCTGAGTGTCATGGACAGATGGCAATTTCTGATTCATAGCATCTGTTGGCGTCAGCAGTCCGGGAGACCACAGCCAATCGATTCTCAGAGCCTCCTGGTTTAGCAAGGCCCCGGCCATTGCTGGAAACCAGACCCGTGTTGTTGGCAGTGCCAGGCATTTTTCAAGGAAATGCAAGCAATTTAATATAATCCGTGGGCAGGATTTTCATCTTGGGCTCCCTGATTTCCCCGAAGAACTATGTGCAGGTGCCAAATGATAATGAAAAACACAGTTTAAGGTTTCCTTTGAGAAATGGTTGTATGATGCTAGTTGGAGTGAGCCCATGATAACACAAAAGAGAAGAGGGACAGTGTGATTCAAAAGCAAGAGCATGGGCTTTGGATTCAGCAAACTTGGGTTGAATTCCCATCCTTGACTCTTACTAGCTGTGTGGTTTTGGACAAGTTGCTTGCCCTCCCTGAGCCTCAGAATCCTTAGGTATAAAATGGAGATCCTACTACTTATCTTCTAAGACTATATGCAAAGGACTTAGCACAGTACCTGGGATATCATGGAATTTTAATCAACATTCCTCTCCCTCACCGTTCTGTTTGGGTCCCTGATTGCTGCAAGGTTGAGTTCTAAAAACAGACCAAGAGGATGCTTTCTATGGGTTTTGCTTATGCAAGTTTCCCCCTGGCCCATTTCCATAGGTAATCGACACTATGTTACCACATCGATATGCTTATCACTCTGATGTGGTACAACTTGACCTGTGGCTCCATGGATCTCTGGCAAAAGTAGTGCTAGCTCACCCGCGGGAGCCTCAGATCTCAGCACCGACACATACCTTCATGATGAAGACAGACTGATTATGTGCTTAGACAGTTGTTTCTCCGCTGGGGTCTTTCAACTATTTAGATAGTATTGTTCAAGGAAATTACCCAGGCTGGTCCAGCTGCCCCACAGGTCTCTTGCTGATAATTCAGTTATCGTCTTCAATTCACCTTACCTTGTTGATGGATTGATTCATTCATTCATTTCTTCACTCTCTCATCCATTCCCATAGTCCTGCTCTGAATGATGGTCAATTGCTAGCACTCAGGGTACAGTGATGTTCAAGATTGGTGTCAACCCTGCCTTCAAGGAGAGCCTGATCTAGAGGAGCAGGCAGGGTGGCTGATGGGCCCACCTGAATGCCATGAGCACCCAAGCAAAGAAGGGGCATCATGGGCTGAGGGTGAGAGGAGGGTCCGGGACGGTGCCCAGTGACAGGTGATGTCTGAGCTGAGCCAAAACTGACAAGTAGGAATCAAGCAGACCTCTATTTCTTCCCTTTTGTCCTCAGCAGGGTCTGCCACCCCTGATCAGGACACTTGGCTCTTCCATTACGTTTCCATCTCCAGTCTTCGCTCTCGTACGGCTCGTGACAAGAACTGTGGCCCAAGCATCCTGAAGACTTGCTCTCCACTAAGGTTGGGAGGCTCTCTTCTGCCTTCCAGCTTCTTTTCTGACCACTGTCCTCGCAGGTAGTGCTTTCTCTCTATAATTGCTGGTGGCCTGTGTATCTTCAAGCCTGAGCTCAGAAGCCTTCCCAGAAGGCACTGCTCCTCCCTTTGCCTTATGTGGAGCCTCCTATTGAGAATGGGGGTGGCTGTGCCTTGAATCATCACAGGTCCCTGCTTATGTTTTAATCCGATTATGGATCCTATGACAGTAGGAGCCATGCCTTATTCAAATGGCTATCCCTCGGTGCTAATGTTAAATGAAGGCAGAAATGAATCAATCAATGAGTTAGTAAGTAGATGGAATACGTAGGGTGTGACTTCAGGTATAAGATCCATAGTTAAGAAATATCGTTATGGTACTTAATAGCAGGGGTCTAAGCACATAGTTCTTAGTAAAGTTTTGCTAGTGCCAATTTAGGCAAAGCAGATTCTTTCCTCCTTTTTTTATTTTAGTTAGCGGAGACTAACAACAACAGGCAACAGAAATAATGACTGCTATCTATTGAGAACTTACTATATGCATCAGGCACTATGCTAATTCCTTGTCATGTTAATCGCATTTAATCCTCATACTGTCCTTACACTATGAATAGTTATCATGCCCATTTTACAGGTGAGGCAACTGAGCCTCAGAGAGGTTACATTACTCATCCAAAGCCCCACAATGGAGTAAGTTTCAGAGCTGAGGTTTGAACTGATGCATTCTGACTCCTGAGTCAGAGTTTCTAATGAAGGCAGTGGATTATCTCACTTTCTGTACCATGTCAAGGGTTAACTCTTGCCTTGTGCCAGAAGAAGGACTGGCAGATTCCTGGCAGAGTTCCTATCCATCCCATCGCAGCCTTGGCAAAGGTTCCCAGACCCTTGTACTGACAGGGCTCCTAGAAGAAAGTCATTTTCAACAGAGACACACATGGAAAGGTCCAGTTTATTTGGGTTGAGTCAAGGAATTTCCAGTCCTTATTGACAACCGAATTGCAGCTTGCTGGGCACCACCTCCTCGCAGGGAAAATCCTGTGAGTGAATGGTCTTTCTCCGCTTTGCCAGCGTTTTGCAATGTTGCTAGGGCCAGGCGTTATGATGGAGATTCCAGTTGTTGTCATGCGTGTTTCTGGATACACACAATTCTGAGATCTGTAACCCTGCCGCTGAGGTTTCTACCAGCCTGGTAATCTGTTTCAGCGCTGCCAGACAGTTCTTTTGAAAAACATATTAGCTGCTAACCCACTTTCTGCTGTTGTGTTTTGAACGAGTGTTTCCCAAAACTGTTTCCTAACAGCACTGAGGGGTTAGGAGAGGAGAGAAAAGAAAACAGAAGAGGACTGTCGAGTTTCCTGGGGAGGAAAAACACAAAATAAACCACCACCAATCACTGAAAAGCCTGGGCTGCAGCTCTGGCTTCTTCAGCATTTGCAACCAGAGCTGCTGAGCTGCTGAGCTTTCTTCCAGCAAAGGAGACTTTTGCCTTTCTTTAGGTGAGGGGAATTCTCTTCACCTCGTTGGAAGTTTCAGCCAACAATTGTGACTTCCAGGGGATGAAGCTGTACACCGTGGATGCTTTAGAAATACCCACAGAAGGAGCCAGGTGTGAAGACGTGGACGACTGCTGGCTTGCAGGGGCAGGAGTCTGTGTGGTGACCGGCTCCTTCCCCACACGTCCGGCTTGGCTCTGACGACGGAGCCCACTTCTCATACGGTCTTGAGTTCAGTCAGCTGGCTCAGGGCCACCAGAAACTCAGCTCCTAAAATCCCAGTAGCTATCCCTGACACTTCCCAACCCCCGGGAACTGAGTTGGGAGCTGGGTCAGGCTTATCAGCTGCCACAGCTCTCCTACAAGGTTCTGTTCCTTCTGTGTTTTGTTTTAGAATATATATATATATATATAGGAGGGAGGGTATAGCTCAGTGGTAGAGCTTAACATGCACGAGGTCCTGGCTTCAATCCCCAGTACCCCCATTAAAAAGAAAGAATATATATTTAAAATATGCATATATAAAATACATATTTTTAGAATGTATCTGTTTAGGACATATATGATACATTAAGGCTCTATAATATGTACACACATATGTATGTTTATGAACCATCTTCTCATTATATATCTGTAAGAATATGTATATATATCTCTCCAAGTGACTGCTTAGGAAAGAAACATAAAATTTAAATCATATATGTATACATACATACATTAACTTTCAATTTTATGTATAGAGTAGTTCTTTAAATCATTTAAATTATATGTATATATTTATAGCTACATAAAGAGAAGATGGTTTATATACATGCGTATATATGTTTTTATATGTATAGATATCTCCTGTCTTTGCATATGTGGTTCCCTCCCTCCCGAGCTGCGAGCCCTCAGCAGTCCCTGGTCACCCCCACACGGGCTGTCAGGATCGGGAGGCCTGCACCCTCCCCGGGAGAGGCAGAAGAAACCCACAGCCATTTGTAAAATCTCTCACTTGCTTGGCACTTGGATGACGTGGAAAGTGTCCTCTCTCTACCAGCTCCCCGCTTTCCATACACTTTGACCCCTACATAATTACCACCTTGTTTCCCTTCCTCACAATTTTTCATCAGAGCTTTTTTTTTTTTAATTACTAAATGAAAACTTTAGTGTGTAGTTCAAGGGAAATTCAGTCCGTATGTTTCAGATTCATTTACAGTTAAATCATCAGAAGTCGTTTTGCAATCACAGTCTGGCAGCCAGGGGAACTTGGAGGCTTTTCTCGGCCCTTTGACTTGGAGTCAAGATATGCTGCGCTGTCTGGGGCAGCGCCCTCGGGACCCCCCAGCAGGCAAGCGCAGCAGCCGCAGTTGGTGGGTGGGCCTGGGGACCAGGTTGACTTCTTTGCTGACGGCTCAGGTACCTGCTTTCCTAAGATGGACTCTGTCTTGTCATCCTGTGCTCAGGTTCTCCATCTATAAACTAGGGTCTTACTCACACTTACTCATCTCTTTATGCTTCATCCCTCTTGTTTTTAAAATGGGACAACACTAGTACCAGCTTCCCAGTGGCTAAGAAGATGTGTAAAACTCTAGGAAAGTGTTTAGCATTTGCTCTCGTAAGAGTTCAGTGCCTCAGTGACAGCTGTTGGCATTATTGCCAGTGCATAGGAAATGGCCAACATTGAGGACACCTTCTTGGTGCCGGTGGTGTGCCCGCTGCTTGTAACTTAGCCCTGCCGCCTCCTGGCTCTCTCTGACCTTGCTGAGCCCTCTGTCTTTCTGCACACATCTCTTTTCTCTTGACTTTCCCTCGCAGATGGCAAGACACTTGGCCTGCACTTTTCTTTCTCCACTCCCTCTGGGCAGATCTAGCTTTTTCTGTGGATTTAATAACAACTTCTAGGCTGGATTTCCAGCCTTAACTTCCCCCCTGAGGCTTGGGCTCATACACCCACATTGACTTGGAAGCTGCCCGGGTACCTCTAACTCGGTAGATCCACCCGGAAGTCCATGACCTGCCCCCGCCCTCCCCATCCTCCCCGCCTCCCCAGGCTCCCACATTCAGTCCCTCCTGCTCTGGTCCTCGGCGTGGTTAATGGCCCCACCTCCCTCCTAGTTACCTGAATCCTCATCTTGGTGACTCCCCTCTTCAACCACCCAGTCTAGGAAAACTACCAGGCCCTGCTTCTCAGTTTCCACAGCTCGTGTGCTGGGCCAGGCCCTCAGCAATTCTCCCTTCGGCAGCTGCAGCCCCTCCCTTGTCTCCTGGCCTTGCTGCTTTGGGCTTTCTAAGACCAGGTTAGCATCATACCACAATTCTGACTGCAAACTGACTGAAGAATTACGACACAACTCCTGAATTTGTCACTATTCAATACCTATGTGGTCTGTCCGTCTGTGATATACCTACCTGCATCCTAGTCCATCCTCTACCATCAAATACAGGCTTCTGGGTTTTCTCCTCCGCAACAGTCTGGGAACCAGTGAGTGGGGCTTGGAGCCACCTTGTGAGTGATTACGCTGGGGAACATTCCGAATATATTTGCTGTTTAGTAAATGCAGGGCTTTGGGAAGATAAAGGGGTTGGCAGGGGGGCCCTTCCAGGCTCTCCTCAGGATGCCAGCCACAGGCCTGCTGAGGGGAGCGCTGCATTTTGCAAACCCAGCCTCTGTAGGGGACCTCATACGTGGTTATCACTGGCCACGGAAGTTCAGGAAACCCTCTCTCGGGGTGGGGTCTGACAATTCAGGACATCACTGAAGGACAGACAGCCCTCTCTGCGTGCCTGAGGCAGACCTTTTTGACCTGCTCTTTCCTCGCCCACCAGGAGTGGAGCGGAAGAGGGGTGTTCCTGTGTCTCAGCTGGGTTTTGGGTGGCCTGAGGGGGAGGGGAGGATTTATGGCCAGAGACCAGCTGGCCGATCTGGGCACTAAATTTCTGCTCTCTGTGTCACCCCAGACCAAGCACCCCACTCCCCACCCCTTGACATTTTTCGACCAAAAGGGAAGGCATTGACTGGGCTCAAGTGTCTTCAATGAGCCTAGCTCCCTGACAGTGATGTCAACTGTAACCAGAACCCAGATTTTTGTCACAGGAAGTGGTGGCCCATGTCATATGCTTCAGAATATAGAACACAGTAGGGCGAGGGTCTTTGAGTGCCAGAAAGCTTCTCTGCAAGTTTTTATCTAGAAGATGTACCCATGGAAGTCATATGTGTTAGGGGACCAAGGAAAACCATGTTGGGTAGAAAGGAAGGCCCTGGAGGAAAATAGCCTAAATGTCTTTCATGTTTCTGTTGACAATCTCTGGCTGCTCTGGTCACTGAATCAGCTTTTCCCCTGGACTCCTGTTACACAAATATCTCTAAGAGAGCATAAACCAAGTTAAACTGATGTCTGTATAAGCTGCTAAGGGATCCAGGAGAGAGAAGGATGAACTTGATTTGGTTTGGGGTAGGAGGTAGGAGAAGGAAGGGGTATTTACATTGGGTTTCAAAGCATGAATAGGAGTTTTCTGGAAAGAGCTGAGGGAAAAGCATTCACTATAAAGACAATAACACGCAAAATCATGTTTAAAAGCTACTAAATGGGTTCAGCCTGACTGGGGTGTAGGAAGGAATGGGGGGAGATAGAGCCCCAGAGGGTGAAGATTAGACGTTCCGGAGGCTGAGAGGCCTGGACACTCTACTCCCAGTGCAGAGAGGCCTGACTGGGTGGAGTAACTTCTGCCCTTTTTACCCCTGACCCTGTTACCTTTCATTTTCCTTCTTCTTCTGTCTCTGACAGTGACCTGAGTAAGTGAACGTTCAGGAACCCTTCTGAGAAAACAAAAACAGAAACAAAAACAAAAACAAAAACAAAAATACAAAAACAAAAACAAAACCCAAACCAAAACAGAGACCAGGGATTTCAGTACTCAAAGCACAGAGGGAAGAGACAGGCCCAGGCCGGAGCCCAGCACTAGAAGGCTGGGGGGACTGGCCCACAGGCCAGAGCTGTCTGGCCTCCCGCTGAGGAGAGCAGCCCCCAGGGTTCCCCTTGTTTTTTGCTTTTCCTTTTGAGGGGGTGGGAGGAGGGAAGGAATCTCAGAGAAAATATTTGTCACGAAAGGGAGATCTTGGCTGGGCCCAGAAATCACAGATAATTAAGAGATATGATTTATCACTGATGAAGCTTCCCAGCCGGGGAGGGAGTGTGAGTAAGTGTTTTTCAGGCTGCCCGGGAAGCCGCTGCTCTGCTGTCGCGGGGACACCAGCGGGGCCTGGGCAGCGCCTCTGGGTCTTTCTCTCCTGCGCAGCCAGCCCTGTCCTGCCAGGGGAAGGGACAGAACGCCGCCCTTGAAACAACACTGACCCAGGGTGAATTCCAGCCTCTGCCGAAGCACCCCTGGCAACATACTCAGCTTCTCTGTGCCTCCGTTTCCTCCTCTGTAGGATGAACTCAGAGCTTCTCACCCTCTGGGGACACTTAACAATGTCTGGGGACTGTTTTTGGTTGTTCCAAGGGAGAGGGGAGGGATACTCCTAGCATCTGTGTGGGGAGAGGCCAGGGACGGGGCTGACTGTACATCGATGGACAGGGCAGCCCCCCCACCCCCACCAGTAATGATCTGGCCCCGAATGTCAAGGCTGAGAAAGCCCGAGGCAAAGCAACAACACAGACCTCAGGGTCCTTGGGAAGGTCGGTGGTCCTGTGTCCCTGCGGCCTGATGTGGAGCGAGCTCTGGTTAAAAGGTAGTTTAAGAGGTGGTAGCTAAAGTCATTTCTCTGAAAGGCCATGGGCCACCAGCCCAGGGTAGTTCTGAAGGAGAGGCGCCAACTGGGACGAAAAGGAGGCCAACCAGGGCCTTCCCTCTCTGAAACCCCTTCCTCCCTCTCTCCTTGCCGCCCCTTCCTTCCTTCCTCTTTGCGGAGCACCTCGAGGAACTCGGAAGGGGAGCTGTAGCAGTGAACAGCACAAGAAGGTCCCTGCCCTCGCAGAACTTTAATTCCAGCCACTGTCCCACAAATGCAGACATCAGGCTGTATCAGATGATAACAATTCCTTGAAAGAAAAAGCATTCCTTGATTAGAAATTTGAGCTTTGCGTTTCGTTGCTCGGTGTCTTGAGAATGACTTGGAGAGGCTCCTGATCTGTTCATCTACCGCTTTGATTCCCAGGATCCCCGCCCTGCTCCTTTCAGAGAAAAAAAGTCATTGTTGCCGAGGTCCCTCTATTTCGCAGCTGCCCTTTTGTAAGAAGCACTTTTCCCCAATAAAACAGTAAACAAACAAACAAGAGCTATGTCAAACGGTAAAAAGTTCCTATGAAGCAGAAGAAAGCGTGGTGAAGGGCCTGGACGGGGTGGGGGCTGTGTGTCAGTGAGGAGGTGAGGGCAGGCCTCCCTGATAAGGTGGCGTTTCAGCAGAGAATAGAGGAAGAGGGCGGCGCCGGCAGAGTCAGCATCCTCCGCTGATCTGGAGGCCTCTCCTGTCCCCAGGGCGGCTGACAGCTCTGCTCCATGACCCAGCTGATGCTGGCTGGGGTGAGGGTCCCGGGCCAGCGCCTTAGGTGGGAGCCAGGCAGGGGGTCAGGGAGGTCAGTGCTGCCTGTCGGCCCGCCCTGCGGCTGGCTGGCCACGAGGGTGTTTGCAGAAGGAAGGGCGGGGGTTTTTAGTTGATTAGGGTCCATGTGCTCAGGCCCTGGCTTGGAGGGAACCTGGCTGGGCGCCCAGGGGGTGAGCTGCTGGCTCTCCGGCTCCTTGAAGGGGGGATGGGGCTATTTGCACTCCACCCCCAGGCCCTGGCAGCCAACCCAGGGCCGCCTGCCACCGCAGAGGCAGGGCCAGCTTCCAACCTCAGGGAGGAGTGCGTCTGGAAGTAGGCCTTGGCCACGGCGGGTGAGGGACTGAGAACATCAGGGGAAAAAAAAGACGCCACCTTTTGACTCCTTTCTTTACAGGTTCCCAAGGCTTTTTTTTTTTTCCCCTCAACTATGCCTCTTGCAATGCCTATGAGAGATTTTAAGGACGAATCAGCAGGGCTAGGTGTTTAGGGGCAGAAGAGGTACAGGAGAGGGAAAGATGGCGCGGTCAAAGCCACCTCCATTTCATCAACATTTGCTTCCATTCAGCAAGTCTTTGCTGATGGACTAGCAATGGCGTGGTCTCAACAGAACTCTGGATGCAAAAGGACCACATCTGTCTTGTCCGTGATGGTGGCCTGAACGCCCAGCTGAGAGTTCCATATGCAGCAGGGGTGGGGAGTTTACGAACCAGTTAGGGAGGAAAGAGAAGTGACAGGCAACCATCCTCTGTGATCATGGAGGACGGGAGTTACCACTATGAGGATGAGGAGTGTTTGGAGAAGTGGCCTGGAGAGGAGGAGATGCAGGCTTGGGCCGCTGGGGAGGGCCTGGAGGCAGGTCCAGGAAGCACAAGGGTGGCCTTTCCTAGAGTCATTGTAATGCTGAGTTAGGCCAGAGATTTGGGGCGGAGCTATCCCAGGAGGCCAAGGCCAGGGGCAATGGGGAGCCATCGAAGGTTTTGGAGCTGGAGTGAGTGAGGATGAAAGAACCATTCCTCTTCTCATACCTTTGCTCAGAACATTCTTCTTGCATGGGTTGTGCTGCCCATCCCCACTCCACCAATTCTCAGATTATGTGGAGTATCAGACTTGGAATCTTAAAGGTCCACCCACCTCAACTTCCCCTCCAACTGCTTCTTCTCCACCCCTGAGGTCAGATGTACAGAATACGCTTGAATACTCCCAGTGACCTTGTAGTGAGTGCAGAGATTGCAGAGATTGCAAAATGGTGACCTGAGGGCCGTATCTGTCTTTCAGACAAGCTTTGCTTAGATTGCCAAGTGTTTAAACATTTTAGAGATTAATCCCCAACATTTAAATAATGGACTTACACCCAGAAGTAGAAATTACATTTGGCTTACTGTGAAATGAGAGATCTGGCCACGGTGGGGGCATGCTCTCAAGGGACAGAGCACAAGCTCTCTGGCTCTCTCCATCACTTCCTAAGATGCCCATCACACTCTCCTTATTTGTGTAATTCGAGCTTCGGTTTTTCTTATCTGTAAAATGGGCTCATAGCCCTCACCTCTTGGAGTTGTGAGGACTAAATACAATGACAGGGCCTAGCAGAGGCTCTGACAGTGCAGGCAGTTACAAGAGGCAGCTCTCATTTTTAGTGTTACTGCTCTTACTCCCCAAATTTCAGAGGCCACTCCCGCATGGAGCCCTCCTGAGCAGTGCTGAGATGGGGGAATTAGCGCCTGGTGCTAATGCGGCCCTGGACGTTCGAAGCCCTTGTGTGCTGACTCGTGGCCAGCATGCTCGGTGGGCCCTCTGCCCCTCCCCAGCTCACCATCGACGCCGCTTCCTGTGTCCCTGTTCTGCCTCTTCTCCCTGAGCCGTCTTTCAGGTCAGAAGGCAGGGCCTCGGATGTCCGTGGTCTAGTCTGTCTCCCCACGCCTGGAGCAGTGCAGGCAGCGCTCTGGGAAGGTCTGGAAGCTGAAGGCTGGTCAACTTGGAGAGGTAGGGGCTGCAGTGGGCAAGAGCCTTGGAATCAGACAGACTTGGTTCCGGTCCCAGCACTGTCACTTTCCACTTCTGGAACCACAGTCAACTTACTTCGCCTTTCTGAGCCTCAGTTCTACAAAGTGGGTACAAAGTGGGGCTAGGGAGACCTGCTTTGCAGGGTTAGCATGAGAATTAAGTGAGATAACGTAGCATCTAACGGCTCAGGATCCCAATAAGTTGCTTAACTATCTGTCACTCAAGGAGTGGGGTTGGGGAGGGCACCGACTGTGTGCGAAGGGCAGCGGCGCCGGCTCCCAGCACGCAGTGGTGGGCCCAGCCTCCTCTCCCTCCTGCGCTGTGAGGATTGGGTGCCCTTCCACAGGGCACAGGAGGGACTTAGTGCGGAGGCTCGGTTCTGCCTGGATGGGAGAGCAGAGCGGGGCGGGAGCCGTGTCAGGAGTGGACTCTCTGGGTTCCTGGGGCAGCTTCTCCCCAGAGGACCAGGGCAGCAGGCGGCCGCCGGTGCCCGCAGCGCCTGGCATCTCCTGTGCTGGAGAAGAAAGGGCTTCTCCCCTGGAACCCTGGACGTAGCCCAAGCCCGCTCCACTTTCTCCGCAGGCCAGTGAGGCCGGGAAGATGAGCGCAGCCCGATGCTGGGCGCACCCGGACCTGGCAGGGCCTTCCCCTGCGCTCTGTCGGAGCCTGGCTGGGGGCACCGGCGCTGTCTGCCGGGAAACGTCCTGGTGGCAGGCACGGGCCAGGAGTGCTGCTGGAAAGGCCCTCAGACTTTACAGAAGTCCCTGGACAAAAACCAGTGTGTTCCAGCAAGTGTTTTGCATGTTTAAAATTTTCTCTTTGATAGAGAAACCATGCAGCTGAATTTTCTCTGGCAGTTCTTTCTTTCTTAAAATGTGCATTGGAACCCTGGGAGGGGGCACTGCAGGGGCCTGGAATCAGAATTTGGCCTGAGACCTTTGGGAGTGCGTTAGGCTAAAATAAGGAATGAGCTTGCATTTTCAGTCGAGTCCCAGCTGTCAGGCAGTTATCTTATTGATATTAATAAAGAGACAATGACAATCATAATAATAATATCATGTATTATGTGCTTACTGTGTGCCAGCCCTGTGCAATCTTTTTATGAATTTTTGTTTTTCAGTGGAGCTACTGGGGATTGAACCCAGGACCTAGAGCATGCTAAGCATGTGCTCTACCACCAAGCTATTATTGTCCCCGCTGTGCGATCTTTTCGCTATCCATTAGCATTTTTAACTCACACAACCACAGGGAAATGTGATCACACCCAGTTTAGAGGTGGGAAAACTGAGGTTCCCAGTGGTTAAGTGGTCCCAAAATAATAGGTAGCACGTCAACTAAGTCTGAACCTTGCGCACTTAACGACTGAACTACATAAGTGCTTCAAGTATGGCCTGACTATTTGGTGAGGAGAGTCATTCGTGCTGGTACTTCCCATTTTGAGGTTCCAAGAAATAAAGCGATTTGCCCAAGTCACACAAGGGAGTGCTTGGTGTGAACTGGACGCCAATTACCGTGACTCTAGTCACCTGGGGACACTCCAGCAGGGATGGCAGATCAAAGTGCATGTGAATTGCAACAAAATGCATTTGAATTCTTCAGTCAGTTCTTTGCTTTAAGGCTTTCAGTGGCTCCAGCTTGCTGAAGGTGAAGAACCACTCTTTGGAGTGACCTTCTAGACCTCCACCGTCCAAAGTCCTCTCCGCACTCACCCCTGTCATCACATTGCCCTCACTCCAGCCTCGCACAGGGCCAGTCTGTCTTTGATGTCCCCAGGGCATGTTTAGAAAGTCACATGGCAGTGACCTACTTTCAGGGCAAGCCCCTACACACACGCGCACACTCCGCAGAGAAGTCTGCCAAGAACTCAACTTATCGACAGCAGAGACCAAGGGAGTCATGATTATTTTTTCATCCTGCTCTCAGCACAGGGCGTGGCACAGACCACAGCCTGCATGCACATTTAGGGGACCATAAACAACTGAGTGAATCAATGAGCCAGTGTATGTGAGTGAAGGAATGAGTGAAGGAATGAATGAATGAGCATGAATCAGCCCTCCTCTTCCAACAGCGTTTCCAATGCCAGACCTGGCCATCTGCAGGTTCGGGCTCTGAGAGGGTGGGGTGAGGCGAGTAGTTGGATAGCGCTGAATTCTTTACCAGGGGCCTTTGTTTCCTCTTAGAGGGGAGACAGACCCATTTGCATCTTGATTTACAGTTCACACACCATACAGCAGGTGCCATCTCATTTCCCTCCATAAAGGGGAAAGGTGGTGAGATAAGGCAGGTAGGAACCAGGTACAAAGTGGGCGCTGGACAAACATTTTCCTTCCAGCTCAGGACACCCACGGGTTATGGGAGAGATGCTCTTATGATCCAAGAGGCAGCCGGGGCTGGACCTCATTGGCTGTTGGAAGCCCTGCCCCATCTCGCCTTCCCAGAGTGACCAGGAGGACTCAGGTGGCTGGAGAGAAGGGAGAAGGTGACTAGAACTTGGCTTGAGGGTCTTCCGGGTGCCAGTCTCTAGGCCAGGTGTTTTAGGTACCATATCTCATGAATCCTCAAACCATCCTGTGAAGAAAGATCATGGTCTTCACTTTAGATGGCCCTCCCTCCCTCCCCTATTCACCAGTGACTGAAGATTCAGAGGGGTAAGTGGCTTGCCCAAGGTCACTCTACTTGGAAACGGAAAGGCAGGGATTGAGTTCAGATGTGTCTGACTCCAAACTGCTTATTCTTTCCCCTACAAGACTCCTTCGAGCTCCCTCTATGATGGATGAATTAATGAGTTTGACCAAGTCTTCCTGATTCTCCTGTGTAGGGACACAGAGAAAAAGAAGACACACTGCTGGGTCACACTGTGTGCCGGGAACAGCAGAGGTTGGATATGTAAACTAATTATCGCTAAGAAGTGCCCTCATTATGAGGAGATGTGGGAGCGCTGGGTGGAGAGAGAAAGCAACTTTGCTTGGGGTGTTGGGGAGGGCTTCATGGAGGAGGTGACCTTGATTTGGATCTTTTCAAGAAACTTATGGGTGAGCCAGTACCTCTACTAGGCAAACTGCTCTTTTAGGCCAGTGACAAAAACAAAGGTGAATGAGACAAAAGGGGTGAGATGAGGATGATGATTGAGGATAATGAGGCACGTGTTGGGTGGGTTTTTGTCTGTGCTCTGAGAGACACACCCAGTGCTTCATGGCTGTTGAAAGAAAGAATAGGACATGTGTCATTGAGAGCTCTTTGCCACCCAAAAGAATATTCTTAGCCAAGAGAGGTTAAGACTATTGAAAGTAACATAGGCATTCAACATAAACTTCAGTTTATCTTCTTTGTTCTACAGGGATCTCTCTCCCTTTCTCTGCCTGCTAAAACCTCATCATCCAGGGAGCACAGCAGAAGTGTCTTCAGGCATAGGAAGGGGACGAAATGCCCACCAGTCAGAGGGAACAGCATGTGGTAGAGCATAGGAACTCAAAGAGCCTCTGCACTTGTGAGTTTGTATCAGTTAGCTTTTGCTGCATAATAAGCCAGCCCCAAACATTTTGACTTAAAACAACCAACATTTATCATATTTTTCATGTGATTCTGTGATGATTTGGCTGAGCTCTTCTTCCGAACTGAGTCAACTAAGTTGTAGCTGGTGATTTAGGATGGTGTTACGTATGTGGGGCTCAGCTGGGATCTCTTTCCATGTGGCCTTTTCTTCAGGGAGTCTAGATGGGGCTTGTAAGCAGGGTGGCCAATGGGGCCTGCAGCAAGAAAGGGCAAGCTCAAAGCACAGTGCTTTTCAAGCCTTGTTTGCTTCACGTTTGCTAACGTCCTATTAGCCAGTGACAACCAGGTGGCCAAACGATGCAAGGGGGAGAGTAATCAGCCCCACTTCTCAGTAGAAGGAACTGCAAGTCACACTGCAGGAATAGGAAGAATTCTTTTTTTAACTCCTAATTGATCCCTCCCTCCCCTTTCCACTTTAGTAACCATAAGACTGCTTTCTGTATCTGTGGGGCTAGTTCTGTTTTGTAAATAAGTTCATTTGTATCAGTTTTTTTTTTTTAGATTCTACCTAAAGTGATATCATATGATATTTGTCTTTTTCTGTCTGATGTATTTCACTTAATATGACAATCTTTAGGTCCATCCATGTTGCTACAAATGGCATCATTTTATCCTTTTCTATAGCTGAGTAACATTCCATTATAGATATATAGACACACACACACACACATACATACGTATCACAACTTCTTTATCTGTCATCTGTCAGTGGACATTTAGGTTGCTTCCATACCTTAGCTATTGCAAATAATGATGCTATAGACATTGGGGTGCATGTGTCTTTTCAGATTAGAGTTTTTGTCGTCTCTGGAAATATGCCCAGGAGTGGGATTGCTGGATCATATGGGAGCTCTGTTTTTAGATTTTTAAGGAAGCTCCATTGGGAAGAATTTTTAGGTGGGAAATCCAGGGATCTTGGTGCATATGGCAGGTGGTGGAGAAGAGGAGGCTGAAGAGGGAGAGGCCCAACCTCTGATGGGTCTTGAGTGCCAAGTCAACAGGTTTCAGCTTCATTCTGTGAGTGATAGGAGTCCATGAAGAGATTCAAGCAGGCGAGTGAGAAGTGGCTGGCTTTGTGTCTTAGAAAGCACGTTCTGGTGGCTGTGAGAAGGCTGGATTGGAAGGAAGTGAGATTCAAAGCAAAGGATGCAGTAGATGGTCCATGGTTCAGGAACAAGGAGCCGGAACTAAGACGGTATCGTTGAACTCCTGGGAGGCAGGGCCACGACTTGCTCATGTTTTTAGCCCCTATATTCTGCACAGAGCCAGGTTTAGAGCAGGTAGTCAGTGAACACTGAAATGAAGTTTAGAGGCGAACAAAATACGAGCTGGCAGATCTCTTTAAGGATGGGACCCCCAGGGCACTCCTGACAGGCAGCAACATACAGGGATGAGAATGAGGCGAGTGTGAGTGTCCCGGGATTGGCTCATTTCAGCCGAAGAGAAGGAGCCTGGGTGCAGAGTCAGAAACTATCACGAGGTACGGAGATTCCTTTAAAAAGTGAAAATAGAGTTACCCTATGATCCAGCAATCCCACTCCTGGGCATATATCTGGAGAAAACTATAATTTACAAACAATAAAACTCGCCAACTTTAATTGCGTAATTCAGAAAATTCTGACCCGTGTATACAGCTGCATAACTGCTACTAGAATCAAAATATAGAGCATTTCCATCATCCCCAAACCTTTCCTCATGCTCTTATAGTGAATCCCTCCCTCAACTCTGGCTCTAAGAGCCACTAAATATCCTTTCTGTCACTACAGTTTTGCCTTTTCTAGAATTTCATGAAATTATGTACTACATAACTTTTAAAAAGTTTTCATACAATATACATAACCATGAAACTTACCATTTAACCTGTTTTAATTGTACAGTTCAGCAGTGTCAAGTACAGCCCCATAGGCATTACTTGGCTTTTTGTGACCGGTTTCTTCCACCTAGTTCACTGTTTTTACGCTCGCCTTCCTGTCCATCTTCTATTACATCCTTCATGCCAGGGAGGCCTTCTGGGTTGACCTGGGCAACTCATTTCATCTACCAGGGCCTCACTTTCCAAATCCTGTAAATTGGAGATGGTAACTCCAGGCACCAGGCAATGCCAAGAAGGTGCTTTGAGGGGTGAGCAGGAGAGAACCCCACTTAACGGGCAGCCGTTACTGACACCCGCTCACCAGGGCTGAGTGATGCTGAGCTCATGTCAAGGGCGGGCTGGGTGAGTTGGAGCAGGTTTTTCCTTACGGGAGAACTTCTCTCTTAAGGTGCTTCCCGGCACTGATGCTCAGTGCTACTGCCACTCTGCATTTCCAACGCGTGCTAGTCCCCCTAATGAGATAATCTCCTTAATGTCCCAGTGATGTCAAGTGCTATTATGCCCATTTCCCAGATAATGGATGTCCACTGGAGGTGGTGGTGATTGGCAGGGGAAGTCTCGGCAGAGACTAGGACAGAACCCAGGAGTCTGAACTCTGCCCTCAAGGTCATGGCCCTTCTCCAGGATAAGCTCCCACACAGGCTTCTCAGGTCTCCTCAACTCCAGCGCCAACTAGCTTCTGAGTCCTTTCTCCCCCACAGCCATCTATGTGTAAAGAGCTAAAAAGCAAATGTTCCAATGAATGAAAAAGCTGTTCCATAAAAGGGATTTGTATGAGATCAAAAGGATTTATAACTGGGACAGGCCTGCCAGCTTTGAACGCTGTGTTTTTCTGGCATGTGCTGTAATTAATATATACGGTGAACATCATACATAATGCGCATATTAGCGACCCAATGCACAATTCATATGTTAATGCTATTAATTACATATTACCTAGGCTGCGTAATGAACATTACATAGGTTTTAATGAGGGTAGTTATTATAATTGAATTCAATTATATTCCTGCCATGTATATGAAGTCAATAGAATAGTTGGACCCTATGGGAGCCAGGCAAAAGGAAACAGGTGTTCATAGTCAGGGCAACTTGGAAGCTGGAGCAAAGGGAGGGAGAAGCCGAGGCCCAGGGACAGGTTGCTTGGCTGGGCCCTTTGTGGGGCCCGGATGGTGGTGCACAAAGCAGGGTAAACAGCGGGCAGTGTGTGCGCAAGGACAGGGTCTCCTGCTGCCCCTTTGCTGTGGCTTTGGAACCGGGCGCAGGCCTGGAGCCCTGAAGCCAGCCCCGCCCAGGCTGTAACAGGACACTTTCCTCCTGGCTGATCCAAAGCCGGAGGGTGGTTGCATCACTTCCTCTGGTACCACGGACACCACGTGACTCAGGCATCTGTGCTTGCCAGGGATGCTGGCACCGGAGGCCCCGGGCCTGACGTTGCTTCTTTTCTCCAGAATCTGTGTCGGGAGCAGAGAGCTGCTGTTACGCTACCCTTGTAGGCTTAGTGCTCACAGCCTCCTCCAGAAGAGGCAGTCCCGTGTACGCACAGAAGCAGGGAACGAGGCGGCCTCGGCATCCGGGCACTTACCTTCCCAGGGAGAGGGAGAGACGGGTGCCCAGATGCAACAGGCACCTGCCGAGGGCTGGGCTCTGCTGATACCACCTTCCTTAAACCTTCGCAGGGAAAGCGGCAGGGCTCCCATCTGGGTGAGGTGATACTAAACCGCAAGAGAGCTTAGAAAATTGCCCAAGGTTTCTCTCTCTCTTTCTCACACACACACACACACACACACACACACACACACACCCACACCCACACCCACACCCACAGCTGGCAGGCGGTAGGGTCAGGATATGAACTCAGGACTGTCTCACTTTAAAGTTCAGAGCATCCAATTAACCCAGGCTGTCTCGATGCAACTTGTGGTCTTATTTTTGTTTTTGTTTTTTAGCTTTTGACAATCTTTAATATTCCACAATTTAAAAAAATCTTTAATGGAGGTATAATTGACATGTAGCATTATATTAGTTTCAGACGTGCAACATAATGATGTGATATTTGTATATACTGTGAAATGATCCCCACTGTTAGCCTAGCTACCATCTGTCAGCTTACACAGTAATACACTTTTTCCCCTAGTGATGAGAACTTCCAAGATTTACTCTTCTAGCGACCTTCCAACATGTGACACGGTATAATGAACGACAGTCACCGTGTTGTACGTTACATCCCCAGGACTGAATTGTCTTCTGACTGGAAGTTTGTGCCTTTTGACCCCTTTCACCCACTTTGCCCGCCCCTAATGCCTACCTCTGGCAACCACCAACCTGTTCTCTGTATCTGTGAGCTATTTTTTTTTCCAGATTCCATGTATAAGCGAGATCACACAGCATTTGTCTTTCTCTGACTGACTTACTTCACTTAGCATCATGGCCCCACACTTCATTCATGTTGTTGCAAGAGGCAAGAGGGCCTGCTTTTTATGGTCGAATAATAGTCCATTATATATATACCACATTCTCTTTACCCATTCATCCATTGAAGTTCTCGTCGTGTTTTCAAAGGCCTCTTTGGGACTTTGGGCTGACATAGTGATGGAAGGAAAAGCTTGGCCCAGACAGCAGGATAGTGAGAAAAGGGAAGAAGGGAAAAGGAGTAATTTTTTTTTTTAAATCACAGAGAGAGAACTTCATTTTTCCAGTAACATTTCGTGCAAAGTATAGATTTGCATGCCTCCTCTCCTGCCTCCCTCTTTCCACTCTCAGTGACCGCCAATTTGCTAATGTTAGGCCGGCCAGGAATATACTTTCTATTTAGAAAGCGAGCGCAGCCAGATCTGGGCTCAGGCCTGGGGACTGACTCACTTTTGCTCAGATGACACATTCACTGCACATGTTTCACAATTTTCAGAAACACCAGATTTATTTCTGTCGGTACCCGGAGCCTCACATCGCTGTCCACCTAAGGCCACACACTGAGGCGTTGCTATTTTTTTTTTTTTTTTTTTTTTTTGCCCGGGGCCTAAATGGACGGGAAGACTTCCCGTGCCTGAAACATCACCCTCGTTTGTAAGGAGGGAAAGTCTGGCCAAAAATCGCTGTGTTTTTTAAACCAGAATTTGGCCGGCATTCAACAGCCACCATGCCAAGGCTGTACCAGCCAGAGGGATGGCTGTGAGTGCAGAGGAGGGCTGAGACTTGAAAACAAGGCAAAAAAAAAAAAAAAAAAAAAAAAAAAGAAAGAAAGAAAGGAAAAAAAAAAGAAGGGAAAAAAAAAGCAGCAGAGAGAGGAGAGAGTTGAGGGTTGATTGAGTTGGGAGTGGAGGGAAGGAAGAAGGAGAGAGGGAATTTAAAAAGAGAAGGGTGGGGGAGGCGGGTGGGTCTAGCTTGGTGGTAGTGCACATGCGTAACATGCACGAGGTCCTGGGTTCAATCCCTGGTACCTCCATTAAAAAAAGAACAAAATGAAATAAAGGAAAAAAGAGAGGGGCGGAAAGAGAAATAATAGAAGGAGGGAGGAAGGAGTGCATTTGAACTCATCAACTACTATGTGAGGGCCACGCATTGTTGGCGGTGCTTCGACACCTGGCCTCATTTCATTCTGGTGGCCACTTTGTGGGCAAGCATTACTAATCCTTATTATTATTAAAGAGGCAGTGGGGGGCTTAGGAAGTTGGAAAGCCACACCCCTTTTCACACGGAGAGGACAGGTCAGAGTGTGGATTTGAACCCCAGCCCTCTGACTCCTCAAAGCCCCGAGGACTCTGCTGGTGATTGGGGAGCGTGACAGGAGACCCCGCGATCTGGATGGCCTGGGACAGTCCCCTCGGAGGGGGCTGTTGACACACTTAGACACTAAGTGCTTTGGACGCGAAGGGCCTGCCACATACACAAGGCTCGGGATTGAGAGCCTTCTGGAAACTTTCTCCAGGGTAAACAAAAACAACCACTTCAACTATTTGGCCAACAAATCTCTCTCCAAAAAGGAAAGGAAAGGAAAAGGGAAAGTGATGCTGTTCTTTCCCTTCCAAAGTAAAGGTTACAACAACATTTTCTTTGAGCCGATGCGAGAGCAGCCAACAGACATCTCTTTGGTAACCATCTCCATGTGTCGGTGTGGAAAGTACCTTGCAGTGACTAAGCATGAGTCGAGGTGATTCACTTGTCACTGCGCTTGGGGACTGGGGTCTGGTTCTGGCAGCTGCAGAGTGTTTCAAGCGACTTCAGGCCCTGGCTCCCCTTCCAGCCCCCGCAGGGCACAGGTGCCTGAGAACGTGCCCCTTCCTCTGCTCCCCAGGCGAGGCCAGTGGGGAAGCGTGGAAAGCCCTCTCTGGCCCCCTATCCAGGCTTCTCAGCTGCTAACTGCCCTGGCAGCTGAGGAGTCGGAGGTCTGAGGCAGCTTTTGCAATGAAATGAAGTTAATAGGCTGGGGATGCAGATGTGCTGTTTAATCTCCCTCACAGGGATCCAGGGATGTACTTGTGGCTTCCCTTCCTCACTGAAATGAGGACCTCACAGGGAAAGGCCCAGAACACGGGGCTGGTCATGGGCCAGGTGACACCAGGGAGACAAGAGTGTCCATCATGGCACCGAAGGACTCCAACAGGACCAGCCTGTTCCCAGGGTCGTTCTGCTTGATGACTCCTTTCACATGTAAGCTTCTTACTAAAATCATGTCGTCTTAGTCCTTTGTGGCTGCTGTAACAGAAAACTGTACACTGGGTGGCTTCAACTACAGAAGGGTATTTCTCACAGCTCTGGAGGCTGGTGTCTGGTGAGCTCCTGCTTCCTGGTTCCTAGATGGCCGGCTTCTTGCTGTGTCCTCGCATGGCAGAAGGGGCGAGGGAGCACTCTGGGGTCTCTTTTACAAGACCATCAGTCCCCGTCACCTCTCAAAGCACCCTTCACCCCCTGCCGCCACCACCAAACAGATTCACACTGAAGGTTAGGCTTCCACTGTGAATTTGGAGGGGGACATAAACTGAATTTTTTTTTAATCCGTTTTTTTTTTTTTTTTTTGGTTTTGGAGGGGAGGTAATTGGGTTTATTTATTTTATTTCTTAGTGGAGGTACTGGGGATTGAACACGGGAGTTCATGCATGCTAAGCACATACTCTACCACTGAGCTATACCCTTCCCCCTATAAAATGAATGTTTATTCAGTCTATAGCACGTATACATGTAGAAAAGGCACATATCATGAGGATACAACTTGATCAATTTTCCCAAACTGAATATAGCCTGTAACCAACATCTAAGTCGAGAAGAGAACGTTACCTGTGGTCACTTGTTTCCAAGATGGTTGCCATCACGCCCTTCCCTCCACACTTTCAGGCCCTTTTCCTGGAGAAGAGGACTCTCTTCTCCTCCCCTGGAGTCTAGACTGGCTTTAGGATGAAGTGGAAATGACCCTCATGCTAGGTTATCAGAAACCTTGGGGCTTCTACCTGGGGCTCTCGGAAACCCTCTCTGGGAGCTCCAAATCACCACGGAAGAAGCCCAAGCACCTTGAGATCGCCACGCTGGAGATGCCACCGAGACGCACTCCTCCCAGGAGTTCCAGGGGAGCCCAGGCTTCCCGTGATCCCTGCCAACGCTCAGAACTTGTCTGATAGCTTCTCGGACCCTCAGGCCAGTTCATCTGCCCCTTGAAGACCACTGAGTGACCTCCATCAAAAGCACATGGAACGAAGACTCACCCAGCTGAGCCCTGCCTGGATTCCTGACCTAGAAATGGTGGTTGTTCTAAGCCCCTAAGTGGTAGGGTAATTTACTAAGCAGCAATAGATAATCAAACATTATCAATCACTGCAGAAGCCCCCAGTAGCCCTTACCAGTCCCAGTGTTCCCTCCAATGGTAACCGTTCTCCTGACTTCCTATGTTATAGGTTGGTTCTGTCTGTGTTTATACTTTCTATCAGTGGAATCATACAATATGCCCTTGTTCGGGTGTCCGGTCCCTTTGGCTCCATACTGTGTTTCATGACATCTTCCCTGATGTTGCTCGTAGCTACAGGTCATCACTCTCATTGCCGTGTTCCATTGCGAGGATATGTTGGCTTATCCATTCTACTGCGGATAGACATGTGTGTGGTTTCACGCTTTGGGCTATTATGAACAGCATTGCTGTGCACATTCCAGCGTGTGAATTTCTGCCGGATATATGACCAGGAGAAGAACTGCTGGGGAACGAGGTGGTTTCAGTTTTTGCAGCCAACGCTACACATGGTTTTAAGGTGGTTGTACCAGTTTACACCCTTAGCAGCAGCGTTTGATGGTCGTTCCCGCCACAATTTCTGTAAAACATGCTATTTATTGTCTTTTTCATTTTGTGTCGGAGAATTGTACACAATTTTCCAGCACACGAGAAATAGCAGGGCTATCCGCCTGCCAATGTGGCATCTGAGACATGCAGGCTAAAAGCAGAAAGAATGAGTTCCCTTGACCCAGATGGGAAGGAATGTTACAGCCGTTCCCTCACGTCCAAAAGAAGGCTGCTGAACTCAGCTTCCACTTTCCTCGTTCATCTGGACAGTTTCTGCTTTGTAAGCCAGGCTCACTGAAGATGTGATAGAGGAAGTGATTGGGATTCTGATTATTTTCTTCATTCTTGCACTGTGAGTCATCTCCAGGTCATGGGGTATTTGGAAGAAGGTGAAGCAGAGCATGGCAATTGGGTTTATTTGAGGGCAATCAGATGGCTGGGTTGTAAAAACCTGTTCAAGGGATTTGAAAATTCATCCTGCCTGACCCTCCGTGACTCACCAGTTTGTACTTCCTAATTAATGTGACAAGAGATCTGGGCACACTGCACTCAAAATTGCAAGGATAAAAACAAGCGTGTGGCTGCTTTAGACAGTTTGAGCTGATGGCAACTGGAAAAACTGTGCTTTCCTTGTCTCTAAGTTGCCCCAAGTCTGGTGGAATCACAGATTTTGGAAAATGGCAGAAACTTGGTATGATGGTTAGTATTTTGTGTCAACTTGGCCAGGATATAGCACCCAGGTGTTTAACCCAACACTAACCTAGGTGCTACCAAGAGGGTTATTTTGTAGATGTGGTTAACCTCTACAATCAGTTGACTTTAAGTAAAGGAGATTGCCCTTGATAATGTGGGTGGGCCTCACCCCATCAGTTGAAGATCTTAAGAGCAGAAACTAAAGTTTCCCGGAGAAGAAGGAATTCTGACTGAAGACTGAAGCATCAATTCCTGCCTGAGTTTCCTGCCTGCCCTATGGCTTTCAGACTATATACATATATGTGTTTACATACACACATAGAGAGACGCATGGGTAGATAGATGGGTCGATGGATGAATGGATGGATGGATAGATAGACAGACAGACAGACAGATACTATTGGTTTTGTTTTTCTGGAGAACCCTGACTGTTACATATGGTGTAAATGAAATTAAGCAGTCCGGAAGAAATTCACAGATTTTGATCAGAGGCCAGCCTCTACCCTAAATTTCTACAACGTCCTTGGAGTGGGTTTCTGTCTGATTATCAAGTACTTGCCCCCTCTCAGACTGACTCAGTTGTAGGAGGAATGAAGCTGGAAACCACACACTATGACTATTCAGGAGAAGTTCTTTGTGACAGTTTGTCTGTTGACTCCTGGAGCCAAACTCTGGGCTGTGACTCGTCCCCACTTGCTTCTGTGCAAATTGATCTTCTTTCATGATTACACTAAAATCATAACTGAAAGTGACTTTCTGTCGTGTAATTTGGAGTCAGAACCGAGGGGTCCTCCACGATCACCTGCCCACTCCTAACCCGTTCAGCCTGAAAACCCCAGCGTCCTCACCCACGTGGCCCGAGCAGCGAGCACCACTAGACTTACCATGATGGTCTTACATTTTGCTCTTTTATAAATAAAGCCAATGAAATAGTTCTTAAAAACAGTTTTTATATTAACGATTTAAAAAATACTGTTATTTTGGAATCAATAACTGGTTATTTTTGCTGCAAAACAATTAATGTGTGGATTTCTGAGATGTAGCTTGTGATGGCAAGACAAACAAAAAACCAAACCAACCAGCCTCAGGTGTCCTGCCCCAGACATCGCCATCATGGGCTTCTGATAACCCTCCAGTGCAACCTTGGATGGGTCCCTTAGCCCCTCTGCACTCGAGATTTGCAGATGCCAGAGCAGAGAGGAACTTATGAGGTCATTTCATTTTGACACTGTCGTGACATATTTGACATTGCACGGCACAGTTTCTCACAGAAATAGAAAGCATCAAACATCATTAAGAGATCCATGGGCCAGATCCCGTGCACGTAGGCACTGGGTCGTGGACTCCAATGCTTCTAGCTCTCTGTAGAGAAAGTGACCGTTGTCATCTGCGATTTTAATACTAAACTCTTGGTACGCTCACTTTTACTTACTGTCTGCTTTCCTTGGAGAGATTTTATACACAAACCGATAGTGAAATGCCTTAAATCCCCTGTGTATCCACATGTACACACATAGAAAAGATGTATCTGTTGACTTCAGAGGCTGCAGACCAGGACTAGGAGCACCTGCCTCTCGGAGAGAATGGGCAAGCTCAATCCACTGGGAAAGCACTCCACTCAGTCCCTGGTTCTAGCTGTTCCCCGGCCCAGATGTTCTTCCCCTGCAGGCAGGGCAGTCTCAAAATCCTTGTAGGAGATTGTCTCACTCCACCCTTGAAGAACCTACAAAGGCCCCCTTTTCCAATGGAATGAAAGTCAGACTCCTTCGGGTGACATCCATGGTTACCCCTCAACCCCGTCCTCCACCACATGGTCCTGTTTCTCTTTCCATCTCTCACCATCCGCATCTCACATGCAACCCTCCAGCAGCACACAGAATGAAGCTCTCCCTTCCCCGAACGCTCCAACCTTGTTCTAACCTCCCTGTGCTCATCTGCGCTCTTGCCCTGTCTCTCCCCTTCCCATCCCTTCCTCCCAGCAATACCCAGCCTTTAAGGACCAGCTCCCAGATCCCTTCCCCCATTAAATCCTTCCTGAATCTCCCGGGAAGATTACTTCCCCCTTAACCTGCTCATGCATCAGGGTTCACGGATTTCAGTGATGGTTTCTATTATGCTGCAATGAATTAGTTTTTCCCCGTTAAGACTGGGAGCTCGCTGGGAGTAGAGGCTGAGTCTTGTTTCCAGACGTATCCCCATCTCCCAGCCCAGAGCCTGGCACGGGTGAGCCTCTCAGGGTAGAAGCTGAGAAAGAAATGAATGATGAGCATGTTTATTCTCTTGTTCATTTATGCAACAAATATCTTGTTCATTTATGCAACAAATTCATTTATGCAACTGAGTGTCTCCTCGGAAGCAGGTGTACAGTAGGGGATAAAGAGGTATGGCTCTATTTCTGAAGAAGCTTACAGCTTAAGAGGTAAACAGACATGAAGTTAAAACACACACCCATGTCCAGGTAGGGTGTGTGGCAGCTGAGTGAGACTCTGGTGTCTGTGGTTTTCCTTGGCCAAGTGGGAAGAGCGCACCTGCTGTGGGGAGTCTTTCGGACCCATAAAACCGGGGCTGCAAGCAAGAAACCCTTGTGATTACAAGCTACTGAGGTGTTGAGGGGTTGTTTGTTACTGATACATTTCCCAGACTATCCTAACTAATATCAGCCCCAGTGTGAATCTTCTTAACGACAGGGAAAGTGTCCTGGCCTGAAATGCTGGCTTGGGGTCCGGGAAAACAAGTCTTACTCTGAGGGGACCAGCTGCCCTTCTGTTTCTCAAAGTGCCAGCCAGAAACTAGATCCAGGAGCCAGGATGCCTGTCCATTTTGGCCCAAGAGAGGGCCCCCTGGAAGTGCCCCCCTTCACTACGGAGTCTCTGCAGGGAGGTAAGATCTGGCTGAGGTCTGTGTGAAGGGCTCTGACCTTGGCCAGGGGTCAAGGCTTGCTCTGCCCTTGGGAAGGAAACCTAGTGTCCCTGGTTGGCTGACCACTTCCAGGACTTAGCACCTGCGTGTACAAGAGGCTGAGACCACGGTCCCAAGGTCAGCATCCCTGAGTGGTGGTGATGGACAGTCTCACTATGGCCTGGTGTGTCAGTGTAAATGGCTCCCTCTCCATGTCTCTCTAACTGTGGAAACCTAGCCCCTGGAGTGTGAGTGTATGTGTGTGTGTGTTTCCTCAAAATAATTCTCAGAGATTTGTCTCATGGTCCTATTTTACAGCATAGGAGCTGAGGTGCAGAGGCCAAGAAATGCAAACAAATGTCATGGGTTATTGAGTTGAACAGCTAGAAAGGTTTGGCTCTTTCCACTTCTAGGGAATTCTAGGCAGAATCTCAAGCATGTGCAAAGGCACTGAGGTGTGAGACAGCTGGACTTGAAGGGGAACTGAAAATTTAGCTGGTGTGATAGGGAGTGGGAAGCAGGGAATTCTAAATCTGCAAGTGACCTGTAGCTCTTTGGGTTTTTTGGGCCAATTTAAGTAATTGCAACACATCTTCCTCTGGCTCCACATCAAAGTCACCCCTTCTCAGCAGCTCCTGAAGTTGCCGAGGACGCTGGCTCGGAGCCACTTACCACCATCCCAGCTGGACCAGTAGTAAACCTGCGTGCAGCCTCTGACGGTCGTGCCCTGAAGGTACCAACTGCATTCCAGCCGGAGCGGCTCAAGAGAGCCTGACAACCTCCTGGGCCCGCCACTGAAGGGAGAGACAGCAATCTTAAAGGAGAATGTAATTGACTTTGGTGAGATGCCACCGTATTATACATTGAGCTAGTCACTTGACATTTTATCCTTTGATTCTCTCAGTCAGCCCAAGTGGAGAACCTTATCCTTCTCATCTTAGGAGAAACTTGGTCTTAGGTTTCTCCTGGCTTGTCCTGGGTCACAGGACTGTCCCCCTTTCCCTCACTCAGTCTTGCTTCTAGATTTCAACTGGATTCAGAATTGAGAGCCACTACCTACAGAATAAGCATATTTCATACCCCATTTAAATTTCATCAGAAACTGAAGCCCACCCTCCAGCTCTTGGTGGGCGTTGGTTTTTCCCCACCACCCTCCCCGGGGACCGGGCTGGCACGGTCATTTCTAGCAGCCTCTTTGCTTGGTCAAGTCACGCTACCTTGGTGGCCCCTTCCTGGCTAACGAGTGACAGTGACAGAAATGGTAACTCCTTCTGTTTTTTTCATCCTGGCCTTTAACCCACAGAAGTCACAGCTAGCTTTTGGACCAGGCTTCCCCAGAATAAAGGGAGGAAGGACATAAAGTATTCAAATGGGGAAGTGGTTCAGCAGGAGGGGAGTGGAGGGGAGCAGGGCTACTGGGTGCGGGCAGAGGTCCCCGGGAGCCGGGCTGGAGGAGGCTGGAGGCTGGAGGAGCAGGGTGGAGGAGGGCAGGGTGCAGGCAAGGCGCAGAAGGTGGACGTGCTCCCAGGGTAAGGGAGCAAGAGCTGGTGAGGAGGTGGGAGGCCGGGACGGGAGCCCCAGGAGCAGGAAGTCAGGGAGGCGCAGTGGCCGGTGGGCTGTTTTGGTTCTGCTTTCAGAAGTACGGCAGTGGTTTGACTGCAACATTCAAAGACCTGAAAATATGGAAGCAGGCTTTGAGGAGGAGGCGCCCTGAGAATAACAGTCGTGAATACGGAAGTGCCGGGCCCCGGGTTCTTCGGAGGAGCTGTGGCTTCTTTCTGGAGTCTGTCGTTCTCTCTGAAGAGGACACCCAGTTCTGAACCACGCCAGGGCTGCTCGGGTCACCCAGCTGGTCCTCTCAGTCTTTTGCCAAAATGTCTTCACTCCAGACTTGTGTCAGCTTAACGTATTTTGCATACCTTAAGGGGCCATCAAAGAAAAGTTGTTAATCATGTCACTTATGTATTTGCTCAGCATGATTTCCCGAGAGCTGTGTGCCCAGTCCTGGAATATGGAAGTCACGGTCTGATGAAATTATACAATCTAGTGTGGCCGGCAGTGTAAAGAGTACATACAGACGTACCCAGAGTTCTGGAGCCCAGAGAAGAGAGAGGCGGAGGGGACCCTGCGAGAGTCAAGATCATCTTCCCAGTGGGTTTGTAAAATGTGCACATGAATTTGACAGAGAGAAAGCAAAGGGCAGATCAGGCAAAAGGGCTGCAGATGCTGGAGGAGACGGGCACAGTTGGGGAAGAGCCAGAAGCGAACAAAGATGAAGCCAGGAGGATAACAGGGGTCATGAATGGTGGGCTACCGTCAGTGCGACCTAGTAGCAGGGAAGGATTTTGTAACTGGTTAACTTCTTTATACCTGTTATTGTTAAACGTTAAGAAAAAGAGAAATTGCATTGAGTCATGGTTAAGACCAGAGTGGACTTAATGGGCTCATGGGTTCAACACTCTGCCGGGCCACTTACTGGTGGAATGACCTCAAGCATATTATTTAACCTCTTTGGGCAACCATTTCCTCATTTCTAAAATAGTGGCAGTAATGAAATCTACCACACAGGGCTGCCGTTATGAAGACTTCAAAAATCAGTCCGTGTGTAAAGTACTTGGAATATTGAATAGCACATAGTAAGTGCTCAATAAATGCTATTTACTTATACATTTTATTGTACAGAGGGAGAAACTGAAAAATGGAAAGAGATTAGACAGATGTAGGAGAAAAGGGAAGTAAGAAGACCTAACTTCATCAATTAGCACCTTATGAATACCTAATAGGCAGCTACTTATTTTAAGACATCTCTAATCTCGGATTGGAACTATTGATTAGTGACAATAATTATTCTTATAAATTGTACCAAGCATATGAGTTTTAAGGCTTTGAATTTCTTAGGCTACAATAGTCTCTCTCAATCAGTAGTTTTACAAAATTGTGAGAACTAGGAGAGGCTTTAAAAATAGGGGGCTGACATTGTGGAAAACAGTATGGAGATTGCTTAAGAAAACTAAAAATAGATTTACCCTATGATCCAGCAACCCCACTCCTGGGCAGAGGAAACTCTAATTTGAAAAGATACATGCACCCCAATGTTCATAGCAGCACTATTTACAGTAGCCAAGACATGAAAGCAACCTAAGTGTCCATCGACAGATGATTGAATAAAGTAGAGGCAATATATATATATATAAATATATATAACGGAATACTACTCAGCCACGAAAAAGAATAAAATAATGCCATTTGCAGCAACATGAATGGACTGGAGATCATCATACTAAGCTAAGTTAGCCAGAAAGAGAAAAAAAAGTACCATAAAGTATCACTTACATGTGGAATCTAAAAAAAAAAAAAGATACAAATGAACTTATTTACAAAACAGAGACAGATCCACAGACATAGAAAACAAACTTTTGGTTACCAGAGGGGGAAGAGGGTGGGGAGGGATAAATTGGGAGTTCAAGATTTGCAGATACTAACTACTATATATAAAATAGATAAACAACAAGATCCTACTGTATATAATAGGGAACTATATTTAATACCTTGGCATAACCTATAATGAAAAAATATGAAAATGAATCTCTCTCTATGTATAAAAATGAGTCACTATGCTATACACCAGAAATGAACACAACATTGTAAATTGACTATACTTCAAAAACATTTTTTTAAAAAAACAGGGGCTAAGAGGATCCTTACCAGTAAGGCCATAGACACCTTCCTTCTGCAGAGTGATGTTGACAAAGTTTCACAAGGATGTAACATTCATTCCTTCATTTGTTCATGCATCGACGCAACCACATTTAATAAGCAAGTTCCTGCTTCATGTCAGGCACTGTCTGTGCCTACAAATATAAAGACCAGAGGACCAGTGCTTCCTCCCACAGTGCTCCCAGCCTGCTGGGGAGGTGGACGTGCAAATGGAGCACAACTGTGCATCGTGATCAATGCCTTAATGAAGAATTGAATAAGATACTGCTGGAGCATCAGGGATGGCCCCGAAGGCCACTTGGGGGAGCCAGGCGGCGCTTCTCAGGGGAGCGAAGGTCATGCAGCAGGCTCACAGTAGTGACGGCCGAGCCTTCTCACTCAGCCACTGGCCTTTGCTGCCTCTCTTACCGAGCGTGGTTCAGTGCAAGGGCCTGGTCCCCGGAGCTAGCTGAGTTTTGGGATGTTTATTACGGGTCAGCCACTGACCATGCTAGGCACTTTATGTCAGTTATTTCACTCAGCCATCACGTGAGCCTTATGAGGACACTCTATTGTCTCCAATTTCCGGATAAGAAAACTGACTCAAAAACATTTAAATAAATTGAGTAACATCACACAACTGGTACAGGGCAGTTCAAGCCCTGGGCTGACACGCGGGTCTTCCTGGCTCCGGTCCCCATGCTGGCTTGGCTGGACATCCAACTCCGTTACATAGTCATTGTGTCTGCACTTCCATCTGAAGGAGCACCTTTATGCCAAAGATACCCTGTCTGAAACTGCTGGGTTCTGAGGTTACATGACATGGAAAGAGGGGCTTGGGGCCTGGAATCAGAAAATCTGGGTTTTCCTTGTTTTGCTACTTCTACCAATGGGATATTAAGTGGGTCTCTTTACCGCATCAAGCCTCAGCTTAACCATACGAAAAAATGGGTCTGGTGACATGCACAATCTGTCCAAAGGGTCTTATGAGGCATCAGTCAAGGAAGAAAAAAAATTCTGAGACAGTACCATAAAAAACAGAAGTCCCTGTTAAGTGTCAGTTATTGGAGAGGGGGTGTATCGGTCAGGATTTAGACGCAGGCAGTGGAAAACACTCTAGCTGGCTTCAGTGGGAAAAGTGTAACGTAAGGAAATAGAAGCTTAAAAAAAATTGCTGGAAGGGCTAGAAGACAAGCTCTAAGCTGCAGAGGGTTGGGAAATAGAGGCCTTAAGTTTTAATTCTCTGTGATCAGAGATGTACTAGAGGAGACAGAAGCAGACGTGGGCCGAAACAACAATTTGGTTCAAATGCATATATGCGACGATTTACTGAAACACCCTCACTCAGCGTTGCCAGATGTCCCTTGCTCCAAAGATGGAACTAGCCACGTGTTGACATCTACCCATCTTCACTCTACTGAGGGTTCAGGAGGGGTTGGCGGGGTGGGAACTAGGAGGACCGGAACAGCAAGAGCTACCGGAACCGAGGGCTGTCATAGCCAGAAACCGTGGCAGTCAGGAAGGGCACCCCCACTGTGAGCGCCAGCAGAGGAGAGCCGTGAACGGGGCCAGGGGTTCAGAAAGAGGGAGAGCAGGTGGCGGTCAGACAGAGGGTGGCGCTACTCCAGGGGCGCTAAAATCAGCTCTGCTTGTAGGTCACTTTCGTTGGCCCTGAGTGTGATGTGTGGGTGGGTCAGTCAGCTGAAAGGACGAGACAGGGGACACAGGGGGAGGCCAGGGTCCAAACGTGCAGGTCCTCCTTTTGCTGGAAGATGTGTGAAACAAAACATATTCTATGAGCCTCTGCAGCGCATTAAGAGACGCACTTCCAGCACCTTCACCGTTACCATTCTCACTTCTACAGTCGTGTTCATGCCACGATCAGTCTGGAGGAATTGCAACTCCTGTATTTTCAGCTCAATGAAATTCATCTTAACCAGACACCCAGCCAAGATGAAAGATGAACATTTTTTTTTCTGATTTAAAATCAACATCATTGAAGGAAGTCTATAATGAAAAAGTCATCTTTCCAGTGACTTTTTGTGTAAAGACAGGTATGCAGTTCTCTTCTTACATGCTGGGGACGCGTTCTTTTTTAAACATGTCAGGACCCTCACCTCTGATTGCCACAGAGTTGGTCAAGTCTTCTGTATGTCTGCTTTCCAAAGGATAGGATTGCCAGGGTGCTGGCAGGAATGGAAGGAGAGGGAGGAGTGATTAAAAATGAAGGTAACAAGAACCAAATCACTTCTTAAATTATAAATTGTTTTGTTTTAATTTATAATTGTTTTGTTTAACATGGATTCAAAAGTCACTGTCTCAATAAATTGATCGTGGGTGGGGTATCCCCGCAGGGAAGTACAGTGTTGATTCTTGCAGGGGTGGCCTAGCACCTCTGGGAGCCTGGACCATCTCTACTGAGGTAAGTGGGAAGGGGCTGGGGGGCTGGGCCTTAAGCATAGGAAGTGTGCCCAGGTTCTCAGCAACATCGATGTTAAGATGTTGTTAAGGTTGGGACTGGGTGTAGCTCAGTGGTAGGGCACATGCTTGGCATGCATGAGGTCCTGGGTTCAATCCCCAACATTAACATTTCCATTAAAAAAAAAAACGGAAAAACTGCTTAAATGATTTTAAGAGAGCTGTATCCAATACCTTGTAATGGCCTAGAATGAATAAGAATATGAAAAGGAATATATAAATATATAAATGAATCACTATGCTGTACACCAAAAACACAACATTGTAAATTGACTATAATTCAATTTAAAAAAAGATTTGTGTTAAGATTGAAGATTTGAGCTGAGGAAATCTTGAGAGCATTTCTTCCAAAACCCATTTTACAGTTAGAAAAACTGGGGCCTAGAGAATTTCTGGGAACTTTCCCCTTATCCTGAATCTTGAATGTATAAAGTATTGAAAAAGTAAACAATGAATTTCAGCATGAAGTTTTCAAATATAAATCCAAACGGTCAGTGAAGAGGTGGAACGATACTTAACTTCCCTAATAATTAAAGAAATCCTAATTAAAACACTGGAGTGCCATTTCTCGCCCATTTTAAGAAATTTAATTAAAATACCCAGGATTAGAGTAAGTGAGAGATTGGGCACTCTCATTCATGCTGGGGCACGTCAATTGATGGGTGCAAACTTTCTGAAGGAGATCTTGGCCGTATGTGACAATGTGTGTCAAGAGCCTTAAAGGTGTACATGTAGTTTCTTACATGTCGGCTAGAATTTTAGTTTATCTGATAAACCTATCATAGATGCGCATAAAAGTTCAGCCTCAAGATTGTTTCCTTATTGGTTTCAAGATGTGTGTTCCAAAGTAGGAGACCACTGACAGCATATTCATAGAATGGAATCTTTATAGCCATAAAAATATCTGGGTTCATCTTCCCGTTTTATTTCCAAACCTTCTTTAGCATCATTTGTTGTTGAAAGAGCATGAACCTTGGTGACCAAAAAAAGAGGCAGATTTAAAGTCCTCCCTCCACCTCTTTCTAGGTGTGATTTCTGTACCACGCAGAGCTCACGATCATGGTCATTTCTCGTGAATACAGCCGAGACCACGGCCAGAGCCCTCCTGCGCTGTAAGTAGGAGTGTTCTTGGGGAGCCCATCTGCTGTCCTCTGACCTGTGGTGGAACACAATGCCTGAGCCACCCGGGTCTCTCTACCCCTGAGCCAGAGTCTGTCAGCGCCCGGAGAGCCTGGATGATAGAGGAATGGAGGACAGTGAGGACGTCCCATGACTAAGCCATTCACAACCACCAAGTGGGAGCCGAGACGGGACTGGCGAGGGAAGGGACCTCACCCAGCAGCACAGAGCTCCCCAGCCTGGGGGACATGGCCATATAAATGTTGCTGTGGCCATGTGCTTCCTGTCACATCTGCCACTTTTGTTTTTTAACTCACTTTTTTAAAAAACTAAAATGAATTTATTTACAAAGGAAATTTTATTTCACTATGATAAATGAAAACCAGCAGAGTTACTTGCTAAAGTAGAAGTTAACCAAGGCACCATGAGAACAAAATAAGGATATTAAATTCTAGCTAAACAGTCTTGCCCTTGGAGCCTGATCCTAAGGCATCTTCTCAGTTAAAGAGGAAAGTAGCAAAGGAAGGATCTGCTGAGGACACACGAACACCAAGACAGGAATTTCTCTTTGACCTGTGATCTGGAGGATAAAAAGAGAACTGAAAAGTGATTATTCTCTTCACTGAGTTACTTTGTCTCAAGACTATATTTCATAAAATCATCCCCTGTAGGGAAGAAATACTGATATTGTCAAAGAAATATTTAAGAAATATCGATCTAAAGTCTCCCCACCCATTTCATAGGTGTGAAAACTGTGGCCCCAACAAGAGAAGAAACGTGTTCAATTGCCTACCGTGGACCAGTGGTTGGCTTGGGATGAGGTTCGGTGCCGGACTCCCTGCGTGATATGCCTTCTACCAAACACCCCAGTGGATCTGGTAAGAAAGTTCAGTTTTAAAAGATAAACAAGATGAGCAAAGGCAAGCTCTGAATCACCAAGACTTTTGTCTCAAAGAAACTGCAGCTGCTCTTTTGCATTTGTGGCTCCGCGTTTAGAAAAAGAACAAAAACCACTATGCATCCTTCAAAGAACATATATTTGGAATTACAGACATTCTCTGGGACGGCCTATACTTAAGCATGGAGTGTAACGTGCCGCAGAGACAGAGCTGCGTCGTCTGCTGGGGCTGATGGTTAGATTCTAATTAAACACCGTCATTATTGTTATCTTCACGTGGCGCTTTCTGCTTGAAAATTTCTGTGTCTTGTGCATTCACAAGCAGTCTTTGCACACCTCAATGCACTTGGCTATCACCCCAGCCGCGTGGCGGAGGTGTCACTCTCCTCGGTGGGTGGAGCTGGGGCTGCTGAGAGTCCAGAACAGGGGCTTGGCTGGGGTCACGTGAGTACGAGAAGGGGAGCCTGAGACAGGGACCTGCTCCCGCCCTGAGTTGCCTCCTCTCTCCCAGGCCACAGTTTCTGCCACTACGTGTGTGCCTTGGGAGCCGTTGTGCTGTGAGGGGAGGGTTTCAAGCTGAAATAGAATGGAGCCTAAGGCCGAGAGTCTTTGGACCGAAAAGTTTAACAGAAGGAGCAGGAAGAGAGGAAGCCGTGACGCAGCCAGAACCCTCATTAGAAGGACACGGCCAGCGGTGTCTTCCTGCAAAGCTTGGTTTCCAAGTCCTGGCTCGGCAAGATCTTTCAGCTTTCTCAAGAAACTCTTCCCTGACCTCCAACGAAGTCGTGTCTCTGATTTATGGTCCCTCTGTTTCCCATTCCCCCCACCCCAATAATTTTGTTAGTTTAAAATTACTTATTGGAAAGATTTTTTTTTTTTTTTGCTTCATGTCTGTCTCCTCCACTGGACTGGAAGCTTCCCGGAGCAGGGATGTGCTTGCTAATCGCTGCTGCATCCCAGTGCCTCGCACGGTGCTACATACAGTCGGTGCTCCATTAATGTTCATTGACTGACTCAGTGCTCTGTGAGAGGGGAGGGGAGACATTCTGGACACATGCTCTATAAGGTGATGGAGGCAGCGGAGAGTGTCAGTTCTCCAAGCGTGGTCTGGGGACACTTCGGAGTCCCCGACAGCCTCTCAGGGGGTCCGCCAGGTCAGAACAGCTTTTGCAACAGTGCTAAGATGTCATCGGCTTTTCTCACCTCCGTTCTGCCCCGGGCGTCCGGTGGCGGTTTTCAGAGGCTCCTCGATGTGTGACGACGTCACTGCTCTGATGACTAATGGAACGGATGCTGTGTGTTCTTGGGCTGCAAAGTTTCTCCAGTTGTAATTTCGAATATGGTGATTCACGTAACCCACAGAAACAGAAGCTCTTTGGGATCCTCGGTGATTCTGAAAACTGTCAAGCAGCCCTGAGGCCACAGTGTTGGAAGGCTGCTTGTCTCCTGGCAAGGGGGAGCCCCCAGGAGACTGAGGGCTGGGTTCACATCCCAAACGTGTCTGGTCTTAGGTGACGCGCATAACCTTTTGGGGGCTTAGTTTCCTCCCTATGAAGGAGGGTAACAGTGAAACTAAGCACATGTGACGTCAGGCTGTCGAGCACTTGAAATATGAGCTGGTCCCTATAAACCTAAGGAGAACACTGCCTAGCACGGTGAGGGTTCCATACGCAGGGGCTATTGCGGAGGTACAGACCAGCTGAGAGACCTGTCCGAGGTCACACCGGGAGTGAGTGCAGAGCTTCCGCTGAGCCCCTGGTGGGACCGAGGGTGTGCTCGGCTCTTTCCCTGCCTGGAGATGCAGAAGCTAGCAGGGAGGGTCCTACTCCCCACACAGGCCCGGGAGACCAGGAAGCCGGGGGAGGGGGTGTTAGATTGATGATAGTGCCAGTGACCAGCCCCTGCAGGGGCCCGAGGGAGGTGCTGGTGGGGAGGGAAGGGAGCCCCCACCGACGGCGACTCGCCAGCTTGTCTGGAAGGGCCTTGCGGGCCCTGGGCTCTGGCACCTGCATCTGAGAAGGCAGCAGTGCTGGCCTGGGCCAGGGAGAAGCTTCGATTCCTGGAAATGCACATCAGCACATTCGTTACTGTCTTATCAGCAAAGTGCAGAGGAGGCCAGGAAGTGAGGGACGGGTCCTATTACTCGTGACGAAATGCCCTTCTGGTCAAGCAAGAAAAATGTTTCAGGAATGAGTTCCCAGCCATGGTGTGAAAACAGATGTTAGAGTCTTTTTTTTTTTTTTTCCCCTCTGACACAGTTCAGGAAGACAGGGCAGGAATCAGACAGGGCAGTTTGAAGCCCAGCTGCTCATGTGTGTAAAAGGCCCTGGCATGGTATCAAGAGAGAGGTTTCCGTGGTCAAGGGTGCAGGGACCCGAGAGCCTGCGTTCACTCCCCTGTCCCACAGAAGAGGAAACCGAGGCCCGGCTGCGAGCGGAGGGAGGTGTCCGAGGTCCCACACCTTGGCCAGGGTCCTCTGAGCCTTTTGCTAAGGTCTGAAACAACACTGACAACAGTCACAGAATTAGTGCTGGCCGTCTTGGATGCGTCCATAAGAAATGAACTTGGAAAAAAATCCTATGACGAGGGCGAGAGTCTTACCTAATTTGTATTTCTTTCTTTTAAATAATCAAGTGAAATAATTAATATATCCTTTTTCTTAAGAATAATCTATGTTCAAGATCCTACGATATAGCACAGAGAACTATATTCAATGGCTTATAGTAACCTGTAGTGAAAAACTATGAAAAAGAATATGTGTGTGTATACGTATAACTGAATCACTATGCTGTACACCAGAAGCTAATACATTGTAAATCAACTATACTTCAATTAAAAATGGGAAAAAAAACCCCCAACAATCTTTGATGACGAGAGAATAGAAGCAACTCTGGAGGCATTTAGCCACATCTTTTGAGGCTGAGTAATGGAAAGAGATCAGACTTTGGTGTCCAGCACAAAGAGAGCTAAAAATCCTGGATTTGCCATTCAGTTGCTGTGTGATCTTGGGCAAGTCTCTGAGCCTCAGTTTTTCCTTTATAAAATGGGAATAGTGGTGCTTTCTTGAAAGGGCTATTGTGAAGAAAGTAGAATTTCTATCAATCGCTAACTTTTTTTTTTGTGCCAAGCACTGGGTGACGTGTTCCCGGGAGTTAGACACATTGGCTCCTCCTAACAATTCAGTGACCTAAGCACGTTAGTAGTCCCAGTCTACAGATAAGGAACTCAGAAAGGTTACAGACCTGCTCACCTAAGGTCCCTGAGCCAGTGAAGATCAGAGGTGGGACTTGAACTCAGGGTCTCTGACTTCACAGCCCACGTGAGCCCGTGCACGGTGCCTGGGGGGGCAGCAGCACTTATGAAAAGCAGCATGAATGGCAGCCAGTGTTAGTAATAATAAAATAATCATCTTTCATCTCCCTTGGCTTGTGTAGCATCCACAAAGGCCATATCATTCTGAGATCATTACTGAAAAGAAATCAGGAAAAAGTACTTTGAAGTCCTGTAGACAAAACCCAGTCTCTTTAGTATGTGGGGCGAAGAGCTAAGGTGGTGGTGCTGACTTTGGGGCGCCATCTTGAGAGATTTGAGAAAAGGAAAGAAGGGCTCCTGAGCGAATTTCTACAACAAAATTAATAATGCAAATCCTACCTTGAGTCCCTGCTGTGGATATTCCCGGGTGAACTAAACGACCCTATTATTCTGCTTTGAGCAGGAATGACACAACCCGTTGGAGGTATACTGGTTCTCTCTCTTGCTGGTCACAGACTGGCAACTATATACAAATGTCTTAATTAAAACAAATGGATCATGACTCCATAAACACCTTTTTTAATACGCACCCTCTCTCCTTGCGTGGGGAGAAAATTAGTGACAGGCTTCCTCCTTCCTCCTTCCTCCTTGATGAGAAAGTTGGGAGCCGTTCAGCGAGAATTGTATCCAGAGCTTTTTTACGAGCAGAGACCGCCCAAGGCTGGCAAAGGGAGTTCAGAAATGCTGGATGACCCATTGGTCTCTGATGCTCATAAAAATCCCAATCGCTGAAAAGGACTAGAAGCACATTGACCCCATTGCATCATTTTAAAGCAGTCAATGGAGCCGACAGAGTGGACAGGATTTGCCCAGGACCTGTCTAAGGCCGGTCAGAGGCTCCTGAGTCATTCCTCTTTCCTCAGTGGCTTTCAGATGTCTTGGGTGAGTTTTATAGAAGGGTTTTCCAAGCTCTTTGGCTATGAAGCCTTTGTCATTCAATAACTTGGGAAAGCTTCCCAGCAAAGGTGACTTAAAGTATAACACAAAGAAAAGCACACCTATCATAGGTGTACAGCTCATTAATTTTTGTGAACCCACGCAACCAGCAGTCAGCTCAGGAAACAGGACATCATTAGCAACACAGAGCCCTCTGTCTTGTGTATCTTGTGGTAACTACCCCTCCCCTAAGGGATAACTACTATCCTGAATTCTAACACCATAGAATGATTTTGCCTGTTTTTGAACTTTTTAATCAATGAAATCTTATGACATGTACTCTTTTGTGTCTGATTTCTTTCACTCAAGATATTTGTGGTAGTGTTTCATTTTTTGCATATAATCATTGATCATACATTCTCATTGTTTTATAGTATTCCATTCCATGGCTATATCATAACTCAATGATCCAGTCTCTGTTGATGGACCTTTGGCAACTATGTATAACGCTGCTGGGAGCATTCAAGAGCATATCTTTTGGTGCTAGTATGTTCACATCTCTATTGGGTACATACAGAAGTGGAATTGCTTAGACAGGATGAGGATGAGATAACTTCCCAAAAAGGATGAGGGGAAGCTCTTCCAGCCGAGGAAGGGTCTATGCACAGGCATGTAGGTACAAAAGAGCCAGAGACATTAATGGGGTACACTGAGTGACCCAGGGATTGAGTATACAGTGCCCATAAAGCCTAAACAATGGGATCTCCTTCTCTGGGACAGTCCACATTTCCCTCCTCGCCTCTGTCTGGCTAACTCCATGTTCTTCGGTGATTTGTATCTCAGCTTTGAGGTCAGCATTTTTGGGGAGGCTTCCTGACTGCCTCTGCCTGGGTGGTCATCCCCTCTGAGCTCCTATAGCCCACCATGGTTTCCATGAACACAGTTCTGCCCCCACTGCACTGGCATTGCTTGTTAGTCTTGTCTTTCTCCCTGCTAGACTGAGTTCCTTGGAGGACAGAATGGCGTTGGCTCAGTGTCTTCTGTTGGCACGTTGGATGCTCTCTGCCCTTTCTCTGTCCTGTTCTCTGTCCAGGGAAGCTGACCCCTATGGGCTGCAGTAAGAGGCCTCCTTGCCCTTTGCTTCTGGCTTGGGCCAACGGGGGAGTCCCCGAGAAGACTGGAGGTAGAGAGGAGTGTGACAGCAGGCGAGCTTTCCCCTAGCTCTCACCCTGCAATGTTGTCCTGGGCTGGCTGCACTCCTAGTGGTAGGTCAGAGCTTCTCTCCAGGTAAGCAACTCCTCCCTTCAGGTCTAGAGGTACCACCAGTCCCAGAGTTTCTAAGGTCAGGGTGCTGCACTCTCCTTGTGGTTCCTCTACTATTCAGCGAGTCCTGCTTGAATCATCTTCGTTTGTCTGTGCATCTGCTGGACCCTACATGCATTTCCTTCCTCTCTGTACCTACCAAGCACAGAGCCTGGTGCATGGCAGCTCTCAATGAAATAAAGGCTTATTGACTAAATAAAAGGGTAAAGAACTAGGAAAAGATGAGGGTAGGGGAGGGTATAGCTCAGTGCTAGAGTACCTGCCTAGCATGCATGATGTCCTGGGTTTAATCCCCAATACCTCCATTAAAAAAATATAATAATAAGTAAACCTAATTACCTCTCCCCTTCAAAAAATTAAGTTATTAAAAATAAAAAAAAGAACTGAGAAAGGATGAAGATGGAGGAGCTGGCCAGAGCCAAAAAGTAAAGGACATTTAATGTCCCTCTGAGGAGTTTAGACGACAATCCTCAAGACCCAGGGTTGCTACTTCAAGTGTCAGTAGGGTCCAGGCAGGTATAGGTGGGGATTGTGGCAAACCAGGAAGCGAATGCTGTCTAGCATGACGTCTCCACTGCTTGGCATCCGCCCCTTCATGCTCTGCGGGAATTTGGTCCCAGCATGGCCAGATCTTCTGATTTTTCGAGAGGAATCCGAATCCTAACTTCTGATTTTTTTTTTCTGTGAAATTTCTGATTATTAATGTGAAACGCCAAGATTTAAATGTTGTCAACATTTCAAGTTTTAAAGCCCCTTCCACTGGCGAAAGAAAGTGTGGCTGCTAGTTTGTAAGTGCTGTGTAGCCAGTGGGGAGCCACTGGCCGGCGTGAAGGCAGGAAGCGAGGTGCTCAGACATCACACAGTGCCCTGAAGAAGATATCCCCAGTAAACGAGCTGCAGAGACAGTGGGCCCTTTGATCTTGGTCCCTAAAGCAGTTCAGTTGTGCTGAGAGGCACTTACACTGAGAACACTAATCTGCCTCCATGATGGGTGTTTTTTTTAAATCAGTTTTTTTTTTTAGTTCTAAAAATAGTGTTTCGTGGATTTCTTCACTTTAGTCAGGTTCCCAGCCACTTTCTCTATTTCTGCTTCAAGCTGGGAGCTCTGAGTTCTTTCTGGTTTTATCAAATTATACACTGCATAAAGGCATCCATTTCACCAACAGATGGACTTAATGTGCATGAAAATACATGCCTTTTAAAGAAACTAAATTAGTAGTTCCACTTCTTTCCCCTTTTATTAAAGACAGAGTTCTAGGAGAGCTCTCTGCTATAAAGTCAGACTTTACAGACATCAGCAAAACGAGATTTACTTGGGTGGAAATCGGACGGAACATCAGAGGAGTCCTTCGCAACACTGAACCTGCCGGTTTCAAGTAGAGATTTGAAGGACCAATCCTAGCAGTGCTTTAAAAACAGAAGAGGGAGAAGAAAATTTTTGAAACCTTATAACCCTTTAAGAGTTGGAGTTTCTCTTGAAAGAATGGGTTGATGGTTTCCTTTGATCGCGGGCAGGGCGATGTGAAGATGGCGGTAGCGGAATGCAGCAGGGGGTGTAATCCGCAGAGCACTGGAACTGGAGTCCAGAGACCTAGGTTCTAGTCCCGGCTCCTCTCTAACCCATCCTGTCACTCACACAAGTCCCTCCTCCCCTCAGCCTCTCTGATTTCTCATTTAGGAGGTTGAGGCAATCATCCCATCCTGTCTAACCCACGAGATTATTCTTAGAAGAAAAAAGGAAATATTGTGAAGGAAAGCACCTTCCTTTCCATGCTTTGATTTATGTATTTACTTACTGTAATTATACAAAAAATAACATGAATATAGTCTAACTGGAAAAACTCAATCAATACATTTTCAGAACAAAACATAGTTTTTGCTCCCCTTTTCCCTCATGGGTATGTGTCCTTGATTTTTAAAACAAAATTATATACATGTAGACATATCATGTAGACATTATGGTGGGTTTTTTTGGGGTCTCATAAATAGAATTATGTTATACATACTCCACAGTTTGCTTTTTTTTTTTTTAACTGAATAGAACATTTTCTGTCAGAATATAGAAATTAACCACACTCTTTTAGCCAGTTCCACAGATGTCCTAGTTTGGCTGCACCCTAGTTCTTTAAACCGTTCCCTCCCAGTGGGTGACATAGTGCTTCCAGTGTTTCATTGCTCCCAGAAAATACCATGCGTACCTCTTTGTACCCACGTGAAAGTATTTCCCTGGGGTAGGTATCAAGAACTAAAATCGCTTGATCAAAAAGAATGTACATTTAAAAATTTTATGGTACTGTCAAATTGCCCTTGAAACGGTCCACTGGTGTTTGTTCTTGAAAGCCGTTTTTAAGAGCATGCCTTTCCCCCTCCCTCACTGACACTAGATATTATTAGCCTTTTAATTTTTGCCAATTTTCATCTGATGAGTGAAAGATGAAGCCTTGCTGTCATTTTAATTAATAGTCCCAGATAACTAGCGAGAGAGAACAACTTTTCCTACCTTCACTGCTTATTTCTGAAGATGAGGTCCTTGCTGTGTGTTAGAACAGCTAACATAGAAACGTCGTTCATAGTGGAAAGAATGGCATTGGTGGGAGGAATGTTGGCTCAAGTTCTGACTCTTGCACTTACGAGCTTGGTGACTTTTGACAAACGACCTCGCTTTTCCAAGCCTCTGTGCTTTCATTTGTGAAATGGGAGACATACTGTTACCAACTGAACATTGGCGTCCTCCAAAATTCATACGCTGAAGCTCTCACTTTCCATGTGATGATATTTGGCGATGGGGCCTTTGGGAGGTATTAGGGTTAACCAAGGTCACGAGGCTGAGGTCCTGGTGATGAAGATTAGTGCCCTTGTAAGAAAAGACACTGGAGACTTGCTCAGTCTCTTTCTCTGCCATGTGAGGACACCAGTGAGAAGGCAGGAAGCCGGGAAGAGATCTCTAACCATGAACTGAATCAGCCTGCACGTTGATCTTGGATTTCCCAGCCTCCAGAACGGTGAGGAATAATGTTCTGTTGTTTATATCACCTTGTCTGTTGGTATTTTGTTATGGCAGCCCAAGCAGACTAAGACTTCTGTGGTCACTCCCTTTCCCTCCGTGAGGATTGTCATGAGAATGAAATGTGAATGTGCATGTAAAGCCCTTCCTGACAAGGTAGTGGTCTGGTTCCCTGGGAAGCAGAACTAATAGGAGATATACATACATATATATGCACACAAAATGTAAATAAAATATATAAATTAGGATCTAATACTATATATATATATATACATATATATATATATATCTTATGTAATTAGGAATTGGCTTATGAAGTTACAGAAGCTAAGAAGGCCCAAGAGCTTCAGCTGATAAGCTGGAGACCCAGAGCTGGCAGTGTAAGTTCCAGTCTGAATCCAAAGGCCTGAGATCCAGGAGAACCCGCGGTATAAATTCCAGCTCGACCCTGAGTCCAAAGGCAGGAGGAGACTGACGTTCCGGCTTGCAGATAGGCAGAGAGAGTGAATTCTCCCTTATGCAGCCTTCTCTTCTATCCGGGCCTTCAGTGCACTGGACGAGGCCCACCCTCTAAATCAGGTCCAGACCCCACTGTTCGCGTCATTCGGAAACACCCGGACAGACGCACCCGGAACGATGTTTAACCATGGCCCAGGCAAGTTAACACAGAAAATGAGCCGTCATAGACAGTTAAGGATAAGGAGAGGGACCTTTTGCAATGTAATCTGCTGGGGAAAGAGTGATTGCCGATCTGGTCCCTTCTCATTCGCTCCCTATTTAGTATGTGTTGACATTCAATGAGTGAGTGCATTTTTACTAAAAAAAAAAATGAATCGAACGTTTTATGTCTGTCTTTATTAGTGGAGAGGATTAATTTGTATGGGGAAGAGGGTTTACTATGGATCTGGAGAAAGTCTCCCGATTTGAGTGCCCACGGGGGGCCGTCAAACTTCTTGAGTCCGTGGTAGCAAAAATCTCCTGGGAAGAAGGTTTTCCAGGAAGGTTTCTGGCACCTCTGCCCCTCCAGCTGGAGGGCAACAAAACCGCCTCCTGGGTTGCACTTGGATCTGTTCTTTCAGAAGCCCCTCTCCTCGGGGCTGCTGGGCTGGGTGGGGCAGGGAGCAGGACTGGACACACTCCACCCTGGGCAGCCTCGCATCTCCTCCTTTCTGGTTAATGGAAAGTCCCTGAGCACCCAAAGGTGCAGGCAGGGTCTGAGCAAATGGCTGCTCTTCTCTGGGCCCAGTGCCCTAGTCCATAAAACTAGAGGTTGGCGTCCATGACCTTAAAGGGCTCTTGCAGCCTGGAAAGTCTGGGCTAGCCGAACCTCTTTCGGTTCTGACTCTCTGCACTGAAGCTCTCACATGCAAAAAGCCCCTGTATCTCAGAGTCAGGCTGGGACGGACGGCCTGCAGGAGAGTGTGTTCCACTCACTTTTCCCGGGGCGGGGGGGGGGCGTCGGTGTGCACCTGGGCTGCCTGTGGGGAGTGAAATGAAGGGGGATGTGCTGATGTCGAATACTACTACAGGTGGGCTCTGGGATGCGGAGGGGGCTGACTGGGGAAGGACCAGGGAGCAGTTGCTCGTCTCTGCGTACATCCTATCTCAGGAGTCAGATGAGGTGACAACGGTAGCGTCTGAGGTTCTCTGGGCTGTCCAGGCAGGACAGGATACGGCTGAGACATCCTAAAATCAGGCTTCTTTCCTAAGCACATCAGTGCACAATCTCTTAGCGTGATTTTCTACCTTGACCCCTCTGCCCCACATCCCCCGGCCTAGTTCAGGTCCCCATGAGCCCTGCTCCTGAGCTCTTGCTTCCCAGACCATCTCCAGGTTTAGTCTCCGAATGAAGCATCATCTGTACCTATCGCCAGATTAATTTTCCGTTGAACAGCTCAGATGATGGAACAGCCCAGCTCCAGAACTTTCCAGGATTGCATGAGCTGGCTCAGACATAGCTTTCCAACCTTTCTGGTGTTGGTCCCCTAAGCATCTTATGCTACAAATCAGGACGTTCATTTATTCTTCAAACATTTGTTGATGACCACTTACTAAGGGCCAGCACTGTGTTGGACACTTGGGACACAAAATCAAACAAGACATTGTCCCCGCTGTTGTTTAGCCTTTTTTGATTTCCCTCCTGATGCGCCATCGACTCGGTGCCCTGGAGGTCCCCTCGAGAAGCAGCGTACGGGCACCGCATCCTGTCGGCTCCCCGCTATGGCTCTGCTCTAGACGCTCTCCTGGCACGCTCTCCTTCTCTCATCCTAGTTTCTGACCTTCTCAGTTGCCCTCCATCCTGAAAGCCCCCGTGGGCTGGGAGCCTCTCTTCTTCATCGTTGCCACTCCCAGAGGGCCTCGGATTCAGCCCGTCAGACACCAGGGGCTCCCTAATGATTTGCTAACTCCTCCCAGTAAGGAGGCTGATGTTCTGACTGAGCCGGGTGGGTGGATTTCAGCTCTGAATTTAAGCGAGGTCTTCAAGCAGTGGCCCTCAGCAGTTCCCAAACTGGAGTTGCATAGAGAACCACCTGGAAAGCTTTTAAAACTCTCAGTGCCCAGGATGTGCCCCTGACAGAATCCGAATCGCGGAGGGTGAGACCCAGGCATGCCTACTTTGTAAGTTCCTCAGCTCCTTCTAATGCGTGGCAACATTGGAGAACAACAGCAAATACTTGCTCACTGTTGAGAACAATAGTGAGGTGTGTTCCTCTCCAGGCTATGGGTTATCAGCCGGAGGGATTTGCACACTGGCTATAAAACATATAAAATGACTTTGCTATAAGAATGTCCTTAGAAGGAAAACTTGGTAGTTTTACAAAGAAGAGCCAACTCATAAGAGCAAGAGTGGATTAACTGCAGTCCAAAGTTCGAGAGTTGTATTTCAGAAATGAGGCCTTAACCTCCAGGTGAGCAACATTTGGCAGAAGCAGGCTGTAAAAATTTACCAGTGAGCAAGTAAATAAAGAACCCGAGCATTAGAGAGAACGTGGCAATAAAGAAATATTAGCCCCGTTGCCTTTTGCCAAACACGAGCCCCCAAACCAACCTTGCTATTGACCCATCGCCATCCAGAGAAACTGGCCTGGGTGCTGGTCACTGATTAGATTGTGGGAAAAGCCATCAGCCGGCTGTTGGGCCAGAAGGGAGTTAGAGGAGGGTGGGGAGGAGGAAGAAGGAAGGTTGCTTGTAATACAGTCATGCTATGGCTCCCTCAAAGTGACTGGGTTCATTTAGAAAGAGGAGGCAATCTCGTACGTGGAATCACCAAAATTACATCCTGTATTCGTATTACATTTGAAATTCACCCTCTAGTTTGTACATGCAGATACCTTTCAATCTTTTTTTTTTTAATTTATTTTTTTCTTCTCTGTTTTTAATGGTGGTACTGGGGATTGAACCCAGGACTTCATGCATGCTAAGCATGTGCTCTACCACTGAGCTATACCCTCCCCCGATACTTTTAATTCTTACCAGGACAGTGTAAATCCTGCACAAAACTAACTTGAATCCACTTCTCTTTTTTTGGCGGGGGGAGGACTGGGGAGCTTTATTTATTTATTTATTTTAATGGGGGCACTGGGGATTGAACCCAGGACCCCGTGCATGCTAAATGTGCACTCCACCACTGAGCTACACCCTCCCTTCCTGAGTCCACTTCTTGATATGTGTGCATTCTACCAAGATTCTCCACCTTTGGCTCACTGGTGAGTAAGGATGGACCAACAGGAAACCAAACTAATTTGCTGGCTAAAACCCATGATGGGACTAGTTAGTCCTGAGAAGCTAGTTCTGGTTAATAAAAAGCATGGTTTCTTAGTACAGTTAGCGCTCCCTCCCCCCAGCTAATTCAGTCGTAGAAGTGACACGCTCATCTTGCCGGTGCTCTGAGCCTTGCTGAACTCCCATACACCAGGTTCCCTGGAATTTTGGCTTATGAGGCATGACCGACATACTACATGTGAATGGGTGGCAAAGAACTGTGGACACACACACATTACCAATATCTCTTCTGCTCACTGACCTGTTCCTGTGGTCCCTCAGACTCCACTCACCGACAGATGCTCAAAGATAAAATTAGTAATGATTTCAAGATGATGCCAACTGAGCATTTTACCCAACAGGGAGCCCTTCTGAGCGCGGGGCTCCATGCAGTTGAAGAAATCGCCCTGGCCCAGCAAAGGAGCTGCACCGTCCACGAGGTGCGGAACAGCACAAGCTCGCAGAAAGCGCTTGGTAGCTGGTGTGATGTTCGTACCTGAAAGACTTACACTTCTATTTCTGATGTATCCTAATGTCATAATTGTAAAGTTTTCTAAAAAGCTTCATTGACAAAACTGTTCATTACAGAATTATATAGAATAATGAACAACTAGAAATAACCTAAATATGTAACAAAAGAAGATTGATTAATTGATAGGCACTTCCTTGATGGAGTATTACACACCCAGTCCATGGAGACTACGTCAATGCATGGGAAAATGTGTCTGCTTAAATGTTAGATGGAAAGCGGGGAGGGGCAAGACAGAGGTGGGGGCTTGAGGTACAAACTACTATGTATAAAATAAATAAGCTACAATATACACAATATATAATACAACACAGGGGAATATAGCTTATATTTTATAATAATTATAAACGGAATATAACCTTTAAAATTGTGAATCACTATGTTATACACCTGAAACTTCTATAATATCAAGCATCAACTATACCTCAAAATGTTAAATGGATAAACAAAAAGATGTAGTATGACATGCTTGATTCCATATGTTTCTCCAAGTAAATGTTAAGCAAATACGTTACAGTCCCTGAGTGGTAGATTATGAGCATTTTCTTTCATTTTCCATTGATTTCGAACTTCATTGGATGAACATTTATTTCTAAATTACATCTTGTCTATTTGTTACAGCCTGATTTTTCTGACAGTTCATGTGACTTCCGGGCTTCAGAGTGATGATGCAAAGGCGTCAGGCAATTTTGCACGTTTTATACAGCTCATAGCAGGTGGCAGGAGAGACTGAGAAAGGACAGAAGGGGGTTCTTGGAGGAGGGAAGGTGTTGTTTCATTGATTTGTATTAGAGTTAACTGAAAGTGTTTTTAGCCTGAGGATTATATGAAGTCCCAAGACTGAGACTTAAGAAGGACCTGGATTTGAATCCAGCTCCACCTCTTACTAGCCATGTGATTTCTGAGTCTCAGTTCCTGCAGCTGTGAAATGGGCACAGTACCCTCTCCACTAAGAGAACACCATTAGAACCTTGAACTAGACACTGTGTGCATAAGACCTGTCCTGGGAAAATCTTTCTGGGAAATGTTGGTTGTTGGTTGTTGGTTGCACCACACACAAAGCCTCACACCCCGTATTTCTCTAGGGGATTAGCCAGCCAAGGTTTGGCAGTTGAGATGGCAAGTTCGTTTCCAGATATATTGTTTCCAGTAGAATTATCTTTTCAAAACAGTTTATGGTGTTTCATGTCTTGCAGACCACAGAGTTTATTGTGCATCATTTTTATAATTTCATGAGAAGGGTTCTTTTGCATGTTTTTAAAGTATTCCAAGAAAAATAAAAGAAGTTTCTATCATGGTCAAAAAACAAAACAGAACAAAACTCCTTTTAAGTCTAGAGGTGTCAAACCTAATGACCAGAAAAAGACCAAAGCATCTAGGGAACTTTGGTTGAACATTGCAAAATGAGTAAGTCATGATTCTGTTTGTTCTGCATTCACTCCTTGGTTTGTTGGTTCACACACCCAGTGAGTACCTGCTGAGTGCCTGGAACTGGGTTCCGTGGATAGAAAGATGAGTAAGATGTGATTCCCCTGCCCACCCTCCCCTGTGCCTCCCTTTCTGGGTGGCAGGCTTGAAAAGTAACAGTTACACTACTCTGTATACAAAGGATGTGGGAGCCACGGTTGAGGGCACCAACCCTGGCTGAAGGAGTTGAGGATGCTTCTCAGAGGAGGGCCTTATCTCTTCCAAACCCCTTCAGAGCTCCGGCAGCTACAGCATCTCCATCATGGGGTAGTGGAGATGTAGGCTGGCCCCACTACTTGGCCGTGCAGTGTCAGTTAGAAAGGACAGGCCATCCAAAGCTATCCCTCTCCCCACGGTCAGCACTAGGGCCCAAGCCTTCATCAAGAGGCTGAATGAAAGACACTATTAGCAAAATAAAGGCTGGGTCGTCCAGACTCTAGGTCCCTACATGCCCATCTAACTGAGAACAGCCTTCTGCAAACATACTAATGGGTTCACTAGGCTAGAGAAATAAGGCCTTGCTTGTGAGTGGGTACCATTAAGAGATCCAGTGTGTGAGAGGAGTAGGTATTTTCTGACCACCTGGATCAGAATCATTTGCAGGTATTTGTTAAAGAGCCAGTCTTGTTTGTCTACCATGAAGGCACTAAAAATCTCTGGGCATGGGGCTGGTAATATGCTTTTGACCAGATTCCTAGTCATTCTTGCACACAACCTAATATTTAAGAAGATGTGTTATATAAGTACAATGGACTACTACTCAGCCATGAAAAAGAATGAACTCTTGCCATTTGCAGCCACATGGGTAAACACGGAAGGTGTTGTGCTAAGTGAGCTAAGTCAGACAGAAAAAAACAAGTACCGTACGATTTCACTTCTATGTGGAATCTAAAAAAACAAAACAAACAAACAAACAAAACAGAAACAGATTCATAGATACAGAGAACCACCTGGTGGTTTCCAGAGGGGAAGGAGGCAAGGAGATGAACAAAACAGATGAAGGGGATTAAGAGGTACAGACCTCCAGCTGTAAGATAAATGAGTCATGGGCACATAATGCCCACATGGGAAGCACAGTCAATAATACTGTCACAACTTTGTATGGTGACAGATGCTAACTGGTCTTATTGCTGTGATCATTTCACACTGTAGAAAAATGTCAAGTCACTGTGTTGTTCACCTGAAACTCATACAATATTGTAGGTTAATTATAACTCAATGGAAAAAAAATCACTGATACAAGAGAAAGAACAGGTAGCTGGAAGTCAGTATTCCTGGTGCTACGGCGTGGGCAACATCCTACCTCTTTGAGCTTTAGCGTCCACATCTGTGGAATGCGGCATGAAAATGCTGTTTCCCTTGTAGTGAGGTTGTGAGATTGAAATAAAATGACGATGGTCTCACCTTGGAATCATAACATGCCTTGCCGTGCTTTTCAAAGAGCTCTTAACTGAATGAAAGTCCTTTAATAAATTTGTGGGAGTGTGTGTGGTGTAGTTTTTCTATCCTCCGGTTGGAGTTCTAACTTTGGAGGTACTGTCAACATAATCAATTTGCACTGAATGAAATGTGTTTTGGAAACACAATGACGAATAATACCTTGGATTTCTTTGGAAGTCTAGTCTAGCAAGAGACATGTGAAAACAAATGATTTCAATGCAATTTGAAAATAATGATAATCATCATAATAAAAATATTTAGATGAATAGCAGTGATTATAGTCAACATTTTTTGAGTATTACTATGTGCCATGAACTCTGCTAAGTATCTGTATTTTCTCATTTAAGGCTCATTATTCTCCTGTAAGATGGGCATCATTACTTGAATTCTATGGATGATGAAACTGTAGTTCAAAGAGGTGAAATAATGTGTTCAATGGCACAAAGAAGAGTTCAGATTCAAATCCATGTCTGTCTGGTTCTCAGGTTCTCCTTTGTCCATTGATCGACAAAGGATCCAGGAAACTAGTGGGTTTGCAATTGTAAATTGTCAGAATTGAGCTTAAAGTCCCTGGTCTGAAAGGTGCCTTAACGCAGTAACTTTCAATTTCCTGACAGCAACCCACAGTGGCAAATGGACCTTACATCATGACCTGGTGCACATACACACATGCACACACACGTGCACACAGATGCCTATGTATGCTTTTGTGTGTGTGTGTTTGTCACAACACAATACTCATCTTTACTCTGATTTTTTTTCTTTTTTCTTTTTTTAATGCGGTGGTGACTCTGTTGATTTGATCACTTGCTAATAGGCATGATGGTTTGAAAACCTCACCTTAGAGCTGTAGAGATAATGAGACGGTCTTCTCTTTTACAGATGTGAAGACTATGGCCAAGAGAGGGGAAGCAGTTTGAGACAGAGCTCGTTGGTAATTAGCAAGAAGCCACTAAACTGCTAGTCTAGGGTTTTTTTTTTTTTCCTGTTAATAGGGTCACCATTCTAAAACGGCAGTCCTACAAATGGAAATAGCATTTATTTTGTGGTCTGTGGGCTCTAGGTTCAAATCTGAACTCCACCTCCTCCAGCTATGCGACTGGAGGTGTGACTTCGTCTCTCTGACTCCATCTCCACCTCTGGAAAAGGGGGGTAACCATACCCATTTATCAGGAGTATTGGGAAGGTGAACTGATATTAAGGCCTAATGCCTCAACACAGGTGAGACATCTAGGTAACTGGGGAAGACTCTAAATAGAGGATGATAAAGGCTGAGGGTCATTGTGAGGTCAGCATTAACGTAACCTCAAGCATTCTCAGAATTCAGTGCAACATAAGGATCTTAGATGCAGAGAGAACATTTGTACGTGTTATTGTGGTATTGTGGGGAGAATATTGGCTTTGGAGCCAAATAGATATGGCTACCAATCCCAGTGCTAGAACCTTCTAATTTCAATGAGCCTCAGTTTCCATCTCTGTAAATTGGGATATTAAAACCTCCTTCAAATATGATCCAAAAATCTCATTCCTGGGCATATATCCAGAGGGAACTTTAATTCAAAAAGATACATGCACTCTAATGTTCATAGCAGCACTATTTACAATAGCTAAGACATGGAAAAAACCTAAATGTCCATTAACAGATGATTGGATATTCAATGGAATACTACTCAGCCATAAACATGAATAAAATAATGCCAGTTGCAGCAACATGGATGAACTTGGAGATTGTCATTCTAAGTAAAGTAACCCAGAAAGAGAAAGAAAAATATGATATAATATCACTTACATGTGGAATCTTTTTTTGAAAAAGACAAATGAACTTACTTACAAAACAGAAATAGGCTTGCAGATGTAGAGAACAAACTTATGGTTACCAAGGGGGAAGGGGGTGGGAAGGGATAAATTGGAGGTTTGAGATCTGCAGATATAACTACTATACATAAAACAGAAAAACAGCAAGTTTGTACTATATAGCACAAGGAACGATAATTCAATATTTTGTAGTAACCTATAATGAAAAAGAATATGAAACATATCTATGTATGAGCATGTATGACTGAAACATTATGCTGTAAACCAGAAATTGACACATTGTAAACTGACTATACTTGAATAAAAAACCTAATATTAAAAAAAAAAACTCCTTCAAGAGATAATGTGGGGATTCACTGAGGTAATTTTCCCCATATTTTCTTTTTCTCTCTTAACCTTAGAAATTTTACATATCTTTGAAATTTATCTTTTTTTAATTGAAGTATAGTCGATTTACAATGATGTGTTAATTCCGGGTGTACAGCATAGTGATTCAGTTATACATATATGTATATTCCTTTTCATGTTCTTTTTCATTATAGGCCACTACAATGTTTTGAATGTAGTTCCCTGTGCTATATAGTAGGACCTTGCTGTTTATCTATTGAAATTTATCTTTTTATTATGAAAAAACATCAAACATACACAAAAATAAAAAGCATAGTAAAACGAATGCCCATGGCCCCACTGTCAAATTTCCAGCCTTCAGATGACACCGTAGCCCCAACCAACAGCTTGACTGCAACCTCATGGGAGGCCTTGAGTCCAGAGCACCCAGCTAAGCCACATCCACATTCCTGACACGAAACTGTGAGATAATCAACACTTACTGTTTCAGGTTGCTAGGTTTTTGTCACTGATTAGTTATCCAGCAACAGAAAACTAAGATGAGAACCAAAGGAAATGATAAATATAAATAAAGCATCAGGTCAGTGCTTAATACACAGTACATCCTCAGGAAGTATTAACTTGCTATGAATGGTAGCAGCCCCTTAATAGGAAATCGTGACAGATTCTGGATAAATGCTACAGCGGAGCACATAGAGGTGGTGTAGGAGCCTGGAGGAGTAAGCTCCCAAATCTGGAGTCAAGGGAAGAGTTCACGGAAGACATGAGATTTGGATTGTTCAGGATGAACAGGGATATGAGACGGGGAACTGGGGGTAAGGCTATGCTTTGTAGGGGACACACTATAAGCAAAGGCATAGATGGTGAGAGAGCTGTCTGTTTGAGGAAGTAAGTGGTGCAGTGCTGAGCAGGCTTACATGGCGAGAGATGAAATTGAAGTCAGACCACAGAGGACCTTAAATTCAGTAAAATCTGCTTTATACTGGACGCTCCCTAGAATCACATACTCAGAGAAGTAGAAAAGACTGTGGACATAAGATAGTTCTTTGCCCACCTCCTCTTTTGCAGGCAGTCCTCAAGGAAAGGTTAACTTAGGCGTTCACTAAGGTGTGTGCCCAAGTCCACTGTCAATTATCTCATTGTGAAATTGACAAGACAGGCAACTGAGGTTTTGTTTCGCCCGCGTCGCCTTGAATGAAAGTCCATACGCCCACACTGGTTGGCATTGCTTGCGTTATACAATAAAACCATGCTCCTCTTGACAGCTGGCATTTCCTTCAATCTGATGGACACTATGAGTCATACATCCTTGATAAGTCTTTCCGACTTTGCTTTTAGCCTCTGGAAAATTCAGAACCGAATTTGTATCTCAACTTCCTGCTATACAGTGCTGGAAACCAGCTTTCCTCTGGCTTCCTTCAACTTTTCTAACCATTTTGCCATTCCCGTGGTTTCTTTCACCATTTTCATTATATTGTTTTAAGTCACTTAAGGTGTTTTGGGAGGTGGGGGTGGAGGGTAGGGTGGGTTAAACATAAAGGTATCTAAAGGATCATATTGATTCTATGGAAATAAAATTGAGGAAAATGAAGAATGAATCTCTATCTCTCTCAGGAATTCAGCAAATACTTGAATACTTTCTTAGGAAATACAAGAAAGAATAAAAAATTTGGAGAGAAGATGATGAATGACTTTTAGGACAGGCACATTTGGGGTTTCTGGAAACAGAGGTGTCCAACACTGAATCGGTTTTGTAAGTATGACGTTCAAGAGTAAGGTGGATTCAGGAGGAAGACTTGGAAGTCACGAACTCAGTTGTTGAAGCCACGACAGGGCTGGTTTGTCAAGAGAGGTGGTCTCACCTCAGATGAAAGCAAAAGGAAGAGAAATGAGACATGGCCCTTTAACAAAGCAGCCAATTTCCCATAACTGATGGCATACACGTGTACATTACCCAGTCGCCCTCGCAGCTCACCCGTGAATTAGGTAACACTGTATTGATTCCTAATGTTAAATCCCATGAGTGAACTTGAGATGCTAATTTATATTCAGCACTAGAAATGCTTTCCTTGATATTATATACTTTTAAAGGATTTATTTTCTTTTCCTACTGAGTTTCTAAATCATTTATTTCCCTGTGGTTTAAAAATAAAAATACAACATATTTGGACAAGAGAGGTTCTGCTATAAAAGTTACATGCTCAATGTTGATGGAGAAACTTTGGTTGTTTCAGGATAGATTTTTTTTCCCATGTCTGGCGCATGCAAGATAAAGCTAACTCGTATTATGAAGTATGATGGGGTTTTTTTTTTCATTTTAATGAAATGCTTTAAAATGTAGAATCAGCGCTGACTTAACTAGTATTTCCCAAGTAAAACGCCATCAAGTGCAAATATGATAAAGGACCTCTGAGTTTTCTGGTTGCCTAGTCTACACACTTACACGAAAAAGGATTTTTAAAAGTTTCCTCCACTCCTCATTCCCCCACTCAGCGCTGGTTAAGTAACCAATCATAAAGAAAAGAGGAAAGTATGTGGACCTCAAATCCTTGTGTTCTGGAAAAAAAAAAAATCAAGTCACCAAATGATTAAAATGAATTTCAACTAATAAGAACAATGAGAACAAATGAGAAAAAATGACCAGTGGAAAGAGTGAAACCAGTTTTATCTCAGAGGCCAAAATTTCTCAGGAAATGAACCATGGAGTGTTCTAGCTTGCTGTGAGGCTGCTTACAAACTTTGTGCTGGTTGAATGGCCTCTGGTGGGAGCAGGGGGAGCTCTTTTCTTCAGAGCACACCAAGTGTTCTTTCAAAGTCATTAGCTGAAAGGTTTTAATGTGCCTTTTCACCTGGCTTCCGTCTCTACACATATCTAGCAATCCCTGCCCTTCTGCTGGATTCCACCGTCACGAAACAGTCCCTTATTCAGCCAGGCATAGAAACTCCATCCATCCCCGGCTCCTGCAGAGCAGGTGACTGAGGTGCAGAGCTACCATATGATCTGGTTGACCTGCACACGGAAATCAATCCATCCTGTCTTACATGTTGCTTACGGCAGTGCCTCTGGCTAGCAAAATCCATTTCCTCTTTCTAGGCATCAGGGTAGGATAAATTTTTCCAGCCTTTCTCGCAGTTGGTTTGGGTCTTGTGACTGAATTCCTGCCAATGGAATGCAGGCAGAAATGAGGTCCCCTGGTGCTTTTCACATTGTAACGTGCCTACCCATCACCCAGGGATCTTGTTAAAATGTAGATTATGACTCAGTAGGTCTGGGGAGGGGTCTATAATTCTGTGTTTCAACATGCTCTCAGAAAATGCCAATGCTGCTGGTTTCACTTGACTTTCTTCAAGTATTCAGAAGGTACACCAGTTCCAGCCTAGCCATAAAATGTCCCATGTAGACGTCCCCAGTCTCTCAACTATATCTACCCAGTTAGAAGCAGAGACCCTTGAGGGATGGGAGGAGACTGAATCCTGCGTCTCTGACTGCAGGAGCCCTGCTCTGGGGAGTTGCCTAACCCATGAAGGTCTGTGAGTACAGCCAGAAGTCACCTAATACTGTGTTAAGCCAGGAGTGTCAGGGTCTACTTGTTACTGTGGCTTCACTCACTCTAATACCCCCTCTTATCAGCTGCCTTTTCTGAGTCTTTCCTTGACTTACGATTTTGAATTAACTTAGCAAACTTACCAAATACCAACTTTGTACCAGGCGTGATTCTAGGTGCTGGAGAATGTGTAGATGAAGCAGGCAGAGTTCTTTTTCAAGGAGCAGGGAGGGGAGATAAGAAATGGGCTCAAGTCTTGAATCAGCAAGTTTCAAAGCCATCAGAGCCTAAGAAGTCTTGCTGGCTGAGCTCAGAAGAGGGAGACGGGAGTCGGGAGTCGGGAGTCCTGGTTGTAGGTCTCAGGAAAGGCTTTCTAGAAATGGTCGTATTGATGTCAGTACAAGATGATAAGGTTAAATTTATAATATTTAGAACAGGGAAGAGCATATCAGGGAGTTAAAAACCGTCCGTGAATGGCAGGAAAATGCACAAGGAAGTGTGGGGCTTGTCACTGGGATCAAGTGTCCAGTCAGTTTATGCCACCATCTCAGCCCTGGGGGTACCAACAAAAGTTATGTTAGTTGCTATAACAAGCAAGTCTTCAAGTTTCAGTGGCTTCAAAATAATAAAGCTTTATTTCCCACTCACCAGCCCAGCTACGTGGGTGTTCCTGGTCTCGGAAGCCTTCCACACGGTGAGTCAGTGGCCCAGGCTCCTTCTTCCTGTGGGTTCTTCCTGTCCCGGATGAGAGGAGAGGGTGGAGAAGGCATGTTGTGACCCAGGACAGGGGACACATCACTCCTGCTCATTGGTGAGAATCGTCACACGACCCCCATTGGAAGCGAGGAGTGCTGGGAAATGGGATCACTGACACGGCAACCAGGTCCCAGTGACAATTCCACGCTATGGCAGGGGAGCAGGAACCTCTGGGAAGCAGGTAGCCGTCTCTGCCGTAGGAGGGGGAGTACTGAGGCGGGATTGGGCTAGGGACCAGGAAGTCGGGTTTAGGGTGGTGAAAACAACATGTCAGTTTTGCGTTTCTTTCCTCTCAGTCTCTTCTAGGGCTCCATCTGGCAGATCCTGTCCCATTTGGAACCTGGCTGTGAGCAAGAAAACATCTGTGGTTGGAAAGCGGGGGTGGTGATTCAGGACTGTTTGGGACTTGGAGAGGATGCTCTTGAACTCTTTGCTCAACAAACACTTCCCTCCCACAAGGAGGCGAGAGGTCATCCGTCTGTCTGCTTTGACACTTTTACCCAGTGACCTTCAGGGCTTCAGACACCTTCCCCGTAAGCTGGAGTGAGCTCGGCACAAACTGTCCGTGGATTTGACCATAACTGACTCACTAAAGGTCTGGGTGAGAGGAGGAGGCAAAAGCAGACAAACAGGCACAGAGGACTTTGCCATCCCAGACCTGTGTCCTGTAAACAGTCTGTCTGCTTCACAGCCAGCAGTGAGCCCGGACATGGGTCAGAGCTGGAGCCTTGACTGCTAACATCCAGAGCCTTTCACTGTGCAGTACTGTGTCTGGATGGGGTATGTTGCCCACAATTGGGGCACACAGGAGAGGCAGGATGGTAGGAAAGAATGTGGCTTTGGAATCAGACACAACTGGCCCCTGCCACTTCCTCAGCTTTGTGACCTTAGATAAAAGTTGCTTATTCCCTCCTAGGCTCAGTTTCCCCATCTGTGAAGTTGGCATAACACTATAGACCATGAATGCTTTAGGATGGTGCCAGCACATAGATGTCCACATCATACTCCTCCTGCAAACTCCCCTCCGCCCCCACTCCTTCTAGATGGAGGAGAGGAATCTGCTATCTCTTCAAGTTAGTTCATGCAGATAATGGGCAAGAGCCACCTTTCCTGAGTTCCTCTGACAAGTCACTTAGTCCCAGCATCAACTGTAAGACAGACAGGATTATACCCATTTTATAGATTTTAGATATAGATTCCCATTTTATAGATGCTTATAGAAGCTGAGACTCAGAGAGTACACTGGAGATAGTGACTTGGATCTTTCTACTGCCCTGGCACTGAAGACCGAGAGACAACAGAGCCAAAAGAATCCTGAGGAACATGTCAGGGCTGAAGGTCAAGTATGGGAGTCTAGAGACATAGACTCTAACCCCAGCCTAGCCTCGGATAACAGAACCTTCATCTTAATCTACCTTCTCCCTGTTATAGTCACTTGTATGTTCGTTCATCAATTTATCTACCACCAATTAATTAGCAAACATTTACTGTGAACTTCCTCTGTCCTAGAGCCTTGCTTAGCAAGCCGTGGTTCCTGGGTCAGAAGCCTCAGCATTAACTGAGCGTTTGTTGGAAATGTAGAAGCTCTCGGCCCACCCCAGACCTACTGAATGGGAATCTGCATTTTATTTCTTTAAATTTAAATTTTTTAAAATGGAGATACAGGGGGTTGAACCCAGGACCTCATGTATGCTAAGCATGTGCTCTACCACTGAGCTATCCCGACCTCCCAGAATCTGCATTTTACTGAGATCCCCAGGTGATTCATAGCACCCAGAAGGGACTGGAAATCACGATTCCTGATGCTTCAATCTCGGCAGGGACATTTTTGGAAGGGACCCCTCCTCCCAGGACCCCCGCCCTCCTAGTCCACACAAGGAACAGTGGGGCCGTCCTAGGAGGGCTTTGCCCTGAGCCCGAGGACCCCTGTGACCACCTAGAGCCTGGGGGACCCACCCATTCTAGAGTTGGACGTGTAGGGGATGCCCCTGGGTCTTGACAGATGGGAGGTGCAGCCAAAAAGGCTGTGACTTTAGGAAGTATTTGGGTCCTCTCATCTCCCTCTTCTTTGTTGCACCCAACTTATGGCTTTGGGGCTTCGACTGGAGGTGGAAGGGCAGAATCTGAGGCCTGAGACCTCCACACATGCTTTCCAAGATACTTCTTGTATTATCATAGCACCTACAATTAACTCACAGCCAACCTTGGCATCATAGTAATTCACACAATCATTTACTGAGCTGGGGCAGTAATTCTGTGGCCTTAGGATAGCTCTGCCCCATCCAGCACATAGATGTACCAGTAGTATTTCCCCTCCTGTTCCTTCTACATGCAAGAGAGGAATCTGTTATCTCTTCAAGTTGGTATAAATAATAGTCAATAGCTACCATTTATTCCTTGCATCAGCTGTAAGACGGACAGTATTATTCCCATATAATTACTGGGCCAGTGGTTATTTCTAGGGTTATGAAATATGGCAAATGGGAAAAGCCATCACTCACTTCCTGCCTCATTTGGAAGAAGTTGGCTATTTCATAAGCAGCAACTCAAAATTAGGCAAAGGAGCCAGTGCCAGGTACGCATTAAGTTTGTTCCTGTGAACACTCTGGGGAAACCCTGCCAATAAGGAGCATCTACCGCATGCCAGGCACTGGGAGGAGTGACGGCACGCCACCTTGTTAAATTCTTGTGCTAACTTGAATAGGTAGCATCATACCCATTTTCAGAAGGGGAAACTGAGGCTTGGAGAGATGACACAATTTGCCCAGAATCACAGAGGCAGTGACCCATCCTGTGGTCAGGAAGGGGATGCTGGTAGATGTGGAGATTGGTAGCTCTGCTGCGGTGACACAGAATGAAAAAGAGAGTTGTCCGAAGGCAGTAAGGGCACTGGGCAGACAAAAACAAAGGAGAGCTACTCCACCTGAACAGTCCCAGAGAAGGAAAGCGCTTGCTCCTGGTTTTTCCTTAGGTCTCCCTATGAGTCAGTGCTGGTCCTGGGACGGTCGTTTCTAAAGTCATCAAAGCGAACGCTGTTGGTTTAGAGACAAATATGGCTTCCAAGCAAAGAGAAATAACTTGCAGAAGGAGGAGGAGTTGCTGCTGGGCTGCACGTATCTGCACTGTAAGCTGGAGCCCCAGGCTGGTCTGTCACTTTGGCCTAGAACAGGTGGGACTCAGCGCAGCACGTCACTCGCCAGCTGAGCGTCGTATGGACGTCCCCTGCTCTACTTGCTTCTAGATCGATGCCGTGCACATCAGGATAGGTGGCATATGAGAAGTTTTCTCTGTGTGTTTTCAGTTGCCTCCTTTAATTTTTTTGCCCAAAGTTTCCAAAATAATAGCAATAGCCAGACACCCGGAGCCAAGCTAACGCCACGTGGATGGTTCTGCGGCTCTGTGAGCTTTAGTGCCACTTGCTTTGTCTTCGCAGACACTCGTGCGTGGTGTTAGCTTGAAGTTAAGCACAGGATTTGCCTTTGCAAACTGGTGAAGCGAAGTCCACTTCATTTCTGTTTCTACCCTGGTCAGTCCTTCACGGTGGCAGGAACCAGGGTCTTCCTTCTCAGCTTTGTCCCTGTAGTTATTTCATTTGTTTCACAAATACTTGTTGAACTTGTTTTTATGTAACAGGCTGAGTGAGGAGACGAGGTCCACACGTGTCAGCCAGATGGGGGCTGTCCTTCATCCTCTTGCTTGGCTGCTTCAAGTGTCTCCCTGTCTCCACCTCTGCCAACGTGGAGAAGCCTGGCAGCACCTCTTCACTCCAGATTTCTAATGGGAGATGGGGGAGGGAGATTGCTTTGCACACCCTGGAGCAAACTATTTATGACGTTCTCCTGCAATATTTTCATCCTCAAAGTTGGTTCTGGGACACGGCCGTGTGCCCCAGTCATGGGTCTCCTGCTCTTCCCTTTCCCCAGCCTTGTCGCCCTCAGTTTCCTCCATTCTGGTGCCCACTCCCCTCCCCTATTCCCATATGGGCAGCTCGCCCCCTTTCAGGAATAGAACAATTCGTCTCTGCCTCAGCTTTCATCTCCAATCTTGTGTATGTAAGTAACACTGTAAAGCTTCGAAGGCTAAAGGATTCTCCAGGTTCCAGGATGCACATTCCTTAGAAAGCAACGTTAATCTGTTAGTTTTCAGGCCCCATTTAGATCCCAGGGGCCATGGCAGTAGTTCTCAAATGTGATTTGGGAAGTGGCCCCAAGATGCTGGTTAGGAATTAAAATTCCTGGACCCTACTCCAGATAAACAGAATCAGAATCTCTTTGGAGAAAAGCAGGGGATCTCAACTCTGTCTGCATATAAGAATCACTTGGAGAGCACTTTTGAAAGGCCCCCAAGGGATTCGAATATGCAGCCAGGGTTTTTAATCATTGGAGTAGAGGTACCTGCATTGTTTGCAAGAACTCAAGTGACTCATATGCAACTAAGATTTGTGTTGTGGAAATTCAGAGGAGAAAAGGTAATTTCCACCAGGGTTAGAGGAGGGAGGAGGGAGAAAAAAAACTCCCTAGAGGAGGTGAATGCTATTTGAGATGGACCTGGGAGAATGGGTGGGATTTTATCAATTGTGGGAGAAAGGGGAGTATGGATGTTTTAAATCACTCCTTTTGTTAAACTCAAGGTTATTTAAAACAGAGCAAAGCCCAGCTCTGAGTGTAGATCCGTCTCTGAAACGGCATGGTCATTTTCCCAAAAACCTTTAAACTGCCCACCCCTTCCACTAACATAAGCCCTTCTCTTCCCTCTCAAGGAGGTGAGTAGCTGTTCACAGACACAGTCACTAAGGGCTACCGGTTTCTCTAAACTTTCTGCCCCACTGATGCTGTAAGTCATGAAAATATGCCAGAAATGCCACTATGTAAACATCCAAATTCCATCTCTAAGATTATCTCTGACATCTGAAAGTGGCACAATGTCTGTTGACAGCCACCTGTTTCAGCTGGGGGTCTGAACAATCAGGCCAGTGTTTCCGAGGTCGGCTGTCATCAGAGGGTGCTGGGGCGGGAGTGGCAGAGGCCCGCACGACAAGCATCAGTCACAATGGAGACGGCCGCTGAGAGCCTGCCTCACCCTAATGCCTGTTTGTTTAACTAACACCAGCGAGAGTCCTCATTAAGGGCTGTTAACACTCCGGGATGCCGTTTGTGGAGGCTGCCCAAGTGATAAGCGATGTTTGTGTTTACTCTCTTGCTCTCAAGAAGCGTGGAACACAGTTTTGAAGTGGTTCACTTTCCATGAACAGGCGAGTCAGGTCTACAAATAAGCCAACGGTTTGGGAGCAGAATCACTCACAGTGAAAAAAAAAAAGTCCACAAGCGTTTGTTGGCTCGTAATGGATTTACTTGATTGTAACTGCAAAGCAGACACCCTCACACTCAATGCCTGCCCCCCCCCCCACACCCACGACACTTCGTTTATATCAGCATCCACTCTTAGGCTGGTGTTTGCTTAGTCCCCGCTCTGAGTTTACAATTCAAGTGTTTTATTTCCCAGCAGTGTGAGTGAATAGTGCGTGTCTGTGTTCACCCTGGAAGGGGAACACCAGGATTGCAGGGCACAAGAAATGAATGAGGGATTGCTTACTCCAAACACGTGTCCTCTGAGTACAGGCCAAGACTGGCTTTCCTGGAAGGTTGGCCTCCTTTAGTTCCCTTGTCCACTCTGACTTCAAATGTGTACGCTCATGGAATTTGCCAGTGATTGGGTTGAGGGGGCCTTTCTCCTAGTGAAGTGTAAAAGCACCAAATGTTTCCTCTCTGTCTGTGAGCTGCCCGCCTACCTCTGCCACGATACCAATCATATCTTCAGGCCTTAACATGAAAAAGTTGTCTGTAGTCCCTTGTGGGGTTCTAAGACCACCAATAGACTCATGAAGGTTTTGAGATTCCCCAAATCAAGACTGGAAAGGTGCCTTTAGCAGATGGTAATAGTCATATGATTTGCTGTCCAAACCAGGACCTTTTGAGAGTGAAAGGGTGTGCTGTGACTAATGTTCCAGGACTACCGGTCTTGGGGAGGACATCTGGTCTTTCCAGCAATAACAGTAGGTTAATTGAACCCGTGCTAATATGCTAGGAATTTAACTCATCCTTCAACACATTCTTCTGTTTAATCCTCACAATAACCTTATTCAATAGACACTGTTGTTCCCATTTTACAGGTGAAGAAATGAGGGTTCAAGGAGTAACTCGTGTTAAATGATGCTTTTATAGTCATGCCCTGGTAAGAGCAGACATGTAGGGATTTAGACTGAGGTCTTATCCCAAAATGCAGGGGGGAGGGTGTAGCTCAGTGGTAGAGGGCATGCCTAGCATGCACAGGGTCCTGGGTTCCATCCCCGGCACCCTCAATAAAAATAAATAAATAAATAAACCTAATTACCTCCACCCTCCAACAACAGAGAAAACAAAAAGTGTTTGAAATGCATGCACTTTGCTCCACACTGTATGGTTTCTCATCCTGTAATTCAGTGCTTTTTCTTTCTTCCTTTTTTTTTTTTTTCAAACTAAGTACTAAGGTATTAAGGAAACATAGGTTACTGGTTCACTACCAAATACACTCCTAAAGGCAAGGGGGAGACCGAAGAGGAAAGCATCACAAAGAGCAACTCCATTGTCGCATTTAAAGTGTTGGCCAGCTGGATGGGACTTCATTTAATGGGGAAGAGGGGATTCGACTGCTGAAAAGGAAAAAAAAAAAAAAAGGAAGAAAGAAGAAAAAGGAGAAGGGAAAGGAGAAGAGGAAGATTGAAAGAAGGAAGAGGGAAGAGAGGAAGAAGAGGAGAAGGAAGGATGGACAGACCACCTTTCTACTTTAAGCCCCTAGTTTCGACATTGAAAAGCTGAGTCCCAGAGAGAGGAAGTTCCGTATCCAATGTCACGTAGCAAATCACAAAGAGAGGAAACAATGATCCGAAAAGTCCAGGTCTTTTGATTTTCAATCCATGTTCCTTTTGCTACGCTTTGCTGGGTAGCAAACAAGTCGAGAAGCTGTGTTGCTGGTTGGAGCTATTTTCATATTTCACCCCATTTTGACACTGGCAGTGAATTGCTGGTCCTTAGGGAAGCTTTTCTTGAAAAGGGGGGATTAAGCTGTTTTTAAATATTGAGCAGGAAAAGCTGTCACAGATTTCAGATATACTGAGGAAGAGGACTTGAATAAAGACAAGTGTGTGCATGTTGAATTTTGTTATCTTTCTTAGTAAAAAGAGGAAGAGTATTACTGAAATGCCTTCTTTTTTTCATCACCACGGTCCTGGACTACTTGAAAAAAATTAAATGACAGTAATTTCACGTTGGAAAGTAGAGAAAGCCACACTGATTTCTCAGTCCAGTCGGATCAGGGGACTGGAATGGAAAAGGAGGCCACAGGTAACTGCAGGATGTGCGGTGAGAGCATTTACAAGGGTGAAGACACAGCCGGGACTTAAGAAGTCATCCCCCCAACCCCCCACAAAGGACTTCCTAACGGTAGATTAACCCAAGGGACTGAGTCTTCTAAGAGAAGAGTCAGTTTGGGGACTGGGCCTTTGAGGGAGGGACAAGGAGGAAACTTCTAGTGGACAAAGCTTTGGGTTCCATCCCACCTTCCTCAGAACGGCTCCACCTTAATCCGCTCACAGTTATGAAGCACTCCAAGTACTTTACACGTGTTGATTGATTTCACTTTCACAACCTTGTTGTTGTTCTCAAGGTCAACTTGCTAAGAAGTGGTGGAGCTGGAATTCAGACTGAAGCGATTCAACTTCAAGCCCATTTACTCAACCCCACGCCACGCTCGCTCTGAAATCTCCAGGCATCAGCTGGAGGCTTCAGGAATGCTGGGGGCTCAGCGCTTGGGGAACGGCCATCCACAACCCTCAGTGTTATTGATGCTCCTTAACAATGAGATAAGGGACTGGGGGAGCAGCGGGCATCTCCTTTTCTTCCTTGATACTGTTTTCCTAGCTCCTGCGCCTTGACCACTGTGTGGAAGACAAGGAGTGTTCAGCGGGGCCACTGGTAAACTCATTCTCCAGCAGATTCCTCCAGACTCTTCCACGTACTTTGCAGTTTGGGTTAGATGTCAGATTAGGGGGTGCCCGGTCTCTGCTGTCCATCAGCTTTGAGCTCAGTGGGTGATGCTATCCTCTGGGCTGGATCTCAGTAGGGTGTTATCAACATTGATTTCCTGGGTATGTAAACCTGGCTAAACTTTCTAAACCAGAAATGTGATAACTTAAAAATCCTGTTTTATTCTTCTGTAACTATGTATTCTAGGAAATTTGAGAGCCAACAGGTAAAGAGATATGGCAGAAGAGGAACAGACGTGAATAGAGGGAAGCTCATTAACAAAGAAGTATGGGGTCAGATGGGGAGAAAAGACAACTACGTACTTCTCCCCAAAGATCATCCCTCTTACAACTCTTTATTGAGTGACCTGATGAACACGTGATTTCATGCAACTCTTCAGAACCCATCTATTATCTCAACCCACGACGAAAGAGAAAATGTGAGTGTGTGCACTCATGTCCCATTGGAGCTTGGCTGGCTCTGTGGGCGTTCCTTAAGAAAGCTCCCCCTTTGCGTGTGGTTCTGGCTGCGATTGGGAGCCCCAGATCATCTTCCTCCCCAGGGATTCTCTCTTGGTCTTGCAGTGATTCATTTACGAGTGTAGAAAATAGATACTGATTTTTCAGATGGAGGCTAAGCATTCTAAAGAAAGTTCAAGTCATTAAAACTGCTCTAAATTTCCAGGATTATGGCAAAAGGGCTGGGCAGAGAAAAAGAGTGACTTCTGTTCTCTGCTACATCGTGGCTAAATGGTACCTTGGTTTCTCATTATTGCCCATAAAATAAGAGCAATCATATATATCTTTATATATACACACATATTATACATATATATTTAATTTCCAAGAAGACTCTAGGAAAATGTTGCAAGACAATGTGGACTAAATGGAAAAAAATACTAGATTTGGAATCTGAGGACCTGGATTTAGGTCTCGATTTTATTCCTTATAAAATTACTAAGTTTCTTTCTCTATAAAAAAGATTATACGTACCTCACAGGATTGTTATAAAAATTAAGTGAGATAATGCATGTGGTAATATGTTGTAAATAATTTGTTAGACATGGAAGAATCTGATGTTTTTAAGAGAGACATCGATCCATGTGGCAAATACTATATTCCAGACATTGTGAGCCCAAACCCTGAAAGCAGATCTAAGCTTCTACATTTACAGGCACACAGTGCTACCCAGCAGTGGAGCCTCGTGACAGCCTGCAGAGGCATCTTTCACGGCCAGGAAGTCCAAGCTGACGACAAGGGTCAGGGGTGGGCTGCTGCCTTCCCAAGCACGGCACAGGCAGCATCTCTTGAAAGGAGGGATGTGTTCCTTCCACCCATCTGTGATTAAGGCCAATCAATAAAAGTGCCCTGATATTTGCCCAGGACTTTTTACAAGGAGTGAAGGAGTCGAATTCTGCCCCTTCTACTCCAAGCTTTAAATCACCTGATTATCCATGAGGATTAACACCTTTGTTTCCAATGAGGCTATTGGTCCACGGAAGAAGGAATAATTCCAGTGTTGCAGAGAAAGTTCACTAACATGCTGCATCCATGGTGGTTCTTCATCATGCCAGTGATAGCTGGATACTATTTCCAAGTGTGGATAATTAATCTGGTGTTCCTTTGTTGCCTTCTGAGACTGGGGACCATCTAACGGCAGCCCAGCTTCTTGTACCAGTGGCCTTTGGGGCCAGGAATCTGATTTTATCTTTTCATGGAAGCCAGAACTCTCGGGAGCTAGAGAGATGGTTTGCCTTAGTTCATTTGTGTAACCATGGGGAGAGACGAAGTTTTCCTCCTCCCAGGAATTCAAACTCCTAGAGCTCTGGAACCATGGAGGAGAAAGGAGAGGGAGGCCCAGAGGGCTGCGTGCTCCTGGGGAGCCCGGGTCTTACTGCTGCTATCGGAATGCGGCCCCAGGGCGGGAGGAGTGTTCTTTTCACCTGAGGTTTTGCAAACTCTGTGCTCTGCAAGGGGAGTGACTGCATGGTCACATCTGTCTTATGAACCCTTGTTTCCTCGAAGTCCAGTACAGTAGGTGTTCATTAAATATTGAATGATTGAAGGAATAAATGAAAGGAAGCCTTTCTGAACAGTCCTTAAAATGACATCCAGCGAGCCCGGGTAGGGAATAGAAAGCATTTCGATTATTAGGAGTGAGAGCTGTCTTTGCATGTCTGATATTGCATCCCACCTTTACTCAACCCGGAAGAGAGAGAGAGAGAGAGACAGAACTGCATGTGATTCCTATGGAATGGACAAGCAAACTGAGAATCAGAGTGATCAAGCTCCTTGCTCTGTGTTATAAGGAGACAGATCTCAGGGTCAAACCTAGGTCAGCCAGCACTTCCCCCAGTCTGCTGTGCTGAAAATGCCCATGGTGTAGACATTGAGAGGTCTGCATTCATGATGCTGGGAGCTGAGGCGGAGATGTCACTAGACACCCAGCAGAAGGGCAGTCATGGCATTTTCTTGTTGCTTGAAAATCCAGGTTCACATGTCTTGAGATATGGGATTTTTTGGTTTTTTGAAGCTTTTGCATCAGTGGATTAAATTTGAACGTCCTCAAGATCTGTCACTGATGTTTTAGCAGATATGAAAACACTTGTTGGCTGTTTACTATGCATCTAGAAGCTGCTAGAATAGCCCATGTATATTCTGTTACTCAGTCCTCATAAGAACTCAGTAAGGTAGTATGATCCCCATTTTCCAGATGTAGAAACTGAGGTTCAAAAAGAATAAGTTATTTCATTGAAGTCATATACTACAGTTGGCAGAGCCAGTGCGTGAATCTAGAAAAGTCTATCAGTTAAGTGTTCTTTTCGCTTCTCAGTTTGATGACATTGCAATTGATTAAAAAAAAAAAAGGAGGGGGGCAGGAAGGAATCTAGAAGCCCAATTAACTCTTTGAGAAACAGACAAAAGGTGTCAGGAGTTGCTCTGATCTGATTTCTAGGAGAAACCAATCTTCACTGATGGGAAAAAAACCAAAAAACAAAACTAACATCCTCGTGGCAAATCAATGCCTTTTTCAGTTTTCAAGGTTCCTTCTCACTTGTCCTCTCATTCAGCAAATATTTATTGAATGACGACTCTGCTTGATGCTTCCTTAGGCCCCAAGAGTAAAGCTGGGAAGAGAGCAGAGTCCTGCCTGCCTCTGAGAGGGGCAGAAAGAGACAATAAGCTCTTTTCAGTCTACTTCTTTATAAACAGCTGTACTGCGATAGAAGCCACATACTGTAAAACTCACCCACTCAAAACGGGTGATTCAGTGGTTTTTATCACATCACAATGTTGTGGGCCTATCAGCACTCTCTGATTCCCGGTCAAGTTCAAAAGGACCTCTGATTTGCCAGAAGTGACAAGTGCTCTGAAGACAAATAAGTGGGGAAGGGTGAAGATACTACTGGTCTCGGGGTGATCAGGAAAGCCCTGATGGATAAAGGGATGTTTGAGCAGAAGCCTGAATGGGCAAAGGGGTGAGACGTGGATTTCTGGGTGAAGGACAGTGCAGGAGAGGACTCGCGGCCGGACCCAGACGTGGGAGCAGGCCCACGTGCTCGAGGAAGAGCCGAGAGATCGGCGATCGAAGGTGGGAGGACAGGAGAGGAGATGGTCTCACCCGAGGTGATAAGGGACGTGTGTGAAAGCACCTGGCGCGATGCCTGGCACACAGCAGGTGCTCAGTAAGTGCGAGCTGTGATGATTATGCTTATTATTCCTGTTCTCATCTTGAAGACACCAGGCACCTTGCTTCTGGAGTACAGGAGCTGTGGTTCCCCTCTGTACCCCCCCTAGAGGTGAGACCAGCTCTCTGCACTTAACACACACTCATTAAACACCCATTGAGTCACAGAACCGTGTTCAGTCTTTAAAGTCTTCGCCTTTGTTTGTTACAGAAAGAAGCAGGGATAGATGCCCGGATGGACGGGGAAACCACAAAGGCAAATTAATATTGAACAATACTTGTTTAGTATTCCCACGGAAGGGACATTATTTTCTCTAAGGCCTTCAAAGTTTCTATTTCCACATGAGAGGTGGGATGAAGATTTTTTTTTTTTTCCCTCTCGCTGGCCCCTTGTTGAAGGCAGTTCTGTGATAGGGTTTCTTTATAATCGGGTGAGGGGGTGTCTGGGTCAAAGTGACAGCCAACGTGTGCTGCTATTACAACACATTACACAAATAACCCCATATAATTGCTACCATCCATCAATTTGGGGAGATCAGTGGTGAGAGATGCTGCCAGTTTCTTGGAATGAAACCTAAAGCTCCAAATAGCTCATTCAGTCACACGCACTAATCAATGCCAGTTTTTTTAAGGGAGGGTAAAATTGGTCTGGTCACCAATTCAACCTTGAGACAGATTCCCCTGTGTCTCCTTCATTTGCGTTTGCAAGACTTTGCCCAATGTTCAGTTAGAATGCTTTTTGTTCCCTGTCTCTCCCCAAACTCTTTTTTTTTTTTCTCATCCTAGTATTATTCTGTGCTCTGCCTTCCTGCTTGCTGTAACTTGAAGCCTTTGCTGAGCTGGCTGTGGACAGTTAGCGTTCTGATGGCCTTAGGTTAATCTGACCACTATAAGCAGCAGGACAGAACATCCTGGCTCCTATGCGGATTTAAGGAGTTCAAATCGTCCAGCTTTTCCATACACATGAGTCAGGTTAACCTGTTCTTTCTCAACTTTTTGTTTCATTCTGGGTTGGCAGGAGAGTAACCAGGATTTAAAAAAAAAAACCAAAAACAAATGGAAACAAACATATTAGACCTGTGTCATTCAAAAAGTGTGAATTGGAAAATAGAAAGGCTTTTCAATGGTCCCACCTTATTCTTGAGCCCAGTCAGTGTCATACACGGGGCTGTAAGTACCTTGGGGCGGAGGCTGGATCTGTCCCATTTCCCCAGGGCCTAGGGCAGTGTGTCTGTTGCAAAGTGGCAGAATAATCTTATTGAACCGATGATGAAGTAATGAAGTCACATTCTTGTTGATTGAAAATGAAATCGAACAGGAAGTTCCCACAACGAAGGCTCTTTTGAGCAGAGGTAGACCATCAACAGCTCGCTCTGCGGCAAGTCTGAGAAACTCTGCAAACTCCTGGAACGTTGTTTGGTTCCCCTGTGCATGGACCACGGGGTCTTTTCAAGGGCGGTGATGGCGGGGGAGGGTATGTGCCAACAGGTGCGTGAGACAGACGGGGACTTTCCAGCCCCAGCACCAGGTCTGGCTTTCTTTCTCCATGAGAAGTTTACCCTCTGTGTTAAAAAGCCCCCTTCGTCAGAATGCCGCTTAGGTAGGAGGCCCTACGCGAGGACGAGAGGGGGCGCCTCCGAAGTCCCTTTGGTCTCACGTTCCCTGCTCTGTCTAGGTCTCCCGGAAACATTTGTCCCGATGAATGCTTGAAGCTCATCAGGATGTTCTAGTCTATTACATTAGTCACAAGTACTTTTGTGGATAATTAGTAGGAAATGAAAGGATTCAAGGATGATTTGGTGCTTCCAGAAATCCTTAGAAGTTCTTTAAGAGGGAAAAATGAGTAAGTCTTGCTAAAAGCCCTCAAGCCCAGGCACATTGTTCTTTATCGTGGAAAATTGCTACTTAGAAACATGCTATAAAAGGCGTCATGCTTTTGGGTCAATGGCTACTATGCATCTAAATTTTCTTGGGCCAAACAAGATCCTGCCGGTGATAGTTTTACCTTTTCCAGGGGCTGGTGCAGAGGGATGGTGACATCGGGACCTCTCTCTTCCTGGCCACCGGCACACCATAACGTAACAACATTAATAGTACCGAGCGCCTCATCTCTGACCAGCACCCCGTCCTTTCTGAAGCTCCATTCCTGTGCCCTCTTGCTCGATCTTCAAAACCAGCCTGCGAGATGGTAAGGCAGGTGTTGCGGTGGCACAGGTGGGGAAAGCTGACAATGACAGTGACTCAGGGGCTCACAGGGAAGTGGCCACGCCGGATTCCCTGGGACGCCCCCCTCTCTGCTAGAAGAGGACACGTCGGGGAGGAGGTACGTCCTCCCAATTTTAATTTCTGTCCCAGTGGCTGATTAAACTTTTAAGAGAAGAGTCCCTTTGTTTTTGCTCCCAGGAGTCTGTGCTGCTACTGGCCCAACACAGACTTCAAAAAACAAAACCCAATCACATACAACAACAAACAAACAACCTTCTGGCTGACCTTGTTAGGCGTGCTGGCTCTCGGGCCAGTGGTCAGGTACACTCACCTCCGCTGTTCTTGCCAAGTTCCCAAAGCGCCGCCTGTCCCCAGCTCGTCCTGTGCTGCCACTTCCATGGTGAGCACCTCTCCCCTCGGGCTGCCGTCTGCAGGTCTGGCCTCGGAGCTCCTTTCTTTTCTGACCTGCTGACATTGCCCTGGACGACATCCCTTTTCCACCGCCGGGTCTCTCACTCCTGTGCCTTTCCCTCCCTCTCCCTGCTCTACACGTGGTCCCGCTTCTCTCTCACTCAATGACACTTTATGGGCTTCTCCCATCTTTTCAGCTCCTCTGCAGTCCATCTTCTCAACAATCCAACATCCTCTTAAACCTGAATCTGTTTACTGAGCCCATCAGGAGAAGTCAAACTCTCTGTGGCATGGCATCGGGGCCCTTCGTGACCTGGACCCAACCAGCCAACCTCACCCCACTGTCTTTCACTGTTGCCTTGAATGAGCCCCAGACTCCAGCCACACTCTCCCGGGCACTGCCCTCATTATCTTCACTGAGCTCTTCCACCTCTAAGACTTGGCTCACCGATTCCATTTCTAAGGGTAGAGATCTCATAAGTCAACTTTCAAGCCTCATCACAAATGCTGTCGCCTCCAAGAAAGGGAGTCTCACAGCTGGTGTCAAGGCCTCTGTTGTCTGTAGAACAGGCTAATCTACCTACCACACTAGGTTGGGGGTTCCCTGAAACTCGGAGTCACAAGTTGAATTTTTGGCGAGAGATATTGGGATAATGGTTGCCAATGAGAGTAGAGATGGGATTGCCTGGAAGAGGCATGAGGGAACATTCCAGGTGGAAGAGAATGTTCTAATTCTGGATCAATTTCATGAAAGTCTGCGTTTGTTAAAACTCATCTAATGGTACACTTAAGATCTGCACAGTTCAGTATGTAAATATTTGTCAATTAAAAAAAAATCTTGTGTGGAATCATTCAAGACCAGACTTGGAAATAAGCTTGTGGCATGGGGAATCCATGACCTTGACAGTCAGTGGGGCCCCAGAAGCAACTTCTTGTAATGTCAAGGGAGGTTTCCAAGAGGAGGAAATATTTGGGGTGAATTATGAAAAATGAGATAGGAGTCCACCAGATGGACCAGGAGGTAGAGTTTATTTCAGGATGAGGGAGAGCGGAAAGGTGGCAGGCTAGAAAGAGAAGAATCTGAACCCTGCAGGGGGCGGACATGGCAGGAGAGGTCAGTGCAGGAGGTGGGAGACAAGGTCGCAGGAGCAGCTTGAGTGACTCAGGGGACGGCAGTTTCACCTGCACATCAAGGCTGGAGAATATGCAGGGCCAGATGGCAAGAGGGAAGTCTGGAGGCAGAAACTGTGGAGAGTAGTTAAAACATTTCAGAATGGATGAGCTGATTCAGGAAGTTAGAAAAACATATGCTATGTGGTGTGAAGATGAATTAGGCTCTTGCTCATAACAACAAGAATAAGGCGGTGACTTGACTGTCAGCTTGGCTGACTCTGACGTGGGCTCCGCAGCTGAGGGCGGACCTGAAGCTGGCTTCACTTGCAGACTGATGGCAAGAGGGCTCATTGTTTCTTCCAGGAAGTGTCCAGGGAAATCAAATACGGTGGCCTTTCTCTCTGGGCTGCATAGTGTTGTCTTCGTTCAAGGGACCTCCAGGGATGGGACCTTGTACACTGGATTGTCCTCGTGGAGTGGAACGAGACCATCTCTCAGCTCATGAGAAAAGAAGTTCCGGGAAAGGAATGACATCCCAAGATGACCAGACTGTGTGCCTCCTGATGACCACTACCAGGCTTCTCTATGCCTCTATGCCTCACTTGTAGACAGAGAACCCCACTACCTCTAGCTCTGTCACAAGATTATTATGATTCACTGAGGTAGAAAGAATCCAGAGTGGTACTTGGCACACGATGAGTGCTATACACGTGTTTTTCAAACAAATCTATGTAAAGTGTTACATAAAAAGCTCTTCTCAATGGGAAGAGCTATAAAAAAAGAACCTCCCAAGTGTCCTGGGGGTTTAGTGGTAGAGGAAAATGCCCAAAGGGAGATCAAATTAATTTTTAAAATCACTTTGTACTTTCGAATCATTTGAGATTTACATAATTGTTGCAAAGAGTACAGAGAGTTCCTCATCAAAATAACTTAAAAAAAAAGTGTCCAGCACTAACCATGTACAAAATGCTAAATTCGGCTCAGAGGTGAAGGTATGAGGGGATGAGGTGGGGAAGGGACAAGAACCAGGCAGTAATGGCCCATCTAATCCCTAATACCTGTTCACCAGAGAGAACTGATGTGTTTCTGTTCACGCGTTCACCCAGTGACTATTGAGAGGCTGTCAGGTGGTCTGCACGGAGGATTTAGTGGCAAATTCCTACATCCATCAAAGACCACTAGGCACCTGCTGTGTTCCTGGAACTACGCCAGGCACTAGGGCATGCAGCGTGCTGTCTCTGCGGGTTGCTACGATACGAAGCAGGAAAGAAAGAGAGATGCAGGGCAAGTGCTACGTGAGCTTTAAGGAAGGAGGATCATGACCACTTGGGAGAAGGCGTCACGGATGGGGCAGCTTTCGAGAGGCTGAGAGATGAATAACACGGGAGACTCACACCTCCCTCCGATAAACTGGGCTTTTGGAAAAGATATGCAGCCTTTACAAGACTTGAGACATTACACTTGAACCTGACCCCTTTTTGATAGTATGCCATTGACTAGGGAGTAGAAGGATCGAATCAATTCATTTCCTAGCACCTGTGTTCCAGAGAGAAAGAGTTGAGAGTGAGAGGGGGTGGGAGTGTGTGCTTTGGCGGGGAGAAGATGAGAGGGACATTGAGGGTGGAGGGCACAGACAGAGAGAGAAGAGAGAAGGGAAAAGGAAAATTAAGTTCTGTCTTCCTCTTAGGCAGCAGCAACATGTGAAGGATTTCTAGAAGCCTGGTCCAGGCCTTAAGCATTTTATGACTCAAATCATCTCTGGCTGTTGATTTCCAAGTTCTTCCTGCAAGAACACAGGGACTTGTTCCTTAAAATGACCCCAAAGAGTGTTGCAAAAGATTCACATCAGAAACCACTTTATTTTTAGTAACTTTCTCCCCTTCCTCCTGTGAGTGACTTCTTATCAGATGAAGGCAGCACAGAAACCCTGTGACCAGCTGGAGAGAGGGGCTGCCTACAGCTAGGAGATGGGTGGGCTCCTCCAGGTGACTCTCACATCCCCTCCCCACCCTCCATTCTCATCTGCTGTCGCTAACGTCTCGGATACAGTGAATTTTCAGAGGATAAAGAACAGATCTGTGCAACTCTGCATCCCAGCACACGCCTGACACACAGCAGGTACTCAGATCCTCACAAATAATTCACTACAGGATGATGGAAGACTCACATTTGGCCAGAAGTGTCGTGACGCGAACTCTAGTGGTGTTTCAAGGGTGCATGTTATCGCAAGGTTGGCCCACCATGGAAAACAAAGACCCCACGGGCCCCCTGAGTTCCATCTGGCTCATTGAGATTCTTAGCACCTACCCAGTGCTCACTGTTTTCTAGGACTAAATTCACCATCTTCAACCCTTTTCCCTAAACCTGATTTTTTTTAATTTTATTTCTTTTTTAAATCTATTTTTATATATAGTGGCTAACATTTGTAAATCTCAAGCTCCCGTGTTTATCCCTTCCCACCCCCTTTCCCCGGTAATCATAAGATTGTTTACTACATCTGCAAGTCTGTTTCTGTTTTGGAGATGAGTTCAAATGGTACCACCTTCCTCTCAGACACTCAGAAAACTGACAGAGATTCCCAACATTTCTCCTCTTTCCCTCCTCACATGAACTGGTCACCAGCTTTGGTCACTGCATCAACTCTTGGAAATAGCCCAGCCTTCATCATCCAGCCCCACGTTGAGTCTCTTGACTCCAGTCTTTCGGAGCAGTTGTGCTGGACCACGTCTCTCTCTGGCTTAATCCTCGCTGTGGGTTATGCATTCCTTTCATTCAAGTCCAGAATCAGGAATCTACACCCTCCTTAACACAATTCACAAACCTCTTCAGACCACTTCGCCCCATTTTCCCCATGCCCTCAACTGCTCGTCTGTCCTAACAAACTTCTCTTTGTTTCCTAAAAGCACCCACCATCCGCTTTCTCATTTTGTGTGGGTTGAATCTTCTCAAAGCTCTGGGGAGCAGTGACGTCAGTGGGATTTGACCAATCAGCTCATTCTGCTGGTCCCTCCACTGCTGCTACAACCGACCAGAAAAACACCCAAACGGGGTAAACCCACGGCCATCAAAACACCACAAAAATCATTGCAGCATGAGTGGTGTGAGCTTAACACAATCAGAAATTTTGCATCTCTACCAAAAAAAAAAAAAAAAAAAAAAGAGGAAAAAACTCCCCCAAAACAGCCCTAAAACAAACCAAAGGCTAATTTCAGCCCCGGCAGAATTTAAAATGACCTCCAAGGTCCTGAGTTCAATTCCCAGTACCTCCGTTAAAAACAAACAAACAAACAAAACCCTAATTACCTCCCACCAAAAACAAAAACAAAACAAAACAAATTTTAGGGGCGGGTACAGCTCAGTGGTGGGGCTCGTGCAGCAGACACAGTATTATTTCAAGAACAGTTCAGGTCAAGGGTCATTACTAACCTATCTCCTGAGAAACCAGATGTTGCCAAAGTTTACTTCACTTACTCCAAGTAATACTCAACATAAAATTATATTTTGTCCAACTTGGGGGAATAGAATTTTAGTGTTTGTTATAATGAGATTAACTCACCTATATTAATTTTTACCTTGATTCTCAGGAAACTGTCTCTGTGTCCCCAGCTGGGGCTCGGGACGGCTCACTTTGATCCCACAGTTTCTGCCCGTGTCCTTCTGCCTCTCCCCCCAGCCTGACTTGGAGTCACTGGTGGCAGGGACCATGTTTGACTCACCCCAGGTCCCAAGCACCCAACACAGGGCCTGGCGCTAAGTAGGTTTTCAGTGAATGAATGAGATGAGGGTAAAGAGCATGGACGGGGCGAGGTCAGACCTAACTTTTACTCAATGATAATGTTCAAACATGGGTAGCATCGTGACCCTCACTTAGGTAGAAAGCAGACATGTGGCAAAAATTTCATTCAATTCATGAATCAGTGAGGGAACCAGGCAGATGTTATATAACCAGTTCAGGGGAGACTCCAAAGAACTGGCAGGGGACAGGTCAGGAATATTGAAATGAACGTGCAAATAGAGGCCAGAGAGCAGTCAGCTGTGGACGGGATAGAATTTACATGCCTAGTCCGGAGGAGAGGCAAGCTCGTGGTCCTGCCACTCCACCATCTGTCAATTTACATGTCTATAAACAAGAATTTGTTTGCGTTGCTATCGGAGATCTACAATTTCCAGAGCTGTAAAAGAGCTTCCAGGAATCAGTCAGATAAAGGAAGGTATCCTTTAGACAGTATGGAGTTTCCCACCAAAGCACACGTTTTCCCCTCTGGTTCCAGTCTCACCTGTGCTGACAGGTCCTGAGGGAAGGACTTTGGGGTCAGACATAACAGCTCCTTGAAAGGGCCAGGGGCCTGGAGCCTTGCATTTCTGTGCAGGGAAGGAGAAGAGTTCAGAGGGAGGCAGCAGCCAGAACATCGTAGCTCTGCCAGGCCAAGGGAAAGAGCGTAGATTCAGCCCAAACTTTGCAAATTGTATTTTCAATATTCAATCCCACTTTGTACAAATTTATTTCCTTATATAAGATTCAACCCCCAGAAGGACCAACTGAGACCCTGCAGGAAGGAGGTAAATCATTTGTCCCCAGATACCCTCCCTGGAAATGGCCTTTCTGTATCTCTGATGCCCTGCCCTCCACTCCCTCTCCATTCGCTGTAAAATCTCACTGCTTCCAAAGAATTGGAGCAAGTTTACAGTGAAATAGATGTTACAGATAACTATATAACTTTAAAATATCCTTGACAATTTTAAACTCTTCATGCAGACCTAACTTGGGTGACCGAAAGGTGAAAGGGGGCATCTCTGGGACCTGCTTTAAAGAAAAAGTCAGAATGATTTATTAAGTGAGTGTCCCATCTTTCTGTGACGTTAACAGTTTGCAGAGTAATTTCCCACCCAGTCTTGGTAAGTGAATATTTAACATGTAAAAAGCCTGTGTAAGCAGAGCTTCTAAAATGCTTAAGTTCTTCCTCATCCGAAGGCTTCTGTTTGAGCTTCTTTGTGAAAAGCACTCAAGGTTCATTGAATGAATGAATGAATGACAAAGTGAGTCTTTCCCCTCCCTTTCAGTACCAAAGGTCAGTTTAAGCCAAGCCCGGGACTGAGTCATCACAAACTCCTGAAGTCACTCAGAAAAATCAAGTCTTACCAAAGATGATACATTCACCAAGACTGGATTAGAATGAGTTCTGTTGAAACTCTACCATTTAAACCTGGAAGGTGCTGTCAGGGCTGGGCCTGCCCATCAGGTCCTGGATCATGATCATCACAATGGTGCCCTTGCACTGGGCTGGGCAGAATTTAAAGCTCTTTTACATACTTGCCTGACGTGGATGGATCAGTCTCAATAGCCTTTTTGGTAAATATGGCGCGGATTCAGAAGTAACTCTGAGGTGCAGAGACATTTCAGAGGCTCACCAGCCCTTGCCCATAAACTACAAGGCAGATGGGCAGCCCCTGCCCCGTAGCTGGAGTGGCTTCTCTTTAAAAGGGGATATCATTCTTTCTGTTCTCTAAAGAGGCACCTCAAGCTTGTTGAGGTTACAGAGAAATCAGCTTCCCAATTAAGGGGCAAGCGGAGCAGAGCAGACCTTATGCAAGTTGCTCACACTTGGATTCTTCATAGAGCCCTCCTCCCCCTCCCCCTCTGGGCACGTGGCATTCTAGCAAGTTCAAAATGTCTTAAACTCAGTCTAATCATTCATTTGAAACAGAACCAAAAAATAAAAAAAAAGTAACAAAGCAACTAAATCCGAGTGTTGCAAACTCCTTTGGCAAATAATTGTGAAATAGCCTTGACTTCGCCAGTTCCTGTTTTCATTTTCCATAAATCTTTTCTGCTATCATTTTATTCCCTTGAAGTAGATGGAGCAAGTTTCTCCGTGATTCCGAATAAAGCAGAGGATAATCAAAATCCCCACTAGGTCTTAAACAAGAACTGCAGCGACCCATCTCTGACTCCACGTTCAACTTAGAGACATTCCCTTCACAGGGAAGATTAAACGTGTTTTAGAGAAGCTTCCGAAACTACTTGAAGATGTCCCCAGACTAACATGAACACATCTGTAGTGAGTGATTAAGCAGCAAGGTTACACACTGGAGCAGCTCAGGTGAAATGCCAAGGTTTTAGTGACGTTTCTAAGGCACTTGGCGGGTGGGGCGGCGTGGTGGGGCGGGGCCCTGTGGCTTCCAGCAAGCCCCTCTCTCCGCCTGCCACTAACACAGCTGTGTGCGCTTGGGCCATTGACTTTGCTTCCCTGAACCTGCAGAGCCTCATCCCTGAGGAGGGTGGGTGCTGACGACCTTGACTTCACAGAGGTTGTTAAGGAGCACCAAGTGTGGGAAGGGGGCCTCCAGCTAGTCTAGTAGGAGCTCAGACAATGCTGGCTGCCATCGATGTGAAGGTGGGAAAGGGAAGGGATGAAGAGAAAGAAATCGAAGCTTTGCTTAGGGGCGGCCTGATGCAGGAGAGTTTTAAGGACAGGAGGGAAATACTATCAGAAGCAGATTGCTGTGTAAGCAAAACGCCCCGTTAGCTGAGGGAGGCTTTTGGGATAAAAATCTGACACCCAGATTCTTCCCGTGTGCTACTAATAGCACCACAGAGCACAAATGGAAGGCATTTACCTTCCACCATCTCTGCCCTGGGCTGGCTTTGAATGGGGCAGTCAGTTCGGGCACCAGGGCCCACGGCAGGCTCAGGCTGGAGGGGTCCAACCTGTAGCCTCTTCCTGACCCGTTGCTTCTCTACTGCAGGCCCACCTTGCCAGGCCTTGGCACCCCTCCTTTGATCCCTCTTTAAGTGGAAAGTCACCTGGCAATGGCCACTGAGAGGGAAGAAGTGCACCCACCCACCCTGCTAAGGCTCCTCATTGTCATGCTGGTTTTGCACTATTGAAATGAGAAGGGGTTCAAAATATCACCCTGGGGTCATCTGCCCTCATTTTGTCTGCCGGCCCAGCGAGCATTTGGTGTCAGGAAGAGGCAGCGTGGGCAGGAACACTGTGTCCCAGGGGATTCCCTTGCAGAGTTCTGAGTTGTCCTGGAAAACAAAGTCTCAGAGCTGGCCGGGATCACAGACCGAGAGTCGTGCCGTTTGGGATCTTCCTCTCAAAGCCAGACCCTGGGGCTGTGCTCGCTCATGGCACTCTGAGCATCGCGCTCACCTCCCCCTGCTAGCATCTCCTGCTCACTGGGACAGCCCCCTACTCACAGCGCATCTGGCACCAGACGGTACCCAGCGTGCATTCCCAGGATGAATGACTTGACATGAATGCTATATTCGGGTTTACAGCTCTTTGTTCCAGGACTTTGGGTCCTCAATGACCTTTGAAAGTCCCCATTAATCTCTTTCGAGAGGACCATAAAAGCTTGCATCATAAAAGGTTCAGCTTTGGGTCCACCTACGAAGACGTAGCCTACATGGATGAAGGTGTGGACACCCGGAAAGGGGCGAGAACTTGCATTTACTCAAGGAGGTGACCTGTCGATTCACCATTGGACCCTTGGCAGCCTGTTTATTTGACCAGGGCTCCCCACACCCTGGGAGGCAGTGTGGTGTAATGGTTAGGAACGCAGGCTCCAAGAACCAGGCTGCTGGGCTCAAAACCTAGCTTTGGTACTTATTGGCTGAGTGATCTTGGTCATTAAACTTACCTGTGCCTCAGCTTCCTGATCTGTAAACCAGGGATAACAGTAGTCCCCACCTCCAAAAGCTCCTTGGAGGATTAAATAAGTTAATGAGTCCAAGTGTTAAAACACTTAGTGCAGTACCTGGCACCTAAGAGGCACTAAACATGTATTAAAATTGTTATATTCTATAAGATCTGAATAACCTAATAATCCCAATTCAATAAACATGTTCAGGTTTTGTTCTGTGCCAGGAGGAGCATGTGGATGGGAGATTCCAGATGAACAAGTCATGGATTTGGCCCCCAGGCTGCTTGCAAAATCCTTTTAATGGGAACATCATGAAGAAATGATGGACCGGACCCAGCCTTGGGCTTGGAGAGGAGCAGACCCCTGTGAAGGCCAAGGGCAGACATCCAAGCTGCAGCTACCCACATTATACAGATGGGAAGACGGAGGCCCTGCCTGAGAATTGTCTACAGCTACCGGCGATCAATTGTATTTTCCAACGGTGGTGGCAACTACACCTCCCATTCCACACGCATTTCTAGAACCTCACCATTTTCCCATCAAGAGGCGGAACCTAATCTCCCTCCTCTTGGATCTGGGCAGGGCTCCCAACTTGCTCAGAAGGAACAGAAAACTACAGAAGTGATGCTGTGTGATTTCTGAGGCCAGGTTGGAAAATGCTGGGGCTGGGAGGTGAGGTGGGCTCCCGCCTTTGAAGCTGGGACATTTGCCTTTGGGGCCCTGAGCCGACATCTGAGAAACCTGAGGTTGCCATGCTGTGGGGAAGCCCAGGTCACAAGGAGAGGACACGTGCAGGTTCTCTGGCTGACAGCAGCAGCCGAGCTCCTTGCCAACAGCCAGACATACGAGTGTAGATGCTTCCAGATGATTCCAGTCCCTGGCTGCTGAGTCACTCACAGCCTTTGAGTTTTCCGAACCGAGTCTTCAGACATTGGGGAACAGGCTTCCAAAATCCCAAACCACAGAATCTGTGAGTATATTAACATGGTTATTTTAAGCCACTGAGTGTTGGAGTAATTTGTTACGCAGCAGCAGTGGCCAGAACACTGCCCTCAGACTTTCTGCTAGGACTCATGCTTTTAAGACTCTCAATGCTGCCTGCAGAGATAGTGGAGGAAGAAAGTATGTGGACGGCACAGTTCCAAAACTTTGTTTCTCCATGAGCTTACAGAATTCACAGGGATCAAAGATGTTACAGCTAGAAGAGTTTCTAGAGCTGTCATGTATCGGGAAGAAAAACTTTCTTCTTCCCTTCTAGGTTTTTTGGGCTGGTCTAATGATTAAATCAACATGAACCAGAGCAGCAGGAGAAAAATTTAATTTCATTTGTACAGGAGTTCATGAATATATGAGACTCAGAGAAGTGACCAAAGCAGGCAGCTTTTATGCCTTCTAGACAAAGATACAATACATTTGGGAAGAACTGACAAGACAAAAGAGCTTGGGCTTGGGACAGTAAATTAGTGAAGTAACAAGGTTTGTTTATGTAGCCTTCTGCCCCCTAAACTCTGTATCTCTAGTGATAAGGATGTCTCTCTACCTTCTTGTACAGGGAGGGACCTTTCACGTGGGAGGTTTATTTCCTGCTTTCAGGGGGACAAAGGAAGGTCAGAGTGCCTTTCTTGTACCAACTGTTTAAGTAGATTTAATTCAAAATGGCAGGCTTTGCGGTGACACATTCTGGTCTCCTTCACAGGCTCGCCAGCCGGAGGGTACCACCGCCAGCACCGCCAGCAGAAAGGGCCCAGGAAGGCGATGAAGCCTCCCTCACCTGCCCTCACTGATCTTCTGTTGAGGGCTGTGGATCACAGTGGCTCGTGCAGATGAAAATGCCAACTGAATACTGGAGCAATGAAAAATCCACCCGAGGGATGACAGTCCCCATGAAGAAGAGAGGAACTCTTCATTTGGTTGGCAAGATACTTCCCAACATTTTCTAGCCTCTGTCATTCATTTACTATCTGATACTTGCCCAGAATCCCATATTTAATGTCTATTCTCTTGTTCAGTCCTCACAATCAGGTAGGAAGCAGTTTGTCAACTTCATTTGAGAGATGTAGAAACTGAGGCTCAAAGACTAACCCAAGAGTGCAAGTAGCCAACCAATGGCTTGGATTTAAACCTGTGCCTTCTGATTCCAAATTCAGGTCTTGTTATTCTTCTCTGAAAAGAATCCCTGCTCTAGAGCAAAAAAAAAAAATTTTTTTTTTAAATTTTAAAAATGTCTTTGTTTGAAGGTTGTCAGGCAAGTGCTTGTTAAGGTGTGATGCTTCTCACTTTGCCAGGCCAGCCCTAAGTCCTAGAATTCGGTCCTTCATTTGTACAAGGAAGTTAGTTCTCTCCTCTGAGTGCTGGCTTTGTGTGGATGTGAGATGAAACCAGTGGTGAATTAGAAGCATTTGCTGCTATCCATGGTGCAGGTACTCCCTCCCCCTTGACTTCAAGCCACCAAGTGGATGTTGACCTTGGAGTTGAGAAGTGACGTGTACCTTCTGCTCTCGTGAGCGGGTACTGGTCAGCTCCACCAGTGGATGAAACTAAGCAATTACAGGCTTGTTGTAAATCTCTGTTTTTCCCAAAGCAATCAAACACCCTCCACTCAAAAATTTCAAGTTTTCAAAGACAGAGAGCAAAACGGTACAATTATTCCTGAAGTCAGCAGGACAGGGCTATTCCTGAAGATGCTGTCTGTAAGATGCTGCGGTCCTAGAGTGGTGCGCAGCTCTCAGCTCCAAAGAACTCCTGTGTCTTTCACCAGCAGCCCAACCCCAACGATACGGGCACCGAAGGCTGATGGCTCGGCACGGCACGGCCACCTTGCTCGCGCTGGGATAGGGGTGGAGGGCAGTATTGCAGGGCAGGGTAGGAAGAGAGAAGCCCTGGAGCCCAGAGGGTCCCCCTGGCTTTCACCCTTCTGGGATGTGGATAAAACACTGAAGGGAGGAAGGGGTGCTCAGTGAATGCTAGGACCACTCCCCTGAGGCATGACTCTCTAAGAGGTGGGAATGCCCAGTCCTTCCCTCACTGCCTGTCTCCCCAGTGGCCCCTCCCCTACCCCTAGGTTTTGGTAGCATGTCCTGCTATTCCCACGGGAGAGCGGATGGAGTGAGATGGGTGGGGGCCTCACAGGGGAGATCTGGTCTAGATGGAGACAGAGATCTGAGGGGCACTGGTGTGCAGGAGGCAGCTGACACCCAGAGAGTGGGGGAGAGGCCCAGCGTGAGGATGGAGAGTTGGTGGAATTTGTCCGCGTTCTGTAGGAATCGGCAGCTGGCCCTGAGTACAGGCAGGCCGTCAGGATGAACCTGAGGGTCTCTGATTTGGTTCGTGCCCTTCTCCCTCCCAATCTCCACCCATTTCCATAGACACACTGAACTCCCTGCAGTCCCTTCAATGAACACCCAGACTTCTCACACTGTGTCACTGTCCTCTTCCAGGACACGTGCTACCCCCTCCTCTGTTCTTCCCATGTCACTCCTGCTGGTCATTAGAGACCCACCCAGGTTTCATCTCCCAAAGAACCCTTTTCTGGCCGCAGCCTCTCACTTCAACACGCACACACATGCACACACACACGCGCGCCAGCCCACCGTCAGAGCTCCTGTGGCCAGTTAAGGCCCTTCACCCTCTCAGCCCCCATTTCCTCATCTGTAGATGAGGTGATGGATAAGCACTTGGGCTATTCTGGAGTTCCGGAGAAGCACCTGCCACAAGCCGGTGCCCACACTGGTGCCAAGCAACCACACAGCATCTTCATTCTAGTCCGAGTAGAAGCACCTCGGGTCAGGACAATTTATTTGCAGGCACTTACAATGCAAGCCGGCCTACAGTGGCTCGCATTCTATGCTGACATTTTCAATAGAGCCAGCTTAATGGAGAAAAATGACTTTATTCCCTAAACAAGACAGACTTTGGTCAGATTTGGGGTGGGTGACGAAGGATCTTTTATTTACATGTCACATTTTTCTAATTCAGAGGAATTTAAGCATCCTTTTGGCCTTGCTTTCCATTTCCTATCCATCCCGTTAATAAAGATTAATGAAAGGACTAGAATCTATTGAGAAAAACAAATCAAAATGACAATTTTCAGTCCTCTCACCTGGAAACGTGGCATGCCCAGTTTGGGCATCTCATAAAATTCCATCCCGTTAAAACTGTGGTTATTAGGCAATTAATTCTTAGTTTTAGTTCTGCTTACTCTCTGGAGATGCTGTTTTCCAAAAGCATAAATGTGACAGGAAATTTCTTCACTCCGTCTATCCCTAAGTAGTTTAAATATTATTTCATAATTGCAAATGGGCTTTTCCCTTCTTGTGCAGGCAGGCTGTGGCTGGTCTTCTTATCTGCAGTGTGGGGGTGACAATATGCTTATGTCCAGGGGGACAGAGAAGAACAAGTAAGTTCACGGATGGGCGAACTCGTTCCAAACTGCAAAATGCGAATGTGAGGAGGCAGCGTGGCCGTGTGTCCTGGACAGGCTTCCAGCCCTGGGAGGTCCAGCGCCCTTTTGACATTTGATGGGAGAGTGAGGTGACATTCAGACGGGACTGTGGGAGGAGGCAGGTCCTAAGCTGCAGCCCCCATGAGTAAGTACAGTTGAAGAATCTGAAATAGAAATGCTTACACAAGACCACGGTTTCTCCATGTTCTTGGTTTCTCCTTTCCTTTCACAATGTGTTCCAACAAAGGCCCCTTTACCCTCTACTAGGGGAGAGTCCCGTGCCTCAACTTCAAAATTTGAGGAATTTGCACAGTCATCTCACGAAGTTTCCTCGTGAACGCTCTGCCCACGGGGGTTCTGCAGAAAGGGCAGAGCTCATTACTTAAAGCATTGAAGAGGCAGACGATTTAAAGTATTGATCTTTGTGTATTTCAACAAATGTTTTAATCTGACTAGTGTCAAGAACTCACTTAGATGAGACCAAGTATTTATTGATCAGTTACTTTCTGCTAGGTCTTACGATGGGAGAATAGAGTTGTTTAAAGCTCCAAACCACTGTAGAAATACAAAATCTGACATACGAATAGTGTTTTTACAGATCATTCTGCAAATGCCCATCAGTTTTATATTCTCCCAGGCTCCCAGTGGGACAGGCAAGTCTGTGCTCTTTTGTAGAAACCGAAACACAAAGAGAAGATTTGACTTGCCTGGGGATACACACAAACCGTTTAGCATCCTAGTCCAAGGCAACTCCCCTGGGTCCCTTCAGGATTTCCCTCAAGCCATAGGTTGTATTCCTAGGAAGCAGGGGCCTAGAATTTAGAATGCTTGGGGATGACACATGAACGGATACAAAGAAGGATGAGGTCCGGGAGATCTCAACCAGGGATGGTACAAAAAGCGCATGACCAGACGACGGTCTAGGGAGGGAACATATGGATGGCAGTGAGCACAGCGCCACTGGACACGGCTCTGGGCAAGGCCACCCTCGAGACCGGTCAGAGGGTGGCCTTCTACACGGACCCAGCCTTTGTCTTACATTACATACCAGATGCTCTCAGACATCCAAATGTCTTCCCCCAAACCAAGAACTTTGGACAAACTCACCTGAGATACTGGAAGGTCAAGGGGGCAGCTGATGCTTCTGGTCAGGGAATGTGGTCCTGGCTGCCTGGCAAGGCCAAAGATGTGCCATAGTGTTTGCTTCCCCGTCCAGGCTTCACAGACACTGGGGTCACAGTCTGACTGCTCAGCACTGAAGAATCCATTGTCAAGAGCCACGGTAGACCTGTCAGAAGCAAGCCATCCATAAGATCACAAAAGGAGTAATATTATAAAATTATAAAAAGGAGTAAGATTATAAAATCATGGATTGATAAGTAGAGCAAAAATAGAGCTAATGAATAGCCTACACAGTTTTCAACTAATTCTTCCTTCATGTGCATAAAAGCAAACCCCTGGGTGGACTCCTTCTGGTACCCACGCCCCGCAGCATCCGACGCACTCCCATCTGTGCTGGTGCCTGCAGCGGCATCTTGGCGTGAGTAATCGTTATTTTCTCTATTTAAGTGATGAGGAAATTGCAGCTCAGGAGAAGTTACTGCTTGACCCAAGTGTGGCGGTGGTGGTGGTGGTGATCGAGATTTTGAATCCAAAGCCTGGGCTCGTTGCACCACATTAGGGGTCATGCCATGGCACTTCATGGAACTCAGAGAATCTACCAGTGTCATTTGGGGATGCTTTGGTGGAGAAAGGGAGCTCCTGGAGTGCCATCACCCTAACCCGGGTTCAACCATAGCAGATTTAGTTTTAATTTATTTTATACAGTGGATTTAATATACAGTTTCACTTGAGTCCAAGATTCTGGGCATATGAAGGTGCTGAAATTCATGATTCTCCAGCTTTTAATCTAACATTGCCACGTGAATAAGCCTGAGGATCTCAGATAATTTGGGGGGATGGGAGCGGATAATTAGGTTTGTTTATTTATTTATTTAAATGGAGGTACTGGGGATTGAACCCAGGACCTCGTGCATGCTAAGCACGTGCTTTACCACTGAGCTATACCCTCCCCCTAGATTATTTTTTTTATATCCACTTGATCCTAGAGTGGTTGGAACTTGGGACTGATCTTCGTAGATGTCCCTTCGGTAACCTGAGCTTCTATCATTCATGGCAAACCAGACTGGGTTGGTGCCCTGGTTGGAGCACTGAATCTTTGTGTGACCTTGAGCAAGTCACTTCCTCTCTCTGACCTCAGTCCTTATCTGTCCGATGAGGACATTGGACTAGATCAGCCTCCCGCCCTGACATTGCGGGGAAAGCTTGTGGGAGGCACAGAGAACCTTGCAGTCTTCCAAGATAAAGCATCCATGCTTACTGGCTGGTGGCCTGCCAGTAGGGTTGCCAGATTTAGCAAGTAGAAGTACAGGCTACTGAGTGAGATGTGAATTTCATACATACAGCAAATACTTTTTTTGTATAAGTATATTCCTTGCAATGTTTGGGATAATTATACTCAAAAAAGTATTTGTTGTATATCTGAAATTCAAATTTATCTGAGTGGGTACTTTATTTGGTAACCCTACCTCAGAGGTATACTGTCCTCCCTAATCCTTTAGCGAAGAATTGAAACAACTGAATAAGCGAATGACTAAAAAAAAATTTTTTTTTAAAGAGAAAAAAGAAACTTGTTACTTTTTGGTCCTGGTGAAGTCTTCCTTCTTGATTTTTCAACTTGGGACATCAAAGCACCCAAAATATTAAATGGACAAGGTAAAAACAATACTAGTTCTAGTTTTTCTTTTCATTTAATATTGTTTGTGTTGAGGAAACACAATTCTGTGCCCGTGTATCACACTTTGTGTTTGCCTTGGGGAGATTATCCCCCCATATCTGATGATTGAACAAAGGGCTCTTGACTTGAATGCGCCCCTCTTCTCCCTGCCTTAAACATGTCCTTTCGACCAAAACCCACACTGCCATTACAAGGAATTCTGCTGGCTGTCTGGGTTTCCTTCAAACCTTATTATTCGTGTTTGAATACAAGCACACACAATCCAAACTTGCACTTTTTGCTTTTCAGCCAGTGATTGCATGTGGCTGGTGGTTTGGTGATTGTGAAATAGTCTTGAAATATCAGTGAGGAAAGTGTTCCTCCTGCCTTTGTGGCCCAACTCCCTGCAGGAACTTCAGGTTTCTCTCTGCCTCCTGGGGCAGGAGGAAGCACCGACTTGGGGTGGCCCGGGGCCAGGGAAGCAAAGAGGCTGGCAGGACCGGGCTCTCTGTGTCCATCCGTGCATGTGCTCCAAACAGCTTTTCCGATGTCCTTTGCAAACATTATTTGGTCCTGTTGGGAAACTGTTTGCATCCTGGATAGAACCGGTGTCACACCTGGGCACTGCCAAGCTCGTGGGTGGGGAGGGAGGGAGAGAGGGACTAGCTGAGTGTCCCAGCTGGAGGATGGCCCTCCACCCCGACCCTCTGCGTTCTGGACTTCGTCGTCCAGATTTGAATAAAGAGGAGGTGTGCAGAAGGAGGCACCGTGCCTGTGAATCTGGGGGCTTGCATCTTCCTCCTGCTGGACCTTGAGTCTCAGGGTCCATCAGCCATTGATTGTTGGTTGAGCTGATCTCTAAGAGACATTCCAGTCCTGCCTTTCTCACTCACTTACCCATTCATCCATTCATTGTGCAACAGTTTGTTCCTCTGAACAGTTCTGGAGATAGAAAATTCTGCAGCTTGCGGGGAACAGCAACAGACTAGAGACTATACTTTTTCCCATTTGTGTTCACCCAGGGAGACTCTGTGAAATCAAGGTAAGCATCAGAACACAGAGGCATCACCCACTTTCAGTCCACGCTGTCCAGGCAGTAATCCTGATATGCGCTGTGCACCAGGCTCTGCGTAGGGGACAGAGATGAAGCAGGCAGGGTCCCTGCCGTGGGAAGCTCACAGTCCAAGGGGACGGAGGGTCAGGGAAACCGGCAGTCCCCATGAGCTGTGGCTTTTGCAGTGGTGAAGGGAAGGGCAGAGCCCTGCGGGGGAACCGAGGAAGAAGTGGTTCATTTACCTCTGCTGGTTTCTCTTATGGAAGTGACATGGAGGGGGTGGCCCGGACCATTGGGGCAGCAAATAGAGGAAGTATATGCAATCAAAAATAGAGGAGCGAGGAGGAAATAAAAGTTCGCATCTAACAGAAGCACAGAGGGAACTGACAAGGACCAGGGATGAGAGAGTAACTTTCCCCGGTGCTTTTGAAGTCGGGATAGTTCTCCAATGCAGAACAGGGCCCAGCGAACAGACGTGGCTCCTCGGTCAAAAGGTGACGCTTGCTGGATGTCAAAGGCAAAGCACTGGGAGCTCCTGAATCCCTGGGAAAGGGCCTCGGGGCTTCCCATGGGAGGCGGGGGAGGCTGCTCTCGGAGGTTTTGTGTTCCTCTTCAGGCCACCTGGTTTGGCCACTGCCGCAGATGGGGACAGGCTGGGCCCATGAAGGCCCTCTGCTCCTGGGCTCTCCGCCGATGTGCGAGAACTCCCATCCCAAAGGGCCCCTGCTGTGTCCAGGCTGCAGCAGTCCACGTGGAGAGCACGGGCTGCCCCAGGGATGAAGAGCCGTCCTGCTGTCCTGACACAGGGCTTCCAGAGGCCTGCCGTCACGGAGTGCGCGTGGGGTCTGCGACCGGCCCTCATTTCCTCCCACCGAGTGCTCTCCGGTCGAATTTCCAAGTCCTTATCCACAAGCCCGGACTCTTCTCCTGCACCCGTTCCTCACCTGTGACACACAGTCCCTGGCACATTGTAGGCTGCCAATAAATATTCAAGAGTATGTCAATTATATCTCAATTTTTTAAAAAAGTGAAGATGAAGCCTTCACTTGAATTAGGGTGGCCCCTAGCCCAGGAACTGGTATCTTTAGAAAAGAAAGGAGAGGGAGGTTGAACACAGAGACACAGAAACAGAGACATGCAGAAAGGGGAGAAGAGAAAGCCATTCGGTGTCAGAGGCAGAGACTGGATGGCTACAGCTTCAGGCTGAAGAACGCCAAGGACTGCCTGCAGCCGCTAGGAGCTCGGGAGAGGCGGGAGCAAGGCTTCAGAGGTAGCCTGGCAAAAATGAACGAATGAATGAATGAATGAATGAATGCAGACCCAGTGGCTGACTAAATACTGAATGGCCTGGATGACTGAATGGAGCAAATGCAGAAAACGATCACAGGCCAGGATAACGGACGGCTCTCTGAGCTGGCATTAGAGCTGGAACCTTAGAATCTCAGGGCAGCCGCTGCTCCCTTCTCCAGGCCTGGAAACCAGAGAGACATCCCGGTCGGAAGGAGCACCTGTGCAAAGCGATGGAGGTGCTAAGTCAGAAAGTCAGTTTAGGAAATGCCAAGCTAGCACTTAGGTTGAAGTAAAATATGTGGCAAGAGAGGTTGGCTGAGGACAAATCACGAGGGTGTGCAACAGTGTTTGGACTTGATCTTGTCAGCAAAGGGAAACTACATCAATTACAGTGCAGGAACTTTATTTCCATTGGAGCTCAAGAATCTCCTTCTGGAAGCCTTTTATAGTTTATCTGGAATACTCTGAATTGCCTCTAGTAGTTATTTAAGTCATCCCTGAACAATGCTGTATTTCTGCGGACCACTCCTAGGCTTCTGAACCCGGGTGGGCCCTTAACTCAATATAGTGTCCTCAGCAGAAGATACTATGAGGACACACGGGGAAGAAGCCATGTGACGACAGAGGCGGAGACTGGAGTGAGCCAGCGACAAGCCAAGGGGAGCGGAGGATTGTGGGCCCTCCCCACAAGCTGCCAGGGAGAGGCAAGGAAGGATTCTCACCAGAGGCCAGAGGGTCTCGGCCCTGCTGACACTTGAATAGCCTTCTTGCCTCCAAAGAATACACCCCCATCGTTAAAGTCGCCCAGATTGTGGGCCTTCGTGAGAGCAGCCCGAGGTAATTACTGCAGGTGCACACTGCTGGGACCGAGGGACGGAGGGTCTTTCCATCCTGCCTTCCTGTCTCAGGGGCCATGCTCCTGCCCGTAGTAGACAGACGTGGACTGCCTCTCCTGGCAGCGAGGTCCAGGGGTCTCCTTCCAAGGACCCTTCTGAAGTATCTGCGGCACGTTGCTAGGTGTCCCACGGTGCTCAATAATGCTTTGTTTGAGCCAGACTTTAAATTATGGTTGAAGCTTCACAGAACAACATTGAGGGGAATTCAAAACATGGAAAATATTCATCGCATCCCTCCCTCATAAAACTTCCCATTTTCCACGGCCCCTGCCAGAACTCTGACATTTGCATACACGTGTATGTGTTTGCAGCCTTTGTGCACACCCGTGCTTGGGAACTGCCCTCCTCCCCCTCCCCCAGCATCACATCATCTTACCTTGTCGGCCTGATATCCTATCTGATCGTTATACCACAATCCTCTCACCATTTCATTCTTGTTGGTCATTAATTTAAGTTAATATTTCTAAATCCATTTAGATAACGTTGCAAAGAAATCTTTGTGTTTATAATTCATTTTCCAGTTTTACTGAGAAATAGTTGACATTATCACTGGATGAGTTCAAGGCATGTGGCATGATGGTCTGAGTTACATCTGTCGTGAAATGAGTATCCCAGTAGGTTCAGCGAACATCCATTTTCTCATCTAGATACCATAAAAATTGATGTGTTCACAAGTTTCGCTTCTTTTGGATTATTTCCTTTGGGTAAATTTCTACGATCCACGCAGTGGATATCGTAGAAAGAGTTCACTATAGTGTTAGAGATTTTGTTACCTATTATTATATCGTTTTCTAAAAGAACAGAACCAAAATACACTGCCATCAGAAAATACGTATCAGTGGTGTTTTTTACATTTTCGTTTTCTGAGGTTGAAAATGTGCTTATTTCCTCGGTGGCACTGTCCCTGTGTTACCTGATGTTTACTCATTACTCGACGGGTCCTAATTGTATTGACTCTCGGCAGACATCATAGACGTTACAGGAAACCATCTGTGCCAGCGTTTTAGAAATGATAGTTCTAGCCCTTTTCCTCTAATGGTATTTGTTTTCATTGACGAGAGTTGCATTTTATTAAAGAGAAGTTATTGTTATAGAGTTGAATTTTTTATTCCTTTGGAAGTGATACTTTTATTTGCTATTTGTCATGTAAACCTTCCTCCAAAATTGTGATTAGAGATCCTGTTTTACTTCTGTTATTTCTATGGTTCATTCTAATACTTTCCTTTTTAATCCATTTGGGGTTTATTTTTTCATATCATATAAGGTGTAATCTCAATTAATTTATCTTCAAATTCCAATCCAGTTACATAAAATAACTGATTAAGTAAGAGTTAATTACTCCAACTACTGCTTCCTTGATTGTATACTAAGTAATCCTAGGTACTTTTTTCTGTTATAAAATTTCATGTTCATGTTTTGAGTATTGTAAATCTTTATGATTGCTGCTTTGTAATTTGGTTTAACTGCTAGTACATCTGCTTCTTCTGTTATTGCTCATTTTTCCAGTATTTTCTTTTGTGTATGCATTCCCAAGCATTTATATTTCCTACAAGCTTTAAATTTATTTGGCAAGTTCTAAAAGGAGGCCATTTGATATCTGAGTTGGTGTCCGTTTAAGAGACACAGCCGTTATTGGGTGATCACTGAACTTGAACTCGAGTCATCCCTTCTAAGCAGCGTGGCTGTGTGTGAAGATCTGGGCTTCACACTTAGACTGCGCCTCGGTGTGAAACCAGTCCTGCCACCTGCTAGCTTGTCCAGGTTATTTAGCCACCCTGAACCTTACTCCCCCTCAGCCACACGATAATAAGACTTACCTCAGAGGGGGGTCATTATAAATAATGAAGGAAGGGATGTGAAGCACTCAGCACAATGCCTGTCACAATTTGGGCATTTAATTTTCATTTCCTTTTTATTTTCTCTCAGCCACAGTTTGTAGCTTAATTTCACCCTCTTAAGATTGCCCCCCGTTTTTATGTATTATAGATGGATTCCTTTGCCGCTTTACACTTCCATGACTGTTTCTTGCTAACGCACAAGGATGCTATAGCTCGTTGCCCTTTTATCTTGCACCCCACCATTTTGCAAAGCTCTCGTATCACTGTGGATGGTTCTTTTTCAGGTTTTTTCTGGATTTTTTTGGATAGACACCGTGCTACTCTTGGGCTTACAGTTTCTGCAAGCCATTGCTGTGTTCCTTAAAGGGACGCTAGGGACTGGTGCCCTGAGCCAGGTGGAGGGGTGCCTCTGCCAATAGTCAGGAGCGCCTCTTGGTTTCCTCCCTCAAGGACCTCATTCTTGGGTCGCCACCCTCTGAACCTCTCACAGAGCCGAGCTCTTCCATAGGGAGATTCCAGATCAGAGTTCCCCCTCGGCTCCTCCCACACCATCCTTGGCCGGAACCCAGGAAGCCCGTGGTAGCTTCAGATTGGCAGTCTTTTTTTTTTTTTTTTGACCTCCTGTGGATTTTTCACCTTCTCAGGTGCATGTTTCTAGGCGAACAGGCCCTTCAGGAGCAGAGAACACGTGGGACGGCAGCCGCCCAGGCGCCTGGGACCTGAGCTCTCATCTTGGCTGTGCCGATGCCTGGCTGCTGCACTTCTCTCTCTCTTTCAAAAATGATTCAAGGGTGCTTTATATTACAGGGAAAAATGTGGAAATAAGCATGGGGGGTGGGGAGAAAGAAAACAGGAAAGTAGGGACTGGAAAAAAAACGGAGCTGGGAATGACAAAACCACAAGGACAAACCCCTCTGCACTTGTATTTGACCAAACTTAACCTGGAGCTTCTTAGTAGTCAGAAGACAGAGAGAAATACTCTGAGCAAATTACTTAATCTCTAAATCTCAGTTTCATTGTTGATAAGATGCTAATAAAAACACCTGCATCATAGGACCGTTCTGAGGGTGAAATGAAATAAGGGGCGTGAAACCCTCAAGCAGCGTGTGCAACACATAGAGACTCTGCAAATGCTGAGGTTTTCTGTGACTGATTTCTTCTGGCATTTCTGCTTTGAAGTCGGAAATCAACCAACTTCGGCACCGTGGCTGGTGCTTCCATTGACGCAGCTCTAGAGTCTTCTCCCCCTTCCAACGTGGCAGAGGCTGAGAAATGATGATCTCTAGTAAACTACGTTACCCATCTATTGGGGGAAGTGGAGGAATCAACCTGCTGGCAACAGGCACAATGGCAGGTAAAAACAGCCGTGTTCCTTTGTGTAAAAGCCTTATTCCAACCCATTTCCCAAGATGAACTGGACTCCACTGAACAGAACATGAGAGCTTAAAGGAGCCTCAGAGGCTCATCCAGCACCCCCTCTTTTCAGTCCGGAGAGTTGAATTTGCCAGCATTACTCAGCTAGAATTTGATGCTCAAATTCCAGTTCTTTCTCTTTCCAGTTCCCATTCATGAGAAGGACTCCCGTGGAACTAAAGTAAACAAACAAACAAACAAAAATGCTGATTTAGTTATAGTTTAGGGAAGTGAAAGTCAGTGTGAGTTTGGACCTTCGTTGTTTCACTGTTGTCACTTGCAGCCACGAGTGGAACTGTCCGTCCTTCCTCTTCCCTCTAGTGGCTCCGGGATGTCAGGCTTCAGCTGCCGCGGAGGCGCACTGGACGAGCTCACATCCTCTGGAAACGGTGGCCTTGTGCGATTTCCATGTGGCGTGGAGGAATGCAGGCACGTACAGGACGCTGCTTTCCTCGGTGTTTCCACACTTTTACAGAGGGCGTTGCTCAAGCACGTCTTTGGGCTACTGAGAGCTCACAGAGGGTGCCTCTGAGTGCGCACATGTGCCCCAGAATCTCAGCGGAACCCTAGTTCAATCTGAATCTCAGGCTGAGTTCATCACGCAGGAGTCTGCAGCCGCAACATGGGACGAAAGAAGCCGGGTCCCTCTCCTGCCTGTTGCTAGGAAATTAAAGTCCGCACGCATGGGAGTAAGAAGCAGTCAGATGGTCACGTGACATGATGCAGGAAGGGAATCCAGCTCCCAGCCAGGGGCTAAATCCCTTTTTTTCCAGGCTGACCTGTGCCCAGTGTGTGGCTGGCACTTTGACACGCATCCTCACCTTACCCGCTCGTTAGCCCGGGGAGGTGGGTGGTGTTATCAGTCTCACTTGATTCACGAGGCCACTCAGAGAAGTGGGCTGACAAGCTCAAGGTCGTGGACACAAGCCGACCCAGGTTCCAGGCTCCAAGCCTCGCATTCGTTCCTCAATACCTCTGTCATCTACTCTTGGTGAAAAGATAAGTAAAGAAAACAAACAAACTCAACCCCAAAACGAAATCAGTGATTTCCAAGCAAGCTGCATTTCCTCCAGTCCCTGGTGTGGCCATTCGAGAATGACTTTTGACGTTAGGAAATCGTGTGCCGGGGAGATACTTGCTGATAAGCCTTGGTGCGGTGGTGATTCAACTTGATGATTTTAAAGAATTTATTTCTGAGGCCCCGACCAGCGGAGTTTGTTTATCTGGGGAGTTGTGCTTCCTCTCTTCTCTCTCCTATTTCCCTTTCTGAACCGGTCACTCGGGATGCCCGGCTCCTCGTGCATCTGTGTGCACTTGAGACCTGAAACCCAAGCCGGTGCCACCACCAGCTGCAGAAGCACGCCACTCACAGTCATTTTTGGAAACCAGAAATGACGGGTCCCATAACTGTGATTAGATAAAGCTTGTAATTTGTGTTTGCTGTAGTCAGCGACGTGGTATTTTGGGACAAACAGCCGCTCTATGCTACATATAGCTTGGAATTTGCGGCTTTTGTGTAACCCGCCATTGCACGATCAAGGAGGTAAAGGACAGAGAGGGAGAGAGAAGGGCTGAAGGGACGGCGGCCAGGAAGACAGACAGACAAGAGAACCGGGAGCGCGAGAGCACGAAGGGCCCGCAGGGAATGTGTTGTTGACTTGCCCTCAAGAGGGCCCCAGCCCCCTGCTGTCAGACTCCTGAACAGCACAAGCTTCCTATCCTACACCCTGGAGGCTCGTGACTCCCAGGGAGAGGCTCAGCTGAACCCCAGGCTCACGGAGGAACCATTATGGAGGCCAGAGCATGATTTACGAAGCCCACGTCTTTTTAGTTCGGCTGATAGATACTCTCTGATCCAATGCGTCAGTTCTCAAAGGTCGGCCTCCTTCCCTGTCCCCAGTTCTGGGAACCATGTCCTTGCTTTTCGTCTGAGTCTCGGCTGGATAAAGACCTTCATTCATTCACTAAACACTGGCCTAAGGCCTTCACACGCCGGGCCAGGAAGGCCACTGGGGACACAGAAATAAAGTCAGTCTGAATTCCGGGCCTCTGCACAAAGGCACGGTCAGTTCCATTATATCCTCTTCTCTGAATTTGTACAAAGACGGTGTCTTTGCCTGAACAAAGGAGGTATATCCCCCAGTACCCACTCATCTCTAACCCCAGATAGGAGAGAGAACTGTTGATGTCCTCAGGCACCCGATTTAATTCTGCCTTAACCGCTGTCCTCTTGCGACAGGTTTAAAGACGTGACTGCTTTACGGATGGGAAAGAGGGACGAGGAGACTTGTCTAAAGACATAGAACTGGGTGGTGGCAGACCCAGTGTGGGACTCAGTGCAGCCTGGCCCCTAATCCAGAGCTCTGTCCTCCGGTCCCTTGATTTTAGGACAGCCAGATTATGACTAGAAGTCATAAATGGAAATTATCCCATTCAATCAATATTTTAATTGATTCCAGGGAACCCAAATATATAGCAGATATAGATCACACCCTTAAAGGGCTTACTATGTGGGAGGTGGTAATCTATGTATAGAAAGTTATGCCAAAATGTTGAAAATCCCAAATGATCCCCAAAAGGGAGCAGAGAGAACTTAGTATCTGGGTAGTGAGAGATCACTTTCCGCAGGGAGCAGGTATTTGAGCTGACTCTTGGAAGGATATGGACAGAGAGGCGGCTGAGAGAAGAGAGCCAAAGATTTTCATCTGGAGGGTAGCTGGGGTGCTGGGATGGAGGGGAAGGGCTGGGTAGGAACTGGGAAAAGGCACTGTAGAGAAAGGGGTGAGCATAAGCTCAGGGTTAGACGTCTCAAGTGCCTGGCATGTTTGCAGAAGGCCGTTGTTACCCAGAGTGGCAGGGGGAGGAGGATTGGAACAGTGAGGTGAGATGCCCCTTCACGCAACCGTGCGGATCAGCGGAAGCACACTGAGCAGGGAGCGCTCAGGGATGCCTGGGTTTTGACAGCTTTGCACATCTCAAGTGTACCTTCCAGATTCATCTCTGCGCCACATCTCATAGGCATTTGCTCGGGAACAGTGAGTAAGTCAGAGTTCCTGCCCTTGGCTCTCTCTTTACTAAATTTTCAACTCAATTCAAGCTGTTTCCACGGTACCAAACAGCTGAATAAAAGGTGACACAGAGTTGCTTGGGTTGTATCGGGGAGAAAATCTGGATATCTGGAAACACCTGGAGAGTTTGCCATATATATATAAATACTTTGGATCTGAGTGTTTGGTAGTGGGGGACAGAGACAAAGTCTGAATCGCCAGCGTGTCTTTTCGCATTTGGGAAAGGCATTCTTTTGAAGAGAGGAGGACCCTGTCACTCAGAAGCCCCACTTCTGTCTCCAGCCTACTTTCATCTTCCCTGTTTGTTGCAGGTATGACAAGTAGTTCCGCTTGAAATGTTATAGAACTGGACTGGTCATTTCCTGTTGTTGTATCTTGAGGGAGGAAAAAATAGGCCAGCTCCTTTTCTAAAAAATCCAGTTTATTTATTAAATATGAAAAATATTTCTCAAGACCCTTCTTAGTTTGAGGTCCTGTGCATAACCTGAGGTCAGAGGATGACCAGGGTGCAGACTCCACCTTGCAGGAGGTCACTTTTTCATAATTAAGTAATCTCAGCACAGGGTGATTGGAGCTAATAAATGTCAGTGCAGAAGGCTTGAGTGCCCAGATGACAATGCTATCAACAGGGGAAAAGGAAAAAGGCCAGGGAAAAATCAGGTGAGGCAGTAAGTGTTTTTTAGGGTATTCAGGGGTAAATAGGAGTTCTCCAGTAGAGAAAAGGGAAGAAGGCATCATGGGCAGAAGAGCACGGGCATGGAGACAGCAGACAGCCAAGAATGTAAGACGTTCAGGTGGCGTCTGGGCAGGGTGCGGGCGCCATGGTGAAAGGTAAGGTCAGGAAGAAGACCAGGGCAACAGCATGGAAGGTGCCATGGCTTACAGAGCTCTGGCCTTGTGCTGTGCTTCACGGGAAGCCCCACAACCTCAAAGCGCCCTGCTCTTATTTCCTACAGCTAAGCACTCACCAGCCCAGGACCTAGCCACCCCACTCCCAGATACACCACCAAGAGACGGAAGTGCTTATGACCACCGCAGACACGTTCTAGAATGTTCAACAGCACCGTTATTCAGAAAAGTCCCAAGCCAGAAACAATCAAATGTCCACCAAGAGAAGAATGGCTACCTAAATTACAATATTTTCACATGCTAGAATACTTCATAGCATAAAAAAATGAACGAAATAATGACACTCGCCAGACATGGATGAATCTCACAGTCATTACGTTGAGCAAAAGAAGCCATTTATATGGAATTTCATTTATATGAAGTCCAAGAACAAGAGGCTTAATCTGTAGAGGTGGAAGTCCGAACAGTGGTCACGGGGGTGAGTACTGACGGCGAGAGGGCATAAGAGAGCCTTCTAGGGTGCTGGGAAGTGTTCTGTGTCTTGATCGGGTGGTACTCATGTGCGTATATGCGAATGTAAATATTCAACAGGCTCCACTCTGAGATTAGTATACTTTATTGAATATTTCAACTCAATGAAAAAGTAAACCAAAACAAAACTAACAAAAATTTAAAATAAGCCTCTCTAAATAGAATTTTAGAAATCTGGTGGTAATATATGCCATGACGAACCAATCCTCTTCCAAGAAGTCCCTTTCCTTGTGACCAGCGCTTCTGTCACCAGGTGATGTGTAGCTTCCATGGGAGTTTGATAGAGACAAGGTGCCCTGTAGCTGGTGAGAACAAAAAAGGCAGCAACTGAACACAAAGGCAGCAAAGTGAAGCGTACACTTGGTAAATTACGCTCAGAACCTCACCCTCTCCGCCTCTTGAGTGACCAAACTCCACGTGTTACGGGCATCCTCCTTACTACACGTTCATCTCTCCGCCCGTACCAGTTCTCCCACAGTCTGTAAGGATGAACTGAAGTCTCTTTTCTCTTAAAAAACAAAATCCCCCTTGGGCCCTGCCTTCTTTCCAGCTTTCTCGCTCACCTCCCTCTTCTCTCCTAAAGCCAACTTTCAAAAGTGCTTTTTCCAACTCACTGTCTCACATGTCATTCCTTCTTCAAATCCATGGATTCTTTTCCCCCCTTAGCTCTGAAGTCTCATCTCACTTGGCCTCTCAGTTGCCTTGGACATTGGTGATAACTTCCTGGAGCTGAAAATCTCTCTTTCTTGACTTTTGTAAGAGCCGTCTTTCCTGGTGAGCAGAACGTGGTTATCGTCTCCACCTCCGTGAAGGCTTGTGCTGGAAAGAATAACTGGGAAACCAAAGCGTATTGCAGCGAAGGCCGGCTGGACCACCTCCTGGGGTACCAATCCTTCGCGGGCCAAATTTCCTGGGAGTGAATTGGAAACGCGGAGCCAGTTTATTTAGAAACTCTGTGAAACACTTTACATAACTGGCAAAATGTAAATCAGTCCCTCTCGCACCCAAGTACAAAATGCCTTTGAGTGGGAGGTAAAAAAAAAAAAGAAAGAAAGAAAGAAAGAAGTGCTTTGCCAGCAATTGCCGGGTTCAGCTGCATATTTTTGTGACATGCTCGGGCAAGAGCTGTCAGCTGAAGACGAAGAGTATGTTGACGTGGTGTTCTTAAGTCAGTGATTCATTTCACTATCTAATTTTAAACCCTTTATTAGTCCTCCCAAGAAGTTAGTTTGATTCAGAAAATCACAAAAGACAACGGAAGGGAGGGTCTGAACCACAGAAAAATGAGATTTTTTTTTTTTTAAAGAACATTCAATCTCCTTTGCCCATGGGAGGGAATGATCAGAAGAACCTGTTTCTGAATATAACTTGTATTAAGAGAAAATAATTTTCTCATCATTTCCATTAAATAAACATTAAACATGTATTTAAAGAATATTGTTTGAAGGTGTCACAAATTAAGATCCTGCCAGCTCCCACCCATCACCCCAGAAGATGGATTAACTGTGAGCCAACCTTGCAATGAGGTGAGAGAAATCATGCTGAGAATGTGGGAGGAGGAAAGAGACTTGCTCTATTCAGACTAGAAGGACACTGTGACTGGTACAAAGGCCAAGCAAAATCAAGTTTGTGGAAAACAGGCTTGAGAGGAGTGTTTCTTAACCTTCATTGCACTTTGGAATCACCTGAGCAGACTTAAAGATGTTGATGACCTGGGTCCCACGGCCAGATCCAAATGTAATTGGTCCAGGGCATGGACTGGAGTGTGGGACCTTGTACCACCTCCCCAGCTGATTATAACGTGCGGCCAGGTGGAGGGCCGCTGCTTTAGGGAAAGGTTCAGCTGCCGGGAGCCGGCCTTCTCCAGAGAGGAGCCAGAGCGGCGGTTCTCAAAGTGTGTTCCCTGGACCAGCAGCATCAGCCTCACCCGGGAACCTGTCAGAGATGCAAGTCCGTGGGCTCCACCCCAGACCTACTGGGTCAGAAGCTCTCAGGGTGGGGACGCCCAGTGATCTGTATTTCTCAGGTGCTCCAGGTGATCCTGATGCACTAAGTCTGAGATCTAAGCAAAGGTGGCCTTGAAGGGGGGCTGGGGAGGAAAGCGGTGTAACGGTGAACCAAGAGAGTGAGGCAGAGTCCAGGGGAGGGGCACAGACGGCCACCTGGAAGGACCTTCTCTAAGGAGGGACTAAGAAGGGGAGCACCTGAGGGAAACAAAGGAAAGATGCAGAGTCTGGACTTAGGCACAGAGTGATGCCCAACAGGTCCTCTTCCCAGCCTGGGGCCCTGCCGTTGCCTCTTGGTCCCACGTTGCTGGCACAGTGTGGTTTTCCCAGCAAAGTGGCCAATTGAGGATGTGACGCGAGGGCGCCTCTCCCCTTTGTGCAGGGGCTCGGGCTGCTGCAGTAGTCGGAGAAACGAGGCTGGGGTTTCCCCTCGTAGTGGAAACGGCCGGACCCCGTTCCTGGCCGGCAGGGTGTTGCTTCTGGCCGCCTTTCACTTCTGCTTTCCTTTCTGACTCACGCCCAGCCCAGGGGCTCTGGGGACGGTTGTCTCTTTCCCTGGAAGAGTCAGAGCCGGGGAATGACTGCCCTTCTGGGGAGCTCAGGGGAAGCCGACTCTGCAGCAGAGGGGATGAGTTGCTTAGCTTATTCGTTTTAGTTCCAGTTAGCAAATATTTTCAGCATGTCTGCTCTGAGCGGGGCCCTGGGCCAGCCACTGGGGACGCAGAGAGGATGCAGAGCTGGCTCCTGGGATGCTCTCATTCAGGTGGAAAGGATTTGCTAGTGGAGGAGAAAAATCCACAGATCAATGTCCTCTGCCTGAGAGGTGTTATAATTAGAGTGATCTTTTAGGTTTACATCCAGATAGCAAAAGTGTGAGCTACTAACAGTGGCTCCAGGACAACAGGTGTGAACTGGGACTGTCCTGGGAGGTAAGGCCATGCTAGCCACACTACACCGGGTGGCATCACTAGTTGATAGCGTTGGTTGGCTCTCTACAACTTGGGGCTAGACCCCACTTGGCATGCTGTCCCTCTGTGGCTCCCCTGTATATACCATGCTCCCCCCGATGCCAGCTCCCAGAATCAGCTCCAGCCCGCAGAGTGCCACGTCACTGCAACGAGGACCCAGCCATGGCTCTGACATTCAGATATAATGGCCACAGTCCCCAGCTCTGCTCGCTATCCTACTGTGCAGTGTTGGACAGGGTCCAGGCTTCTTCGATCCTCACTGTCTCCTCTATAAAATGGTACTCCGATCTTACAGAGGTTTGTGGGGTCTAAAGAGGCCATTTAGACCTCTTTTAGATGCACATCTTTTCTCCTCTTAAGGTCCAAGTTTAATGCCTGCATTTCCATTACACTATACCCTTTGAATATGTGTAATTGGTCCAGGGTGTCGACTGAAGTGTGGGATCTTGTGCCACCTCCCCAGCTGATGTTTTACTGAACGTGGACATCAATTTTCCCACTCAGTGTCCACCTACAAAGATTATAACTGACCTAAAATGAGTTCTCTCGCTCCAATAAACATTTCTTGAGTGCTAACTCTGTTCCAGGCACCAAACCAGGTGCTGTAACGCATTCAGCCTCTTTTATCTTAAGCCTCACAATAACCTTGTGATGTGGGTAATGCAGGCCGTGCCAGACCCACTTTACAGAAGAGGTGAAACAAATTCCCCAAGGATCATAGCTCAGAAATAGCAAGAACATCTCTGCCTCTAGATGAGGAGCAGCTTAAGGCAAGTATTTAGACCAGGATCACGGAGAGTGAGGCTGGACTCAGGAGGAAACGTGGGGATCTGGGTCCAGGATCAGGAACAGATAAGCAAGGTCATCACACAAGTGCAGGGTCAGATCTTGTCTCTACTTCAAATTTTGATATTTTGTTCATCACGGATTTACTTTGATTTTTTTCAAAGGGACTCGGTTAAAATGTTTTTATCTTTATGCCTGAGTTTCTGGCACTCCCTTACGTTTTGTGCCTGAGGTCAGTGCCTCACTCATCTTAGTCTAGCCCCAGCCCTGTGGGGACATCCCTATGAGTCAGGGTTTGACGTGATATACCACGAAGCCCCTCCCCAGCGCCCCTCTCCCCACCCAGGCCAGTGTGAATTTGTATTAATAAACCACACGTTCAGGTCTCAGGCCCTCTGTGTTCCAGGAACTTGCACAGACTACTCCTCCCCTGCGAGCCCTGAGCAGGACGCCACTCTCTCCTCCCGCCCAGCACCCGCTCGGTACTGCTAGGCACCCAAGGTCTATTGAGTAATGACCCCAAGGCGAGGGTTTGGACTCCAATCCATGTAGCCTTTTGGAGAATAAATGCACACATGTCTGTGGACTTTGTAAAATGCTGATACAAGCTTCTAGATCTTATCTCTCCTGGGTAAAACCCTTCTTGACCTGCTGCCTTCTATTGCCTACCACCTCCATCCCAGCCAGGACCCAGCATGTTAACAGATGTCACAATTAATGTGTGTTGAGCATTTATTATGTCCCGGGCACCATCTAAGATCTTTACATACACTCACCCTGTAGACCCTCAGACCAAGCCTGTCCAGTTACTGTTAACTCTACTTTGTAAATGAGAAAGTTCAGACACAGAGAGCATCGGTCATTCTCGCAAGGTCGTGCAGCTAGTAAGTGGCAGGGCTGCGATCTGAACCCCGGGCAGGCTGGCGGCAGAGACCCACCCACTACCTGCTCCTGGCTCTGCCTGCGCTGGTGGGAGATGGGTCCTTCCGGGACCACTGAGGAGAGCCTGGGAAATTGCCTTGTTTCACTCTGGATTGGGGTAGGTTCACATGACACTAAGCACGCGGGGGGAAACTGAATTCCTCAGTTATGGTGTGGGCTGAATTGTGTCCCTCAAAATTTTGTATTTAGAGGTCCTAACCCCCATTATCTCAGAATGTGACTGTATTTGGAGAGAAGGTCTTTAAAGAGGTAATTAAGTTAAAATGAGTCCATGAGGGTGGGTCCTAGTCCAATATGATGGGTGTCCTTTTAAGAAGAGGAATTCTGGTCACAGACAGGTACAGAGGGAAGACACGTGAGGACACGGAGAAGATGACCAGCCACCAGCCAAGGAGAGAGGCCTCAGAAGAAGCCAGTCCTGCTGACACCTTGATCCTGGCCTTCCAGCCTCTAGAACTGTGCGAAAAGAAATGTCTGCTGTTCAAGCACCCAGGCTGCGGCTCTTTGCAGTGGCAGCTCAAGCGAACCGCTGCATCCCCCAAAGTGAATATCTAAGGCGAGACACAGAGACACCACTCGCCAGCGCTTGGGAAACACGACCTGGGCGGAATCTCGCTGGTACATGGCTTGCCCCCAGCCTCTCTTGTTTGAGCTACTGCCGATGCCCCGCTAAGGAGCAGAGGGAGGAAACTGTCGTATGTGGTCACATTTCTACCTTCTGGTCTCTCTGGAATGCATATTCTCTGCCCCTTTCCTATCCCACCTGTCAAAGGCCTCCCTTCCCTCGGCCTGCATCACTGTGCCATTGGTCAGCCTGCCCCTCCTCCTCCCACCTACTGCATCCAAAGCTTTCAGTTTAATTTTCTGAAAACCCAGCCTTGATCATGTAGGTCATGCTCCTGCTCCAAAACCTTCCATGGCTCCCCATTTCTTGAAGGGAAAAGCCTAGCTCCTCAGCTTGCTCTGATCTATCACAGGTCAGCTCTCAGTGGGACCTGCCACGGCACCCCTTTCCATACCCATCACTGGAATCCAAAGGAAACTACCTGCTGTTTCCCACACGTTCCTCCTGCTTTCCTGCCCCTCTGTTCTTGCTCACCCGGTCCCCTCTGCCTAGCATGTCCTTCTCCCCTTTGCATGTTTAAGTCCTACTGATTTCCCAAGCACAGTTCAAATCCCACCTCCTCCTCAAAGGTTTTGCATCCTACCAACCACTGTCTCTCTCTCTTCTCAAATCCCAACACACCATCTCTCCTGGCTTCTAGGTCCTCTGCACCTTGCATTGTAGGTACTTATGCATTTGCTCCACCCAATCCCTTCCTACATCTGCAGACCTTTGAGAACTTTCTGGAAGGGAGGCAGCGTGGTGGCTTAGGAAGGGGACGGCACATGGAGCTGGTGAACCTGTGTGTTCACTCCTCTCTCAGCCACTTGGTAACCCCAGAGGGACAGGAACACTTACCTCTGCAGCCCTCGTGGTCAGCACACAGGAGTTCCAGAAATAATCAGGGAGCCAAAGGGCAAATCATCTCATCTCGCCGAGTCTTAGTTTCCTCATCAATTAAATAGGAACGAAAATAATAATGATGGTAATAATACAAGCTTACAGGATAATCTTTACGAGGGTTAAAAAGAAATTTCTTTATAAATATTTTTTGAGTTTTCAGCTAGAGAGCGGACATGTCTGTATCCAGAAAACCATTCATTTCCTGTAAAGTCTTAATGCTCCACTAGCTTTCCTAATTTGACCAATAGTAAGTGCATGATGTGCTCAGTTGCTCTGCTAAGTGCTGTCACATGTTCCCCCATTTAATCCTCCCAACGGCCTGAGGAGGGAGGTGCAGATATTGTCACCACGTCACAGAAAACCTGGCTGAGCTGGGTCCGAGCCGCAGACTGAACTGGATGGGGAGGAGGAGCGAGAGACTGAGCCTTGATGGGTTAATCGGACGGTGACTCCAGCTGGGGAGTGAGACGGAGTTCCAGGATTTATCGGGACCACGATTCCCCAGCTGGGCTGGACCCAGTCTTACGTCTCGGCCTTCGTGGGCCTGGCTGGTGACTGTGAGGATTTGGAATTTCTGGGCCTGAGCTGGCAGTGGGCTCCCTGAGCCAGGAGTGGGGTAGCTCTGATGAGTAGATAATTGGGATGCTTCTTTCAGCTGAAGATAAAGTCCAGAGCCTCACTCCAGCCATTATCCTGCCAACCCTAATAGAGCCAGATTGATGGATACAGCGCGGAGGGAGTTTGGAACATTCTTGTGCACACTATATCACACTCAATAAGCGCCCGTGCACAATGTGGGACTTTTATAAGCCATTACAAAATCCATTTTGAAACATCTCTGGGTGCGACAGCCAGCTGCAAAGCATCTGAAGTATCCCTGACATTTGGGCTTTAGGGGAGCTTGTGAGAAGCGAGGACTCCAGAGCAATCGCGCGCGCACACTCGAGCCAAGAGGACTCGATCGTAAGGAAAACAGATGCTCGCGTTACAACCCACTGTACATCTTATACTGTATTTCGGCAAACGCACTAATCCTTCTTGTTAGACAAGAACAGAAACCCCCCAAATGCTTTCCATATGTCCCATTGTCTTCCTGGCCCTTTAATTCTATCTCACAAGCCCCCAATTTAGCAACCTTCATATTCATGCTAAACGTATTACATCAGTTCTAACATTGATATGTTTAATATGAATACAATTAAAGTTGCTTCAACATAATCCTGGTAAGATAAACAGTGTTGCTATTATTATAAACATCCCTGCAAGGTCTCTTGTAAAATATTATCAATACTAATAGAAGCACCCCCCCGCCCCCCAACCCAGATACTCGGACTAAACAATGCCACTGCCTCCCTTCTAATAACACATATGTCCAGTGATTTAAACATCGGTGCATCCAATGTAAACACCATTATAGCTAATGTAAAACAGTTACCCAGCCAGGCAGACCTTCAACCAGAAAGTTACTGAAGAGAAAGAACAGTTTCCTCGGCAAGAATGCATTACAGCCTGCCGGTGACATTTGCAATAGATTACTTAAGCCCGTAAAGAAATGAAAATTGCAGGCCCATTTTGAGCCAGAAATGATGAAATTGGAGAGCACAGGCTGAGAACAGTGTGGCACAGACCGGCTTCTGCCCAGGGTCCGCAGGCCCGGGGTGGCCTGGAAGGCATCCTTCTTGAGTCTTTGTGCAGACGTGGCCTCAGGTACCCGTGTCCTTTCGGTCTTGCATCCTGTCCGTGGTCTCCACCCGTGTGGGCTCGAAGCTGAAGACTGGCTTTGGCAGGGGGTCAGTGCTCACGAGGGCCAGGGCTGGCTGAGCGCGGGCACCTGGGCGCCCTTCTCCCCGCACTGGCCTCGCCTGGCACCACACGGAGCTATGGCTTCTCCTTCAAATTGTGCAGCATTTCCTCCTTTCAGATTACGGAGCAGGCCAGGGCTTTAGGGAGGAGACCTAGTGACGTCTCCAGAGTCAAAGCAGGATTATCAGTGCATTCATCTGATTCCGATCTCCCCTGGAAACTCTAAAATAAACAGATGGACCCCCAGGTGACAAGCCCTGGCCACGTTCACAAGAAGCTCTTGTTCATTCTTGCCTGCTTCCCCCTTTCTATCCAGTTCCATGATTTACTGACTCCTGCCGTCTTTACATCTCCTATTTCTGGAAACGTCTTGGGTGTGGTTCCAAGGATTCCAGAGCTGGGCTCTCTCTCTCTCTCTTTTTAATCCGTCAAGCCCACTCCTGCTAAATACCCCAACTCACTGAGCTATGGCTACGGGCACTTCTGCAGGGTGATGCCAAAAAGCAGCAGCTCAAAACTCCAGCTCTCACCGAGCTGCAAAGGTCTCCATGCTACACTGTGAGCCAGTGTTCCTGACCCCCCACTCCCCTCCGGGCCTCCCGGGGAACTTTCCAAATGTCCCCAGAATTGTAAGGATCCATTATGATTCAGAGAAAGGAAAAGGAAATTGCCCAATTACATCTTCCCCAAATACTTCAATCAAATTTGCCACCTCTCCCTTAAAAATTTTCACAAAAGAATATTCTTTTCTACAGATGACCGAACTTGTCAATGATCACGGAATACCCATTTTCTTGGCGTGACTGTGAGAACAAGCACTTGTATGTGTCCTTCAAAAACACGTGCTTGAGTATTCATCTGGCACTTAGAGTCAGCTCAAGGTTTCTCATCTCGGTACTACTGACATTTGGGGCCAGATAACTCCTTGCTCTGGGGGGCTGTTCTGTGCTTTGTAGGGTGCTTGGCCACGCTCATCAGATGCCAGTAACACCCTCCCCTGACCCCAGCTGTAACAACCAAAAATGTCTCCAGACATGGCCAAGTGTCCCTCAGGAAGCAAAACCTCTGTCTCACACTCAAACACGCACACGCGTGTGCACGCACACACACACATCCACTGAAAACCACCGAGTCAGCTGGGTGAATCAAAGCATCTGACAAATGAAAGCAAACTCAGATGCAAGTTCTTGTCTCCTTACTTACTGCCTGTGTGGTCCTCTTAGGCAAGGAATTTAATCCACCTGAGCCTCAGTTTCCCTATTGATACAGTGAGATCAATGAAATCCATGTACCAGGGGTGTGGGAAAGCACCTACATCTGAGCTATGTAAACCCATGATGTCAAATCCAAGGCACCCGTGATGCTGGTTTGCCTCCCAAACCAAGCATCCTCTCCTTGAAGGAGTCTGTCGAGGCCCAGAGCACAGACAGGGTGTTCTCATTTCTCCAGAGTCTGGAAAGATGGAGAGCTGGAATTCCATTCCAGCTAAACATCATATTATGAATACCGGGCAGCTGTTTCCTAATAAAACCCCAAACCATGTAAACACTAGTATAGTTTTCAATTTGTAGTCAGATTAGATGCCAGGAGTCTTTGGTTCCATTTTTTTTTTTAAGTGAAATCTTTACAGAGGATTTGAAAGCAAGCTATTTTCTGCCTCTCTGGAGAAGTGTAAGTTTTGGAAAGTGGGTCTCCCTGGAATGTTTTAGCTTCAACCAGGGTGGATGAAAAAAAAAAAAAAAGGCAGGTTAAGTCACGTGATAGAATTTCTGGACTCAGATTCATCAGCTCATTTAGGAAGTGCCCTGTGGAATGAAATATGCACAGAAAGGAGGCTTTGTGTCATTCTAAAAGCTATTTTATGTCTTTGGGAAAGCAGGTGGGTGTTTATGTTCGTGCTCTTTTGAGTGTTCTGTTTTAAGCATCAAACACTTGCAAATGTTGTATCGCTAAAGTCACCCCAGGAAAAAAAAATCTTCCTACTGGGGAGGGGAGCATAATTCTCAACTCCCCACATCCTCACGTCTGTGCAGTACAGAGTCCACACCATTACCGTTACTCTTGGTGCCAATAGGAAAGACCCCACATCCACTGAGCATCTCCTGGTGGACTCTGGGCATCCAAAGATGCGCAGGTAAGTTTCCCACTCCAAGGCTGCCTGCAGCCCTGCAGGGACTGAGAAGACTGACCCCGGGGGAGGACGGACCCTGCTCTTCCCCTTTCCTGCAACAAGGAATTAGGTCTCAGGGGGCTGCTTGGAATGGAGAAGTAGTTCTCATTCCTGAAGCTCTCGGGACAGCTGAGCTCTGGGCTCCACTGAGAGCTCAGAGACCAAGGCACAGAGGTTCCTGTCACAGGGGAGCCTGAAACCATACTCCCTGTGCTTGACAGTGCGCTTGTGAATGGTGGGGGGTCTGGAAGAGGGGGTAGGAGGGGGTTGCTGAGCTGACCGTGGGGCTGGCTGGCCCAGGGCCACTGTCCCGCCCAGGGGTGGGGGCTGGCAGAAGGAGCAACCCTGGGGGATCAGGTCACTTCCCGCCCCAGGGCTGGTCTCCTAGAAAGCAAGGGAACACCCAGCAGGGCTCCTCCGTGAGCTCACCTCCCATCCATTCTCAAGCATGCCCGAAATCAGCCCACAGACATCTCTTGAGCACCGTTCTGTGTTTAGATTAAAGGCTTCACGCGGCTGCCTTCTCTTATTCCAACTGGCCCCAGGTCAGGCCTTCAGTTCCTCTAATTCCAGTCACCATCACGATGCAAGGGACTCCTTCATCTGTATCTCTCGCTAAGATCTCCTAGTGCAGCAGCAGGCTGATCTATCCAGCAGACTCCTGGAGAGCTCTGCTGGGAAGCCGGAACCGGTGTCTCCACTGGGAAGCCTCCTCTGACCCTCAGCCAAGGTGGAGGCCCCTCCATTTCCCATCACACTGGGCCTCCCGCTTCTTGCATCCGCCAGCTTGTCCTATGGTCCATCTGTTGGCGCATGTCTCCCGGTGACTGCGAGCACCTAGAGGGCAGGTGCCACGTCTGATTTATTTCTGCCTCTTCTGGGCTTGACCGAGTAGGTGCTCTGTGAATTCTTCTGGGGCGAAGCATCTTCACTGACTGGGGCTCTGGGAAGAGGGCAGTGCCACAGGGAGGGAGCTGACGCTGGCAAGTGAGTACCTGCCAGGGATGAACTTAAGGAACTTTGTGAAATTAAAGTTGTCACATGTGAACACTGACAACTTCCAGCTGCCTGTCCATGACAAGGAGGCTCACAAAACGTGGCCTGCATCCTCTCCCTCCATCCCACTCCTTTTCAAATGCCTCTGGAGCCTACAGGCCCACAGAAGATGAATTATCAAGGAGGCACGGAGCCCAGGGCAGGACAGAGCCTCTCCGATTTAATTTCATGTTCATTACTGCTTAACCACGTCTGCTCATCAGTGCTTTTGGGAAGACATCTCCCGGCCTTGACAGGTGACTGAGAAGGGATGTTAAAACCACAAGCAGGGGAATCAAAAGGTGAAAACACAGAGCTTTGAGCCAGGATGAACAGTCTGCCCCTCGTCTTCCATGTGCCGTGGGTGTGCAGAGCCAGCTAGAGTTGAGGATGAGTGGGGACCCATGGGGCACCTCCGTGCGCGACTGTCCGTGCCTACCTGATCATGACTGACTTTTGAAAGTGATAGCTGCTGCTTCAGCTTGGTCATCCACATCCCATGCAAGTTCCCCTTTTGGCCACGTTTCTCCTGGAACCACACAGCGAAGGAGATTCTGGGAAATCTAGTTCCAGCTGAGTTGGCAGAGCAGAGTGAAGCACACTGCTGTGCTCTTGTAAGATTTTTCTGTCAGCCACATTGGTGGCTGCTGTTTTGGGATGAGGTGATGCATAAGTAAGTGATCAGAAATCTACTTTTTGAGCATGACCTCTGAGCAGGAGTGGTTGGCTGGGTGATTTTAGGATAGCTTCTTCAGCTAGGATGGCCTGATGCACGCCTCAGATCCCTACCCCTGAGGTGGCTAGCCCTGAGAGTGGGCCCATAACCCCTGCGCTTCATTGGCTAGAAGGCCCTTATCTCTGGAAAGTGCTGGACTGAACACAGCCAATGCCTGGTGAACTCAGGGGAAAGCAGGACCCTTCAGTCTCTGTGCTGGGGACTTGGGTGAGCACCAAGTACCTCCAGATCTTAAAGCCAGGTGCCATCCATGAGGGGCATGCTAAGAGGGCTCAAGGGAACGGGGGGCTCCGTGTGTGTCCCCTAGGATGTGAGGCTGGATTTGATCCCCACTGGTGTACAATGCTAGGACTGAGACCCCCTTGCCCGGGGCTAGAGTGGCATGAGGAACCAAGCGCGCCCCTCCCCGACTGCGGGAGTCCACGCTGGAAGCAGTCCTGAGCGGCTTTTGCCCTCGACTCAGCTGCAGTGTTATTATCCTGGACAGGACTTTTTGATTATTAAAATGAGAGCATTCTTGCGAATTAAAGTAACTGGAAGATTTATTATTAAGGAATGCCTGCAAAGGTCGTGGGCTTGATCTATGTTCCATCCATCCTCCCTATCCCCCTAAGGGCTGAGAGAGAACTTCTTAGTGAGGCTTACAAAGGGAGAGTGGTGGGTACGAATAAAACTGTCTTCGCCTTCCACCCACGAGCATCTGCCCAGCAGGGAAGCCAGTTACCCTGTACTGCTTCGGTCAACTTAGCCCAAGGTGGAAGGAACACGCCACTGGTGACTACAAACCATCCAGGTAGGTAATTTGAAACCTCTGAGCCTTAATTTCTCAATGAAGTGTGGATGGTGACAGCGACTGCCTCACGAGGGCCTTCTATGCGTGTTTGCAGCGAGACCACGCCAGGCATTTAGCAGGTGCTCCGCAGGATGAGAACCCAAGGGGCAGCCCGCCCTCCTGCCTGGGCCCGCGGGCTCCCAGCCTAGAGCCTTGCTAAGTTCAGGACAAAAGCCAGGACAGAGCTCAGCGCCCAGCAGTGCTTCTCAGGTTGACTAGGCAGCAACAGATGGCCCCGGGTGCAAATTTAAACAAGCACTGTGTGCCCGCTGCTTGCTCACGTGCTCTGCTCATCAGGGTCTGGGTTTAAACAGCGAAGTCACCCCTTGCTGCTCTGGTCACGGCTCTGGCTGAGCTTTGGTGGACAATGACTGGAAGTGAGAGCATGCCTTCCGGCTGCAGAGGCTCTGTTTACACCAGCCATCCTGGAGGGGGGCACAGGGTCCAAGCGGGAGACCTGGCGCTTCAGGACAAGGCGGCCAGGCTGAGACACAGGCCTCTCCCATCAGCGGGGGGTTCCTGATGGTTCCACTTCTCGGCAGAGTGCTTGGGCGCAGGGTAGGAAAGGGGCAAAGGGTGTGGGCTTTGAATTCCAACTGCCTGGTTCATGCCCCAGCTGTGCTGTGTGATCCTGAACGTGGAACGTAACATTTCTGTGCCTCACTCCCTCTGCCACGGGGGCTCCCGCGAGGGGTAGATGAAACGGCGCCATGAAGTGCCCTCAGTAACGTTCTTCCTTCTCCCACTTTTGTTCTTCGTCTTCCTTCACAATTTTCTGCTGTGCTTCCCTTTTCCTTCCAGAGGCCGAGCTCCCCGCAGACCCCTCTTCTCACTTTCCCCTAATTTGGGCTCCCTTACCTTGATTTTCAGGCCTCACCCTGTCAGCTGCACCCCGCTGGCCCCGCATTGCTGGTGCCCCCTCCCTCCCCACCGCTGCCTCATCCGTCCCTCTCCCTGTTGCTTTCTCTCTGTCCTTCCACCCAGGTCCTCCACCATCTCTCCCCATCTCTGTGTTCATGTGACTCTGCTCATTCCCTTCCGCTTTCAGAGAGCTTTCTGCACCGACACCTTCTCTCCACTCTCCTTGGCCATTTGGCTGCATCTCCAGGGTGTCGCCAGACCGGCCAGTGGCAGAGGCAGGAACAAAGACGGGAAGGAGGGCCAGGTCCACCAGCCCTCTGGGGAGAGAGAAATTGTGTCGGAAGTTGTATCCCTGTGTGCCATTTTAGCCAGACCAGGACCTGCCCTTTGGGAAGATGACTTAACTTGGACAGTGAATCAATTAGTTACACACACAACCACACACACACACACACACACACATGAATACAATACTAATCCTAAAAACCAAACCAAAACAAAATCAGAGCTTCAGCACCCCCACCCCCCAGGCTAGGAAAAATTATCCACGCATTTGGACTCCTCTTCCTCCCTCTTTTTTCCTGCCCACTGGGTTCAGCTGATGTTTTCCTGGAAGTGAGAATGGCCCTTTGCTGAGCATGAGCCAGAGGGCAGGTCATTTAGGAGGGCTGGTGGAGTGGCCAGAGCAATGGCTTCGGTCCCCGATCCTCTTTGCCTGGCACTTACCGTAGAAACGGGCATCCCGCATTTTGACTGCAATGCAGTTGAATCTGCAATCATAGAGACAGAGCTGGTGAGGTCTGCCTCACCACCTGTCTAGCAGGGTGAGAGTCACGTGCTGGAGGGTTAAGCTGGATGACGTACGAGGAAGGCCTGGCATATTACCCGGCACAGAGGAGGACTTCAGAAATGCTAGTTTCCTTTTCCTTAAGTTGTAGACATAATGAGGAATCACAACCCACAAGATCACAGCACCCTCGAGGAGGGAGGGGTCTCCCAGCCAACGCGGACCCCACCTCCAGGGCCGTGGTCCAGAGAGCGGCAGGTGCAGGCCCTGCTTGACCCTCCACTGACGGGGACGCAGGCCCTCCTTCCCACTGCATCTGTGATGAGCTGTCATTGCTAGAAGTGTTTTTCTGTCTCATCACTTCTCTCCAGTCAGACCACCAATCCTCATTAGTTTTCTAGACCCCTGTTAGAAACATTCAGTTTATTCGTCCTCGTGGCAGCCTTTCTGAAGTCTGAGACCACTTTACATGGCTTCTTGTTGTCCCTTCTCCGGAGTAGACATCCCCAGTGTGCTGAATCATATCGTAAATGACTTGATTTCCTGACCCCTCACTTTCTTGGTGTCTGAAAGTTAACATGATCCAAAGGAAATACCAGGCAGAGGCAGAGCTGTGTGTACGACTCTGGCTAAGTCACTTCTCTGTGTCTCAGTTTTTCCATCTGTCCATTGGGCATATCAATGGGATAAACCAAGTACTGAGCACAGTGCTGGGTCCGGAAGACGTCAGCAATCATTGCTTTCCTGACCGTGCTGTTCCTGACGTGGAGGATTTGTCCACGTGACTCTCAAAGCGTGACTTGGAAGTGAAAGTGGCCGCTTCCAGGGAGCCTGCATAGCTCCCCGGGGTGGACACCACTCTGCCTCTGTCACTTTGGAGATGCTACTCTAACAATAAGCACTTAAAGGCAGCTTTGGTGTGAGGCATCGTAAGACTCCTTATCCCAGCCCGCAGTTGGGTAGGGAGCACGTGTGATCTTTGAACCATTAGGTGTAAACAGCAATTTCTGTTTAGGTTAGACTCAGCTCTGTTCACCTCAGAACATAATATTCCAAGCACAGCTCGCTCCCACCACCCCCTCCTCCGTCCCGGAGGCGGCTGGGACGGGGTGGGGAGGTCTCCAGTGTTTGTATGGCACCCAGGACTGCAGACGGGCGGCTAGGTTGTGCTTTTCTCCTGGGAAGGTGAAGGGTGCTGAATTCTATCAGTTCAATCAGAGGACAAATTCCAGACTTGAAAATGCGATCAGCAGGCAAGGGGAAACTCACAGCCATGAATGAGAAAAATAACTGCCAAAGGTGAAGGGATAATCCTTTTCCAAGTTCGCCTTTCACAGTCATTGGGGCTTGGACACGTTTTTGGCCCCTGTGAGTGCCAGGTGGTAGCAGGTGCCAGAGGCTTAAGAAAGAAAGGATCACAGGTGAATTTAGCATTCAGAAGACTCTGTCATTGGCTTCATTGTTTCCGTAGTTGGAGAAAAGGCGTCAGTGACTCAGCTGCCGCTCCTGAGCACCTTGGTCCCTTGGGGCAGGCCAGCTCTCTGGAGAAGGTGGGGACCTTCTGGTCGGGGAGATCCATGCAAGTTCTTCAAAGAAGTGATGCTCAGAGAGGGGTAGGATATAGCTCAGTGGTAGAGCACATGCTTAGCACACGTGAGGTCCTGGGTTCAATCCCCAGTATCTCCATCAAAAGAAAAAAAGAAAAAAAAAAGTGACACTTGCACCTTAAAGAAAGGAGTGTCCCTCTCCAAGCCCTAATTACTAATTATTTCTCATTTTGCATATTCTTCTTGTTCTGGCCTTCCTATACATATATTTTTAATGTGAGAGGTTATGAGGAATTCATGAACGATCTTTGCTTTTTCATTTACCATCATCTCACAAAAAGCTCTCTGTGTTACTACAGGATCTTTACAATGATCATTTAAAAATATAAATACCTCACACAGATGAACAGTACTGTATTAGGTATCTACAGCTGCCGTAAAAATTACTGCAAATTTAGAAGCTTAAAATAATATAAATGTCTTATCTTATAGATCTGAGGTCAGAAGTCTGGGCTTCACAGGCTGAAATCAAATGTCAGTGGCCTGGGCTCTTATCTGGAGGCCCTGGGAGAGCATTTGGTCCCCAGTTTATTCAGGTTATTAGCAGAAGTCAGTTGTCTGCCGTTGTAGGGCCGAGGTACCGTTTATCCTTGCTGATTATCAGCTGGGGCCAGCGCTTAACTGCTAGAGGCCGCATCTGGTTCTTGCCTGCAGGCTCCCGTGTCTCAGAGCCAGCAACGGCGCATCAAATCCTTCTCGCACTTGGAATCTCTCCGACTTCCCCTCTGCCACATTTGTCTGCTCCAGCCAGTGAAAATTCTCTGCTTTTCAGGGCTCATGTAATAGTCCTGAGCTCATCTAGATAATCCAGGGTAATCTTTCTACTTTGAGATTCCTAACCTTAATTATGTCTGCAAAGTAAGTGCCCTTTTTCATGGCATAAACATATTCACCGGCTCCAGGGATTAGGGCACGGGCATCTTTGGAAGGCCATTACTCTGTTTACCTCAAACACTTAAGCTTTAACACTTAACCATTAGCTCTTGTTGGATATTGAGACACTTGGTGGGTGTGTTACTTATTTCTTTGTTTACTGTTGTAGATAACACTGTAATGAATGCTCTTGACACTTGGTTTTTGCTTCGGTAGGAACAGTTGCTTAGGTAACACCTGATGGTGGGACTACTGGTCCAAATTATGGACATCTTTACAACCTGATATTTATTACTCTATTGCTTCCCACAAAGAGTTGCACCTGATTATATTACTACTGGTTTTAGATTTAATCTGTTCACTTCCACCTTTTCCCTAGCTGAGTTTTGGCACAAACTGTAAAAAGAGGTTACAGGGGCGTTCTATTAATTAGGCATTTTTGTCTTCCAAATAAACTGTGAACAATGAAGAAGCAAATTTGATGACAGGGACTCTTACTCCGTAGTGCTCTGTGGGATGCTGAGATTCCAGCGGGAGGTGGCAGTATACAGTATTTTTCAAATATAGACTGTGATAGGTTAAGATAAATATATATATAGTCTAGAACAACCACTAAAAACTAAGCAAAGGGAGGAGATAAAATAAATTAAAAGCTTATTCTTTGAAAAGATCAGGAAATGGATAAACTTCAAACTTAAGTGATCAAGATATAGAGATGATCAAATCAGCAATCAAAGAGGCTGTGTGTGCAGATCCTATGAACATTTATTTTATAAACAGGTTTATGGAAATAAATTTGATACCTCTGACAAAATGGGCAAGTTAATAATACACTCTTAGTTTTTTTTTGTCACTGCTGTGACAAATTACTACCACCTTGATGGTTTAAAATAACATGCAAATTTACTATCCTAGAGTTCTGGAGGTAAGAAGTCTGAAATGTGTCTCACTGCGCTAAACTCAGGGTATCAGGATAATTGCATGCCTTCTGGAGACTCTAGAGGACAATCCATATATTTGTCTTTTCCAACTTCTAGAGGCCACTTGGCTCATGGCCCAACCCTTGAAAGCCACTGACATTGAACCAAGTCCTTTTCATGCTGCCATCTTTCTGGGTTCTCTCTTTTCTGCCTTCCTCCTTCCACTTATAAGGACTCTTATGATTGAACTGGGCCCACCCAGGTAATCCAGGGTTATTTGCCATCTCAAGATCAGTTTATTAGCAACTTTAACTTCATCTGCAACTCTATTGCCCTTTGCTGTGTAACTTACCATGTTCGCAGGTGCTGGGATTACGATGTTGACAGCTGTAGGAAACCATCATTCTGTCTACCATTCACATGTGGAATAGAACAAGGAGAAATGGAACAGGAAGAAACAGAAAATATAAATAGCCCCATGTTTACTAAAAATAAATAAATAAGTGACTAAAAACCTGTCCACAAAGAAAAGTCTGAGCATAAATGGCTTTTCTAGGGAGCTCCATTAAATAATTAAGGAAAAATACCAATTCTGTAAAATGTTTCATAAAGGAGAGATGGAGAGACTTAACTTATTTTATGACTCCAGTATTGCCTTGGTATTAAGACAAAGATATTAACCAGACAGGATATTAAGAGAAAAGAGACTAATGTTTAGAGAGTAATATCTAGGGTAAATAACCATCTAGGTTTGCCTGGGGCTGTCCCAGCTTTAGCACTGAAAATTGCATGTCCCAGAAGACCTCTCAGTGGCAGGCACTCTACATAATGAACATACATACAAAATTATAAACATAGATACAAAATGAACATAGACACAAAATTCCTTAGCAAAGTATTAGGGTATTAAATTCAGCAATATGTCATAAAGGTAGTACAATATGCCCCAGTGGGGTTTATTTCAGGAGTTCAAAATTGGTTTAACAATCAAAAATCAACCAATGGCATTTAGCATAGAAAGAATACATGAGAAACAACATACCAGTTTCTCAATGGATGCAGAAAAAATATTTGCTAAAATTTATCATTCATTTATGATTTTAAAAACTCTCAGCAAATTAGGAATAGAAGGTAACTTTCTCAGTTGCACCATGTATGAAAACCTACCACTCACATCATAATCAACAGCAAAAGATCAGATGTGTTCTCCCCTAAGATTCTGAACAAGGTAAGGAGATTACCGCTATTGCTCAAAATTGCACCGACAGTCTTTTATAAATATATAACAAATAACCATAACAATACGTACAACAATAAATATAACAAAATATGTGCATGACTTCTGCATTGAAAAAAAAAAATTAAGAGATACACCTGGTACATTGATCGGAAGAATCAATACAGGATTTCAGTTCTCCCCAAACGGATCTATTAACTCAATGTATTCACAATAAAAAATGATAGGCTTTAATTTTATTTGACTCTAAGATTTTTTTTTGAAAATGCAAAAATTCAGAACAGTCAGAACAGTTTTAAAAAAGAATGAAGTTGAAGAGCATGTACTACCTGGTCCTTAAATACGAAGCTATAATCCATACAGTACGGTATTGGCATAAGGACAGACATATAGATTAATAGAATGGACTGTTCTGGACTCAGAATATACAGCTGACTGATTTTTAACAAAGAGATCAAGAAAATTCAATGCCGAGAGGATAATCTTCCCCATAAATGGCACTGGAATAATTAGATATCCACATTCAAAACATAAACTTTCATCTTTACCTCACACAACAACTAAAAATTAATCTGAAATGGATCATAGATCTAAAGATGAGCTAAAACTTGAAATCTCCTAGGGGAAAAAAAAAAGCATAAGGGAAAACCTTCTCAATCCTGGTACAGGTAAAAATTTCTTAGATGGGTTAAAAAAAGCATTAACCATAAAGAAAAACATGGAAAGTTGTATTTCATCAAAAGTAAAATCTTCTTTCTGTCACAAAACAGCATTTAGAAAATTAAAAGGCAAGCCACATATTGGGAGAAAAATTTTCGTAAAAAATTATATCTGACAAAGGGCTTATAGCGAAGATATATATGTATGTATGTATGTATCTGTCTGTCTGTCTATCTATCTATCTATCTACCTATCTATCTAATTATCTATCTCACTCACAACTAAATATAAGACAAATAGCCCTAATTAAAAAGAAAATGGAAAAGCTTTCAACAGACTTCACACATATAGAAATGACTAACACACATTCAACAACATTAACCATCAGAGAAATGCAAATTAAAACTTCAGCAAGATACCACTACAAATCTACTAAAATTAAAAAGATCAACAATGTTAAGAGTTGGTGAGTTCTGGAGCAAATGGGAATTCTTAAATGGTGCTGGAGGAAATGTAAAATGCTTCAACAACATTGCAAAAGTCTTTGGTAGTTTTTTTTTTTCTTGCAAAGTTAAACATACATTTACTATACAACTCAGCAGTTCCACTCCTAAGTATTTCTCCAAAAGAAATAAAAATATTATTTTTTTACCTCAGGCTTGCAAAATTTTGCAGTTTTATTCACAAGAGCTCAAAATTGGAAACTAAACAAATGTTAATCAACTGGTGAATGAACAAAGTGTGGTATATCCATATAATGGAATTCTACTTTGTAATAAAAGAAACAAACTACGGATGCAAGAAAAACCATAGATGAATCTCAAAAGCATTATGCTGAGTAAAAGAAACCTTCCACAGCAGAATATACATGGCACGGTTCTCGTCACCTTAAACTCTAGGGCTGGTAAAAAATAACATATGTCAACAGGAAGCAGATCAGTAGTTGCCTGGGGCTGGAAGTGGAGGTGGAAACTGATGGCAAAGGAGCACAAGGGAACATTTTAGTTGATGAAACTGTCTTGGGGTTGTGGCTACATGCCTGTGTGCCTTTTGTCAAAACTCATCAGACTGCACACTTAAATGGATGCACCAGGAAGGAGAGAGTAGATCTCCAAGCTTGGTACAAATGGAGTAGTCTGAGGCTGAAGGGAAGTGGGGTCTGATCACAGGTTAGCTGCTGCCACGCAGACCACTGCTGGTGCCGCCTAGGGAGACGAGGCTGAAGTACAATTGGGTGAAAACATAAAAGGCTGGTCTCCATGATTCCTATGGGAAAAATGAGCCATGGGGCATAGGTGTTTCAGACCTCTGCTCGGGAAGGCTGGAGGAGTAGGTTACAAATGGTCCAAAGTCAAGTAGACATGGCAACTTAAGAGCAGAACACAGTTTGTCCTCTCCAGAGAGGGAAGCTCCATCCCACTGCATGATGAATGTAGAAGCTGTGCAGATGTCTGAACCCAGGCCCCAGGGCAGGCAAGGAGGTGACCAGCACACCACAGGGCGCTGGACAGACTTGCTGTAGGGCCTCCCAGATGGTCAGTGGGGATTTGAATGGGACTGAGAGGCTAGGAGAAGAGCCAGAGAAATACTGAAAGCAGTGTTTATTGTATATGATAGCTCCTAGATGTGGGCGCCTCTGCCAACCCATGATGGGGCAACAAAAGATTCCCTAAGAACAGGCAAACAGGACCGAAAGGGGGATTGTTTGCCTTTGTATGGAAACCACAAACTTGAAGCACTTCAAAACGCTAGATGATAATTTACATAATTGATGTGCTAATTGATTTTAGATCAACAAAGCAGTTACTTAAGATTTAGAGGGTGCCCCAAAGTGTGGTTCACACACTCCTATGGGTCTATCCTTGGTCAAGTAAGTTCAGGCATTAAGAATATGCATTAGAAACGTTGGTCTCAATTGTCAGTGGACTTGTAGTTTGTAACTCCTTTTTTCTTTTTCCTTTTTATAGTTGCTAATTTCGGTACAAAATTACAAAGGCATTTAACTGAGAAAACTTGGAAATTAAAAAAAAAAATTGGTCCCTTACCATAAATAGTTTGAGAAACATTGCCACAGACCAGAGGACAGGAAAACTAGCCCGCAGGCCAAATCCAGCCCATCCATTTTCTACAGACTATGTGGTAAGAATGCTTTTTACATTTTTAAATCATTTTTTAAAAAATCAAAAAAGAATATTCCATGACATGTGAAAATTACACAAAATTTATATTTCAGTGTCCATTAATACGATTTTATTGTGACACAGCGATGCTGATTAATTTACATACTGTGTATTCTTGCTTTCACGCTACAATAGCTGGTTGAGCAGTTGCAACAAAAACCACTGCGCCCGCAAAGCCTAAGATACTTACTATCTGGGTCTTTACAGAGAAAGTTTGCCCACCCCTGCTCTAGAAATAATTACAACTCACCAGCCTGCATTCTGGTAATCAGCTGTTTGAAAATCATCAAAACTAAAGTCTTTCTTCAAAACTTGTCCTTATAAACTCTGGGCTAATCCCTATAATGCAGCCAGGTGGGCGCCCTCGCTGGGGTCGCTCCTGTCCTGCTCATGGCCGCCCCATTGGTGCCCGTAACTGCCAGCACGTGGCTTGGCTCACCCCCGCGTCTCCCGAGGGAAACCGCCTGCTGCCTTTGTTGTTCTGGGCATTCCCATTCACGTTTTCACCAGGCCTAACCCTGCCCGGCTTGTAAAATCTTATGGGATCCCTGCCCAAGGAGGGATGGCTGAAGGCGGGTAGAAGCGCCGCTCTGAGGAGGTGGTAACCTTTGAGCAAGGCGGCAGGCTGTACCGGCATGGGCGGCGCCTCGCGCCTGCGCGCCGGGGCTGCGATCGCTGAGCTCCTGGGGTTCCTGAACATGAAACGCACACACAGCCTAAAACAACTCATTAGCGTACCGGGGAGAGTTGAACAGTTCAGGCTGCTCAAGAGTCCAGCGTTTCCCTAGGAAGGAATTTGCAGAGGAGGGGGTAGGACTGCGGGTAAGAGACTCCTCTACGTGAGCAGAAACATCGTACTGGGTACCTTGGCAGGAGCTGAACTGGATAAACAGCCTCATTACGCGTAAGCCACATGGGGAGGAGTGAGTAGATGTCAGGGCTGGGCTTTGGATTTTGGGTGCTCGCCCAATCCTTGGATCGGCAGGGAGGTGGCTGGGATGCAGTGGAAAGAATACTACTCTTGATGCCAGGAGGATATGCCACTTACCAGCTGCGTCATCTGGGGAATCTGCATTGCTCTCGGACCTTTGTGAAGTATGTCGTCCATGGGACAGTTCAGAGGATCACAGTAAATAGAGAGAGTGAAGAGTTTTGTCAACTGCAAAGCCCAATGCAAATCTGAGGGGTTATTACAAGGCAACTTGTGGAAATCGCATCTTTTAGTGCCCTGTATTGACCAGGGAGCAAATTTATGGTTAGGACTGGGTCAAAAGCTTTTTGACTTTTATGAGAATCATTGTAGGTCTTTGCTCAAGTTAAATGCTCAGATTGTAAGGGATCTTAAAGTCCTTCGAAGACCCCATCCTACCTCTAGCCCAGCTTCCTCTGGTACTTGACTTCCTCTCTGCAACATCCTTGCTGGATGGTTTGCCAGACTCTGCTTACATCCTTCTGGGGATAGGGAGCTCACTCCTAGTCATGGCAGTCCTTTTTGCCTTGGCATAGCTCAGGTCATCAGAAAGCTATTTCTGGACTGATGTCTACTCGTTGGGCTTACTTTTGGGTCTTTTTTACTGTTTGCATCCCTTGGGTCCACTCAGAACAAACCCAACCAATGCTGGCTCCATAAGAACCAATCCAATTTTCTACATAAGTTGCATTATTTTCATAATTCTTCACCTTTTTTTGGTTTCCCCTAAACTAGCTACTATCAAATGCATTAGTCTCCAAATCCTTTACACTCAGTAAATATCAAGATCTCCAAATGTCTTCATTTTACATGGATATATAGCTACTTATCTTACTTAGCTATTTATCTTATTAGAATTTAAACCAAGAAATTCAGAAAATTATAAACTCACTTATGAATAAAAATAAGAAGCCATTGTACGTTAACATAAACTTTTTTTTTTGAAAAATAACTGTGGAGTCCAAAAAGTGTTTAGTGGGAAGAATGACTTTTACATTTTTTGCTAATTTCTTTAATACCTAGCTTAATAGATGACAGTGGGGTTCTCATATCTGCTTCTTCGTGCAATCTGTTGCCATCTATTGTTTTGGTTGACAGGTATAAAGAAAATATGGTTTCACATAGAGATGTAATGGGAAAAGGGGGAAGTATTTTAATAGCATTTCTAGAGAATTGTGTGGATATATCACGTAACCTCTAGAAATCCCTGCACACCTGTGAGAGAGTTAAAAAAGGTAAATAATGCCTAAGAATTATTATAAAAATAATTTTGACCTCCTGGACTCCCTGAAAGGATCCTTGCTCTGGCCCTCATTGGCTGGTAAATCTGATCTCCAGATTTATCTCTTGGGAAATAAAGGATTCGGACCAAATTAGTGTTTTCAGTACCTTTAAGTTCTACATTCTAGAGCTTGACGGTGGGTCCCTCTGAAGAGGGAATGAACAGTTGGTAGCAATGGCAGCTCTGAGGAAATGCTCCTGTGGAAGCATCACTTTGAAAAAGGATTTACAAGGCTGAGCTGTCATTTCTTCCTACGCAGAGAAGGAATTAGACAAGCTGGGGGTAATTCTAATATATAGGTAAACTATCATGTTGATCTCACCTGTGATAATAATAAAAAAATTAAAAAAATTTGTCCCATGCTAAGCAATGACTCAGAAAATGCCCATGTGAATGTGGGGATGTGCTGGAGATTTAAAACACTCAGAGCTCTAAGACCCACCATTATTCTGCAGCTTCTAACACTGAGCCTTGGGGGAGACCAAAAGGCTCCTTTGAAAATTACGCAGCAGGATTTAAAGACTCTACTCTGGGCCACTGATACTCCAGGCAGGTTGACTGCTGGTCTGTTGCCAACGTGAAAGCCTCCACTCCTTTGTGTTTCTGTTTCACACTCAGGTACACGCATGCGCCCAGGGCGGAGGGGCTGGGGCAGGTGCAGAAGGCAGCATCCACGTTCCCCCAGGTGCGCCTTTCAATGCCGTGCCCCTGTGCACCCAGCACCTGCTTCAGACTTGTGCTCGGGCTTGCTGACGCTCCGCGCTCTCCTGTGTTGTCCAGTAGAACTTCCTGTGATGATGGACATGTTCCGTATCCGTGCTGTCCCATATGGCAGCCATTTAGTGACATGTGGCTGCTGAGCATTTGAAATGTAACTGTATAACTGAATTTTTCATTTAAACTTTAATTACTTTTAATGAGAAGAGCCCCATGTGGCTAGTGCTACCACACTGACCAGTATCTACCCTACCCTGGTCTTCTCCATGTCTGAAAGTTCCCCATCCACTGACCTAGTAATCTCTTTCCCAGCATCAAAGCCACTGTTTGAAACTCACCTGGGTCACCCTGCTGGCTGGTGGCAAAGATCCCGGACTAGAATTCAGAGGCTTGAGTACCCTCGTATGGGTCCCTCAGATCTAATCTGTTCTCTCGTATTTGGCAGTTCTCGCCCGCCCTGCTTTTAAAGAGTAAGCTCATTGGGTAACCCACTGGGCAGGTAACTGGCATCCTTAGCTGCTCCCAATATTTATGTTCTTCCTTGGGATGACTTACTATTTATTATCATCTGAAGTAGAAGCAAGGCTCAGGGAATCGTCCCTTCCTCTGAGCTACTTTCTCCTGCAGCGTCTCCTCCTCCATGCTTAAACATGCTCTCCTTTCAGTCTAAAGCTGACTTCTCTTCCTGTCATGAGGGTTAACCCGATGGTACCTGAAGGTACGAGTTGACCTCACTGACTGGCTGTCCCGTCATCCAGAAGGACGTGCAGTGTCAGCTTGTCAGCAAGAAATCAGAGTTTCTGCTTTTGTCAAAACAAATATCTTGAAAGCCAAAAGCTGTCTCAGGCCCGAAGTGCTTTTTCCTCCTGGTGTGGATTCTGTTATTTTATCAGTTCTGTTGCTTTGGTAAATTACGTAATTGTTCTTAGGTGTTTCAAATCATACTGTGACACTGCTCCTTTACCAAAATGTCTCTCAGAAAATGGACTACTGAGGAAAGGCAAAGAAAACTAGCATTTAAATGAACATCTACTTTATTTCAGGGCTTGTTCTTAGCATTCAACATAACATTAGCTGATTTAATTTTCATAACCACTGTTTTATAGATGGGAAAACAGAGACTGGACACACACACACACACACACACACAGAGTTTTTAGGAAGACACATAGATATAATAAAACCACATATTAAGGAGAACAGGGAATGAAGAATACAGGATTCAGGGTGATAGTTACTAGATGTGAGGGGAGGGAGGGGAAGGAGTTGGTAGAAGGACTATGTAATCAGATGAAGGTTATTGTCAAGGTTCTAGTCCCAGTTTTGAGAGGGTGGTTTCGTCAGCACAGACGCTATTTAAAACAGCTAACTAAACAGTGAATGAAATAAAAGCAGGTGGTGCAAAGACCAATGATCAAATGTGTCATGAACCATTAGGATTAATTCAGTTCTATTTACCTGTGGCCCCCTCAGAACAAAGCAAGTCTCTAAAAGGCAGTTTCCCTGGCTTTGTGTCATACAGCTGATTTCTCATGGACATAAAAATCTCGTGAAGGTCTAGAGGCTCCTCCATCCTGCAGTCACACCAACTGGACCGTGGGGCCTCCCAGGTAAGAAGGGTCAGAGAAGGATAAAAGAAACACATTGGCTATTAACTCTGTCAGCCTGCAAATAACACACATCACTTCTGCTCACAGCTCATTGGCCAAAACCAGTCACATGACCTCAGACTAACTGCTGGAGAGACTGGGAAATGTAGAGGAGGGAATGAATATTTAGATGGTACTATCTGTCTCTGCCACATCTCATTTTCCCGCCTTGTTAGAGTACAGATGAACAATTCTAGGTGAGATTCTATTTTATCAATCCTTCCTGTGAGCTTCAACAGACAAGACAGCCCCCTGAAAGGAGGCTGGGTTGAGAGTCCAACATGTCTGGGTTTGGGTCTTAGCTCCCCTCTACTGACTTGGGTGGACTTGGGCAAGTCAGATTCCTTCCCTGAGCCTGTTTTCTTATCTGTAAATTGGGGATAATGTTGCAGGATTACTGTTAAGGGTTAAATTGGCCAAGGCTGTAAGGTGTCCACTAACACATTGGAATCTGAGTAATTTACTAAATGGTGGTAATTATTACTATGAAAAGCTGCTATGAGGTCACTGTTTAAGTTATCCAAATCTCAGTGTAGCTTTAGAGGTTGTCAACAATATTTTCCTTTATTAATGCTTCAAAATAAAGCCACAAAGCCTTCTCTCTGTTGTTATCTTGAACAGATCCTGTCTAGAATGAGGAAAACATCTGTGCATGCCAGAAGCCTGGGGCAAATGGAACAGCTATCTCTTTCTCTGGCCAAAAGGATGCTTAGGATTGGTATCCTTAGAGAAACAAGTAAACATAATAGGCCAGGGTGGTCTTCAGAAGAGTATCTTTTCAGAAACTCTATGTATTAGTTAGGATAAACTAGGTTATGCTGCCATAACAAACATCCCCAAATTCTCAATAGCTTAACACCAGAGGTTTATTTCTTGTTTATGAAAAGCACACTTAAGATTTAAGAGACTCTCTGAGCTACTTCCCCTCCCCACAACAATTCAGTGGTCCACATATGAGCAGCCTCCACTGTGCTGTAACTATACTATTTGGAAAATACAACCTTTTCAGTTGATGTGGCAAGGGAAAAGGTGCTAGATATTATTGCACTGGCAATTTTTCTGGCCAGGAATTGACACCACTTCTGTACACTATGCATTGGCCGGAACTGGTCAGATGGCCCTGCCTAACTACAGGGGTGGTGGAAAAGTAGAATCTTCTCTTGTGTCCAGAAGAAAAAGGAAGCTGAATAGAGGTCACCACTAGAAGTGTCTGTCACATTCTTGTTCTCCATCCAAACTCCAGTATAAAAAATGGCTGTCTTCCATGGACAAGGGCACAACAAGAAAAGTGTGTGTATATACAGTATACTACGCAGTCCATATGCATCAAACTCCTCACTCTATAAAATCCTTTGAGTGTTGCTCTTCCATGTCTTTGTTTTTGTTGTTCCATTGGCCCTAGAATGCACTTCCCTTCCATCTCTACACTTCCAAATTCTACCCATTATTCAAAGTTCCATCTTAAATGCCGCCTCCTCATTCCTCCTCTCCTCTTGTGTCTCATTGTTTCACCCATTCTCCTACAGCACGTTAGCCTTCTCTCAAGATCCTCAGACCCATTTGTTTTCACTTTCTAATTTTTTGTTCAAACATTTGAATGAGCTAAATGCAGAGTACTGAAAAGGAACACGTGGAACTTGGAGTTATAGTCAAAACCTCAAATCCGAGGCTCAGGAAATATAACTGTGTTCTTTACATGGGTAAAATTCTGCCTGCCTTTTAAAGTCACAGTTTGGTTGGAAATCAAGAAAAGAATGAGGAGAGAAGCAAGTACAGCTTCCTAGAAGAGGCTCTTCCCTGGACTAATGATCGCGTCACTCACTTAGGTCAGTCAGCTCGTCTGGTGGATGTCTGCTCCGTGCCTAGGACACACAGACAGGCACCACTAGCCAGGTGGGCCAAACGGTGAGACCCAGCTTGGCATCAAGATAGCAGTTTCTGGCAGTCACGACATTTCCTTTGGAAAGTGCCATTGCTTCATCATCCAAATGAAACTTGGTTATTAATCATAGCAAGAGCTGGTATCCAAGGACTTTGCTAAAAATGGCAGTGTTCTTGGGTTTCTTATACTTTGGGGGTCACAGGCAGAATACCTACGGGTGATTGTTCTCGAAATACTTTTTCTAGGGACGGACATTCTTCTTCAGCAGCATTTCTGCTGAAGGTTTTCCCACACATGTACTCACGGGGAGTGAAGCCCTTCTCAAGCCATGCCCCTGTGGGACCCTCCCTTGTGAACAGCAGTGACATGATATGTGCAAACCAAACCAAGTTTTCAAGACTAACACATGAAGGAATAAACACCCACTGAACTTCCCTGACGTTCTGGGCACCGAGCCAATGTGTTCACACACTTTCCCTTACTTAATCTTTACAACAGCCCTGTAAAGTAAGGTAGCAACCTCCAGCTCTTTTTTAGAGAAGAGACTGATGTTCCAAGAGCTGGTGCCCCAAATCACACAGCTGGAAGGCACAGCAGCCAGACAGAGACGTGAACTCCCTATCACGGTTCTTGTGATCAGCGTGCACCATCAAACTCCTGACCTCAAGTTGTCCTGTGTCAGGCAAGAGGATATGGTCAGGCCGGCTCCAGTAACCAGGTCACACCCTGGGCATCCTCATCCGTTCTTCAGTGGGTATCAGCATGATGCCTGCCTCTTTCAGAAAATGACTTAGAGTCTGAGTGAAGAGCTTCCGGTGTTCTTTACGACTCCAATAACAACCCTCCCAGGTGTTAAGTGCCTCGTGATAGAAGAGAACACACATGCATTATCTCAGTTACCCACCACGAACACATCGCACACAGGCAGAAGTTACACAGGAGGAAGCTATGCTCAGAGCAGGTTAAGGTGGGGGTCCGAGGGCGCACCACTGTTGTGGGTGCTGGGACTGGAACCATCCTCTTATCACCTAGGGTCCCCTCTTTGAGTAGCCACATAATGATAAAAGCCAGGACAGATGCTCTAGACCAGCAGCGGGATACTTGGAAGAGCCTGTGCAGAGAGTGTCAGTTCCTCCTCTACTTCCTGGCTGTGAAATGGGAATAATAATTCTAACGTGTCAGGCTGATTGTGAAGATGGACTGGGGATAACATCATGAGGGAGCCCCTGGCCCAGCTCCTGGCACAGAGGAGATATCTGAATTAACATGGGCTGAAATGCCAGCCAAGGATCCCCAGATGATTTCTAGAAGGCTGGAAAGAGACTGCCTTGCGCTCTTCTCTATAAAGCCTAATTCATCATCATATGGACCTTGAGGTCAGGGTAGAGGAGGAAAAAGTAAGGGGAGGAAGGAGAGACAGGGAGTAGTAAATCACCCAGGAAGGCCCCCCGCTTCTCATTTACTTCTTTTGGATACAGTGGTTTGCAGGGCAGCTGGGAAGGGAGACTAGAATTCATTCATGACCTCAGGAGAGTTTTACCCCTGGTCCTGCGAGGGGCAGGCTTTGCCGGAGCCCTGGGAAGCAGAACTCTCCGGGTAATGGCTATATTTCAGCACTATCTGGCTTTTCACAGCCAGCTGACTGATAAAAAGATCTTGACAGCGAACCCACCCCAGCACCAGGCAGTTAATGGCACTTTCGGCTGAGCTCATTTCTGGCACGAGATGCAGAGGATCATAAAGCAGAACTCTAACCTCAAGATGGATTTGATTTTCCAGATAGGGATGGTGGTTTCTGAGCCTTGGGCAATGTCAAAGCACCCTGCTTCCAGGAGAAGTTCTGGTCTGTGCGGTGCTTCCCTGTTTGCCAGGTGAGCAAACACTTTGATCCTCCTGGCAGCTCTGCAGGGTAGATAAACTCACCTGAGGTTATCACCCTCTTTCCTCCAGGAAACCGAGGCTCAGCGAGGGTAAAGGGTGGGCCCGGCTGGCCCTGACCCTTGACTCGAAGACTCCTTGACTAGATTTCCTTTCCCTTAGGATTTGGTTTGCAGAGCAGGATTCCTGAAGGTTTTCTCACCTTTAATCAGTACTTTTGGTCTTCGTACTCTAAAATGAGGAAATTGAAGCTTTAGGAGAGATTACTTTCCCTGCCCCAAATCACACAGCTAGTAAATGGAAAAGCTGGGATTAAAATCTCACTTCTGACTCCTTCACTGACTTGGCCAGTATTTCTCCAAAAAGGATGCGTTTGTGGTTCATTCTCAGAGAGCCCGCAGTTCCACAGTTTTAAACATTTGGTGTTTTTGTTTTGATGATGGTCTCAAATAATTTAACCTCTTGTACATTTTTAAAAAACCACTTTGAAGAATGTTAGCGATCATTTGAGATGGAAAGACTTTTTTTTAAATATATGAAATAAGACCTTCATTGCTTCAGTCTGAGGATCTTAGACTGTGCCCCATGACTGAGGTCATTTTCTAGGGTTCTATGAGGAATTTCTTTCCCCATATGAAAGAGCTTATATATTATACAAGTTTCAGGAACTCTGAGCTGTGAGTCTCAGCCTCCCTGTCGAGAGCTGTAGAAACATTTCTGCATTCTCTCCTTGATGTCTCTGAATAATTATCATAATCATATTGAAGAAGAGAAATCAGAAGAGAGTTTTACATTTATACCCAAGGTCACACACCTAGGAACTAACAAATTCTAGCTCCACTCTCTGATGCCAAATCCATCCACGCTACATCCTAAGAAAATGAAAAATCCAGTTTGCTAGCCAAAGAATGACTACAAGTCTCCAATTTCTCCCTAAAAGATCTAGAGGGGCACAGATTTAAAGTGGGAGGGGCTGCAAATGAGAAATGTTAAAATCTCACTGTTGGTCAGCAGGGCCCTCCTAGGAGGAGGGTGAAGTGATGTCAATCCCATTAGCCTTGGCGATTCACCTGTCCCCAAGCAGGACCATCTCCGTCTCTAGGCTTCAAGGTGATGATTCCCAAATTCCACTGCGGTGTTGACAGTTCTGCAGCCAAGCCTCAGCTTACTTCAGCTTTAAGCAGAGAATTGCTTATGTTTGCCTCCACTTTCCTATCTGGACCGGTTCTCCCACGTCTCCTCCATGTGGTTTTCATATGGCTTTTATGAAAGCCTGAAGTCTGTTCCAGCTTGTTCTAATGTTGCAGTGTTTTAACTGCCATAACACAGTGGTATCAACAGATAAATCAGCTAGATATGCTGAAAAAATTATGGGCAAGAATCCTGTTCTCTTCACCCAGCCTAATTCATCCACGAGAAGAATCTGCCTTGGGAGTTGCAGGGAGAAGGGGTACGTGGAGCATAGACCAGAGAAATAAGCAGTCCAACCATCCTATTATTCCTAAACTTCTGGACTGTTTTCACTTAAATCAATGGCAATTTTCTCTAGAGCTGTCCGTTCCCTGAACCTCGTGGTTCCTCCTATTGGAGTGTCAGCTGAGCCATCTCTCATGTTCAGCCGTCTCTTCTTTCTCTCTCAGTGATTTCATTTGCTTAATGGGGCTTTCCGCTGTGAATCAAGGCAGTTCAGGTTGCCGACGCATAATATTTTTGTATCACTAGGGACGTTCTTGTCCAGACCTCGGACTCACTCCTCTCACTTCCCGAAAGGAGAAAGTGTCTGGACGATTGTTAAGAGGACACAGGGCACAGGCCTCTCTCCCCTGCCCCTCCACCTTCCCGCGGCCAGAGCTTTCCTCTTGGCTTCATTCTCAGCATTTTGTTTAGAGTGCGATGTGGAGACTTGGGGAACATTTGCTTTTGGGAAGTCGGCTCTGTAATCCTTGGTCCCTGAAGTGACTTTCAATAGGAAGTCTGAATTCCTGCTCCTTGTCAAATGGATCTCGGAGGCTGAGAAATGAGTATTTGAGAATATTTATGATTTGCTTTCCATAAATCAGGGCTCTTTTGCCTACAAATCATTTTGAGCACTGTATACGGCTTTAAAAAATATGAGTCCATGCAGAGAAGACTGATGGGGAATTGAGGGTTATATGTTGCTCCTTGGTCCTGTCGCCAATTAGTTATGTGACTTTGGCAAGTTGCCCCAAGTTTCTGAGTTTCATAGGGGGTTGTAAAATTATTAAATTACATCCATCAGCAATTAATTCATTAGCTCAACAAACATTTATTGCCTGCCAACTCCCTGCCAGTCCCCATGCTGGTCCTTTACAACTTTTGCGTGTTAGGAAAGCCTGACCCCGTGATGGGAGACGTTGAGAGAAAGGAACTGGCATTATTTAACATTTACTAGGAGTCAGAAAGATCATTTTATTTGACCTTTGCACAAACTCTGAAAATGTTATAGATGTTACATGATGAGGGACTGAGGCCCAGCGAGGATGAACGGCATTTGCAAGATCACGTCTCATCTAAGTGGTGGCATCTGGGCTGGAAGTCAGATCCTGCTGGTCATTTCTCTAGGACTCACTGGCTCCCTAAAACAATTACATGTCTGTGTCCATTCTTACTATTTTCCAGTGTTCTAAGAAACTTGGGGTACAACTTGGTTTTCAGGTAAAAATGGAGATTGAGTTGCTCTCCCTGACCCTTGTGGCTTTCTCTCACCAGGGCAGACTCCTCCCCATTCCTGAAAGTGGAGCAGCGCAAACTCCCCCAAGCGGGCCAAGGAGGAGCTGGTGGGCCCCCCGGGGCGTGGGCTCAGACTCTCTCCAGGATGCTTTTCCGTCTGGAGGAGGGAGTGTTTGGGAAGGCCCCGGAAGTCTGGAGTGCATCACAACTCTGCCCTGCCTTCGAGGCAAGACAACCTAATAGAAAGACAGCAGCTCACGGCTGGAAAACGCAGGAAGGAGAATCGTTTCACAAGTCAGAAGGGTAGGTCTCAAGGAAGTAAGCTAGTTCTGGGGCTGGGCTATGACCTGAAGCTCCGCACTTCCTAGATTCTTTCTATTTATGATTATGTAGGAGATACTGACAAGTCAATGGCTTTGTGTTCCAAAGAGAAGGCTTTACAATGGCAGACTTCAGACGACAATATATATGTATCGACTGGTTTAAGTACAGGAATCAGAAGTCACTCTAGGTATTTTCGGCAGGGCAGGGTTTAGTATAAACAGTTGTGTGCTTACAGAAATAGCTGTAAAGGCTGAAGGAGCAGGCTCCAGGCTGGGCAGTCCAAAACTGACCCACCAGAGGAGCCAGCGCCTCTGAGGGTGCCACTGGTGCTAGGGAGACCTTGAGTGGGAGCCACCCACACAGCGGGAGACAGGAGGACAGCTGCCCCAAGCTGCTACCCAGGGACAAGGAAGTTGGACCAGGAAGCCCGCACTACCGATGCTATTTCTCAATCCCCGGAACCCTGGAGAATAAACATTGCCACCTACTGCAAGAAAATCACAGCTTTTCTAACAGTCAGGACAACCAGAAGCCAAAGAAATGAATTCTACTTCCCTTCTTTCTTTCAAATCAGATGAGTGCATCTAATTGGCTTTCCAACCTCTTCAAATATAAGAAGGGTAACATGAAGGTTAAAATGTCACTCCAAGTATCTACTGCAATGGGGGAAGGTAATTCTTTAAAAAGCTCCTTTTCCAGAACTACATAAAACTTCAAGCACAGAAGAACTTCCTCCAAAAAAAGCAAAGCAAAGCAAAACCAAACCACTTAAGACATTCAACATCTACTCCTCTGAGAGGAGAAGCCAGCCCAATAATGGAGTCACTCCTGTTCGGTATTTAGGCTTTCTTTGTTCTATTCGGAGAGGGCCAAGCCATCTGTGCCCAACCCAGGGCCCAGGGCCTCTCCCTGCTTAAGCCCCAACTAGATGGCATCGAACATCACTTCAACCCAGCAGGAAGTTTTCTTATCAAAGAAAGCTGGGTCCAATGGGAAAAAGTGGTATCCCCGTCACCTTGCTAGAACAACAGATAGCAAGTGTAGGTCCAGTTTCATTTATAACAGACTCTGAGCGCCAGCTCTGTCCCAGGCCCTGAGACGCTGTCAGGTAGGAGAGACGGTGCATTACGTAAATGCCATGATGGAGGTAAGCCAGAGACAGAGGAGGCGAGTGGCTAATCCCGGGAATTGGGGGAGATCACGCTGGAGGAGCCAGAACTCGGAACTCCGCTCCATGCAGTCAATCTGCTCTAGTTTGCCCACAGTCCACATCTTGAGACAGGAGTAAATTTTTCCTGGTGGCAGTGGTTCTGAAGATCAAGGTGCTCTGGTAACTCCTTGTGGTAGCAGCTTCTGAAATGGCCCCTATGACCCCACCTCCTGCTATTCGTAACTGCAGAAAACCCTTCCCTAGGCTGAGTGACTTGCTTCTAGCAAACGGAATGTGGTACACCTGGTGGGACGTCACTCCTGAGATTAGGTTACAGTCCAAAATGTGAAACGTGCTGACAAGGAGAAATCCTGGGCTCGAACTTGGTCTTTCTTCCCTAGCAATGACCTTGGTTTCCCTGGTTGACCAGATTCCAGACTCTCCCTCTGACTCTTCCACCTCCAGCCACTTCTGGTGAGCCATCTGTTCCAAGCAGCCCATCCTGCCCCAGCCCCAAGCACATGCATCGTCCCCACTCAGCCTGGCTCCGGGACATCCTCTCCTACCAGTGTTCTCTCACATCACCTGCTACTGACCAAAGCACTTCCAGTCTCTGCCCTCTACTTCTCCCAAACATCATCTCTCCAGGGACGTAAGGAGCACAAGGTGGTGGAGGCTGAGCCCAGCCCCATGAGTCAGCACCCCCCAAAGTCAGCCCCTTTAGCGAAGGTCTGTTTTCAGTTAGCCACACATACTGCAGCCTCAGTTCAGACCCGCTGGGAACTGCGCTCACAGTTTCGGGTGAGGACAAATGCATTTTCCAAGAGAATACAATGTAGTCAGGCTTTCTGGAAAAACCAGAAAGACAAATATTAAAATGCAAATGGGGGAAAAAAAAGGAAACATACAAAAACATTCAAAACAACCTTTTCTGTTTGTGAAGAGCAGAAACGTCATTGTTACTCTGTCATATTCCCTTTTATTTCTTCTGAAAGCATCAATCCTAAAAAGAAAGACTTCTGCCACGCCTGCTGGTGGTCTGAGACAGCACTGGTCTCCAGGGAGTAACCCGAGGGCAGGAAGCGAGTTAACGAGCCCAAACGGAAGACGCTGAGAGGGGGCTCTCCTTATTGTTACTGGGATCTATGCTTTGCGATGAGACGTCTTCCCAAAGGTTCTTAAAGAGCCGCAGCCTTGTTTTTATTTTCCCTTCTTGAGATGGAGACAAACACCAGGTATCTGCGAAAGGTCTAATCTATGCTCTGTGGTCATCTCACGTTTTTCTTCCAGGTCTGAGGTCTGCTCCTCACCCCTTACACCTTATCTGTCAAGCTCAGGACTAAAAAGTGGACCACAGAGAATCTTCCACTCAACAGCACACTCTGTACTGATCAGAACCTCAGTCCTGAGTCCCTGCTCTTCTCCCCACCCTGGGAAGGCAGAGAAGATACCAGAAAGTTCCTGTCATCTTTGTTTGGCTCATTCATCCTTTCATTTAATGAACAGGGAAAGTCTAACATATTGCAGGCTCCCTGCTAGATGATGGAGGTTCAGAGATGGCTCAGACACAGAACGTTAACATTCAGCAAGTTTATGGTCTTTGGGATGCAGTGGGGGTACAGACGAGGAGGGGCAAACCAGGAACAGTGACAATAAAGGGGGTGGAGTAGGGAGGTCAGGGATGGCCTCCTGGAGCAGGTGACATGAATGCAGACACTAGATTTATTTCCCCTCCTTGCCTGTTCTTCTTGAGCACTTGAAAAAGTTACAGCATGACTGCATCCTGACAACTACTTTTTAAAATACACACACATACCTAAAATGTACTCTTTTTTCTTAAAGACAATTTTTTAAGAGCCGCTTTAGATTTACAACAAAATTGAGAAGAAGGTACAGAGATTCTCAAATATACTCTTAAGTCATCTCCATCCTGGGAATTTATACCCGAGAAAACACAGTAATACATAATGGCATGAATATACAGATTTGGTTTTTTTGCAGCACTGCTCATTAAAATACTTGGAAAATAAGAGAATTACTGAGTAATTAATCATATGTTCATTTTATGGAATATTTTTCAAATATTAAAAAAATAAAGAATGAATGCAGCTCTATAGGACGACTTGGAAGTTGGGCTGTGAGCTATCGCTGAATGAGAAAAGCAAGATGAGCAGAATTGTGTGCAAAATGATGCTGTTTCTGTAAAACAGTGACAAAAATCTCATGTATGATGGATGCGAATATCTAGGTACCTAGAGAATTATGTACCCACAGGGAAATTTTTGGAAGGATGCACAGTAGGTGGTGCTGGGGTTTTTTCCTGAGTCTCTCCCAAATCCATTCCCTACCCTTCGCCAACCAGCTCAGTGCCCTGGACCCTGCCTGACCTAATGAGCTATGCCTATGGTTCAGTGCACACTTGGGCTTCTGGTTGGTTTGGTGAATGGGAGGTACCAGCAAAAGATGAGAAGGAGGGAGGAATGTGAGGTCAGGGTATAGTCCCCCGGCTTTGTTCCTGCCAGTGGTGGCGGATGTAGGTAGGCATCACCCCTTTATGAAAGACCCCAGAGCCTGGTCAGGGAGCCTCCATATGACCCCTCTCTCTGTTTGATCATCTTTATTTTGGGTCTTTCAAGTCTAGAGGCCTACCTGCTTTTGCTTCACCATCTTTTGCCAGTTTTTCTTAACCCAGCTCACACCTTTAAAATTGTCCCTTTAATAAAATCTCCTGGAGTGGTCTGTAGGAGCCTACCATCTGTTTCCTGCAAGGACCCTGACTCATCTTGTTGACGCAGGGTCTCTGGGGGAGGGGACTGCAGAGGTGAGAGGCAGTGATGGAGGGGAGAGGAGAGGGAGATGGGGGAGCTGAGATAAAAAGGAAAAGGGAAAAAACACACTTATGGAGCCAAGTCAGTTTATGTAAGTGCGCGGGTATATATGAATGAAGTTAAATAAAACAATAAATAAGGAGAGAATTTAAAAAGCACTCTACCGCTACGCCTTCTCTCCAGCACTGATGCTAAGAGGAGCCTTGCTCTTTGCTCACTCCTTTTGGCTTCACACGCCTTTTCCCCGAGCCCAGAATAGGAAGCTCACAAGGGCTGCACTTCCTGGCTCTGACCCCAACCGAATGGCATGAAAGGGGCAAGGTCACTGTGAATACATGCAGGATGGGGAAGGAAGACACTGCCCGGAGGTGGGGAACTTCCTCGATGCGCCAGCCACATCCCTTCTTTGACACACTCAGCGCTCCCCGCACCCCACAGCAGACTTTATTCCTGCTGGTCACCCTGTATGGTCCTTCCAAGTCCAGTTCATTATCTTTCCTCCCTGCTAAATTTCCCCAGACCTCCCCCTCCTTACTTTTCCAATGTTAATCGTTTTCCCCTCATCTCTTCCCTTTTCTATATATCTACTGTCTATCTACTGTCCCCCCACCTTTTTTTTTTCCAACTGTGGGCCAATTTTGGCCTGTTTTAGGCACTAGCATGGGAGCTCCTGGAGGCCAGGCACTGGGTGCAACGCCCATGCATAACGCCAGCACCTGGCCCAGGGCCCAGCGCTCGGGAAGTGTTCACTCATGGTGCACTGGATTGAATCGATTTGTAGATTTCTCAATGGACTGGATCTCTAAGCTGAACCAGTCCACTCTGTCATCTTATGGATGATGACTTCCAAACAGAGAGAGAGGAGGTGGTGTGCTTGAAGTCAGGGTTAGCAGAGCTAGTCTGGAGCCCCCCATCCAGTGCCTGTTTTGAGCACATGCATGGCCTCTCGTGGTCTGAACCCTGCCGCTCTCTTCCGGTGCACGCTCTCAGCTGCAGGGGTCCTGCCTGGAGAGGAGTGTGGCTGGAAGTCCTTCCTTCTCTTGCCAGGCTGAGCACTACATGGCTTCTCACTTGGCTCAGACTTGCTCCTCTGTGCCCAACAGCCTCCACTGCAGGATGGCTGCTGGCAGCCAGTCCTGCAGGGAGAGGCGGTGGGGGTGCATCTCTCCTGGGCCCTGACATCTTATACTTCCCAGAAATCTAGAGGGAAGCTGGTGAGTTGACAGCCCTGTTTTATTTCAGGAGGGAGAGGGGCTACTCTGCACGAATAACCAGAAAAGAAATGCTTATTCATCTTTTTCAGGCTCCAGAAAATTTACATTTTCTGGACCCAAGGCTTGTTACAAATATCTCCCTAAAGAAATGATGGCCCTGGTGATTTATGGCCCAAAGCTGACTGCCATCCAAAAGGATTATTAGACATTCTGGGCTGAAAAAATAAGTTTATGTCACACACACACATACACAGACACAGATTCTTTTTCTCTCTCTTTCAACAAAACTTAGACACAAGCTTCCCCATTAGGCTGCAGATTTGCCAGGGCCCATGATGTCACTGTGGCATTAGAATTCATCTCACTGCCACTTAGAAAGGCTATCCTTATGGGCGTCCTGGTCCCCTGAACCAGAGGCATCCTGGGCTATACTTTATTTTTTTAATTTTTAATTAATTTATTTATTTTTAAATACAATCTTTTTTATTGAAGGAGCCAAATTGGCTATAAACTTTGGAATTCCCACATGCATATTTTTAACCAATATTGATATGCAGTCATACAAAAAGTATTGTGTCATTTTAGGGTACTAATTAGTCTTTCTATCTCTAATTAAGGCGAAAAGATTTTATTTATGCCCCAAATGCCCAAATGCTTAAGGGTGAGTAAATGATGCCAAACATTGAACTGCAAAATGTAAAATTCAAATATTCAGATGGTTGCCAATATCCTTCGTGGTCTTGAGTGTTAATTAAACACCTGGATGCTTGATAGGATTTCTTTTTCCTTTTTTCCTATTTGGTCTGAGATTTTGGTCCATATGCCAATAAACTTGAGCTTAACTATGACCCGTTTTGATTAACAGTGTTCTAACACGCTGCCTTCTGGCTTGAAAGAAAATTCAACACCACTGATTTTTTTGAAAACTAGTTATTATTATGGATAGAAGATGGACAGATGTAGTTTTCCCTTCAGCACTTTGAATATGTCACCCGACTTCCTTCTGACCTCTCTTGTTTCTGATGAGAGAACAGCCGCTGAACTTATGAGAGATTCTTTATACAAGATGACTTGTTTTTCTTAATACTTTCAAGCTTTTCACTTTGTCTTGGGCTTTTAACACTTTGGCTTCACTCTCCCATGGTAGCCCACCCAGAGAAGAGCATTCCCATGAGACGGGGACAGAGTCAGAAGAAGATGTTGTGCCTGAGATACCAGACTCTCACTATTCTCACAGTGATGCAGGAGGTTTCTGTGAGTGACTGTTTCTTCCTTTGCTAGATGTCCTTATGATAACCTCCAGAGACGTCAGATGATCAGTTTCTTTAATACCTGTACCGAGTGAAATGATTGTTTTGGGGGGGGGTCTGCCAAGCTCATTGTTCTGCCATTCTGGAAACCCCACCTTCTATGATATGGCCTCTTCCTTGTGAAGAAAAAACAGACTGCAAGCTGTGGTGTATCGTGTGACATATCACATCATTAATTTTACATTGAGTTTTTTTCATGCTGTTGACGTGTGATCTCATTAGGCCTTGCTTTATTTTATTTTATTATCATGTTAATAGCTCCCATTTCTGAATTTTTTTTTCTCTTTGAGTTATATCTAGAATCCATCATTGGCAAGACATCTCGCTTTCTTCTACCAAGATTGTAATTGCTATGCCTCCCTCTCTGGCTTCCGCCTACCTACGAGAGCTGTGAGTCCTGCTCAGTCACACTTCCGGTCTGCAAAACTCCGCTTCGCGGTGTAGAAACAGTGTGGTCTTTGAAAATCTATTAGCCTCTCTAAAAATAAATTTCTTCACCTGCAAAGTGGAGTTGATATTATTGATAACTACAAGGATTACTGTGAGGACGAAATGTGGTGAAGTGTTTAGATCACGTCTTGCACCCAGAAAGTATTAGTAAGTATAAGCCCTTAGTCAGTCCGATTTGGATACTGAGTTGGACAAGAACACGAAACATTATCATTGGAGGAGGGGGATATTTCCTAGAAAAACAAATGACCTAATCATAGAAGCACATGTGCTTAAACCTTACCTATCTCTACACACAATTATGTATGATGAGAAAAAGGTAAAACAAAAAATCAATGGCTGAAATAGTCATGGTGGTAGGCTGAACTGGTTCTAGAATTCCCACACAAAATGTGGCTGTTTGTTCATCTTCTTTCACCTTGAAATATCTTGAGTTTATACACAAGTTTGTCCTCCATCTGTTACCAGCCTATTCTCAACTGGTGTTAGTTAAACACTCTTATCTGTTCTCAGTATATATCAGAAGAAGAAATTACTTCTTGATTTCTTCAAGAAAAGTTTTATCTAGCCTTCTCAGGTCTGAACCCCTACCATGCCCTCTGTCTTGCCATCTCCCTGATGTAATCACACAATTTATATGTTGAATCAACTGGGCGCATGAAGTACTTGTACAAGTGCCTAAAGAATGTACTTATACAATCTGGGTCATCACTTCAAATAAATGTTAGGTTCATATTTCTCTTTATACGCTTGAAGTTCTAATGCTTAAACAATACAATCACCAGCATACATCTCTCGGCTGGGAATCCATTGGTGCCTCTCTCTCACAATAAAAAGGAATAACATATAATGTTTACCAATTTCTTACAAAAAGAATCTCTGTCTAGAAATTATGCTTCCTTGTTCTTTGAATGTTTTTTTAAACAGTAAAGAACCATACAAACATGAGATATTAAGGTCAAGATGATTGTCTAGGTAATTCAGAAGGGATATTCTCTTATCTCATCAATTGAATAATTTGGGGGAAAACATTCTGACTTGATCACCTGGATGATGACTTCAGTTCTCCACCTCCCATCGTTTGGATTGACAGAGCTTTTGAAATTTGGAAAGGAATTCCACCGTGAACATAAAGTTGGAAACATCTTCTTCCTTCACGTGGGTTTTTGCAGTATCGCTTAATAACCCTTCAGGCTCTCCAGACTGGCTTTCCTATGACCAGAGTTCATGTCAGTTAAAGGCAAAACTCACCTCTTGTTAACTAATCCTGCTCTTCTTTACCTGAAGGAGAGTGAGTGCAGGCACGTAATACCTTTAAACACGTTTAGGGTGGTGCCCACCTTTATTCACTAGCTAAAAAGAAAGTTATCTGCTGGGCAGTGTGACAAAATTGCATTGTGATTTCTGGTTCTCCAAAGAGGAAGAGGGAACACAATTCCTCCCCAAGAACTCTTTGGCTTGGCAGTTGAGATTATTTGAGTTGTGATAAAGGCTAATATTTATCCAACCAGCTTTCCAAATCTGACCTGCTATTTGGAATCTGCTCAATGGTGACCAAGTATTGGTTATCTCAGAGCCCTGTTTGTTATCACAGCCAAGAACCCAGGCTGGTATCAAAAACCAGTAAATCATCCGTCCAGGACTGGCTTGTTGAGTCATGCAGCAAAGCCTGAAGGGAGGTTTCCAGTTTAATTCATTCTAGTTTGTAGAAAGATAACACACAAAATAATGAAACCTAGGACTTGACTGTGGGTTTAAAAACCGGTTAATAATCCCAGAATATTACGGATGAAAAATAAGACACCCAGAGAGGATTGATGACTGCTCTGGGTCACGTGGCTGGTTAGTTGCAAAGTCACAGCTGCAGTGGTCTCAGCTGGTGTTACCATTTATTGAGTAACAACTATGTGCCAGGCACTTTGCACTAGAAGTAATAGAAGAGCCACCTTCCAGTGGCTGAGTTTATAAAGGAAACACATTGCTTACCTAATTACACACAGTCCCAGCAGGGTTGGCTTCAAGGTTTAATTCGGTCGCTCAAGTGACTAATTAGATAGACTCCTCTCTCTTCTCTCTCAGCCCTACTTCCTTAGCATTGGCTCTCTTCCAGGAAGACTTTTTCCTTGTGCTTGCAAGAGCACTGACAGCAACTTTTGGGGCTACAGACTCCAGGGTTCAAATTCAGCAGATGTTAGAAAGTCTGCTTTGCATATAACTCCATAATAAGTCTCCACTGGTCCCCACTGGCCTGCTTTGGGTTTTGTGTCCATTGCTGAACCAGTCACTGTGACCAGGGGGATGGCCTGTGTTGATCTGTTTAAGTCAGGACACACTCCTGGCCATGGATTCAGAACTGAATCCATCTACACCCACACAGCTTACTGTCCATGCTAACCTGACTCTGCCATTTGGCCGTCTTCACTAACGTAGCTACAGTTCCACTGTCTTCATCAATGCAGTTTTACTCTTACAGGGAATGTTTCCCCAGAAAGATAAAAGTTGTGGTTTACATCATTGTTCATTTCAGGAAATCCCTGCCTAGTCTTTATAAACAACAAGCAAACAAACACAATTCAAATGAACATCAAATTGAATTTTCAACAAGTAGCATCAAACGGCCGTCAAGTCTCCATGACTCTTTGAAACTGCCTCAAAACCCTTGATTGTCTACCACTCCTAAACTCTTCTATCATGCTCCTTACCCAACCCTAACTAACCTCCCGGCACTGAAAGCCTGTCTGAAACCAGGATCCTACAAACATCCCCACCGTGTCCCCGTGACGTTACTAAGACACTCTCACGGCAGTGCTCTCCCTTACCTTGATAGGAATACACTCAGCTTGGTCTTACCCGTTGTTTATTTTGGTGTTATTTTCAGGGAGTCAGCATTCAGGATTAATTCCACTCAAAACACCTGTCTAGGGAAGTCAGTAGGGTTAGAAAGAGGGGAGGAGGGATGGATGGCCAGGACGAGCAGCAAATGTCCACACGTGCTCCGTGAGTGGGGCTCCAGCCTTTACCTCTTACACAGATTAAATGACTGAGGAAATGGAGCAGGGAGAGCAGGCACTGGGCATCGCTCATTTGACATTTACTCTGGGGAAGGGAATGAATGAGAAGCCAGATGAGCCGCAGGGTACCGACAACAGTATTGACTCAGCGGGGAAGACATGAATGCGTGATCTTCCCCCCAAGATTCCTCTACCGTCCCTCAAGAGGCTTTCCACTTTAAGACAATGCTTTGAAGATTGGGGAGAGTCTGAGTTTATTTCGACGCAGCAGGAGGAACACGGAGCTTGAAGTCAGAGACCCTGGGTTCCAGCTCCAGTCTCCTTCACCTACCAGTTGAGTGGTCCTGAGCAGTCACAGGACACTCTCTCTCCGAACCTTAGTGTCCTCACTTGTAGAATGAGAATGGTAAAACTCATCCTATTTTATTTTGGAGATGTAAAGTGGATAATAAATATGAAAGGAAAATTCAAAACGCAGAGATAACATATAGATGTTCTTATTACTAATTTTGTTAGCCATCCACAAATCCTCACTCTGTAGCTACTGTAACCAATTTGGCTACACTCTGGCAGGATTTAGGACAGAGAAAAGCTAATTACCCCAAAGCAGGCCCACAACCTTGACAATGCACAATTTCCCCATTTGTAGGGGGACCTCATTTCTCCTGCTTTAATTCCTACATGGTCAGTGGAAAGAAAGAGTCAGGGAAATAGGTATCAGATTTGATATGACATTTACTGGATATCTAGTTTTGGATAAGTTACCTAGCCTTTTGTAGCCTTAACTTACTTATATGTAGAATATATAAAATGCAGCCAATTCACATGGCCGTTGTAGGGACTGCATATAGCAGACTCAATACCGATGGTCAGACATGAATCTGATACTTAAGTCACATTCTGTGTGATGTCTTTGTGACAAAATTACACTTCTGTGTTTGGCCATCTTTGTGTACCAGTGACCCTAAAGAAAGGAAACACATGAGGGCGTGCATCCGTGTCATTGTGAAGCTAACTGATTGTAGCAATAAGAACTTTTGTAATCCTGAGGATGAAACATCCGGCGACTGTTGCAAGGATAATTACTATGCCTTATAATTGCAGGTATTCCTGGACAGGACATTTCTTGGTATTCTGGAATTCTCCCAAAGTCACAACGGTTGGGACACCTTCTGTCTATTTGCATTTCATGGGATAGTTTTACATAGCAAAGTGTTTCACAATGATCCGTGTCTCTCCCTCTCACACAAGAACCCTGGTGAAATGTCCCTTCTTTTCGTGCTTGTAGATGTTTTGTTCCCTCAGCAGGCTGCTCAAGGATGCACATGAACAGTTTTGAACGTTGGAGGCAGTGCGGTTCTGTCTGTATGGCTGCTGGTTTGTGTGGGTTATTTAATTAACATGACAGTTTAGATTTTGTGGTAGAACAAAATGAAAATTGCATTCAGTATAAAAGTTTAAGAATCAAAGGGAAGAAGTTCATTTTATTAGGGGCTTTGCGTTCTTCCTTTTAAGTGGAAGGATAAAGGGCCAGGAACATGGAGTCTTGGGACTCCCTAGTTATCCTGGGCCAGCTCAGCATAGCCTGTGTATGGTGGTGACTGCTGGTCAAGGGTCCAGATGGGACAGCCCAATGGTCAACGTAATGATGAAGAGATGAAAACAGCATGGCATTGAGACACACAGGTGGGGGATGAAGGGAAGAGAGTAAGAGAGAGGGAGGAAAGGAAATCATATCTAAAGAAAATTTTGCTTTTTTTTTTTTTTGCTGTTGTATTTTTCCAAATCCTTGCATTGATTTAAAGCTGTTACTGAATACAGTTCCATGTAGAAATTGGTCCATGTAAGGATACAAATCCATGGAGGGCTGTGATTCTGAATTCTTAAGGGAGATTTCCCCCACCACTTTCTATCAGAATGTGAGATATGCAGGTTTCTTTGCAGTCCTCTTGGAGGCAACGAAAGCCAAGTGGATGAACAGCTCACCATTACAATGAGCATGTAGACCTCTGGGAGCCCAGCTTTACAGATCCCTATTAGACTCCTTAGCATCCTGGGCTTACCTGCTCTCATTCACTCACCACAAGGCAGCAAAATGATGCTCAAGTTCATCGGGCTTGGCAAATGCCTTTGAATTGAAAGCTAGTTCCAGGGCTCTACTACTCTTTTTGAGCTTCCACATTTATTCAATCCCTGAATATTCTTTTATTTCTTAACAACTCATGTATTGGATGCCCTAGCCAGAGCAGTGAGAAAAAAAGCATCTACACTGGAAAGGAAGAAGTAAAATCATCTCTGTTCTAAACAACAGAGGGAAAATGAACTGAAAAAAAAAATGAACAGAAGCTCATGGACTCTGGGGATGAGAACACAAGATCTAACATTCATGTCACTGGAGTCCTGGAAGGAGAAGAGAACTGTCAATACAGAATCCTACACCCTGCTAAAATATCCATCAATCAACATGATGCACTTGACATTTAAAGAACACTCAACCCAACAACAGCAAAATACACACTCAAGGGACCACAGAACATACACAAAATATATCCTAGGCCATAATACAAACCTCAAAAAGCTGAAAAGAACAGAAATCATATGGAATGTGTGCTCTTACCACATGGACTCCAAGTAGAAATCAGTGACCGAAATGTTAGAGGAAAAGCTCCAAATACTTTGAAACTAAGCAACACACTGCTAAATAATTCCTGGGTCAAAGAGGAACTCTCAAAGGAGATTAGAAAAAAAATACATTTTTTTTTTCACTGTGAGCTACCACAAGAAAAAAAAATGTGACAATGAATATATGTATGTTCATGTATAACTGAAAAATTGTGCTCTACACTGGAATTTGACACAACATTGTAAAATGACTACAACTCAATAAAAATGTAAAAAAAAATAAAAAGAAAAAAAGGAAAAAAATACAATGCATGCAAATAGAAATGCAACATATCAAAATTTGTGGGACACAGCTAAAACAGTACTGAAATGGAAATTTATAACACTGACGTATAAATTAGAAAGGAGAAAGAGGCGCAAATGAATAATCTAAGCTTCCACCTCAAGAACTTAGAAAAAGAAAAGCAAAACAAATCTAAAGCAAGCAGAAGGAAATAGATAATAAAGACAATTGCAGAAATCAATGAAACCGGAAACAGGAAAATGATAGAGAAAATCAATGAAACAAAGAGCTAGTTATTTGAGAGTTGTGGTATGTTTATACAACGGAATACTACTCAGCCATAAAAAAGAATAAAATAATGCCATTTGCAGCAACATGAATGGACCTAGAGACCATTATTCTAAGTGAAGTAAGCCAGAAAGAGAAAGAAAAATACCATATGATATCACTAATATGTGGAATCTTAAAAAAAAGCTAGTTCTTTAGAAAGACCAATAAAGTTGACAAAGTTTTAGCAAAATTCAAAAAAAAAAAAAAGGAGAGAAAGGAGAAGATTCAAATAATCAGCAGCAGAACTTGAAAATAAACAAAGAATAATAAAGAAAATGCTACAAACTGTATACATATATCTGACAACGTGGATGAAATGGACCAATTCTTTCAAAAATATGAAGTACCCCGACTCACCCAAAATGAAATAGATACTTTCAGTAGCCTTACAACTATTAAGAAAACTGAATTTGTAATTTAAAAACTAAAAGAAAAAAAATCTCCAGGCCCAAATGGTTTCACTGGAGAATTTAACAAAACATTTAAAGAACTAACACCAATTGTATACATGTTCTAGAAAATGGAAGAGGAGGAAATTCTTCTCAATTCATTTTATAAAGTATACATAGCATTGGAATTCTAACCAACACAATAAGACCAAAAAAAGAGACATACACATAGAATACACGGAGAAATGGATCACTCACATTTTGCTGGTGGGAATGTAAAATGGTACAGACACACTGAGAAACAGTTTGGCAATTTAAAAAAATCTAATATGCCAATACCATATATGTCAGCACTCCTGGGCACTTTTCTCAGAGAAATGGATACTCATGTTCACGCAAAAACCTGTAGACAAATGTTTATGGCAGCTTTATTCATAATAACTTCAGAGTGGAAACAACTCACTTGCCCTTCAACAGATGAGTGATTAAACAAGCTGCGGTACGTCCACACTGTGGATTACGACCCAGCAATCAAAAGCAACAAACTACTTCTACATGCAACAATGATTCCCCAGCGTATCATTCTGCGTGAAAATGCCAACCCCAAAGGTCACAACTGTTTGTTTGATTCCATTTGTCTAACATTCTTGAAATGACAAAATTATGGAAATGGAGAACAGATTAGTGGCTGGCAAGGGTAATGAAGGGAGTGGGGGCAGGAAGTGAGTGTGGCTATCAAAGGGCCCCGTGAGGGATCCTTGGGATGGTGGAAATGTTCTGTGGCTTGACTCCATCCAGTCAATAGCCTATAGTTGGGATACTGCACTATAATTTTTCAAGATGTGACCACTGAGGGAAATTGGGTAAAAGGTACACTGGAGATCTCCCTGTATTATTTCTTACAATTGCCTATGAATATACAAGCGTTTTTTAAAAAGTGTTTCACAGTTTTGATCAATTAGGATGCCCAAGTTCATGTGATGAAAGGACTTGCTGGCTGCCACTTGACAACAAGTCCACAGACTGATCTGACAGTGCCAACAGATGTCGTCTGCGCAGTTTGTTCGGTAATTATACCTCACGGGCTCCATCATAATTACAGTGGGACTCACGCTCTTATTTCTCATGCCGGAAATCACCATATTCTCTTAGTAATTACTCGAGGTCAAACACCTTAGGCCGTGAAGGGTTTACAACTGATGGTTGACAAACTGTCCAGAAGTCAAGAACTCAGCTTAATTTGGAGGCAGGACTGGGCAGTGGTCCACACTCCTTATTCGTCTACCGTGACCATTAGCAAGACAGCTGAAAGAAATTGTAAAGAGTGTTCTAACAATAAGTGTGTAGTTTGTTTTCAAGAATGACAGATCCCAGATAGTGCTTAATTTCTCTATTTACTGCAAAAAAAATTAACTGAAGGAAGACATGATGACAACTCACTGGCATGTGGTCATTGTCCATCTTCACTTGTTTCCCAAAGCGGAATGTTGGCAGGAATACTTAGTCCAGGATTCTCCAGAAGAGAGGCACTGCTTGTGCTGACTACCTGCTAGGTTCAGGGTATGTCATGAGCTTCATTCTACTGGAGCCTCACAACACTATGGTGATGTCCATTTTCCAGAAGGAAAATCTAAGTCTCCAGGAAAGTAAAGTAACTTCCCTAAGGTTGCCAGTGGAGTTAAAGAAAACTGAAATTTGATCTTGAGTCATTCCCACCACAAAATTCTACTGGTCATTTTTTTTTTTTTTTTGCCCTATAGTAGCAGGTGTTGTTCCAACTTCTTCAAGACATTGGTCTCAGGGCTGAGAATAACAGCAGGTCTATGAGCCTTGTCAGCATTAAAGAAAAGGAGGAAGTAGCCCAGTTTGTGGAAAGAGCAGTGGATTTTGAGATCTGTCGTGGAATTCTTGTACTGCCTTCAGCTTTGAGGCTTTTACATAAAGTCTTTCAGTTCCATGAGCCTTGGTTTCTTTGTTTGTGAAATAGTTATTGCAATAATTTAAATTAGATAACGAATGAAAAGTAGAGCGTAGGGCTTGGCCCCTTAGTTCAATATATGATGGATATTGTGGTTGCTGTTAGGAATTCCTTGAGCTTAGGTCAGGGCAGAGCAGACATTCTGACTTTAGCTAATCATTAACCCCTAGCTTGCAACAGGTCCCTCCAGGCCACCTGCCTCTCAGGGATCTGTTCCAGGTACAGGAAATGTAGGAGCCTCCACATTTCCTCTTTGCAGGTTGCAGGCTCAGGTCCTAATTTAGCACTCTTAAGTCCTGCCAACCCATGTGCTCCAAAGGGAACCTCACTGGCTTCAATATTATCTTCTCCAGAAGACTTCCAGAGCTGGGATCCATCAGCTGTTTGCTCCTCTTTCTCTCAGCCAAGCTCACATGGAGATCATTGTGACTGCCTGTGCCCCTGTCCCCTACTAGAATGCCAAGGCCCTGGAAGTGGTAGTTAGCTTCACTACTGAGGCCTCAGGACCGAGCACAGGCCCTAGAAAAGAGAAGCCATGCAATGTATGTTTAAAAAGAAACTGGCAAGTGGACAAGCACATGTATGACCTTATGGAGGTTGTGCCGGCTTTTTGCCTTAGAGTGATCAACGCTCTCTCTGCTCACTGCCCCGGGGTGTGTTTGATGTCAGAGGGGATGTGTGCTGGCCCCAACCAGAGGCACTCTGCGTTGGGAAAACAGGAACCTTTCCAGCACCACCGATGTTATCTTATCACACCTGTTAATTTTCATATTTGGCACTAAGTGTGTATAGAGAACCTTTCACGTGATGGACTCAAAGCACTCTGACTCCTGCGCTCACCTCTGTAACAGTATCATGTGCTATTAGCATCTATTTTTTTTATTTCCTTCCTAGAAGCAGAGTCACAGTCTGGTTCTCAGCTTCAGCTCCTAGGCTGCTGGCAAGAGCAACAGCAATGGCCGGGGAGGTCTTCACCCAGTTACTTCCACACCTTTCTGAGGTCACGGGAGAAGGCAGAGGCCATGCGGGTTGTGGTTGCTGGTGGGCAGTGTGGATCTGGGAGGAGTCCAGTATGGGAGAGGCACCCTCTGCCTCCTCCTCTTTCCTCTCTTCCCCTCTGAGGAGACACTGCGGTTCTGAATCCCAGCTCTGCCGCTCTCTGGTTGTTGATTTTGTGCATCTAAGTCTGATTGTGAGTTTCTGAAGCCTTAAAGTGGGGGTATTAACAGTCATCCCTCTAGGACTGGGGAGAGGGTTTATCTCTCAATTCCACAGTGTCTATTTATTGCCTGCTGTGTGCCAGGCACTCCTGTAAGTGAGGGGAAGACTTCAGTGAACACATTAAATCCAAATGTCTGCCCTCATGGTTCCTATCATCTAGAAGGGGGAGACAGGCGGGGAACAACACAATAAGTACATTTTATAGTATATTAGAAGGTGATAAGTGATGGAGAAAATGATGGCAGCAGGGACGTGAGTACTGGGAAGAACGCGGATACAGTATTCAATAAAGTGGTCAGTGAGGCTCGCTGAGAAGATGACCCTGGAGCAGAGACCTGAAGCTGGTAAGGAGGTGAGCCACCTGGATACCTGCTGCTGAAGGCCATTCCAGGCAGAGGGACCAGCAAGTGCAGAAGCCACAGGACTGGGGTGGGCCTGAGTGTCCACTGAACTGCGGGAAGCTGATAACTGCGTAGGAATGTACAATTATCTAACCAAAAATTCAAAAAATACATATTTTAAAGTTTAATTAAAAAAATCAGATCAATTCAAATATTCAAATTCATGCAATAGAAGGGCCAGAGGCAAGGTTGGAAGTGGGAAGAAGTGAGATGTGAGGCCAAGGAGGTGGGGGCAGACTGTGTAAGGCCTGTAAGTCATTTGAGCATTTTGGTCAGAAGAGAGACGTGACCTGACTTGAGTTTTAAGAAGACCCCTCCGACTGCTGCACTGAAGGGGACTCTAGGCCAGCAAGCAAAGAAGCAAGGAGGCCGCTCAGCCAGTTAGGGGTGGAAAGGATCTGTGTAAAGTACATAGAACGATGTCGCGAATGGAGTCTGGCGGGTGATGGGGTACCAGGCAATGTGTTATTAATCTAGTGTTGACAAGACACCACTACCTGGTGCACACGGCCCAGGGTGATGGATGGCTACACTCAACCACTGTTTCCCCTCGGACATGGAAACCCGATGTGCCCTTTGGGAGAACAGTCTCTTTTGCCAGTGGGGCAACGTAGTAAAATAAACCCATCATTTCTGTAGTCAGACACGTCTATACTGGAATCCTGGCTCCAAAACTTTCTCTGTGGCCATGGGAAAATTTTTTCACATCTTCCTGAGCTGTAGTCTTCTCTCTGGCAAACTGAGTAGTAACAGTCCTTTCCACATAGGGTGATTGTGAGCACTTGTTATTATGACACACATAAAGTGTCTCGCAATTGTGTGCACTCAGAACGCTAGTTCTGTTCAGCAGGCCTCGTGCTCATTCACGCTGGACCAGTTTACACTCTGTATTTCTCTAAGTGATGCTTATTTCTTTTAAGTATTTTCTGATTCAGAGTCCTTCTGAAATAAAAAGTCTTTAATGTTTACTAAACTTTCATGTTTAATAAAATAGTCTCTTTAAAAGGCTGAGTGTTGGAGGCACGTACTAATCGCTCTCGGCCGAATGCCTGTGGGAAGCTTGTTTGTTCACATTATAAGGCTGACCCAGCACCTAACTGAGTGCTGGGCACATATTAGGTGCTCAGTAAATGTTTGTTGAATGAATGTGTCAGGCTATAATCAAGGACCCACTACTCATGTAACTGATGGCATCTTACTCTAATGATAGGCAAAAGGGAGCTAAGGGACAATTATAATAATGATACTTTATACCTCTAGAAGTTTTCAATGTATTAATCAGATTGATTCTTACAGTTAAAAAAATTGGTCTTTTAAAATGTGTTTCTATGTTACACAATTTTAGACCCTCAACACAAGAGCCCTGAATTTGGAGTCCAGAACTCTGGCTGCCATTTTGTCCTCTCTCTGTGGCCTTGTGTGGCCTTAGCCAGGTGGCCTATAGTGTCTGGAAAAATCATAATTCAAATATAAATGACCCTCCATGACAGTGAAGCTGAGAATATCCCAGAAGCCAATGGTCTGTGAAAGTCCTCTATGGACCCAAACGCCTGTGTGCAGGGCATGGGTGTGGGGTGACGGCTGGAGCACGGACCAGTCTTCCCTTTTTCACTGTTGAACACTGAGGTGAAGCTAGGTGGGCAACATGTAACTGTGGGCAAAATATTTACTATAAATCATCTTCCTCATTTGGTGGTTTCATGTTAGGAAAGCAGTACATGCTTGCCATGACAAGACCAATGCCCAAAAGCTCTCTTTGCCCACTCTAATCCCCTGTCCTCTGCCAGGTAGCCAAGGTCAACAGGCCAAGGTGGATCCTTCCATCATTTTCTCTCTTCTCATTTATACACAATCAAATATAAAGATACATACATAGGGCCCTACTTTTTACTGAAATAGAATCATACCATGCTTGTTAGTATATACATAAATATATACACACATACACAGGTAAGAGGTTTATTTCATGGGTAAACAAATGTGGGATCATATTATACATACTTCCCTGTATCTAGATTTTCTCATTCAATATGACCTCTAGAAAAATCCTTTCCTAAGTCACCTGGTATAGTTTGAATTTATTCTTTGCAATGACTATTCATGGCTAAGAAAAACCACAATTTACTCAACCATTTCCCTATTGATGGGTGCAAGGCAAGCTACTTCATTTCTCTATGCCATTTCTTCTTCTACCTAATCAAACTTAAAAGCTTTTGCACAGCAAAAGAAACTATCAACAAAATGAAAAGACAACCTATGGAACAGAAGAAAATATTTACAAATGATGCAACTGACAAGGGGTTCATATCCAAAATATAAAAACAACTCATACAATTCAGTACCAAAAAACCAAACAACCCAATCAGAAAATGGGCAGGAGACCTGAACAGACATTTTTCCAAAGGAGACAAACACTAATGGGCACACGAAAAGATGCTCAATGTCACTAATTATTAGAGAAATGCAAATCAAAACCACAATAAGGTATCACCTCACACCTGGCTATCATCAGAAAGTCTACAAATAATAAATGTTGGACAGGATATGGAGAAAAGGGACCCCTCATACTCTGTTGGTGAGAATGCAAATTGGTGCAGCCATAATGGAAAACAGTATGGAGGTTCCTTAAAAAATTAAAAATAGTTACCATATGACCCAGAAATCCCACTCCTGGGCATATATCTAGAAACTACAAAAACTCTAATTCAAAAAGATATATACACCTCAAAGTTCACAGAAGCATTATTTACAATAACCAAGATATGGAAGCAACCCAAGTGCCCATCAACAGATGATTGCTTTAAGAAGATGTGATACACACACACAATGTAATCTACTCAGCCATAAAAAAGAATGAAATATTGCCATTTGCAGCAATGCAGATGGACCTAGAGAATATTATGCTTAATGAAATAAATCAGAGAGAGAATGACAAATACTATATGATATCACTTACATGGAATCTAAAAAATAATGCAAATGAATGTATATAGAGAACAGAAACAGACTCACAGGCATAGAAAACAAACTTCTGGTTACCAAAAGGAAGAGGGAGTAGGGGAGGGACAAAAAAGAAAAGAAAAGAAACATATTGTTTAATAATAAACACATTGTTAAAGCCAAAAAAAGAGGGGTTACTAATAGAACCTGTTTTATAAGGCTGTTGTAAGGATTAAATAAGAAAATGCATGTAAAACACTGAGCAGAATTCTTGGTACATTCTAAGTGATCAATAAATATGAAAAATAGCTAATATTATTATTTTCCACAAAATGCTTTATTGGAGCAGGTTATCCCTTTCTTTTAGATTCAAATATTCAAAAACTTTGAAATGTTGGCTCTCTTGGAGTTCTCATACCCAATTACAGGTTTCTTTCTTCATGTTTCTCCTACCCTTTTCATGAAACTCCACTGAAGCCTTTCTCTGTGGCTATTTTAATCACTCCTTTTTCCTGTTATCTTGGCTTTTCCCCGAGACATGGCAAATCTTCAGCTCAAAACTTTCTATTTGTCCTTTTCGAGTAAAGTTTCTTGGGGAGGAAGAGGCTTCCTGGGCAAGGCAGAAGCCAGGGATCAGTCCAAAGGGACATGCTCCTCCAGGGGGGATGCTCAATGCAGCATGTGGGGAAGGAGGGCTAAGTCTGGCACCAGCCAGATAAACTGGAAAAATCCAGACACACAGACTCCATGGCAACAGTGAAATAGCATGCTTGGCAGGGAGACTGAGCTAGAAACCCAGTGATGTAGACTGAACTGATGCACAGGGGACGAGGCACCGGACTGATAGGCACTGGTCACAGTAGAATGCGGCTTTCCCCAGGGTTCTCTGAGGCTGGATCCAAGGCTCTCCCTGTTCTGGGCTGCGCTCAGAGACAGAGGGCAGAGGTCACTGCAGCTGGGTGGGTCTGGAGAAAGAGGAAATGGTACCATTGTCTTAACCAAACAATCCACATGGCTGTCTGTCGCCAGGCTGCACCTTCCAGACAGGTAAACAAATAATGACACTCAGTGTGACACCTGCTGTAATAGATGTTAAGTGTAGGGACTGTGCGAGCACAGGGCAGCATTTATATGAGGCCCTCAACATATGTTTGTGCAATGACTATTGAACGAAGCCTCTATGCTTTGGAAACAAGCAGGAGAGAGCCTCTGCTTTTCCCTGGAGGAGTCAGGAAGTCTCCCAGAATAGCTGAGATTAAGTGGGTCTTAGAGAAAGAAGAAGGAACGGGAATTTTATACAGAGGGAGCTGTGCCCTGGAGAAGGAGATGAGAAAGTGTATGTGCATTTGGAAAAAGCCAGAAGTTTGATGTCGTTGGATCACAGTATGAATGAGACTTACATGGAGTTAGAGCAGCAGGTAAGGTCCTGATGTAAAGCCTTAATTGACAGGCTAAGGAATATAAATTTTAGAGCAAAGGAAATAACTGTCACCAAGAGAAGACAGTGAGAAAGTTAATGACATGGTCAAATACGTCAAGCATGTATTTCTGAGAAGCTAAGTATGAGTCAGATAGAGACATCAAATTATCGTTCTGTTCTGCTGTGATACAATGTTTTTTATCTTTATGGCTACTTGAATAACTTTGACTCCTAACACTTAAACATTTCATTTCTTGGTCCTTGCCACCCTCGGATATTACCAAAATAGCAGGGCGGTCACACCTCAGTATAGGAAGGTCTGCCAGTGAGGCCATTGGAAACCAAGTACTAAGTACTAAGTACTTAAGTAACCAAGTACTAAGCATCAGAAAGGGCCAGAGCATAATCAGGAGAGACGTGATATCATTACTGGGGGCCCTGAAAGATCTAGCATTTAGATTAGTTACAAATATCCTAGAGCAAACAAGGTTTTTGAGGGTCAGACTTGATAACAGAGCAAGAGAATATTAAGGATATTAGCTAAGGAATCAGCAAACTAGAGTTAACATCTTGCTTTAAATCACCCAAGAGTGACATGGGACTTAGGCCATTGAGAGGCAATATCCTGGGAAGTTTATTGAATCCTAGAAATTTGTAGAAAAATATGTGAAGAGTTCCCTGATTTTCTCACCAGAGCTGGAATCTGGAATGCCATCACAGGGTGAGAAGATCATGAGGGGACTGGTGCCACAGCTGGAGCTGGTGGCCCAGGAGATGACATTTCGGGTCCTCATTAGAGCTCACTTCCGCACATGAGGTAACGTGGCTACTTGATGGAGGAGCCGCTGGCTCCTTCTGCTACATCAGGCTCATGGAGACTCATTTGTATTTGCTTTTTAAAAGTAGTACACCCTCACTATTTAAAAAGAGCACAACAAAGTGGGAAGTAATACAAGTAGAAAGAAAAAGGACACTTTTTTTTTTACGATCCTACCAGAGGCGAGAGCATTGTTGACATTTTGTAGTAGTTTCTTCTTGCACTTTTCTGTGTGATTTGCCAGTAGTTGAGCTTGTAAAACCCCCCACACAGCAAGGGGACACCTAAAAAGGACAAGCTCAGCGTGGGCATAAAATACAGTAACAGTGTGTCTTTTAAAAATTCTGAAAATATCAGAATCAGGGTAACAGTTGTCTGAACTAATAAAAATCAACAGAATCAATTATATTTATTTTCCTTTTTTTTTTCAATTGGCAGAAGCTAAGATTTCTTTAGCGTTCACCATCTTAATCCCAGAAATAAAACCCTGGGAAGTCGGCATCTTCTTGTCACTTTTCAGGTGAGGCTCAGTGAAATGAAGTGACTTACAGGGGTCAGACAGCTGACTAAGGGCAGGTCTGGGATTCAAACCCAGGTCTGGTGGACTCCAAAGCCTGTGGTCATCCCACCTCACCATTCTGTGATCACTGTTACACGCTACATGACTGCTTTTAACGCCTAGAGTTAAAAAAAAAATTCCTCTTGGGGGACCCTTAAAATTATGAAGTTCTATTAAGTTTTATTTTGAAATTCTATAATATATTCTAATAATGGATGTTTAATTATATTTGTGACTGTCCATCATCTTTTTTAAAAAGCAGATTTTATTTTTTAGAGCAGTTTTAAGTTCACAGCAAAACTGAGCAGAAGGTAGAGAGATTTCCCATGTTATCTCCTGCCCGCACACATTCATAGCTTCTCCCATTTTCAACATCGCTCACCAGAGTGATACATTTGTTACACTTGGTAGACCTGCACTGACACATCATTATCATCCAAAGTCCAGAAATTACATCAGTGTTCAGTCTTGGTGGTGTACTTTCTATGGGTTTGGACAAATGTGTAATGACACATATCCATCATTATGGTATACGGAGTTGTTCCACTGCTCTAAAAACTTCCTGTGCTCTCTGCCTGTTCATCTTTCCCTCCACATCGTCTTTTGACTAGCCTTTCTCTAGGGACAGTCTCCTGATTCCCGATGTAGTGATCAGAAATCACATTTGTAGGGGCCCTTGCAGCTAGGTCACACCATGTTCTTGGCTTCACGAGTTGGATACATTCATACAGGACTTCAAATTGGAAGTGAGGATTCTGCAGAAAGGGCATCTTCCCAGGCACCCCATGTGCGCACGTGGGAGGTGGCAGAGATGCAAAGTTTTCAGAGGAGCCAGTGATGGCTTGGCTGAGTCCCGGAGGCAGAGTTGGCACCAGGGCTGCTGAGAGTGGAGCTTGCATTTAAACTAAGTTCTCGGCATTTCCTGTTTGGCGTTGGCTCTGGTGACAGTAATGATCCTCTTCCCATCAGCCGTTCTGTGGTATATGTGCATGTGTATGTATTTTACAGCTTTATTGAGATATATTCCCATACCATACACTTCACTCATTTAAAATGTGCAATTCCATATATATGCTCACGTATAACTGAAAAATTGTGCGCTACACTGGAATTTGATACAACATTGTAAAATGATTATAATTCAATAAAAAATGTTAAAATAAAATAAAATGTGCAATTCCACGTTCTTTTAGTATGTTTGTAGAGTTGTGTATCCATCATTACAACAAATTTTAGAACATTTCTGTTAACCTCTCCCAAACCTTCATACCTCTTAGTTGTCACCTCCCAACTTCCCATCCCCCACGCCCTAAGCAACCATAAATCAGCTTTCTGTCACTTTACCTATTCTGGACATTTCAGATAAATGAAATCATATAATATGTGGTCTTTTATGACTGGCGTCTTTCACTTGGCATAATGTTTTCAAGTTTCATGGATATTATAGTCAGTATCAATACTCTGTTCCTTTTTGCTGCCAAACAAAAATCCATGGTATCCTGGTTTTGGACACTGTTCCTGGAAGCACACCCACAAATCTATTTCTCTAGTTTTTCTAAGGATTCTTTGATATCCTTTTAAATGTCTTTTTAATAAATCCATTTCCTGCTTAAATTAGCCAGAGTGGACTCTGTTGTTTGCAGCTAAGAACCCTCACTGACACACCGGAATCTATTAAGATTGTGATTTTTGAAAGTTACTTAGACCGAGACAACCATAAATTAGGTGGTCTCCCAGAGCTATTTAGGGCCTGGTGTTCTATGAGTCTATCAAAGTGAGACCACCCAAAATGGCAGCGGCCTCTGAGAGCAGGCTTTCTCAAGATTGGATTTGGTTAGGGACAAGAACTTCCCTTCCCTTTGTGCTGACTCCTTGCTGCCCACCCCCTTCCCTCAGAGATCGCAGTCCCCCTCATCTCCACAGGGGGCACCCAGCTCCGCCACCTTTAGCCAGGGCTCTCTTCCAGGTCCCAGCCTCATCCCTCCAACGCTCCAGTCTCTCTCTGCTTTCTTTAAATCCCACTAGGCCAAGGTGAACCCTTCCCCTTTCCCTCCATCCAGTCTCCTTTCTGACCTTGCTCGCTTCCTTGGTGGTGCCGGCATTCCCTTGCCCATGGACTGAAACCTCACAGTCAGCTTTGCCTCTTCCTTCTTCTCTGGTCACTTGCTGTCTATGTCCCCAAATGACCAAGTCCTGCCTTTTCTTCCTGGGTGACAGATTCCTTATATCATTTCCTTTTTGTTCCCACTTAAACCACTGTTATATCCAGGCTTCCATTAGCGCACTCCAAATGCCTTAAGGAACTTTCAAGTGGGATTCTGCAACTAGCCTCTTCCCTTCTAATGCAGTGAGTGGCCTCCACACTTTAGATCATGTGTCCCATCAGAAAAAAATCTTTCTGTCTCTCTGTATCTGTCTCCCTCTGTCTCTCCATATATAGAGATGTATATATGTATATAGTTCACTTATAAAGTACATGAATATACTGCTTTAAAATAAATTTGCCTTTAGAACATACACACAAAAATAATTTTGAAAAGGATGAGATTTAGAAAGTACCAAGGAGATGTTGTAAAAATGTCCTTCCCATACCACAGTAGATGCTGTTGCCCATCTGCTGCCAAGACCACTGCTCTCATTGGTTCTCTGTGCTGATGCCAGAGCAATCTTCACACTGCAGATCTGTCCAGGTTGGCTCCCTGCTCAAGCTTTCCAAGACTCACAGGTGAAATGAACTTCTAATCATCGACCTAACTCCTTTCCCACCTACTGGGATATGAGCCCCTTCTTCGGCTTTATCTCAAGATGGCTCTACTCAGGCTGGTTGGTTGGCTTCTCTGAGCAAGCACAAGACAGTGCAGTCTCCAAGACTTCCTTCCTGCTCCTGCCCTCCCACCTCAGAGAGCCATCCCCATCCGTCCGTGCCTGAGCTCAGTGTGCTGAGCTTCACTCGTCCATCAGAGCACAGAACCCACAGAGTGCTTTGCCAAGTGTCTGGTGAGTTGTCATAAAAAATCTCATAAGTCTACTTATTGAAGTTTCAACAATCAAATGACTGACATATTACATGTACACGTCTTATTATCATCACCTCCGTTTCCAAAGGGAAAATTGAATTTCACAAAAGATGAGGGACTTGCCCAAATTCACAAACCTGTAAAAGCCTCCCCAGACCTGGCATCCAGAGTTCATGCTTTCCCCACCATCCACTGTTCCTCTAGTAGGATGAGGAACAAAAATGACTATTCAATTTAGTCCAGCCCTGGGGCCTCTCTCCCACTCTGTACTAGTCACCAGCCAGAACCCCTTTCCCCTCCAATCCAAGGTTCCCAAGTGGGGCTAAGACATTAACACTACCCACTTCACAAGGCTGCTGGCAGGATTAATGAGCTAATGTTTGCAAAATACTTTGAGCTTCAAGAAAAGCCAGGCGCCAAAGAACTACAAAGGGTTATTAAGACGGGAGACTTTAAATCCCCTTAACAAGCTCCCTCCTCTCAGAGCTAATCTGGTGTGGATCCTCCTTTTTCTCCTAAAGCCCTGGAGAGTTGCTCACCTCTGTAGCTCGAGGGTGAAGTGATGTCTTTTCTGCTTCCTCCATTTCCAGGACTTTCATCGCTTATAAATCCTTGAGCCACAGGTATTTTCATATGGCATGTGGAACCCACCTCATGTTTAGAATCTTACCATGATAAGGACCCTTCAAGAGTAGGTAGCCCCAGCATCTCTAATGACAAAAGGCTCAAGGAGGAATGGCGCGTGCCCAGGGATCAGTGGCAAGGGAGGCACAGAGGCCGTGAGCCTCAAGTTACAGACGGCCCAGGCACTCAGGAGCGGGACTGGAGAGGCTTATACCATCTGTCCTTCACTCCTCCCCCAAGGTCAATTCCATCAGCGGGAGCAGGGACGGGTCCTCAAAGACATTCAGCCCGTCCCAGCCCAAGTCTAGATCCCCAGGTGGGAAAAAGCAGTGTGGTAGGCGGAAGGATGCCACACAGCCCTGAGCTTCTTCTCCAGCCCCCTGCCTTTGTGACTATGGGATCTTGGTCTGGAATTGGTCCATGGGCTCTAGTTTTCTGGCCCCTATTTTAAAGCATAAGTCTGAGCATGTCACTTCCATGCTCAGTGCCCTTCAACTGTCCTCCCACTGCGCACAGGGAGGGACTAGACCTTTGGCAGTATGAGTATTTTCTGTCTATCTCTTGCCTTTGGCATTTCTGCCAACCCCTGGCGATTCCTTGAACATGCCCTGTTTTCCTTATTCCCACCTTTTGTATTGTCAAGTCCATACAGTTCATTCTTTTCCCTAGAGCAACCTTCCCCATCTTATTATCCCCCATCTTCCTCCTCTTATCTTTTCGTCAACACAAAGTTCAAAAGTTCCCTTCTTCATTGACCTCTCTTGAGTTTCCTCTACCTATAAGTTAACACTACAACATGCGGCGTGTGCCTGCCCGTGCCAGGGATCAGGTCGGACCGCAGGGAAGCCTGAGTGGGTGGGACACACTGCCCTCCCGGAGCAGACGTGTAACGAGGGGACCGTAAGACTGCTGTGACAGAGGAGAGGACCGAACGCTGGGGAAAACGGAGGGGCTGGGCATAGGGTGGGGGCCAAAGAAAGCTCCCTGGAAGAGATGGAGGCTAAGCTGGAGTCTGAAGGCCACAGAGGATTTAGCCAGAAGGAGGAGAGAGGATGAGAAATACAGTAATTCAGACACAGCCCACAGCCCATACAGAGATGAAGGATTCTTTCCCCCACCGGGATAGCAATTCTCCTTTACTCACTAAGGAAGAGACAGCCTAGCTTAGGCCAAAGATCAACAAAGTATGGCCCAATACCTGTTTTGTTTTTTTTTTAATGGTTTGTGAGGTAGGAACAGTTTTATAGTTTTTAAATGGTTGAAAGAAATCAACGAAATATTTCATAACACATAAACATTCTATAAAATTCAAATTTCAGTGTCCATAAAGATAGTTTTATTGGCACATGGCCATGCTCATTTGTTTTCGTACCGTCTGTGGCTGCTTTTATGCTACGACGGCAGAGTTGAGTCGTTGCGACAGAGACCAGATGGCCCACGAAGTCGAAAATATTTATTATCTAGCCCTTTACAGAAAAAGTTTTTGACTCCTGGCGTGGGCTGTGGAATCAGACGGCCTGGGATCAAATCCTGAACCCTCTTCCTACCACTTATGGGACACTGGGGAAAATTCTTAACCTGTTTGTGTGTCTGTTTCCTCATTTGAGAATTAAAAATATGACTGTTATGAAAAACTGAGTTCACATGTTATTAAATATACAATATTTCAAATAGTGCCTTGCATGTAGTAAGCACTCAATAAATGTTGGTATTATCACCACTGTGGCTCCAGGACCTGGCAGCGGGCTTGGCACACTATTACTCAAAGGATATTTGTTGAAAGAATGAATGACTGAGTAAGTGAATGGAGGTTTTGCCTCATCTGATTCTCTGTAGCCTTTTAAAAAGGCGGGGACAGGAATCCTGGTCTTCAAATGCCTTATTCCACTTGCCTTTTCTCTTGCCAGCACCCCCAGAGCATCTGCTAGCAATCTGGACCTTGTGGCACTTTCCTCCTTGTGCTGTTAATTTTTAAATGAATTTTCAGGCCATGGATGATGGAAGGAAAAGCAGAGGGTGTGGGGAGGTAATCCATAAAGTATGGACAGTGGGGAGCCATAATTGTGGGGTGTATGCACAAGAGATCATGTTTCCAGAGAGTAGGGGGCCCCTAACATAAACAACTTCTACAAGCGAAAGAAAGGAAAGAACCATTTCTCAGACCCTCCTGTGAGTCCCACTGGGAAACGGTCCTCTCTACCATTTGGAGCTTATTCCGGCCTCCTAGGGAAGCCAGCACGGAAGACAGGGCCACGGAACGGAAGGGCAGCGTCGCTCGCTGGTGAGCTGTGTGCTTTTGTGCCTGCAAGGCTCTCCTGTGGTTTGGAAGAAGGCTCCCGTCCCTGGCGGGGCATCTGTCCTTTAAAAACCAGCCCAGAACGCTCTGAACACCTCCGGTGGAGCTCTGAACTCATCCTTCAGGGAACGTTTTATCTTCAAATTGACTGGAATCGCAGCGAGTCTGAGCTAAGCCTTTTGGGTCATCGAGTCCTGCTTCTAACTGGTTTTCTTTCCCACATTCACCCTAACATTAGTTCGGGAGCCCCACAAAGGACGAAGTCTGTGGATTCACATCTGCCTTCCCCGTATATTCTTAGAAGTTATTAGCACAGACCAGAAGAGTAGGTGCCACAGAGTGTGTGCTGAGTTGGAAAACACACGCACACAGCAGCTAAAGAATCCTTTCAATGTACTGAATTCCCAGAGGCTGAGCCCTGTCAAAAGAGAAACACCGCAGCCTATGGGCCGGCTGGTAATGTTACTGTGTTTACTTCCACTTCCCTTCCTTGTTTTCAGCCCCACAGCTTGTCCTGAGATGGGAAAGGATGCAGCGTGTGACTCTTACTCACTTACCTCCTGGTACATCAAGAACTGGAACCTCACTTCAATAGTAATTACTGTGATTACAGCTCCCTGTGGAACTCGTAGGGTGAGCTCCAAACACAATTCCTCAAGCTTGTCAAATCACTGCGTCGATTTGCTTATGAAAGGCAGTTCTAATCAAAAGGGGTAATTACAATATTAAGTACCAAGCCTTGGTGTGCAAACTCTTGAGTCATAAGACATTAAACTTAATTTAAGTCCACTGAAGGAGGCTGCAGTACAATGCACTCGGCTTTCTGAGTTGAAGCGAGCCCAAGCTGGAAACTTCACTCCAGGAAAGTGGACAAATTACTCGATCTATTAGCCACTCAACTATCACCTATCATAAAAGCCAGAGCACTGGCCTTAGGGAGCTGCTTCCTCTCTGAAGCCCCGACGCTTTAGGGGCTGCTGAGCAAGGCCCCACACTGCCTCACAAAGCTCTTAGCGGGCTGCTTAGTCTTTGGGGACTACAGGTTAGGCTCTGGGTGCGAAACCATTTATTTACTCATTCATTCATTCAATATATATTGAGATTCACCAGTATGCCCGTTCCTATGCTGGGCACTGTGGATGCTGAGATAAATAAGCAAACATGCTCTGGGTCTTCAAGAAACTGACCATTGATTTGGGAAGCTAGGCTCATAAACAGGCGATTAACCTACAATGTGAATGTGCTACAATTAAAAAAAAAATTAAACAAGAATAGAAAGAGGAATGCCCCAGCCTAACTTGAAGGAGTCAGATAAGGCTCTGAGAGGAGGTATCACCAGAGCTGATTTAGAAAGATGAGTGGCCATGAGAGGCTGCAGAGTGTCCCCGGCAGAGGGACCAGCACATCCAAGACATGACAGAGTGAAAGAGCATCACATATGTCAGGAAGCTATAAATCTACTTCACCATGATTTTGAAAAATAATATGTCCACATACATGTACGCGTACACAAGTGCCTGGACAGAGGCTGTGAAGAGGCCCAGGAGAGGGAAGCAGGCGCTAGTAACAGGGTGTCTTGTGGGTCATATTAGGGTCATCCAAGTCCCTCTCCCCAGAAAGAGGGTCGGGATCCAAGTGCTAGATTTTAAGGTATCTACACAAAAATATGGCGGCAATCAAGACAGACTCCACAAGCCCACGCCGAGACACAGATGGCACACGCAGACACAACCACCTCACCCCGTAAAGCCTGCAGGTGCTCCTGCTGGGGGTGGTATGGTCAAACACACACCGAAAATGACCCGAGTGCCCTCAGGGAGACACTCTCACCTCACTACCAAGTCTGATCTGGGGTGCATTAGCAACAAGGGAAGTTCTCCCATAAAATAAGGGCAGGGATCAGTCATCCTGGCTGATGGATGGCCTAGCGGACGAGTGCGCGGCACTGCTCATCAACACTTGCTTCCATTAAGAATTGAATCATCCTTCAATTTGGCTTCAGTGCTAAAAACAAAGACAGCACACATTTGAATTCATTTAGTTCAGCACTTGATTTTTGTTTTTTAAGAACATGAAACCAAAGATTTCAGGAGAAGGAGAAGAAAAGAAACATTACGTACTCTTGCTGTTCCATGCTCTTAATATATTTAAAAGCTAATTTTCAGAGTAACACTTATGGTGGAGAAGTGATTATTCCCATCTTAAAAAAGGAAGACATGGAGGCTCAGAGAGATTATACAGTTAGTCAAGGTGACCCAGATAGTAGATCAAGGACTGGAACCCAAGACAGTCTGACCCCCATACTTGGACTCTTGCTGTAATCTGCTCTCTCTATTGATGAGAATGAAGGAAGATAATTACATTATTTATTTATTAATTTCTCCTTCAGATATTTATTTGAAATAAACAAGCCTCTTAAAATTGGAAATAGTTAGCTACCATAGTAACCGTTCATTGAACATTTTGGATGCTCAAGCAAGAAACTCCAAAACTTTGGGGATGACATGTTTTTTCTCTATCTGAAATGTTTTTTTTTTTCTTTCTCATTTTCTTCTCTTATGCACACATTTCCTTAAGAAACACTGAAAACGTTCTCTCTGTTCCCTGCTAGGCAGTAATTCTCTTTTCTTGAAGGTCCCTCTTTCATGAAGTCACGGCAGTCAGAGCGCATTATATAAGAATCTCACACAGCGTGTAAACAAGAGAATTCCAAGTACCAGCACTTCGGGCAACAGCATAGAATCACAGGATTCTCAAGGTGAGAGACACCTAACAGATCATTTGTAGTTAACATCGTAGAATTTGAATACAGATAAAACCAGAACATCTGGTTGGAGTCCCTTAAGACTCTTAACAATATAATTCACTTTTAAAAATCAAATAAATCATTGAAGTAAATCATTCAGTATTTCATCAAATTAATAATTTATTTTCATTAAATAAATCAACCCTGGGCCTAACACAGGCTCCAAGAATTGCAGAATGGCAGGTAGGTGTCAATGTTGCCTTCCTTCCACCAGAACCCAAATGAGACATGTCTCATTTGAACCAGCCAACATGTCTGCCACTGGTCATAAGCCACACTGCTCACCACCTTAACTGATACACAGTGACATTCAGAAATGAGACCTGGCTGAGGAGGGTCTGGGCTGTGAAGGTCAAATTCATGAGTCTGATCTTCCCTTGATCCAATTAGCCTCACCATATCATTCTTTGCTAGATTGCAAAAGAGGGGCTAGAACGAAAAAAAGGACACTGTTGCACACACATCCATTCATCCACAGGAATAAACATTCATTCTGAGCTCAGGGGTCAATGACCAGGGTATCAGCCCTCAGCACAGGCCTCATGATCTGAGACAGAGATATGGACCACGTGGCCAGTCTTACAGGCTTGAGACTCCCAAAGTAAAACTTAGTAATCTTTTGCTTCTTCGATGTTAGGAACAATTGGAGATGCTTTTGGTTTGATCAGGTTGGAAGGATAAAAGTTTGTTTCTTTAAGCTCTTTGAATGATTAAATAATTACCCAGAAACCTCTTCTTTTTCACTTGAGACTTTCCCTTTGTTACTAAATGAACAATGACAATGACAATTACCTGTGGTGCTTTGCTGGTTCCTTCCTAATGTCATAAGCAACGCTAATCTCTGTTCCTATTTAGAGTCACTTCCAGTCCTAGCCAATGTTAAAATAAAAAAAAAAAACAACACTATGAGCTTTCATTTGCTTTTTCTCTATTTCAACTCATAGCGAGTTGGAATATGAGGAGAACATGTTCTGGCTCCTTCTGGCTCAAGTTTAAAAGCCTGACTAATAGAATTCCATCCTAGGAACAGACCTCCTTGGGAGGTTCCCGGAGAGGTTTGGCAACAAGGTTACACTGGGTCACATCGTCCGGACCTTTCTGATACCCGATTTCCTGAGAGTGGGATCTTGGCTTGGCCTGTCATTGCAGCCTTTAATGCACAGTGTGAAAAGAGCAGTGGGAAGTTAGTCAAGTGACAATGTTTCTAGACTCAGGTCTGCTGCAGTCACTAGCTCGGTGACCCTGGATAATTCACGTCCACTTTCTGGGCTTCCGTTTGCTTCCCTAAAGTCAGGGAGCTGTGCCTGACGGAAAACTCTCACAGACATAACATCACAGGTTTAACAATACGGCAAACATTTAATTGAGCACCTACTACGTTTGGGACCCTGGACTAACTGCCACCAATAAAAAGATAAATCATAAATGGTCTTATCCCCTGAGTTCTCCGGATCTAGAGGGAGGGGCAGATACAGGGAGTGTTGACACAACGTGGATGCTGTGTTAGAAAATTTATATAATCCATTATTCTATGGAATGCTTCCCTTCTAATCAACGGCACGGACCTAACGGCTTTTGAATCAGTGGAGTAAAAGTACAGGGTGTTCAGGATGGGAGTTCAAGTCAAAGCTCATGGAGAGACTGATTTACTAGGGGAGAGTTCTCAGTGCTGCTGTTTTTCTCTTCATGCGACAGTCTCCTGCGTAAAGGCAATGACAAGCTGCGGAGACAGAGCTCCACAAACAAGCCTGTTATTAATCATTATCACAATGATCTGCACCAACCTGCTGAGCCTTTTGATGTTTGCTCAACTCCAAGGATTAAGATGCAAATCTGGGTGTGATCTCTATCATCCCTGCATTAGGAACTGTGGTCCATTAATCTCAGGCTACAAATGACCAGAGGTAACCTCAAACGGACACACAGCATTTGGACTTCCACCCCGGTGGGGGGCTCTATGTACCACTCCTGCCCTCTGCCCTGGCTCCCACAAAAGCCTGGGGAGGGCTTTCTAGGTGGACTCCAGCCAGAATGGTGTACTTTTCCTCTATTTCAGAGTCATCAAAAATATTTACCTTGTGCTTCCCTTCAAGTCGAATCCCCAGTGGCCATGGGAACTTGCCAAATATGACACTTTCCAAGAAGAATATCTTCATAACAAAATCTGTAAAAGATGAAAGAAAAGAGGGGAGGTACACAAACATCAAAACTCCAGGCACGAACCCAAGATCTAAACACACGGCAAAAAGATGTCAGGAATTGCTTTCATGTTTTTGGAAAAGAGACCTGGGTTTGAATCTCAGTCCTGCTCCTGCTTCGTGTATGCCCCAACGGTGGGGCAAGTTGGGACCACAGGATTTAACAACAGGTAAATATCCAGGTTCGGTTAAGAGCTCTATGACCTGGCTCACATAATGTCTCTGTGCCGCCTCTGTGAAAGAAGAATATGAATATATTCATCCCCTATGGGGTGGTTGTGAGACGACAGCATTTCTGTAACCATTAAGTATAAACAGAAAGGAAAGTATCTCACAGGTGGGAGCTGTCTGTGAGCTCAGAGCGAACATAAAGGGAGCAAATGCATCATATTTATAAGCCTGTCATCTCTGCCCATCCTTCTGGCTCCCAGGAGGGTACAGTAGGGTTTCCCCCTTCCCAGCCTCTACCACCCAGCTTCACTTGCTCTGGGGATGTGACTGTGCTGATGGGCTGGTCTGGGGGAGAATGCCAAGCCTCATTTTGGGCTCCTCGGGGTGGGTGAAGATGTGAAGTAGCCAGATAGTGAACGCTCCAGCGGTCTTTCCCAGCGTAGATTCCTCGTCTTTTGCTCGTCTAGATCAAAGTATTTGTATATCTCTACTGCTTCGCCGTTAAAAACTTCCCTGACCGCCCTGGCTCTCCTTTGGACCAAACATCAGTCAGTGGCCAGAGGGTATCAGTGATTTTGCAAAGACTCCTGGAATTGTCACCCTTGTACCTCCCCCTGCCCTCCACCCCCGCCCAGTGATGTTTTCTCATGTCAGGACCTTGTTTTTGAGGCAAGCTATAGACAGTTCAGAAACACACCACCAGGACAAAACAACCCTAAAACGGCAAAGAGAGTAGCAGCCAACATGGTTTGATGAGAAAATGATAGGAAAACATAAAGGCTACACAAAGTAAAACTTGAAGGCATGTTCCACCTCGTTCATGTATAAGGAAGAGTTCTGTGACGTGTCGAGTGTCTGTGCAGACAGCTGTCGGGGCGGATGCTATATCACTGTGATGTAGGTCGATTTAGTCTCGTATTTCGATAGTCTGAATGAATATGCTGCTTGGGAAAACCTTGGAATTCTAATGGACAACCTGATCGTAAGTTGTCTAAGAATTAATTGAAAAAGATAACTCAGTTTAGATAAGCAAAAGGCATACCCCCAAGAAATTCTCTGTCTGCCTCTATGCCACTGTTTTCCCAGGCTGAGCAGAATGCCTGATACAAAGTGGGTACTCCGCGAATTAAGAATTTATCTCATTCTGTCAGTTTATTTAGGGCAATTTCTAAGGATCCTTCACATTACTTTTATTCCTCTTCTACCACTAAGCACATTTAAACGTCTTTTTTTGTGTGTGTGATTATTTCTGACAGAGCAACACCATAGCTCACTTTTGAGAGAATACGGACTATGCAAACTACGTTACGCTTGGTGGTTCCTTTAAGACAACCAAGGATGTATTCTGGCAGGCCTGTTCCTTTAAAGGATGTCTCCCTTTAAGGCTCCCAGTACACACAGAGTGCGCGTGTGAACATATGCTCAGGTCCCCATGTTTTATGGGAACGACACTGAATCATTTTGCAACAAAAGAAAGGCTGTGGATTCTTTTTGGAGGTGTGGCAGAGTGGCAGGATCTGGGCAAACCAGTCCAATGGGTGCACCTCTGAGCGGCCAATGGCCTAATGTGGAAGAAACCAGAATGAACTGTGATTACGGAAGGTCCTAGGCATTCCTCCCCGTGATCCTGGGATGCTGTATTCTTCACGACACACGTAAGGAGGTTCCTAGCCAATCAATGACGTGTTGCTCACCAGACTGAGAGCTACTCACACCTCCTCACTTAGATTCTCCTGGCCAACGAGCCCTTTACGGAGCTTCCAGCCCAGAAGTTTTGGGTCTTCTTTCCAAGGAGCCCTAGGGTTTCCAAAAGCTGGCTTTGTGTCAACTGCAAGGGGAGAGATAGAAACTTCTCAAGTTCTTGAAGTCCCTGCTTCATCTACGACAGTTCTGATTTTGTTCACTTTCCTATCTTGGGATGCTTCTCATGATTTATTTTAAGAAAAGAGTACTTCTGCTTTAAAAAATGCTTGAAAACAATTTCCTTTTCTTTTTAACATAGACAAACTTGGTCCAAGAGATGAAAAGTGAAACCACTCCATTCAAGGTTGCCGAAGATTTCCATGCTGCCAAATCTAATTCTCTTCCTCATTGACCTCTTGGCAGCATTTGACTCAGTTTACCACTCCCTCCATTTTGAAACGCTTGCCTCTCTGGCTTCCATGACAACACGCTCTTTTCGAGTTTGTCCTTTGATACTGGCTGCTTCCTCTGGGTCTAATTTGCGGGCCCCCAGAACTCCAATTCAAAGCGCTGTTCTTTCCAGGGCTCCGCTGTGGGCCTGTATCTCTTCTTCAACTACTTGGTCCCCCTGGGTGATCACACCTCCTCCCATAGCTTTAAATGCGGTCTGAATGCCCCTACTCGCCTATCTGCAGCGGACCTCTCCCGCTGAACTCAAGCCTTGTGTATCCAACTTTCTGTCTGCTGCACTTGGATATCTGCTGGGCATCCCAAACTTAACATTTTGAAGACAAGTCTTGACTCTCTCACCTCCAGTCTATACCTTATCCATCTGGCCGACCCAGTAACTGCAGCCTTCCACGTCACCTTGTATATGGACTAGAGTAGGATTCCTGGCTGTGGAATGTGTGGCCAACAGAATTGCCTCAAACACTCTGGGCAAAAACTTAGGAACCATCCTTGATTCTTCTCTCTCTCTTGCCCCTACATTCAGCTGATCGGTATCAGGACTCCGGTTCATCAAATTCTTCTCCACAGACACCGTCTGACGTCACACTATTTGTTTCTCAGCTGCATTAATGGAATAGCCTCTTAACCAGCCTCATTGCCTGTTCTCCTGCCTCCGCTTCCCTCATAATCCATTCTCTCTACAACAACAGAATTTTCTAAAAGTGTAAATCAAATCACATTACTCTCCTGTTCAAAACCTGCCAGTTACCACCCCGGCTGCACTTAGCATACAGTCCACATTCTTTCCTCCCGCCTGCAGGGCCCCTGCCTTCCTCAGTGACCTCAGCTGGTACAACGCTTACCCTCACTTCCCAAGTTCCAGCCACACAGGCTTTCTTCTGACACCTGGAGTACTCCAAGCTCAGTCTGACGTTGGACCTTTATAGTAGCTGTCACTTCTGCCTGGAATGTTCTTGCCTTAAGTCTCAAGCTCAAGTCTAAATGTTATTGTTGACTTTCAGAGAAGACTTCTTTGACTTGCTGTTCACGTGTAGCCTCCCCAGACGCCTTCTAACATGTTTCTTTTCAATCCTAGCACTTACAACTCTCCGGTTCTGCTTTATTCATTCTTTCTCTCTTGTTTATTGTTGAATGCACTTACTCCCTCCAATCAAGGCCCATGAGAATTGGAACCTTGCCTGTCTTGTGCAATAATTTCTCCCCAGCCCCTGGAACAGTGCCAGGCACATGATTGATATTCAGCAAGACTGTATGAAGTAAATGAATGAAGGTGACTTGTCCAAGGACACACAGCCCTGGCAGAACCAGAATTCTGATCAGGCCTCCAGACTCCCACTTTAGGGAAGGACTCATGAGATTAAGCTTCAGCCGTCTCTGTTCAGGATAGTGTTTTATGGATTTATGTAATGTTTTCCTTTCCATGGAGCAAAAGAAAGAAATAAAGTTCCTTGAGTTGTAATCTCTGGAGTCATGAGGATATTTTACTGCCTAGAAAATAATCAACGTATTCAATAAACATTTACTGAAGGGCTATTACCTAGAACTGTTTGGCACTAAAATTATAAGCATGAATAAGACACAGTCCCCACCCTCTTTTCTGGAGAGGGAGAAAGACATCTAAATAGATGATGACAATATTAAAATTTTAGTGGACATAATAATATTGGCTAATACTTACTGAGCACTTATTATGCACAGGGCACTCTTCTGAGGGTTTCAAGGGCTTAAAGCAGTTACCTGTCATAGCAGTCCGATGCAGCATTTACTATTATTATTCCCTTTGTTTTGCAGCTGAGGAAATTGAGGCATAGGTTAGGTAACTGGCCCCAGGTCAGAGAACAAGCATGTGTAGAGGCTGTTACTCTACAATGGGGCGCGTCCTGTTGGTCACTATGCTATCCCGCCTCTCTCGGAGAGCTGTGTGGGAAGTGACATAGAATATGGGGAATGAGTGCCCCCATCCTGGTGGCCAGGGAGATTCAGTGAAGGCTTTACTGTGGAAATAACATTTGAGCTTGGAGCTTGAAAGACGAGAGGGGCTTGCCCCCAGGGAGGCGTTGTGGGAGCATGCAAGGCAAAGAGAACAGCTTGTGCAAAGCCACTGAGTTGTGAAAGGGCCCTTTGTCTCGGAAACTTTGCGAAGTTCAGTGCGACCGGCACATTGTGAGTAGCAGGGAAGGGATGGGAAGTAAAAGTGGAGAGAGGTGCAGGGGCCAGGATGCTGGGTTTCTTCTATTGAAGGTTATGGAGAATGAGTTTCCCACCCAATGGGAGCAAGTGGAGACTTCTAAGCCAGCAATTTATACACTCTAAGCTCGCTCTACAAATGCCACAGCCTTCATGCAGAGGGTGGACAGGAGAAGGGGAAAAAGCAGTAGAGAGACTATTTAGGAAGTTCTTGCCGTGGACCAGACAGGAGATGCAGAGGGACTGCAGGGCATCGTGGCCCCCATCTCCTGCAGGTGAGCAAGGTGTGCCTGATGCTGCACGTGGAGGCAGAGGAAGAGCAGCTGCTTGGGATAAGCTAAGCGTGTTTGCCTAAGGCGTGTCTGGGCCATTTCTCCAGCGACCAGGGAGGTCAGCAAAGTCTCGCTGGCCCTCGGCTCAGCTGCCCCACCCTCTGACTCCAGCCAGCTGTTGCAAGGGCTCAGGGACAGAGCCTTTTCAGCACTGCTGTGGCCTCGGGCCTTGTTAGGAAAAGCCTTGTCTTCTTGGTAATGCCTGTGCCTCAGCCCAGTGCATAAGTGATGTCAATGCATTTTTCTCCTGCCTGTCTGTCACTGCTCTTTCACAACAGGGTTTAAACACATGCTGAGGTCATATGAGAATGGGTTAACGTGTTTGGTGCATTAGTATCATTTTGTCATTCCTGTTATTGGTCAGAGGGGATGAGTTGTTCTGGTATTTAGACAGGAAAGCATGAGATTTCCATTCTCTCTCTCTTCAGCTGATGCACGGAAATGATCAGAGAAGAAAATCAGTTTCAACCAATCGGTCCTTCCATTACCTTCCCTCACCTCTCCTCACCTGAGCATTTCCCAGAAGCGTACCAACATCCCAATTGCTCTCACAGTAAAAACATCTCAGATACTATCTGGGACTTTAAGGGATGAATAGCGGAAGGTGATTTGCTCCCAGTATCCCTCGCTGATTTTAAAGAAATTATATTTTTTATCCCGTAAGCACCCGGAAGATTAGATATGAGTTTTACTTCAACTCCTGATCCCAACGCCTAAAAATATAGAAGTTGCTATTCAAACAGTGATCACCACTAAATCTCTGTCATTGATTTGGTTGTTTTTGTGTTTCAGTACCTTGTGATTTTATCTACATAACACATGCTTGTAAATACCTGCAGTTGCTTTTAGACTTGGAGAGCTTTTACCAGCCTGGGGACTCCGCTGACCTTACCACATTAGGACAGGATGTGAGCTGCGATGTTGGAGGATTCCAGTACACTGAAAGACTGTCGCAGCAGATACATGTGTAAGGATTGTGGTTAGAATCGTTTAGGGCAGAACTTTTTAAAAGTGTGTTTGACACCCAAGTTATAGGAGTCCTTTTAAGGAGAAAAAAATTCCACTCTATACTGACTTTGAGATGTGGTAGGGATCCTTTTGCCTTGGAGATTAATAATACAACAAAGAAACTGTGTTTTGTCCAATTTTGTTTAAACATAGCATTTGCTTATGCTTATAGTGACCACAGAAACCTGGGTGTGTGTGTGTGTGTGTAAAACGATACAAGAAATTTGTAACGAATGACTTTCTGATGTTTGACTAAAAAATGTGAGGTCCAAGACCACAACCAGTATTCTGTCCTATGTATGGATTTTCCACTCAGGTTCTATTAACATTAGCTCTTCTCTTACAGATCTTTCCAAGCTTGGGGTGGTTGGTTTTAAGCCCATTTTCATGACCTTTTGCAATCTCGGATCTCCCGTACTGGGTACCATATCTGTGGGGAGAATGCTCTAGGTCTTCTCCTATCTCTTGTTCACTTCCCACTCGCCAGTTAACCGGAGTCCACCATCAGCAGGTCTCCCTAACACTGCTCTCTCAGCCATAACTAAGAAACTCAAATGCCAAAGATTTTTCTCACGTGCTTTTACCCTTTCTGAGCCAGTTGACAATTATTTCAAAATAACTTCGCTGCGGGAATGCCGACTTGGGCAAGCTTTCAGGATGTTAAACCACGAAGGTGCTGTATTCCCAGTATCTCAGCCACCCCTTCTGTGCCTCTGTAGCTCCCGCTTTCTTTCTTCTTCATCCAAATCATAAATGAGCTACTGCCTCATTGACTACGCACTTTACCTGTTTCGTCTCATTTGACCTTCACGGTGGAGACTGGGAGGAGTAGCCCCATTTTGCTGTCGAGAAACCAAGATTCAGGGAGTTCAAGATACCTGGCTAAGGGCACAGAGTTAGTAAGAGGCCGGATAAGAAACGGTGTTCGGATTTGTCAAACTCCCAGTTCTGTATCGATTTCTGTACTCCTGTATCTCAAACTTGGGTAAGGGGACCCCTGGATGAGGGCATAGGTAACAGGCATGGAGAATCTCCAAGACTCTCCATACTACTTCAACGTGCTGGGGAGAAAGTAAATATTTTAAAATATTTTCACGTAAAATGAACTAGTTCATAATATGGGCCAGAATACATATTTTCAAAAGAATTTTTAAGATGGAACTGGAGCTGCAGTGAAATGTTGTGCTTTCTGAGGTAGCTTTGAGCCAAGCTCCCAGATTCCCAAGGATGTCAGTTTGTTCTCATATACCATTACAGTGACACCATGGGAAAGAAACTTGGCTTATACCTGGCTACTCCCCATTGCAAAAAACATTATGTAAGGTTCTAAGCTCAGTTCTTGTCTAATATTTTTCTACACTTTTTTGCAGTGGTTTCATCCATTCACATAGTCCTATCCATGGCTTCCAATCTCTCTTTTGATATATGCCATTGATCTGTTTATTCATTCATTCATGAGAACTTGACTGCCCATCTGTCAGTAACCTACAGGGCGTCTCTAGCTTCATGTATGTCTAGAAACATGTAACAAAACATTCAAAAATAAAATTCCTTATGCATCCCTCCCAACATGTTCCTTCTCAGTGAATTTTACTGCTGTTTTTCCGATCCTTCATACTTGAAACGTGAAAATTCCCTTGGATTCCATGTTTGCCTTCATCCTGATCTTTGTAGAGCTGAAAACATCAACTGTTCAGTTGTCACCCTCCTTTTCCTTTGTGGCTGTCTTGGGTCAGTCCCTTATTGGTCCTTGCTGGATCGGTGGTTCTCAGATGGGCAATTTTGCCTCCCAGGGAACAGTTGACAATGTTGTCGCAACTGGCACCTAGTGGTAGAGGCCAGTGGTGCTGCTAAACACCCTACCATGTATGGGACAGGCCCCCTCAACACCACGTCCCCAAAGTCAAAAGTGTTGTGGCTGAGAAACGCTGGCCTGGTCCATGGGAAATCTTGTTCACTGGGTTCATCCTCTCTGCTTCTGCTTCACCCTCTATCCAGCAGCCAGATTAAGGTTTCTAAAGCATGTCTCTTCTGAGGTCATCCCACTGTTGGAAACTTCAATGGTTCCTACCAAATCTCTAATACTGTCATTTGAGATTCTCCAAAATAGTTCTAGTCTTAGTTCCCACTCCCTCCCTTCATGTCACACCATCACACCACACGTCTTACGTCAGGCTTCCTGGCAGGTGGTGTCCTCTACCCTTGATGCCTTTATTTTTCTCCTCCTTGCCCTCAGCCCTCCTATCACTGTCTATCCAAATCCTGCCCCTCCTTCCAGCCTGACCTCAAAGGCTACTTGCTTTCTAAAGCCTTTCCCGATTCCCCCGAATGGTGTTAACTCCTCCCAGCTCTTCTCTCTGTGGGATGCTGCCATCAACGAGTTGTATTCCCCTGAGGACAGCAACTGTAGCCGGCTGCTTACACCCAGATCCACGCAACGCTGAGTCTCACTTGTCATGTTTCAGGGAGAATTAGGAGGGACGTGAAAGGAAGTGGGCATTCACACAGAGAAGGGCAGAGAGGGATGTGCGGGAGCACAGGTGGTCTGATCACAGTGCTGAGAACCAGTGGCTCAGTTTCATCCACTTCTTGAACCCTGTCTTCCATTGCGGGATCACTGCCGCTGCCTCAAGTCACTCTCCCTCCCTCCCCCCTTTCTTTCTTCCCTCCTACCTTCTCTCACTTCCTTCCTTTCCTTTAGAACATTCGTTCTCAAAGAGAGGAGCAGTGAAAAACGATTAATTTACAGAAAAAAAAAAAAGAAGAAGGAACAGTGAGATTACTATCAAAGGAACAAAAGTTAATTCTTAGACTATGAAAACAAATCTCAGCTATTACAATGGACTGTGGCCTTCCAAAGCTCAGCCTTACCCAAGGAAATCTTATTCACTTCTCTTGTTAGGCTTAATTCACTTTTTAATTAATGTTTTTTCTCTGTAGGGGAGGTAGCAACCTTTTTTTTTTGAAGTTGAGAAACTGTTTTAGAATGAGGTTAAGGTTATATGTATACACATATTTACCTATTTTTAAAACCCACAGAAAAAAATTTTAAAGGCTCTAGTCTTTTGTTTGTAAATAATTAGAGGAAATATGAAGCTCTGAAACTTTGGCTATGATTCACCTCATATGTTACTTTCTCCATTTTGTCAATGAGGAAAATGTATTCATTCATCAAAATCTCAGTGGAGTGCCTACTAATTCATAGGATTTTCAAGGTTTAAGAGCACTAATTCGAGTAAAGCGCTCAGGAGCAAGACTGGCACACGCGAGGCACGCAGTAATGCAGCGGTTAGCATCACCATCATGGGTGCTATGATTATAGGGTTCACCGCGTCCCAGGCTCTGTGCTGAGGTGCCGGGGAGTAACATGGCGGTCAGGAAAACAGACATCGTCTCCACCCTAATGTGGCTCACACTCTAGTGGGTGAGACAGAAAATCACCCTAGGATGTGTAATTGCAAACTGTGGTGAGTGCAGGGAGCAGTAAGAGCATATAACAGGAGGAACTGATTTAGTGGTGGGAGGAGAGGGCAGGAGGAACGAGGAAGGATCCCGAGGGCAATGATAATGAACTGAGATCTGAAGAATGAGTTGAGTTAAGTGGGTGAATTAAGATCCGCAAAGTGCTCCCCTGGGAAGGACGAAAGTATACGAAGCAGAAGGGAGCATGGAGTGGTTGAAAGGCAGAAACACCAGGGTGTCTGGAGCCTAGAAAACAAGATGAAAAGTGGCTCAGGATGAGTCTGCAGAGGTAGACTGGGCACGGTAGACCACAATAGATTAGTTTGATCCTAAGATAAATTGGAAGCTGTTGAAGGATTTTAAGTCAAGGAGTGATGTGCTATGAGTCAGGCTGTGGTGGCGAAGATGGATTGAGAGAGGATGAATGGCGAAAATGGAAGGGGGGTGATCAGTTAAGAGTTCTTGCAATAGTTCAGGTCTAAAGCGATAGTGGTGAAGATGGAAGCAGGCATTTGAAAATATTTAGAAGGCAGAAGCAGTAAGGATGGATTCCATGTGGAGAGAGAATGAGAGGGAGGTGTCAAAGACGGCCCCTGGGAGTCTGGCTTGGGGAACCTCATGGATGATGGTAACATGTCCGAGGGCAACTAGTAAGCAAACAGCAGAGCCAGGCCTACCATCCAAGTTTAGGCCAACGTCCTATAACATCACAGCTAGTTCCCAGTGGCTGGGGTTGATTTATTTCTGCTTTGGTGCTTTGTTGAAACATTGTACACTTGGATACGGACCTCACAAAAAAGTTCCTCCAAAGTTGGAAGGGTCTAACAAACTTGGACTTGGATTTAGTGAATTAAAATTCCTGTACCATGGGCAGGCCACTCAGTTTTGCTGAGCTGGCATCTCATTCTGTTCAAATAGTTAAAGTACCCACTTCAAAAAGTAGTTTTGGTGTTGGGGGTAGAAAAGATGGAGCCGGTCCACAGTGGACCAAGTTCATCTGGACTTGGAGTCCTGGGCACCACATTCCATCCTGCGTCTCAAGTCACAGTCACGTCTTTTTCTTTATAGGCTGTTTCCGTGACATGTGGGCCAAGAGGGACTCTGGGCTGGGTCTTTTTGCTCTGGTGTCCCAGGTGAAGTCAGCTGCAATTTCCTACACGTTCGAGGCTCAGGAAATGGGTGGTGACAAAACCTACCCCCCCGAGTCTGTCCCTCCCCATCAGCAGGTGGGCCACTAGAGTACCCTCTATGTTTGAGGTCTGGAATAAAAATGGTAAGTTAGAAGCCTAAGGCAGATGATCTCAAAGTTGATGGTACATAAAAGTCACCTGTCATGGCTTTTAAAATACAGATTCCTGAGTCCCACCACCCTGGATATTCTAGCATGACAGCCGAGGAATCTGCATTTGCATAAGCTCCCAAGGGTGAATCTAAGGCTGGTCATGTAAGTGCTTCACTGAAACACTAGCCTGGGAGGTTGTCAGTTTGGCTGAGATTCTTTGAGGGAAGAAACAGTGTCTGGGTCACTAACCCAGGGCCCAACAGGGTGCTAAGTAAACATTTGGGTTAAGCTGAATAAACACTCAATTTTGTCAGATTGAATTACTGTGTTGTGGCCCTATTTGCCTTCCCACCCATTCCAAGTCAACTGTGGATGAATCGGCTACAATTTTAGGAACCCTGGATTTTTAAGAGAGGGGTGAGGCTCAGGAAAATGTGTGTGCGCGTATATGTGTGTGATAAGAGGAGCTGTAGAAATCCAAAGTTACTACCAAGCAGGTTAGAAGGGTTTGGGATGCTCACTCTTAAGGACCTGCTGTTGATGGGACTCCATTTCATTCACTGAAGATTGCTATGAAGATACGTAATTAAAAGTAAGCTCATGGATAAATTTGGGAGTGTGAGATTTACAAATGTTGGCCACTATATACAAAAATAGATTTTAAAAAAGGTTTCTTTTGTGTAGTACAGGGAACCTATGTTCAATACCTTGTAATAAACTTTAATGGAAAAAATATGACAATGAATATATGTATGAATATGCATAACTGGGACATTGTGCTGTGCACCAGAGATTGACACATTGTGATTGACTGCACTTCAATTAAAAAAAAAGGTAAATTCAGCGAGCAGCCCCAGGCTGAACAAAGCACATGGCTCACCCCTGAGGCATCATCCCCCTCCTCCCTGGGGCCAGGTGGCCAAATTCCAGGGGTCCCCTGTGCCCTGAAGGCAGCTCCCTCAGGGCTGTCCAGGGCTTGACCACATAGGGTTTCACTCCCTGCACTGTGCCGTCTCATCCGCAGCGGCTCATCCATGCATTTCCTCCCCTCCCTCCTGCCAGTACTGAAATCTTCCATTGATACTGAGAGTCAGATGCACCAAGGGCTGGAGCAGAACATCCCTCTAAGCACAGCCCCCGACCGGCTTTCCTGTATAACTCACAAATCATACACTTGGTAGACACAGGATTTCAAAATACCATGAACAAGAGGATGTACTTACAGGAAACTCAGGGCGATGACTAAGAAGACCTTGGAAAGGACAAGGAAAAGAACGCTAAGGGGCTGGTGTTCTCCTTCATGCTAACCAAGCTACCCTCTAAGGGTGACCTCATCACCTACCTCTTTATTCCCATAATCATTCTTCCACTTCCTTCTCCCAGACTGGTTCCTGCTTTCTGAAGGGAGCTGGTTCTGCCTGTGACCTTTGATTGAGCATGGAGTCAATGCTGGCTTATAGAAGGCCACCACATGTAGGAGGAAACTGGGAGCGGACAGAACCAGCTTTGAATCCTGGATCCCTCACATGAGTGACTATGGATGAAGTCTTCCTCCCTAATAAGCGCCTGTGATGTGCTCTATGCCTTCCAGGTGCGGGATGAACATCTGGGCAAGGAGAAGAGTTTAGAACTGACTCTGTGTCTCTGAGGGGTTGGAGGCCTGTCTTTTTATTAAGAGGAGACCCTGGGAGCAGGGTGTAGACTAGGTGCTGCCTTAAAGGAGTTGTTTGCTAAGTTTTGTTTTAGCACCAGAGTTTCTGCTCTCCTTTTTAAAAATCTGAGTTTTAAATAAAAATGTGTTTCTTTTACTCAGTTGTATTCTATAACTTTACAACATACCCCCTGTTGTACCTGTGAAAGCTCTTTCTAGAGACCTCTGTTGGGTGGGCAACTCACATGTTCGTGGAAAGCCACGTAATGCAGTTTACAGAGCAAGTCAGTGAGTCCTGGCCTGGACTGAAGGGACCCCAGTGGTAACAGCCTTTCCTAAGATGATGTTTCCCCTTGCATTCTGAGAGAGACTTGGTTCCCCAAACTGAAAGTCACTCAGCAGAAATCTCCTGGTTTTTTCACTTGTGGTCAGTATCTGGATGAATATAAAGCCGTTCAGAGAGGCCATTAGAGAGAAGCAAGGACAAGTTCATTGGCACTGGCAGCTCTTCTTGGAAGCAAAGTTCACTCCCCGCCATCCCCGCCAAACTTCCTTGTCTGAATCCAGCCCCCGCTCAGAACACGCCCTCCCCTCTGTAATGTGCTTGAGAACATGAGTGCTTTAGGAAGGGAATGACCAGTCTCCCAAAGGTCCAGAGGTTCTGTTTGCCAGAGAGGTTGGACTGAAGAACATTCTGGGCTCCACCCAACCCTATATGAGTAAGAAATGCATTTTCATGCAAGACAAAGGGAAGGCATCTTATCAGACAGGATTTTACTGGCTAGGAGTGAACCAATGATTTAATTCAGACAGTGTGAACTGAGGAAAGAAACAACTAGTCTGTCAGCCGGTGAACCCCCTTTCTAACACTCCAGCGCCCGCTATACCATCCAAACATCCAGATTCCTACGTGCACTCAAGCTGGGCCTAGACCATGAGTCATTTATTGAGAGCTACCATTACCTTCTGCTATGTGAGGCACACACACACAAATGAGAAAACATATTAATACCTTAGACTGGTATCAACGTCTAGGACATAGTGACTGTTTAAAAGAGCTATTATTGTTTTTGTTGTTGTTTATTATTGCTGTTATTTTTAGTTGCCTTTGTTCTTGGACAGGTTTTCTGCCTCACACCAGTAGTGTTTGACATTGTTCATTATTGCCTTCTGAGACCTCGCTAATCCATAACTTCGGTGTTTTTATAAATATATATATATCTCTATCTATCTATCATCTATCTATTTATCTATCTATCGATCGATCTATCTATCTATCTATCTAATCTCCCATGTATTATTCCAGTCTCTTCTCTGGTTTCACTATAACCTAGTCTGGATTATAGCAGAAACTTCTTTAATCTCTCTTCTTCAAGTCAGTGAGCCCCTTGAGGGCAGGGGCCAAGGTCAATAGGCTTTCGTGTGCTCAAAGTCGGAGAGGGGTTCCATAACTACTTGCTGAGTGCATATGTGACCAATGAATGGCTAAGTGAATGAATGAGCTAGCATGCTAGTCTTTCCATCACTAGCCTTTCTGTTTCTGGCTAGTCATGCCCAATGCAAGTAGCTATCTCCCGAAAATTCCGTCTTTATCCTGTTACTCCCTTACTCAAAAATAGAAGTGGCTCTCCCTTACCCTTCAAGCCAGCTTTCAAGCCATCTCCATCCTGTTATCTCACTCTGTGCAATGCCCTGTCCAATGCCACCTCCTACTCTTGTGAGCATAAACCCTAGTCTGGAGGTTGGACTCCTCTCAGGTGCTGAATTTCTGTATATTCATTCTTTCCAGATCCTTGCTTATGACTTTCTCACCTTTCTCTCTGAATATCCAAATCTGACCCATCATCCAATGCCCGCATCCCAGACCTTAGCAACAATACAGACGCCCCTTCTCAGAACTTTCCACACCCACGCTGCCTCTGCTTGGCTCCTTGTCAAATTCTGCCCTGTATTACTCTCTGACAGTCAGTTTACAAGGCCTTGAGGTTAAGAGCCATGCCTTATGTTTCTCTGGATGTGGACCATCGTTAGAGAGTCTTGTCAAAGTGAACTAAATGCAACATGAATTTTACAAAAGCAAATTCTCTGAAATATAAAGCTAAGTTTGGCCTTTCTTGTTTCCATCTAATCACCAAATTTACTACTTTAAATATAGAGTGGATCCAAGTCAGTTCTTTGGGTTCTGCAGTATATCTTGCATAACATGTAGGTCCTGATAATGGTGACAGCCGTGGTAGCAGTTAATATATTTGAGTACTTACTATTCTGTGTGCAAGGCCCTGCACCAAGTATTTTAATATTTTAATTTAATCATCAAAATCCTATGAAGTAAGTTCTATTACCCTACTTTACAGATGAGGAGACAAATCAAGACTTCAGACATCATCAAGCCCCGACTTGTTTTCATGCCCAAGATCCTGGAGATACAGGGACGAGTCAGGCACTGTCTCTGCTCTAAAGAGTTCAGAGATCAGGAGGAAGCAGGAAAATGAATAATTACAATTCAGTTTAATAAGTGCTATATCAGAATTAGTATTTGCCTTCCTTTATCAAATTTAAGTGGTGACCAACCCTCTCCAATGTCCAAACAATACCTTAAAGATTTTAATATCAGCATGTGACTTCTACAGCCCTCCCCCTAACAATCTATAATCCCAGTTTAGTGGTGAGAAAACTCTAATAGAAGCAAATTCTAATAGAAGGATGTTCTAGAATATACCTGACCAGCACTCCTCTACATTATCAAGGTCATCAAAACAAGGAAAGTCCGTGGGACTGTCACAGCCAAGAGGAGCTAAGGAGACAGATGACAAAATGTGACATGGATATGGTGTCCTGGGTGGGGTCCTGGGATAGAAAAAGGCTATCACATAAAACCTAAGGGAATTTGAATAAAAGGTGGACTTTGGTTAATAATTATGTGCCAGTGTTAGTTAATTAACTATAACAAATACACCATTCTAATAAAAGATGTTAACAATGGAAACCGACTATGGGGTCTGTGCGAGCTCTTTGTACTAGAGTCCCAATTTTTCTGTCGATCTAAAACTGTTCTAAAATATAAAGTCTACTAAAAAAAAAAAGGTATCGTTTACCCTTAAAATAAGGGTTGTGAGTGATGGTCAGGATAATGAGGCTAGGAAGGCAAGGAGGCAAAGGAGTCCGTTTGTGGTGAGAGGTAAAGAAGGGAAGATGGCGGGCTTGGTTTTGGAGAGACTGCCTGGGAGAGTCTGGTGGGAAGCCCCGATGTCCAAGAGGCAGCGGAAGAATTAATCTGAAGTCTAGAGGAGTGGAAGAGGAAGATCTGGGTTGAAGACACACACTGGGGAGTGTGCACAGAGGTGGTAGTTGAAGCACTGGATATTCTAAACACCATTCTGGAGATGAGCAGCCAGCGACTCTGTTATTACCGTGTGATGGATGAGCCGGCAGAGGCTGGGGAGAGCCAGTGTGATTATAACTACCCAGCAGCTGGAGCGTTCATCCCCGGGGGGAGCCCAGTCAGCCTTGTGGGCGACCCAGATGCTGTGCTTTCCTTATTCTAGAAGGCATCTCCCGAGATAAACGCTGGATACGATCATTCTGCAGGTGAGTGAGTTGATCTAGCCTCAACCGCACAGGCAGGGATCCCACAACAAAATGCATCCATGTTATTTGATACATTGGCTTTTCTTTAAAACAGAAACATTTAAATTCTTTCTTCCTTTGTAGGTTCAGAGTAATTATGTTAGATGAAACTATTTTGATAACCATCTTTCTTGAGGACACAGCACCTCAGGAGTTTTAAAACCTAAGTTAATTAGATATCTGATGTTAACAAAAGCTTCCATTAAAAAAAAAAATCCTCAGGAGCTGCACCCCCCAGACTCCCGCTGTAGCAGAGGAATCAATGCTAAGTACAGTTTTCATCATCCGGCTGGCACTCTGTATAGTTAATCATAGACGTCTGCGGCCTCTGGGATGGAGAAGGCACACCCCAACTCTTACCCCCAGAATGAAAGACCCGTCATCATGATAAGATCCATGTTTTTCATGTGACAGTCCCAGTGAGCTGGGTCTTAGGTACACTAAGATATTAACTTCGTTGCGTATTCAAGCAATGTCTAGTTTGTAGGAAAAGGCCATTTCTCGGGAATACAAGGGGCGATAGTCTTAGTTAATTTTAAGGTAAGGATCCCAGAGAGCCTGAAAAGCTGAGTAGAATTATCTGGAAGTGGGGCAAAATGACCAGGCTCCTAGAAATGTTCCTAGCATAAATTCTCGAAAATGTAAAGTCTCCTGACTATGATCAAATGAAGTTTAGAAAAGACAGCTATAACCTGTGTAAATCCTCCCACCCCACCCCGAACACGCAGGCATGAACAAGCGGACGCACGCACATGCGTGCATGCACACGCCTTTGACTTCCAAGCTGAGCAAGGCAAGAGCCATTTCATCAACTTTCTTTAGTTCAGAGAAAGAAAGAGTTGGTAGCGGGAAGGGCTGCAGCTTTGGCTCCTGGCAAAAGGCAAAGAGTGGGATCAGGGGCCACGGGCAGCCTGTGTTTGAGCACCTGCTCCGTCTCTCCCAGGCTCTGTAATCCCAAGCATGTTGCCTGGCTCCTCTGAGTCTCAGGTTCCTTCTGTGAGAAATGGGGATAAAGATGCTCATCTCCATTTAGTTAATACACACCGAATGTCTTCCAAGTGTCAGGTACTGTGCTGGGGATATGGTGGTGAGCGAGAAAAACACAATTGCCCCACTGGGAGACAGGCGCTCTTCAGGAAGGCTGCCGTGAGTATCCAGGGATTCAGGGTTCTGAGCCTGCTTGTGACTCGGTGCCTGGTCGCTGAGTACACAATGTGACTGTGCTTCTCTCCCACCTCAAGATGAGCAGTGGAACTTGAGTTAAAGGACAGTTGAACTAAAGGACATTTAGCAGCATCAAGCTTAGGACCAAAAGGTATTCATTTACGGAGCCTCAAAAGATTTTAATAGTAAATACACTGAAAATCCAATGGGCTTTACAGTCATAAAGAGGTGGCCCCCAAATCTTTGCCTGGGCCCTCACTACCTGTCCGACACTGTGCAATACCTACAATCTCTTTGAGGCTAAATTTCGTCATTCATCAGCTGGGGCTATCGTTAGCGATACTTACCTAAGGCTGATGTTATAGGTGATAAAGGAAATATCGTAGGTGAAAAGGGCTGGTTCCAGGGCAAAGTGACATCCACACGTTAGCCACTATTGATTATGCTCATTGTTGTTCATGATGAAACGCCAGCTCGGACAACAGCCCCTGTGTGGTGCCTTTGGGGCTGAGGTGTTGCAGCCCCAACTTTAACAGATTTCATAGGCTCCAGGATGACATCCAGTCACTGGAAAATAAGCCTCCGATCTTACTAGGAGCAGATCCAAGGATTGTGACTACTTTCCAAATAATAGCAGCACAGAGAGAAGGCCTGGGGACAGCCTTTCCCAAGTTCTCAAGAGCCACTTGCGGCTCCTGCTTGGTCTCTTTCTTAGTTGACTTGCTCCCGCTCCACATCGGGGGCTGAGTGAAGAGCATTTAAGCACCACAGCTGACATCAACCTCTGAAACACCTGTCCCCAGCAATCAACCAGCGTTCTCATCTGAGGCCAGTTTCTCTTGGCCCTTACCACTCAGAGCGAGGAACCCCTGCAGCGCCTGGGGAACCTTCACGGTCTCCACAAAGTCGCATTCCGACCCTGACAGTCCCGGAGGCCAGAGTCAGTCCGAGGGATCGGCTTCACCACGTCTTCTAAGAGGCCCTGTAATGTTCATGCATATAGACTCCTGGAGACTTCCAGAGCTTTACAGGCAGGCCCGCAGGAATCCCCCTGCGCTAGAACAGCATAGGGGGATTTGCTAGGGCTTAGCTATGCCAACTACCGTAGTTTCATGGATTTATCATACAGTTTCACTACTCAGTACCTTTGCACATGTTTTCACTCTGCTTAGGGGAGCAATTCCTCCTCTGTTTGCCTGTACATTCCCTATTCATCCTTTAAAACCCAGCTCAAGCCTCCCTCTGTGAAGACATTTCTGATTCCCACTCTCTCTTTGCTTTACCAACAGAGCTGGCTTCAAATCCCCGGACTTGGCCCATTTAGTGAGTTCCCAAGAAGTGATTATTGTTTTCAAATTCCTGGAGTTGACCTGGTTTCTTCTCCAGTCTCCGACAATTAGACCAAGTGCAATTAGGGAGGCTGGAAATCAACTATGCAGTTGTGAAACTTTTGATTGGAAGCAAGATTCTAGGTTGCTCAAATGCGAGTTATGTAACGTTGACATTGTGCAACGGGCAGAAGGACCTCACTGTGAGCACAAATTTGGAGGTTATTTCTAGTATAATAGTACCTCCACCTCATTTCCATTGAGCCATCAGCCCCAGCAAAATTCTTGGTCCAGAGCAGGCACTTAGCAAAGATTTGCTATTTCTGGGAAACAGGAAAAGAGGCTCAGAGGGGAGAGGATCCTGGGAGTCCTTCCCTCATCTTTTCTACAAGACTTAGTGACTTATGTGTGGAAACCCATGTTGGCTGCCCTGGAAGCCCGTTCCCCATTTGAGGGTAGTAATTAGGATGGAGGAGGCCATCTCAATACTGACGATGAGGCTGACTCTGGGTAGCAGTGTGTGTCTGGATGACAGATGCCATCGTAGCTCAAAAGTCATTATTATCTTATCAATGTAAGTACTAATCGAAAAAAAAAGTTTGCTTTTGTTATGGTATGAAAACCACTATTTTAATATTCTTGGAAAACAATTCCTATTCCACATTCATTCCTCCTAGTTTTTTCTATTTGTATATCCTTCTGCCAAAGATTTCTCCCAGAGGAAAGAGCTGAACCAAGAAAAACTAAATCTAGGACCACCACACAGCAATCAGGATAAAGGGGACTTGGGCACTGTTCACCCTGAGGTGTGGAGCCACTGTGGGTCACGGCTGTCAATCCATCTCAACCCTTCTCAATACTTCCTTCCTCTGGAGGCCTCTCCTTGCTCCTCAACCAGAGGTGACCTTTTTTCCTCCATACCTCGTTTTTTCTAAAGACACTTACCATGGCTGTTTGTCTCAACACTCTTAGTAAATTAAGAACTCCCTAAATTTGGACACTGTGACCACATGGTTTGGTGGAAAGAACATGCACTCTGGAAATAGACAAACTGAAATGTCAGTTCATTTTCTGTTGTTGTTGATAAGCTGTGTGACATCAGATAAATTACTCAACCTTTCTGAATTGGTTTCATCATCTATGAACCAGGGATAATACAACCTACTTTGCAAGTTCGTTGTGTTGGTAGAGTAAGATAATAGAAATGAAGGGTTTGGCAGTACAAGTTAGTGCTCTGGGATTAGACACACTCCCCGACTAACTAACTCATCAGTCTGTCAAGTTATCTAACCTTTGAAGCCTCAGTTTTCTCTTCTGTAACATAAGGCCGATAGGATGCTCCTCACTGAGGGGCACTGAACAAATATGCACTGAAATGAATGTATAAAAGCTCCGTGTATGAAGCTGATTTTTAAAAGAACAGCTATTTTAAGGAAAAGAGTTTCAGGGTCAGATGAGATCTTCTCTGATAAGGAGAGTAAGGACAGTAACAAAACCATTGCTCATAGGTACTATTACAAAAGGAGATTATAAAACATACTCTTTAGCCTTTCTCCCTCCTCAGCACTCACAATGATGAACTCTTTCTGCTGTTAGGCTCATACTGGTCTTTATTTTTGGGGTTATTATTTTCAAAGGAGCGCCTGACCCCAGGGAAGGGGCCTAGCTCTGGAGTCAGAGGCTGGGTTTGAATCTATGTTGGCCACACTGTGAGGATGGAACAGGGGAGAGAGTCAGGGGACCTGGTCCAGATGCTCACTGGTCTTGTGTGCTTGGAGAGGCACTCAGCATTTCAGCCTCAAGGTGCTACCATAAAAATCCTAGTAAGTGGATTAAAGAAAATAATGGCTGTAAACGTGCACTGGGAACTACAAAGTACCAAAAAGATTAGTTCCATAAAATAGTGGTGATGGTTCATTTTATGCGTTAATCTAGCTGAACCATGGTGTCCTGATATTTGGTCAAACATTATTCTGGATGTTTCTGTAAAGGTGCTTTTTGGATAAGATTAACATTTAAATAGGTGGACACTGAGTAAAGTAGATTGTCCTTCATAATATGGGTGGGCCTCATCCAATCAGTTGAAGACATTAATTGAACAAAGACTGACACCCACCCCCTCCAAGCAAGTATGAATCCCGCTAGCAGATGGTCTTTGTACTGGAACTGCAACTCTTCCCTGGGTCTCCAGCCTGCCAGACTACCCTGTAGATTTTTCACTTTCCAAGCCTCCATTATCACATGAGCCAATTTGTTAAAATAAATCTCTCTCTCTTTCTCACTGTATGTATGTGTATCACACACACACACACACACACACACACACACACACACACACACACACAAACATCCTTTTGGTTCTGTTTTTCTGGAGAACCCTAACTAATGCACTAGTTTTTCATTTAGTTTATTGATATTAATAATTTCTCATTTATTTTTTACCTTCTTTCAGTCTGGGTGCTATCCAATGATTTTCCAAATCACTAAAGAATATATTTAAATCACATTTTCTTTGGTTTGCTTGTTATTCAATATATTTCAAGTAATAATTTTTCTTTCCATTATTGTCTTGGCCACCATCCATGAGGGAGGAAGGTGGAAGTAATTTTTTTGCAGATGCACTATGCATTGCACTCTGAGCTAGGCTGCTAGGGACATTTAGAGACATTACTTCTTACCACCCCATTAATTTCAGCATGCTATGCTTATTGGTCATGTATCTAGACTTACTGGCTCACTGCTAGGAACACTCCACCCTGTATGACACCAGGGTCATGATTAAATTTCCCTAGAAGATTCAGCGTAAACCCAGGTACCTGAACTGAGTACACCCAGCTTTGTCTGACACCTAGAATCCTTCTTCCTCCCACCACAGTGAACTGTGAAATGTGAAACTTCCTGACATCCCTCTGGTCCTTCCCTAACACAAAGTTTCAACCCAGAATTATTATTATCATATTTCACATATGCTGATAAATGCAGCTGCCTAGAAAAGCATGCTTTAAAAAATCCAAGAGATGTGGAGGGCTGTGGCTCTTCTTGAAGAGTTTATAATTTCATGGTCTTTCTTGATTCTCTCAGTGATGCTATAAGGTTTACCTATTCCCCTCACTGCTATTCCCCCCTTAACCTTGTCCAGAAATGGAGAATTTGAAATAATTAAAGATTTTCTAATAATAAATGGTGACGGATAAACTTGCCCCATTTTAGGTGAAAAAGAACATACCCTCCCGACACACAGCCAAAACAAATCAAAATGAAAGACAATTAAAAAAAAAAGGGATCCAAATTGGAAGAGAAGAGGTAAAATTGTCACTATTTGCAGATGACATGGATACTATATATAAAGAAAACCCCAAAGGCGCCACACAAAAACTACTAGAATTGATAAAAGAATTTGGCACGGTAGCTGGACACAAGATTAACATACAGAAATCACTTGCTTTCCTTTGCACTAACAATGAAATATCAGAAAGGGAATGTAAAAAAACAATCCTTTTTAAAAATTGCACCAAAAATAAAATAAAATACTTATGAATAAACCTGACAAAAGAGGTGAAACACTTATATGCAGAGAACTACAAAACAATGATTAAGAAAATTAAAGATGACTTAAATAAATGGAAATATATCCCATGCTCTTAGATTGGAAGAATTAATATTATTAAAATGGCCATTCTACCTAAAACAATCTACAGATTTAATGTGATTCCTATCAAATTACCCAGGACATTTTTCACAGAACTAGAACAAATAATCCTAAAATTTATATGGAATCACAAAAGACCCAGAATTGCCAAAGCAATACTGAAGAAAAAGAACAAATCTGGAGGAATAACTCTCCCAGATTTCAGACAATACCATAGAGCTACAGCAATCAAAACAGTGTGGTATTGGCATAAAAATAGACATATGGATCAATGGAACAGAATTGAGAGCCCAGAAATAAACCCACACACTTATGGTCAATTAATCTTCAACAAAGGAGGCAAGAACATACAATGGAGTAAAGACAGTCTCTTCAGCAACTGCTTTTGGGAAAGCTGGACAGTTGCATGTAAATCAATGAAGTTAGCACACTCCCTCACAACAGACACAAAAATAAACTCAAAATGGCTTAAATATTTAAACATAAGACAGGATGCTATAAACCTCTTAGAAGAAAACATAGACAAAAGACTCTCTGACATAAATCTTAGCAATGTTCTCCTAGGGCAGTCTACCCAGGCAATATAAATAAAAGCAAAAATAAACAGATGGAACCTAACTAAATTTATAAGCTTTTGCACAGCAAAGGGAATCATAAACAAAACAAAAAGATAACCTATGGTATGGGAAAAAATATTTGCAAATGATGAGACTGACAAGGGCTTAATCGCCACAATATAAAGACAGCTCATACAACTTAGTAACAACAAAATCAACCTTAAAAGTGGGCAGAAGACCTAAACAAGCAATTCTCCAATGAAGATATACAAATGGCCAATAAGCACATGAAAAAAAAAATGCTCAATATCGCTAATTATCAGAGAAGTGCAAATCAAAACTACAGTGAGGTATCACCTCACAACAGTCAGACTAGTCATCATTAAAAAGCCCACAAATGATAAATGCTGGAGAGGGTGTGGAGAAAAGGGACCCCTCCTACACTGTTGGTGGGAATGTAATTTGGTGCAACCATTATGGAAAACAGTATGGAGATTCCTCAAAGAACTAGAAATAGAATTACCATACAATCCAGCAATCCCACTTCTGGGCATATATTTGGAAGGAACTCTGATTTTAAAAGATACATGCACCCCAATGTTCATAGCAGCACTATATACAATAGCCAAAACATGGAAACAATCTACAGGTACATCAACAGATGACTGGATAAAGAAGTTGTGATATATTTATATAATGGAATACTACTCAGCCATAAAAAAGAATAAAGTAATGCCATTTGCAGCAACATGGATGGACCTGGAGATCATATTCTAAGTGAAGTAAGCCAGAAAGAGAAAGAAAAATACCATATGAAATCACTTATATGTGGAATCAAAAAAAATAGACACAAATGAACTTATTTACAAAACAGAAAAAGACTCACAGACATACAGAGCAAACTTATGGTTACTAGGGGGTAAAGGGGGTAGGAAGGGATAAATTGAGAGTTCAATATTTGTAAATACCAGCTACTATATATAAAATAGATAAACAATAAGTTTATACTATACAGCACAGGGAACCATATTCAATATCTTGCAGTTACTTACAATGAAAAAAGAATATGAAAAGGAATATATGTATGTATATGTATAACTGAAACATTATTCTGTATCCTAGATATTGACACAACATTGTAAACTGACTATACTTCAATTTTTAAAAATGCATGTAAGCCATCAAAGCTGTCAAGGGCTGCCTTGACACACTAGAACTTTGTGGTGGGTAGCGTGGCAATGAGGATGCATGGCTCAACTTAAGTCCCTTCATTGTGACCTGTGATATCACAGCGCTCAATACATTTTTGCTTCTATTATTATCGGTTCCATTTTTCAGGTGAAGAAGCTGGGGGCCCAAGAGGTAAAGGAGCTTGCCCCATACTCCGCAGCATGGTGCATGGAGTCAGAGATGAACTGAGAAACCATTAACTCCAAAGTGGATGCTATGTCTGAGACACTGAAGTGCTTCCCAAAGAACACAAGTGCCATGATTAGAAATATAAGTAGCTCCTTCTGTGAGCAAAGGGAGCTGCCACTTACATAATAGAACTGTCTTATGGTGGGGGTTGGAGGAAGTCCCACAGGCCAACAGGATAATATAATTCAGATACTTTTCTCCTGCTTTCAATTCAGAGAAGCGATATCCCCTTAGGAACTGTTTGAAGGAAGTTTAAAATGAAAGGGCAGGGCCAACCCCACCTCCATGCTATGAATCACTCACCAGGAGGGTTGAGTTGTGCCTTCCGCATCTGGGCTCTTTTATTTTTAACTTTGCAAGCCTTGGTTATTCTGGCTTCCTAGGGGAAACCCCTCTGGTGCCTGCAGCCTTGCTCGAAGTCCTGGCTGTCCTTGTGAGCATCTAGCAGGCGGAAGGGGTGCACAGAGGACGGCTGTCCTCTTGGCTGGCTTCCCTGGGGCGAAGAGCCTGATTGCAAGGGTTTTAAAGCCTGAGCCCAAAAGCCACCATCACTGCTACTCCCTGCCCCAAACACACTCAGTTCGGCTGCCTTCTGGAAGGAATTTCCCCCTCTGGGTCTGGCCTGGCCTTGCAACTGTGCTGAGCAGGGGGTGCCTTCTCAAGCTCCCACTTCATGGTTACAGATCCATCAGAAGGGCAGCCGACCCAGGGTGCAGGTTCCATCCAACCACGCACCTCTTCTCTCCCGAGACCCCGCTCTGGACACCAGGTTTCCGGATTCCAGGCAGCGAAGGGTGGGGGCAGCACACAAGGACCAGCTGCAGCTGTTTTCAACAGAGTCCCAGCCTCAGGGGAAAAGAGGAAGTTTCAGTTAGCTTGGGTACAGCACCTTCCAGGAAGATGCCTGGCAAAGTCCTACATGAGTGTCAGGAAGTGGGGTGTGGAGAGGGAAAACATTAGCTTCGGAATTAGAGAAAACCTCAGTTTGGAATCCCGGATCTGCAATCCAGAAGTTGTCTGACCTTCTACTAGTCATTAGGAAGAATTAACTTTTTTTCAGATGCTTACACATATTCAAAAATACTAGTAATTTAACCTCTCCAACTCTGTACAATCAGGAATTCCATCCAAATCAGTTGAGGGGAGCGTGTGCAAACAGCACAGCAGACGGGCGCTCAGTAAGTGCTGCTTCATGTCCTTCCGTCAACAACTCTTTGCTGAGCACCTGCTGGCTGTCCTGGACCCGGTGCTAGCTGGTCATTACTCTGCACTAATGCTGCAAGCATGGACTCCGCAGTCAGTCCCCGGCCCTAACTTCAGTTCCTCTTCTTACCAGCATGCAGTGCCAGCCAAGTAATTTCCCTTCTGAGTCCACATCTCCTCACTTGTAACATGGGGAGGACAGGACTGCTGTGGTGACTCCATGAGATCACACATCTAAGGCAGTGCCCGGCAGAGTGAATGAATTCACACATCTCTTCTTTGCTTCTTCTTTTCTATCCGTCTGCTAAGTACTTAAAATGCTCAGAGATGGGGAACTTGCAAGATGCTTTGGACCACTGCCTAAACCAGTACAAAGATTGCCCCTCATAACTCACTCTGCTGAGTGAATATTATTAGGAAGATTGGGTGGTCCTCTTGTCCACTGATACAGGTCATCATTTCTGTCCTCTCTCTGAGAGGTGCTCAACTTTGCTTATTCAATCATCTGGGGAACTTTAAAAAATATCAGTGCCCAGGCTTCCCTATAGAAGTTTCTGATGGACAGCCAGGAATGAAAACCACTGGTTCTTTCCCAGTGGTTCAGATTTCATTTGAAGAGGTTGAAGCTCAGAGAGGTTAAGTGAGTTGCTGGAAGGCAATCAGCTAAACGAGGCCTGGCTAGGAGTCCAAGCTAATTGTCTAGCACAACAGCCTTCCCATCACCCTGTGTTCTCTCTCACTGTCTCAGCAACGTTTAAGCACTTGATTGGCTTATCTGATTCAAACTCTAAGCAAGGCTTGAGGAGGGATGCCCAGCGTTGGCCTCCACAGAGCACAGACAGCAGGCTTCTCTGCCTGGCTCAGAATTTCACAGAGCATCTTCATTCCACAATTGCTGAGACACGTGGTGTGGCCTGCATGCTGGGCTAAGCCTGACGGTGCAGTGTGACTGAGACCCAGGGCCTGTCCTTGAGGAGTGATGGGTGGTTATGATGGGCCGAATTGTGTCCCCCCCTCCCCCAATCTGTATGTTGAAGTCTTAATCCCCAGCGCCTCAGAATGTGACTGTGTTTGGAGCCTTTAAAGAAATAATCAAGTTAAAATGAGGTCATTAGGGTGGGTCCTAGTCCAATATGACTGGTTTTCTATGAAGGAGGAGATCAGGTCACAGATATGCACAGAAGGAAGAACGTGTGAAGACATAGGGAGAAGACGACAGCCATGTACAGGCCAAGGAGGAGGCTTCCAAAGAAACCATCCCTGCCACCACCTTGATCTCAGACTTCCAGCCTCCAGAACTACAAGAAAATTCATTTCTATTGTTTAAACCACCCAGTTTACGGTACTTCATTATGACAGCCCAAGAAAGCTCTTACACTGGTTGTAAAAGGGAGACAGATAAGTGAGAAATTAGTCAACTAAAACATCCTGTAAGAAGTGTCAGGATGATCAGGGGCTGGGGCTGCTATGGGAGCCCAAGGGAGGTCCCCGACCCCCGGGGGGAGGGGTTGGGAGGCTGGCAGAGATGGCTCCACTGGGGCAGAAACACTGAAGCTGGGTTTTTAAGAACAAGGAGAGTTTGTTGGGAGAAGTGGGAGAGTGTCATGCAGGAAGCCAGATGGTAGAATGTGAAGGTGCAGAAGTATGAGGGTGCATGGCCTGCGGGGTGAGTCGGGGTGGGGGCCTGAGGGATGGTGAGATGAGGCTGTGAGACTGGCAGGGGCAGGTCATCCAGAGCCTTGTGTAGGTCCAGCTAATGGGCCGAGACCGGGTGAAGAGGAGCCAAGGAAGGGCATTCTGCAGGGGAGCGCCAGCTTATGTTCTGTAAGGGGCTCTGATGGCCAGGTGGAGGCTGGGTTGGAGAGGAAAGAGCAAAGGCAGAGAGGCCGTCAGGGGCTGCCGCAGCAGTCCTAGAGAGAAATGCTGGGGGGCGGGAACGGGTGCACAGGCCCACGGCATAGAGCGAGTCTACTGAGTCGTCTGGTGAAACCTGGGTACAAAGGAAAGCAAATGGAGGCTTTTCTTTAGAAGACACTGTGATTGATTAGGTGAGAAAGAGAGTAGGAAAATTCAAAGATGACTCCCAGGTTTCTGCCTGGGACAAGGGGGTAGAGGGTGCCAACTCCTAGAGAAGAATTATTTCCCCCTACTGTCTTAGCTCAGGCTGCCATGGACTGGGTGCCTTAAGCAACTGACATTTATCTTCTCACAGTTCTAGAGGCTGGAAGTCCGGGGCCAAGGGGGCAGCATGGTTTCTGCTGAGAGTTGTCTCCCTGGTTTGTAGATGGCCACCTTCCCATTGTGCGTGGCCTTTCCTCAGTGCGCGCTCACAGGGGAGAGAGAGAACAAGCTCTCTCGTGTGTTTCCTTATAAGGCAGTAGTGTCATCAGACTAGAGCCCCACCCTCATGATCTCATCCAACCCTAATTATCTCCCAAAGGGCGCATCTCCAAAAGCCATCACACTGGGACTAGGGCTTCAACATATAGATTTTGGGGAACACAGTCAATCCACAACACCTCCTCACTGAAAAGAGACAAATGATGGTGTCACATAGCCCAGCCATCTCCTTGTCCCAATTGACTTGGGCCTCTTTGACTATTTCAGGAGGAGGTTTGCAAGTGCATCTGTTTACATTCATTCATCTATCCTTCCGTCTATAGGGGGAGATGGTGGAAAAGGGACCTCAGTAGGAAAGTTAGGGCTAAGCTGTGAGTTAATAGTGAAGACTTTTTCTGACACTAGCACGGACAACTCGGCTCCCAAGGACCAATCTATGTGAGGCCCCGATGCCAGCTGCATTTGATGCACCCCTGCCCTTAAGAATCTCATTATTTTGTAGATCCAGAGGAGACTTTCTCAGGAGAAAAGCCTCAGGTCATGGACATCTTGCTTCTGGACATGAAGGTCTTTAAGGATGACCCCTGTCGCTCTCCTCTCTGGGACAGGCCCGCATCTAATTCCTCAGGCAAGGGACAGTCTGCTCGCCTGACTCCTAAGGATGAATCATGCCCCGATCCTCTAAGAGGGTTGACTTGTTGGAAAGTGTTCTCTTAGACCTCACAGCTTAGAGTGTGTCGGTTTTGTCTAGTTAATCACGTTGCTGGCATCAGGCTTCGTCCGCCTTTTTTTTTTTTTTTTTTTGAGGCTTTATGGCATTCAGAGGGCTTGGGCAGTGGTTCTGTAGCCAACGTGGCTTCACGGCGCCAGCAACTGAAGCTTGAACCTTTTTCCAGTTCTTTGACATAATTGATCAATCAGCCTAGTCTATTCTAAAGTGTCCCTCAGACCTAAGAGGTGACGGAAAGGACGGGCCTGTGAAAGAACACACTCCCCTGAGCGATTCCCACATGGTGGAAAGAGCCCACCCTGATAGACTTAATTCTGCCTCGTGTTTTCCAGTGACAAACCAAGTTCATTCTACCATCGCCTTAACCTCTCAAATCAGCTCTAAGATACAGAAAGGGTGAGGTAGGTGGGGTTAGTTTTTGCGAAAGAGAAATTCTAACACCGAATAAAGGATTTACCCAGTATCTCATGGGGTAGGAATTGCAAGACAAACTCACATTTAATGGTGTGGCAGATTCTTTGCACACTAACTTATCTAATCCACAAACCAAGCTAATGGGGTAGATATTATTATGCCCATATAAAAGATGAAGACATTGAATCATAAGAGATTTAAACAGTGGTTTCAGAGTCCCAGCCCAGGCACAGCTGGGGCAACACTGACCCCCCAGTCTTCTATTAACTAGTCCAGTGCTTTTACTGGTTGTGCTGCATTTAAACTCTCCAAGCCTGACTACAATGAAGAAAATAGTATTTATGCTTAGTTGGATTTTGGGTCAGAAGAACCACAAATGGATATGTGGGTCATCTTCCCTATTTATAGATCTAGAAGTTTTCATTTCTTCATATATAAAATAAACGAGGCTTAGAGGCATGAACTCGCTGTTCCATGCGCTCTGTCGGAAGTCTGAGCCTTCCAATGACCAGACATCTAGAGCAAGTAAGTGGCACCCCCCAAGCCTGACTGCGTCGTTCAAGGCCACAGGCCAGGGTAGTAGCCTCTGCGTGGAGAAGGCCACGTCTTCTCGGATTCTTGTTTATTCTCCTCCTCTCATGTGCTCTGTGGTCTGGCAAGGAGCTGGGTACCTCAACAGCGAAGCCACCACAGTGGCAATGTCCTCAGTTCCTGGTCTATGTGAGCCCAGCTCAGTTTCTCAGGCTGACAGAAGCAGTAATCTAAATGAACTGCAATAATTTAACCTATCTGACAGAGCATTTGCTAAGTCCAAAGACACGCAGAAGCAAGGTCACAGAACAGGAAGGCATTCTTCTGAAAACCGAAAGAATGGGGCAGGGCGTTGCCCTCAGCCGCCTCTGGCCTTCCTTCCTGACACCCCCTCTTGGGACCCATGACTGTTTGCGCACGGTTATTCCTGGGGCCACTGGACTTCAGCTTTGACCGACAGTGAGAGGGAGAGGGGCTAGGGCTGCTGCAGCTCAGGAGTTCATGTGCTCCATCTCATTTAATCTCCATTTAACTCCTTTTTTCTGAAGTGGCTGTTGGAGCCCATCTTGCAGTTGAAAAACCTGAGGCTCTGAGAGGTGCAGTACGAAGTACTAAGGTAAATGGCTAAACTTGCACTTGAGCCTGCATCCGGTTGCCGGCTAAACCTGTGCTCTCGCCATCATGCCACATTACCTGCTGGCACACACACAGCACTTCGTTCTACTCCATTCCATTCTAGTTTTTATTCTATTCTACTATAAGTCATGGCTATTTAGACCCACACCTTTCCTCTTCAGTAGAAATTAGCAGTTTAAAGACAATGACTCACCCCTTTTGCTCAACCCTTCACCCCTCACCAGACCCAGAAAGGGGACTTGTAGACAGTTGGTACCCGATAACAGCTTGTCTTTTTAAATTGGTTTAAACACTTAGATGCACATATACCTCATGGTTGCTTCTGCCCCAAACCCCCAAACCAAAACTCACTGGCCATGAGTGGCATTTTCTGTATCCAGAGCTGGTGGACTCTCTCCACTCTAACTAGATTCCTTGCCTTTCCTCTTGGGCAGCAGAAGCACCACTCATGCAATGGACTCTTTTACCCAACACAGCTCTAATCAGAAGCGTGAAGGGAAGCTAGGTTATCTGGGGCAGGTTGTACAGGACAGTGGTGCTTTGGACTCTGCATATTCCCAGACCCATCCTGCAAGGTCTGTTTTCAATCTTCAGGCACTGTAGGCATCTCCTGGGGCTATAAGAAGAATGCTCTCATTTCAGGACCGAGTATAGCCAAGAGCCAACTTGGCAAGGGCCAGAGGGATATAAATTCAGAGTGACAACCTAAGGAACATGGTTTTAATAGAAACATACTTCTATTTCTTCTCCAATCACATGTTCACTGTCTGTTTGCATGGGGAGACCTGAACTACAATGAGGATTGTCAGAATCGGTAATTGAGGGGCTCTGCTTCTCCCCTAAAGCTCCCCTGACCTCCAGATGACAACTGTGAGAGATCACTTGGGTGGCTGGGGACTTAGTGAAGTCAGCATTGTAGAGCAGCCAGGGGTAATGTAGATATGATTTACTTTATGCCACGGGGTGCAATTCTGACCAAATTCATTCAAGAACATGTTAACAAATCCCTGGACTGTGTTGGGCACATGCTAGGTGGCAATGTTTCAATGAATAAGATACCTCCTTGAGAAGCTTGTAGCCCAGTGGAGAAGACAGACATGTAGAGAATTACCTACATTAGATACACAGCAGGTGTCACAATATACATCTTTGGACATGATGTGGGAAGTGGAGAGAAGGCAACTTCAGAGAGAATGCCTTAAAAGGCTGAACAGGAGTTTGCAGGATGAACAAGGAAGACAAGAGCACTTCAGGAAGATGGAAGCATCTTAAAAGAATGGAGTGTTTGGGGGACTAACATGATAGTTTGCGGGAACCAAGATTGAGTTTTGGACACGGCGGAGGAGGAGGAGTTGCCACTTTCACCCCTGGAGAATTACATGGAAGTGAGATTACATATGGCCTCAGGCACCACCCCGAGATGCTCAGACTGTCCCCTGTGGCAACAGCATGGAGAGACATGGTCAGAGGTTCTCCGTGGAACAATCACGGTGGCTGCAGCGTGGTAGGTGAAGAGATGGGGACCCAAGAGACAAAAAGACTAGAAATGGGGCTGATGTGGGGGTGTAAGCAGGAGTTGAGGAGGGTCTGAATCAGGACAGGACAGTGGGACTGAAGAGACAGGAAGGACTGGGGATATCTAAGAGGCATCCGTCATAGACTGCTGTCACGTTACCCTGCAGGGGAATCACTTATTGCCTACCACAGCCCTCGCCAGGGTACCAGGACCTTAGGAGGGACATTCCACCTGCTCTGAGATGCTTTGGTAAAGAGAAATGCAGAGTTTCAGAAAAGAACAGGTCCTCACATACATACAGGGTTTATTGTTTTTAGGGCTCCTTCATGTGTGCTATTTTATGTGTCATTACAGGAGTCTGAGAAGCACACATTATTAGTATTTAAAAGTATATTTTTGGTTTTCTGATTATAAAAATTCGTAGAAACAATAATTGTAGAATGCTTGTAAAACTTAGAAAAAAGACTAGGAAATTAGAATTTCCCTAGTCCCCAGACTGATAATTAGTAATATGTTGGTAAACTAGTTGCTTAAACATGTTAAGTGAGAAAAAAAAAAACCTATATTTCAATTTCAATTTTATAATAATGACAACAAAAGATACATTTTTTAAGATTTTGTTGTGGTTACAAAATTGGGATTGAAATACAAGTAAGTTTTTTAAAATCCTTTTTCCTTTTATTAGCATTAAATTGCAAGTATTTTTTATGTTAATCAAAATGGCAAGCCTAGTTTTTCATTGCTGCATAATATTCTAACATATAGGTATGCGGAAATTAATTAATTCAATCATTAGTTTATCACCTAGATAGATGTTGATGGACATTTAGGTTATTTCCATGGATGAGAAACTTTGCTCTCATAATGTTTGCTGAATACCCTTTAGCATTCATTTCCCCATTTCATTTCTAATTATTTCCTTTAGAATAAATTCCTAAGAGTGCAATCTCTGGTCAAAGATATGCAAATTTCAAAGACTTGATATGAGTTGTCAAAGTGCTTCCTGGAATTGCTTATTCCAATGCACCACACCTACCCACAGTGAATTAGCCAGCCTATATTATCTACCTTCGTTAGCATTGATTATTCTTTTAAAAAATCTTTGTCAATCTGATTTCCGTAAAATGATGTCTCATTATTGGGTTAATCGGAGCATCCTTATTATGAGTGCAGTTGAATTCTTTTTCTCATTTGATGGATAAGAGTTAGTGACTTGCCTGTACCGTGGATCCAGCGAGCATCTGAGAGTGGACTCCTCAGGCAGTGCTCTTCCCACTGTATGAGACTGTCTCTTTGATGTGGGAAGAGGTGCCCTGATGTCTCCGTGTTGACAGGGCTTCCTTTCACTGGGGTCACACCCTCAGGAGCTCCTGGCCTGCATGTCAAGGCAAGAGCACGCCCTTCCTCCTGAGGGCCAGCGGCTCCCTTAGCCGGTCCGAGGACCCAACATCAGGGGCAGTTCATGCCGGGCTCTGGGTGGAGTCCACAGGTACGGAATGTGCTCAAGTGCTGGTTCCCTTTGAGCCCTGGATGGAAAATGACACAAGGAACTGAACCCTATGTTCTTTTGGGAAGGAAAGTTTGAGTTGTCGGCCCTTTGCCAAAAACCCTTCCTTGTTCCCTTGTTGCTTTTAGGATCTGGTCCAGGCTTTGGAGTCTGGCATACAGGTCCCTGGGAATCTGGCCTGGCCTACCTCCACCACAGGGTCCACAGCATCACGTTTGTCTACACTGCACGTTTTCCTAGAATCTACCTGTTTCTCATGCTTCAGGCCTCAGTTTCAGTGTTGACTTCTTCAAGAAGGTGTTCACCTTTTCCTTGCTACCACAGCCCTTGGAGCTTACCTTACCTCCCCTGAGGGTAGGACTGGCTGTTGACACATCTTCCTCCCTTCTTGAGAGAGGGGACATGTCTTACTCAATCCTGAGCCAAGGACCTGCACAGCCTTGCCGTAAGGTCGCACATCTAAAGATGTTTGGACTGAATGGGCATGAGTCCCACAGAGAACCTACAGGATTCCTTTTGAGATCGGTCTCAGGTTCCTTCATTCATCCAACAAGTGTTCACTGAAGGGCTTCAAAGAGCCAGACGCAATCTGGCTATTAACAGTCACTCCCGTTCCAGCACTGAGGTGCTCATGTTCCCAGCAGTTCCCAGTATTGGTGGCTCTCAACTGAGTCCCTCTTTGGGAATGTCCTCAGCTGAAGAAAACCAACTAGTCCAAGGTTTCATCTCCTTCCTCAAGGCAGCCTTCATCCAAGACAAGTCAGTGGGAGGGTGTCTCAATTTGGGACAACTCTCAGGGTCCGTCCCCAGCTCGTCTTCTCCACAGGGTCAGCCAGTCCTTTGTGGCCACTGTGTTGCAGTGCACCTTCTGTCCGCCCAATCCCGTTCCCCATTCTCTGCCATCCCAAAGACACTCCCCAGTACCCGTCTTGAACGCAAACTTCCATCTCAGAGTCTGCTTGCTGGGGAACCCACCTTGCAACAACAGTAAGCAAAACAGACACGATGCCTGTTCTCACAGAGCTTCGGGGCTGGCTGTGTCCATTAGACCCGCCTTTGTTTCTCTCCAAGGAGAAGTCAGGGACCCCCAGCCCCAGTACAGCTGTGCTCATGGTGACACTTGCCAGTGGCCCAAGTAAAGACCCTTGCAGGCACACTATTACCTGCAGCCAACACTAAGGCAAGAACTGGGCTGATTTTGCAAGCTTGCCATCTTCACACTTTTTCCATAAACCTGTTACTGAGTGTCCCAGATCCCTGTGCTGGTGCCAGGGACAGATGCCTAAGGTGCAGCCCTTGACTTCCAAGACAACCGTCTGGAGAGGAAGGTGGACAAGTAATCAGACGATGGGGGCATATGGAGACAAGTGTTGCCCTGAAGACCTGCGGAGTGCTGCGGGAGCTCAGAGGAGGAGGTGACGGCCTACTTAGGGGGCAGGGAAGGATTCGCAGGGAAGCAGAAGGAGGGCAGCAGGGTGAGGGTGGGATTAGCAGGAAAGAGAGGGGAAATGAATTTCAGATTGAAGCAATGTGTGTGTAACAGCATGACGGGGGTGAGTGAACCAGCATGTTTGTGCCTGTTACCTTATTGCGCTCCACAGCTGAAAGGGACTGCAAGGCCTGCTATCCCTGCCTTACAGGGAGGGAAACTGAGGCCCTTGGAGGCTAAACAGCTTAGACACAGCTGTTGGATAGCGGTTACCTGTGACTTGAACCTGACTCTTCTGACACCAAATCAATGGATCTGTCTAGTGCCTCGGCTGGCAGACACTGAGTTTTTCTTCAACAACCAGCATCGTACCCAATGAGGATTAAAAGGACTATAATGTCAAGGGTCGGCTCTTGAAACGCTAACAAATAGCCTTAAAAGATCGATAATAGCATGGGACTAATGCTGGAGTTCAGGCCCGAGCAAATGCCCTGGGGTCAGAGCAGAGGTATACCCTGGAGAAATGTCCTTAGCCCTGTTGAATATTTGGTACCAGTGATTTGGACAAAGACATATAAGGTCCGCTTATCACATCTGTGGCTGACACACAGCTGGGAGGGATAGAAAAAATGATTGATGACAAAATCAAACTTCTAAATGATCTCAGTTGGCTGGAACGATGGGCCAAATTCAGTGAGATGAAGTGCAGCAGGGGTCCGTTCGAGGGCCAGCATTTCCCCTCAGTCAATTGTGCGAGGATAGGAGGGGGGCGCGGCCTGGCCCCCGGCCAGGAGGGAGAGATCTAAGGACTTCCTCAGGCCTCAGTCGAACTCGCAGTAAGTATTTAAGTTAAAAGTGTAACAAACCAGCATACTCTTGGTTTGTGTGACGATTATAATCACAGTTGTGGCTCCTGTCGAATGGGACACTGAGGGAATTACCTTGGAGATGACTTAATGGGACACTTTACAGATGCCTTTGGAGGCAGCCTGTGGTGGGGGACAGCATCAGATGGAGGAGGAAGTTGCCCACGCATTGCTTCATCTGGGCAGCGCTCCCTGTGTGCTCACCCCCCCCCCCCGCCCCGTGCCAGGTCCTGGGCAACACGGAATACCGGCCTAGGAAGCACTGGGGCTGGCAGGGCTCGCCCTTCCCTTCTGCCACCTACCAGTTGTGCGCTTCTGGGAAAGTCACGAAGGCCGGCTAGGCTTCAGGGTCCTTATAAAACGGGCACATTCAATCTCATGGGGTCTTGTGAGCAGTGAATGAGATCATGTATATAGAATGTTGGACACAGAGCTTAGCCTGAAGTTATATTAAAAATGTTGCTTACTGTTAGCATCCAGGCAAATTCAGAGCCGTCTATAAACAGTCAGCAGGAACCCAGGGCCCTTGGACTTCGGTGTAGGGGTTAGGTCTTCAGTCTTCAGGTGGGTGTCAGGAAAGGATGCTTTTCTTCTGTAGTTATGCCCTTACTTTATGTGTGTGTGCGCGTGCGATACACTTCAAGATCAAGAAAGGAACCCAGTCCTCAACTCACTGGGGCATTTAACAGATGAGAGAAAGAGACACTCATCCACTTATCAGAATGACGCCCCACCATGGGCCCAGAACCTTAGGTACAAGAAAGTAACTGAATTAGAGTCAAAAGTCAAAACTGTATTGTTAGCCAAGGACATATAGCGCTGATGTCCATAATTCTGGGCTGTGGTTTCCTAAATCTACTTTGTTTCAGGAAAGGTTGATCTCTGGGCCTCCAGGTCTCAGTTTCCTCATCCGGGAAGTGAGGGGATTAGACCAAATTAGTGGTTCCAAAATGCATATGCTTGGAAAGATGCTGGCCTGCACTGAGGTTAAGTCCATGACATTCCACTCAGATAAATTCCTGACTGCGCCATGGAGGGCCACCACGCAGAAAACACACTGGCGGGCCTTGTCCTGCCACCTTCACCTGCCAGACTCCTGGGCTACCTGATGAGTTCTCTTCCCAGCTCTAGGGGAAGGAAAAGGAGGGAGCTACTGGGGATTCACTGAAGTTGAGCTGTTCACCCAGTTCTCTGAGTGTTCCCAGGATACTGTGAACTGAGTGAAGCAGTGAGAGTGGATACTTTCCATCTCCATCAATAAATCTCTTCAAAATCTTGCTTTTGATAACAGCATTAATAGTGAAGTGACAAAGCTACTTGGAGACAAGCTCACTTTGTGTTGTAATATTGCATATCTATACTAACTCGATTGACAACTTCTGCCAAGAAAAAATGTTCCCTATAGCATAAATAATAAAGCACAACTTCACATTCCATTTTTCTCTTACAATTTACCAAAGTGTCCTTTAAAGTGACAATGTTAGATTGTCAGCTGTCTTTCCTTGGAAAGGTTGGTTGTTTTTCTTTCTGAGATTATGTCTTTTTTTTTTTTGAAGGGGGGTCTGTGTTAAAATTCTTATCCTTTTATGAAATGATTATAACATTTGATAGAAACTGCTATTTTTATTTTTTTATTATTATTTAATTGTATTACTTGGAAGAATAAAAAGTTAGCAACCGTATGATTGTTTCCCTCTTTAAAAATTTTCTCTGATCCATGACATACAAAAAGTGCCTCAAAGAAATCTAAATTTTATCCCTACTGTAAGGAGGTACACTCTCCAATGTGGCTTGAGAGAGAGTGTCAGTTCTCCAGAATCTGATGTTGAACTCTGTGTCTGGCAATTGGTTGGGGACACTATGGAGGACGTCACAGGACAATCCCTGACTGCAGAGCTCTTGGCATCATGAAGACGAAATAAAGGTTGAAACAATTTGATGTCTAGACAAGGCAGCGTCCCTGGCTGGCTGCTGACTATAGATGGATATACTATACCACTTAGCTCAGCATTCAAGGCTCTTTGTCATTAGAACCTTATTCCTCTTCCTCTACAGGCTTCCTTATATCCTTAAACTCTGTGCTGGGAACTTCTTTGAAAGTCTGGAGAAATATATCTATCTATCTACTATCCCAACTGCATGTGATCTGCAAGTCCGCAGAGCACTGTACCACCACTTCTTAGCAGCACATTCGGCTTTATTGTGCACTTATCTGTGTATTTCTCTTCCTTCCCTTCCCATTAGGCAGACAGACAGCAGCATCAGAGCAGGAGTTAATGTCATTCTCTCTTCCTTCCGGTCCTAGCAGAGCTAATAAACATGGGATGAGGTGAATGAAATTGAACATTTCTCCCTAGTTCATCTGACTCAAACAAGCCACACAAAATTACTAGGTCTTAAATTTGAGCAGGAAACCTCAGAACATCCGATGTCACCTCCTACTTGCTGTCTCTCTACTTTGGACTCAGAAAAAGCCTGAAATGGCCCTGTCTGAATCGGTTTTCTTTGGCTGAAGCCGTGACAAGATCTGAAGTGGGAGTGGGAAGGAAAAAAAAATGAAGTTTTCAAATCTGAAAAACAGTAAGAAGTGTTGGCATGGAGTTTTTATGGGTTTGTGAGGAAAACATGTCCATCCCCACATATTGATTAGGAAAGTGCCTTCTTACTGTAAGACAACCCAGCATGGAGATGCAGAAGCTGGGGGCTAGACAAGGCAGTGCCCCTGGCTACCTGCTGATATGGATGGATGTACACACAGTTTAGGATGGAGAAGACCCAGGTCATCCCTTTAAGGGGAACAACATTGAGTCGTTCTCAAAAAGGAGTGATGCTGGCCAAACAGGAAAGGGAGAAGGCAGATGCAGATAAGACTCCGGACCAGACTGCAGAGATCAGTGTTACCAGAACAGAAATGGGCTTCATGGTTGTAAGGCTTGCGGATGCCGAGTGGGTGTACTTTTTCATACAAATTTATGTTTATTTTCTAGTGATTGCAATCACATTTGATAAAATGGAAGCTTTTGTTTTGTAGTAACCTTACTCAATTATTTAATCTCTCCAAGCCGTGTTTATTCATCTTTAAAATGGACGTTAACATACACAGTAGCTATCTTAAGCAGCGTTTGGCATCAACAGTGGATAAAAAGTGCTTTGCAAATTATCAGATATTTTATTTTCACCAGTTTCTGCACACATGGTATAAAGCAGTGTTAGAGAGGCTGTGGGAGAAAGGAGGGGTGCAGAATAACTAGGACCTCTTCCAAGTCACGTTCACACATCGCTCGGTGACCCCACATAGATCACTTTATTTTCCTATCCCTCCCTCCTGCCTGATTTAGAAGGCAGGGAAGACTGTATCTGCCTTCTATCTACCTCCTCCAGAGATAGAGAAGATGATTTAGAGTCCAAGAGACAGTGAGTACCTTTGGGGAAAATGGAAGGCAAAAGTCTTTGTCATTCTCTCTTCCTCTCTGTGTTCCTTTTTTTTTTTTTTTTTTTTGGTCTTTGCCAAAGACAGTTTTTCATAATGTTTTTATTTTCCAAGGCTGGCAAGACCTCCAGCTTGGAAAACAAGAGTACTTAACTGCTAGCATGGCCTGGTTTTGATTTCAAACTTGGAGAAGCATGACAAATATATTGAGGATGAGAGATGCACGTCTGCCTTAGAAGTAAGCATGGCACTGGGCAGATGGCTGCAGAGGGGAGAGCGTCAGAACTGGGGTCAGGACACCTGGGTTTGAACTCCTGTTCTGTTTTTCATTAGCTACTTGACATTGAGCAAATCAATTTATTTCTCCAGGTTCTTACTTCTCTTATGTATAAAGTAATACTAGCACCATCTATCATAGACGGTTTCATGTCCACACAGGTACGCAGTATATTTGCTCTTGTAGCTCGATGCCCGATGGGGAAACATCATTACCTTTCCTTCTCTATCTTCACTGGCTCCCATGATGACCTGGTGTCTCATGGTCTTTAATATCATCTGCATGTTTATGACTCTCATCTACCTGGAGATTCCATTTGAATGTCTGATAAGCATCTCAAATTTAACATGTGCAGCACTGAACACCCAGTCTGCCCTTCCCAACTTGCTTCACCTATAACCATCTCTGTCTCTGCGAAGAGTAGCTCCTTACAGTTGCGTAGGCTCAAAGCCTTGAGTCTTTCTTGACCTCTCTCTCTCAAACCCACTTTCAAATTATCAGCGCATCCTGGAGGCTCTCCCTACCTCCATAATGTATTCCAGAACCCCACCACTTCTCACCCCTTCCAATGTTATTATCTCAATCCAAGGACTTGCTGGCCGTCACCTGGATTCCTGTGAAAACTCCTGACTAGTCTCTCTGCTTCTGTACTTGCTCGTGCAGAAACTCAAAACAGCAGCCAGTGCCATCTTACTCCAAAAATAAAAGAAAGAAAGAAAAGTCTGATGCTGTCACTTCTCTATTCAAAATCTTCCCAAGACTCCACTTCAGCAAGTCAAGCCAAGTTCTTATTCATCATGACCTCCCGGACCAGCGTGGCCAGGCCCCCATACCTCTCCGACTTCTGGCTCCTCTCCATCCACACTTGTCTCTACTGCCACAGAGCACCCCAGGCTCAGGACTTCCACTGGCTGCTTCTCCTTTCAATTCTAGCCTCCCAAATATCTCCACGTCTCACTTTGCCACCTCCTTCAGTCTCTGTTCCAGTGTCACCTTCTCATCAAGGAAGGACTTCCCTGACCATCCCATTTAAAACTGCACCCCAGCCCTGCTCTCCTGACACCCGTCCCCAGTTTATTTGTATCCACAGCACTTGCCACCTGCTGACATTCCATGCTTTACTTGCAACGAGAATGTAAACTCTGTGGCAGCAGGTAGTTTGTACTGTATTTACTCATTTATTCCTCTGTAACCATGCCTGGCCCCTAGCAGGTACTTCATAAATATTCGTTGAATGAATGAATGAACAGGGCATTCTAACTAAAAGTGAGGCGCATCAGCACGTGCAGTCCTGCAAACAACCATTGGTTACAGACTGAAAAACCGAAGCTCTGTGAGATTAAATAATCTGTTTATGTTTATACAATGGGTGTGTTTATAGTCAGATTAAATCAGGCTCACCGTTCTCAAATCCACATTCTTTCTATTATGCTACAAAACATGTGAAAGAGATCCTAAACTTTTTGCTTACAGTTTTCTTTTTTTAACAAAAATGTCTGACCTTACCTCCTTGCTTAGTTCCTTCAGGCTCCGGCACCTAGCAGGATGGTTGGGTAAGAGAGGATTCGTGCCCCAGAGCACAGCCTACAGAGAGCTGTCCGCGGGCTGAGCCTTGGCTCTCTTCCCAGACAGAACGTCCTCTGTCCCCTCTCAGCTGGGGCACCAGAGTGTGGAAAACCAGGCTGGGGAGGGCTGGTGTTTCATGCAAACATCTCTGTCTTTGACGAGTCCCTTGGCTTCACGTCCCAGCCCCTGACACCTCCTTCCCTGTCAGGCGGGCTCCCGTCCCTAGCCTTCTCAAACAACTTTTCTCCTTCCTTCACACGGCTTTTGTCTTCCTGCTCTTCGCTCGACGTTGTGTCTGGCCACGTGGGCCATGTCGGCTATTTTTACTGACAGCAGCCACCAGCCCATATGGTTCCCATTACCACAAACTGATACCTTCTTTGAAACCACTTTGCAAATGAGTGGACTGCAGACAAGCAGGAGGTCGAGTCCACGTGGCCACTCACAGGGCTTCCAGGATTGGCCCGGACAGGTATGTTAGTCTTGATGAATGTCCTTTAAAACCAAATTGGGTTAGACAAAATGCTGATTAATTACTTCATTTCTCCCTTCCTTCTCCTTTTCCTCTGTGTTCAGTTCAGTGGGTTTTCAACAGGGTCAAGCTTCAAAGGGAGGCTGCTTTTTATTGGGACGTGAATTTGAGTTTTGTTTCTTTCCATTGGGGGAGCTTGTTCCACAGTGATATCTCAATGGGGCATGATGCATGTCAACGCCTCGGGGAGTGACAGACAGTGACGTGCAGCCATCAGCGCAGAATATACAGGCATATGACGGGATGAGGTGGGCCCTGAGCATCCCCTGCCTCTGAGAAGATGAGAGAGTGCCCATTGCTAACACCTCCTTTGGCATGTAAAACACTTGAATTCACAGAACGTTTCTAACACATCATTTTATTTGAGTCTCACAACCTTGCTGTGAGATTGGACTCTTTTGTTTTCATTTTACAGATGAGGAAACTGAGCTGTGAGGGGCTAACTGACTTTCCCAAGGCCGTGTGGCTAGTAAGAGCCCGAGATGGGATTCAACCTCAGCTCCCAGACTTCAGGCGGAAGCTCAGGCACCAGCCCCGCAGCTGCCTGTGTGGCTTGAAACAAAACCGGGTAGGGCTTGTTCAAAGAAGCCAGCAGCTCACAGTGGGGCCTGATGGGGCATGTTGCATCGAAACTGGAAGTTGGCATTGAGACCCAGGCTCACTGTGGCACTATAAAGCTGCCGCCACTCTGGCTGGATGACACTGAAATGGATGCAAACAAAGGGCCTCTTCCTGCAGCGTGGTTGTCACTTGAACAAGGCCCAGGAACTCTTGTAGCCTGCTGAGCAGAAGCCTCCCAGAGCAGTGAGTGGGTGAAAAGGAGAGCTCTGGGCTGAGAAGGAGACTGGAGGCAGGTCAGGTCGTCCTGAGACGTCTTCTAGCCTGACCGTCTGTGACTCAGGACCCTTCTGCCAGCCACCCCCCGAGGTATTCGTGGCTTCTCTCCCCCTTGCCCACCAGGTTCCAGCTCCGCTCGTGTCTTTTCAGCTCCTCAGACATACACAGCTCTTTCCTGCTTCAGGGCCTCCGGGCGAGTTGTTCTATTCACCTGGAATACTCTTCCTTGTTCTTTGCAAGTCAGTCTTTTCCACATAAATGTCCCCATCTCAAAGTCTTTCTTTAGCCACTTAAATGGGTTGAATAGTGACCCCCCCCCAAAAAAAGAGATATATACATGTCGCAATACCTGGAAACTGTGAAGGTGACCTTATTTGGGAAAAGGGCCTTTGCAGATATAATTAAGCTTAGGGTCTTCAAAGTGAGGCTTAAATCCAATGACAGGTATCCTTCTAGGAAGAGGGGAGAATGCAGAGACATGAAGGGAGAAGCTGATGTGCAGATGGAGGCAGAGACGAGGGTGAGCAGCCCTGGCTGAGGAAGCTGACAGCCACCAGAAGCTGGACGAGGCAAGGAACCACTCTCCCCTGGAGCCTTCGGAGGGAGCACGGCCCTGCTGACACCTGGATTTCAGGCATCTGGCCTCTAGAAGTGTGAGAGAATCCATTTCTTTGTTTTTATGTCACCAACTTTAGGGTAATTTGTTACAGCAGCCCTGGGAAGTAATATAGCATCTAATTTACGCCACACCCCCCACACCCTCCCCACATACACATGGACACGTATTCGCCATTCATTCCACATGGATCCTTTCATGTTGACGGTCAATTTCTAACTATGCCATCATTTGGGATGACTTGTCCTATTCGCACTTCTGGAGAGCAGGGACCAAGTCCACACCTGTCCCTCTCACCTTTACACAGCTCCTAGCACATCGCTGGCATGTAGTAGGTGCTCAAATATACTTATGAAATAAATATGTTCTGACTTTTCTGGCCTCACCTCTCTCCCTACACTCCACTCCTGCCATGGTCCCCTCCCACTGCCCTCCCACTTCTCAGTCCCACAGCTCCCCAGGCCCAGAATGCGGCCAGCCCCTTCTCTACCTAGTGACTCCAACTAGTTCTTCAAGGCCAAGTACAGAGCCTTCCAGTGGAAGCACGGCCTAGTTTCCTTCCACGTGGCCAGTGTTCCCATCTCTGCTGCAACATGTAAAAGAGGGAACAGAATGTCTGAGTACTTGGCTGATGTCCCACAAGGCTTTAAGCTCTCTGGGAGGCCAGGACCATCCCTTGTAAATATCTGTAACCTCCCCCTGCACGGGGCCTAGCACTGAACATGGACTTCACACAAGTGTATTCAATCAGTGAGTCCACAGAAAATGGCTATTATAATCCATTTAAAAAAATACAGTTTACTTTTTAGGACAGTTTTAGGTTTACAGGAAAATTAAGAAGATAGTACAGAGTTTCCATTTACCCTGCACCCAGTTTTCTTTCTTATTAACATCTTACATTATACGGCACATTGGTTCTAATTTACTGAACCAATAATGATGCATTATTATTATTGACTAAAACCCGTGTTTTGCCCACATTTCCTTGGTTTTTACCTATTTTTTTTTTTCTGTTGTTGTTCCAAGATTCCAACTAGGACAGCACATTACCTTTAGTCATCATGTCTCCCTAGGCTCCTCTCTTTTTTTTTTTCCCTTTCAAATGATTTACTCTCAATTTAAGATGTACAGCATGATGGTTTGATTTACATATATTGTGAAATGATTACCATGAGTTTAATTAGCTTGTATCATCTCATATAGACATGATAAAAAGAAAAGAAAAAAGCAATTTTTGAATTTATAAATGTTAGAGGTGAAGATTTAATACCTTCCCCTCTCCTCCCTCATCTTCTCTTTCCAATTTTATCATGTTTTAATTGCATCAATAATTAGTGTTTGCATCATTATAATAATGTGAATATTGTTCCCTGCAGACCCTATTAGAACACTGTGATGACATGTCCTTTTTTTTGTAACTGAAGTATAAATGAGCTACAACACTACATTAATTTCTGGTGCACACACAGTGATTCTACACTTCTATACCTTACGAAAGGGTGACCATGATAAGTCTAGTCACCATCTGTCACCATGCAAAGTTATGACAATACTATTGACCATATTTCCCATGTTGTACATGTCATCCCTGTGACTCGTTTATTTTGTAACTGGAAGGCTGTACCTCTTCATCTGTCCCCACCATTTCACTCATCCTCCCAGCCTTGCTTGGCTCCTCTTGACTGTGACAGTCCTAGACTTTCTTTGCTTTTGATGACCTTGGCGGTTTTGAGGAACACTGGTCAGGTATTTTACAGAATGCCCTCATATTGTAATTTAATGTTTTTCTCATGACTGGATTGGGCTTACGGGTTGTCAAGAGGAGGACCTCACAGATGTAAAGTGTCACATCATGTCGTCACATCATATCAAGGGTGCACAGTATCAACAAGATTTATCGATGATGATGTTGACCTTGATCGCCTTGCTGAGATAGTATCCATCAGGTTTCTCCAGGATGAAGGGGTTTTTTTCCCCTTTCCATACTATACTCTGGAGGGGAATTACTATAAGAAGCTACAATTCATTTTTTAAGCTATAATTATGCTTTGATGTAATAGGTGATGCCCTAAACAACATTCACCATTGATTAATTGTCACAACACTCGAAGTGGGAGACTGAGAGTCAGAGAGGTTAAATTATCTTCCCAAGGTCATACAGTTAGAAAGAACAGAGATAAATTCAGTTTTATCTGACTTCCAAGTCTGACCTCTTCACCATGCCCTTTTTATACTGCCTTCCTAGACTACCAACCAAATAAATTCTTCATGTGGCCTCCCGGGTGTCCTGGGTCTTGTTCTAATGAGAGTTAAATGGAAACCTGGGCTGGTAGAGGAATAATTTACCATCTACATTGTCTCTGGCAGCAGTTTAACGTGCAGATCTAGCCTGTGTACCAACACAAACCTCTTTATGCCCCCCTAACACCATGAGCAGGAGTCACAAACTCACATCAGCTCTGCTTGGGAATGTCAGGCTATGGCTTTGGCAATCCAACTCAGGTATATAACACATTCAGAGCTGAGAGGAAGACAGGGGCATAAAGTGCTTCAGGATTATTTTCAAGGGTATAGCAAAGAAATGCAGTATAACATCCCAGACTATTGAAGTTTAAGTGACTTGAAGGCTCAGAGAGTGATAATGACTCACCATAAGTGACACAGGGAGATATTAAAGGAGCTGGAACTAGAAATGATGTCTTCAATTTGGCACAGGATTCTTTTTACTTAACAAGTGGCTTCCAAGAAGAAGCAAAGTCATGGCTGATCATTGTTCGTACATGACAGGCTCCACTGGTAACAGCAGGGTCTGAGAAATGGGTTTCCCATCACTGGTGCACCACTGGCTTCTTCATACCACCCTGGTGCCATTTGGGGGCCATCTTGGGACATATAACAAATCTCTTATGAGTCTTATCTATCCTCCATGAATAAATCCTTAGCCTCTCAGTGAACCAGGATTGACAGGTGAAGGAAACACAACAGAGTATATAAAAGGTTGGAAGCACTAAAGAAAGAGGAGGAGATTCAACGATCCAAGTTCTTTCATCTTCCCTTCCAATAAGGAAGACAGCCTGCTTCTCACTGAGGCCATCTCCAGAGCTTGGATGAGGATCAGTGAGGGAGGACTGTGTGCCCACTAATCTATATGATCACAAAGAAAAATCGGGTAACACGTGATGGACACATTTTCTTTTAGAGGATTCTATGGGATCACGACATCAAGGGCTACTATCATAAGTTAAGGACATCTAAAACTGTTCAGAGTAGATTCCTTTTAAGGTATTTGTATAATAATAACCTCCATAGTAACAAACATTCATAGAGAAATTTGTCTCCTATATAGTCTCCCGGGTATGTTCCAGTAAATTTGACAAGATTTCTCCTCTTTTACAAAGGAATAAATTAAAGCTTAGAGAAGTTAAATCTCTTGCCTCAGGCTATGGAGCTAAAGCTGGATTCAGAACTTCAACCATGATCTTTTGACAATTTAATGGTGATTATTTTTATTTCTGTTTGTAACATACACCTACTGATTCTACATAGCCCAGATATTCTAATTAGGTAACAACGGATGAGGTCGTTTCAGGAGATGGCTGAGATATTCTAATTCCACAAAAAATAAAAAGGGGAGTGGGGAGCTGAGGGATTTAGGGTGGAATTTTAGGGGATCTTGTTGCTCCAGGGAAAGCCAAAGATGCCAGATACAAAAGGGAACTGGCTGAAGAGGAAGAGAAGAAAAAGGCATACATGAAGTTACCAAAAGGGATGAGGTGAGTTTTAAGAGGATAGAGTGGGAGGGGTCTTAGCTTTATACCTCTTGGAAGTTTTCTCTGCCTCCCTCAAGCGACTCCACCTCTCTTCCCTCTGTGCTCCCTTCCCCAACCAGTCCTGGATGGCTCTTGGCACTACAGCTGCTCTTACAGGGGTTTTCTCTCTCATTCCATGAGCCCCCTGAGGACAGGGGCTGGTCTGATTCATTTCCACCAACGTAGCATTGCCCCGCCAGGAGCCTGGCACAATGCAGACCTCAGACTAGTGCTGGCTAAATGAACGAATGAATAATGAATAAATGACAATTGATGAGATGGGTTGAAGCAATCACTGGTCTATGTTCTTTGAACTCTCCTTTCTGGGATAAATCTCAAACAGAGTTCTTTTTCAAGTGTAAATATAAAGGTTATACAGCAGGAATCTCTAGAAATGACAACGATGGCAGGACACGAAAAGTCACTGGCTCAGTATAGCTGAGTGGGTGGAGAACTCCTTTGGCTAATGGATGAAATGGAGACAAGGTGAAGACAACACCACCATGACAATAAAGTTTTGAGGGACAGGAGCTGAAAGAGTTGTGTCTTGAGAAAAATCATAAGACTGTAGCAATAGATAGAGATAACACAAAAATTGCAAATAAATTTTTTGAGTCTAAATTCTAAGCAATAATCTAACTTGGAAGTGAGAAGCCAAAGGACAGGGAAGATTGGGCAAGGAGGTCTGAGGGAAGAGCTATTTTCCTTCCCCTCCGGAAAGTGGTGGCTCAGGCACTGAGTCAGGGAGGGCTGCATTTGGAAGGTGTCCCCTGCTCACTAAAAGGAAGTTTTTGAATGTGGGAACGAGGCTGTTTCCAGATGACAAGCAAATTCCATCAGTCAGTAAATCAGGGCCACTCATACTTCCTTTTTCAAGACTCCTTTTTGTGCAAAAACAAACTAAATGAGCTTTCCTAATATATGGTTTCTAGTCACAGACATGACAACAGACTCGGCTCACCTTCCCCGTTTCAACCCTCTCTCTGGGGCGCAGGAGTCAGGGATGAGTGGGTGGAGGGTGGAAGGAGGAATAACAGGACTGGGGTTTCTTGGAGAACACTGCCAGGGGCCGGGGGAAATACTGCTGCTAAGGAAAGCTAATTTACTGTGTGCTGGGCACTGCATGGCACGTTTTACCTAGACCAGCTCATTTCATCCTTACCACAGCCCTGTGACATGGGCTCATATATTATTTCCATTTTAGTACTGAGGAAACTGAGGCTCAGAGAAGTTAGGTAATTGACCCAAGATCATGTAGCTCATCCGTGATGAACAATGATTTGACTCCAGGTTCTTTGCTCTTATTACCATGGCGACTACCATCCTCTATCTTTCCCTGAGTGTTAGCAAAATATTGGATATCATTGAAGTTTGCATCACTTTGGAAACAGAAGTCATTAAAACAAGAGATATCTGGGAAAAACTGGAGAATAAAATGCCTAGCATGCCGCCTTGCATGTAGTAAGTCTAAATCAACATTTCCCTTCCTTTTCCCTCTGTCCCATACATGGGTCCTACTATTATAGCCTCCTTTGACAAAGGAAAGATAGACTCATTAGCGTGTGTTGTTCCCTAAGGTTCCCTTGGTGCAGACGGGGTCTGGCTTTCAAGCATTTGCTATCCAGACCTCTCTGAGATGGGGTACAGGCCTGGTGGATGTGAACCTCAGGTCCCTGATGGGGCACAAGACCCAGGCCACCTGCACGCTTCCTTCTTGCTGTGTTGGTCTTTGCTGCCCGAAGGAACTTTCACAGATACGTGTTTTAATATATTGACTAGTAATTGTGCCTCCACCAAGAGTTGCTCTACCATACAATTCTCGTATACAAGTCTCATATATATACTTACGAATCAGATTGAAGCACTCATGGGAATCTGGGCTTCTATGTACAAAACTTATCTGCAGTCATCAGTATGAGAAAGGAACTGGCAGTGAAAATGGATAAAGGAGGTAAGCAGCTGGGAGAGCAGGACTCGAGGTGTTTGCTGGTACAGTTTCGTGTATAGTAGGTGATGAGAAAGTGTCTTAGGAACCACAAGGAAAAGTAGTAAATTATAAGCGTTCACAGTCCTACCCTCTGCCCCTTTTCCTCAGCCCATGAAAGGCAATTCTATCTTTCCATATTTAGCTTCTTCCCCTCTCCCACTTGTATCAGATATTATTACATTTTTACAACAGAAAATTAGGCAGACAAAATATTTTTGAAGAATCAAAGATGTTGGAAAATGCTCATTTAAATCTTGAAGTGAAAAAAGCAAGACGCAAAACTGTGTGATTCCAATGACAATATTTAAAAATACATAGGTATATAGAAAAGATGATTGAAAAGAGCTGTTCTAGGATTATCAGAGTTTTTCCTTTTCTTTCTTCCTTTATTCTTTGCTTTTTCCACATCTTCTCTAATGAGCAGGTTTTATAACCAGACATAATCTTATTAAGAAAAGAGCTCAGCCTTTGTCCACTCCCTGACTACCACCCCCACCTCCTGCCAGTAAACACTCACCCTCATGTCTAACTCTCACCCCCTTGACCTACACAGGGAGCTTGGGACTACCAGCTACTAGGACAAGGCACACCATTCACCCTGCAGTCTAATTTTGGTAGGGCGATCGTATGTCCAATTTTGGCCTTTTGAATAGGCATAATTATTAATAGTTCTCTCTTTCCTTCTGGAAGTCTCTGGTGTGAATGGTAAGATATATGTTCTCCCTGAATTTGGGGGATAGATAGGAACCCTGCACAAAGTCAGTGATGTACATTGCTCCAGTGCCCCTCAAGGCCTCCCAGTTTGCTAAGGTTACAGCATCCGGAAGGCACCATGGGACGTTCAACAAAGCAAAGAGTCTTGAGGGGATGGAGATACAGACGCAAACTTGAGCTTCTTCTCTGATAAACTGCATAAACATTGGATCTCCAAGCATTGGTGTCCTTTCCAGTAAATCAGACTACAACGTCCATTTCTCCAAGCAGTGGCCTGGAGTAAGAGAGAAAATCCATACGCAGTGCCAGCGGGTCTAGCCTCAAGCCTGGCAGGCAGAAGTCAGCTACCACCCTTGACTCCTGTCAGACACTCTGAGGTCAGTGACCTCAAATTAATCCTACCCCCTGCACCCCTCCACCCCACTCTCCTTGGGGCAGAAACAGCGAGGAGGCACCCTGGAATCAAAGTCAGGGTGACTCAGAGAAGCAGAGCAGTGAATGGCATAATCACGTCTGATTTATTTGATGACCATGTTGGGAAGAATGTGGGGGGAGATTAGTGACCAGAATTAAGGGGCTTTGAAGAACATGGGTGTCGCTTCCATCAGTCAGCAGTTCTCTAGCCTTGAGGGCCATCTGCCAGGTGGTTCGATATGCACTTGATGTCTATTTGAGAACCCTAACCTCTGCATTCTGAATGCTGTCCTAGCCAGAAAAGGGGTTTATTCCGTGAATGGAAATCAAATTATTGAATTGGACTTTTGTGGCAACGGAGGTCTTCCATTCCTCTGGCCTGACCCACAGTGACACCTCCTCCCCATTTCAGGCATGTTATAATTTGGGGTTAAGCCAGGACATAGGATGTCAGCAAACAGAAGAGAGGCGAGGAGAAATTATTCTTTCGACTTTAAGTCTAAACTCTCTTCTAGTTCCAGCTAGACTTCTCCTCTGCAGACACCCCTTTCCCTCCAGTCCCTGCCCCCTGCACCCACATCCCACCACCTTCTCTTGCCTCCCTGCCACAACCTGGCCTTGCTCTGCTGGCCTCCACCAGACTCTGGACTCTGTCCCGCCCCCTCCTACCTCCAGTAGAATTGGATGCTGTTGGTCTTGGCAACAACCTTGAGGCTACACTTGTCCCTCTACCAGGACTAATTAGTTACTGAATAAACAGCAAGAGAGCCTCAGGATAGGCCCACAGGCAGGACTTTCAGACTGGGTGGAAAATGTCAAGATGTAATGAAACTTCTGCTCTGAATCACGTCTGGAGAATGAAATGTTGGAGGGAGCCAAATCCTGAAACACATGAGAAAATTAGGAGAATGGAGCACAGTTCTCCTTGGAGTTTCTGTGTCTTTGCAACTTCATCGGGAGGAGAGAAAAATTCATGTGGATGGGCAGGGTCAGGAGCTGCTTTGCTAAACCTCCCTTTGCTCTGGGTTTTGCTCCGTGGAGGCTGCATAAACCCGTGGTGTTGATGGAAGCTTCTTCACATCTGTGGACGGTTCAGAAGAGCTAAAATTGTTGAAGAGTCCTCTGAAATGTGGAACATCTAAAATGGGACAGGAAGTTATAGGCACGTGGGTTGTCTGGGGTCAGGGCTCATCTCAAACGTGCTCCTGATCAGAGTCGCTGCAGCTCAGAAGCGAGGGGCAAACAACGTGGAGTCGAGTCCAGGTTCTGCTTTTTTGCTCCTGACTCTGGGCACATTAGTTCAGTTTCTGGCCTTCAGCTTCCCATCTGTGAAATGGAGCCGGTAAACCTGATCTTGCAAGCAATTTGTGGGGATTAAATGAGCTCATGGATATAAGGTACCTAATTCAACAGCTCCATTTATCAAACTGAGCAGCTACCCTATGCCTGCTCTGGGGATTCAGAGGTGCCAGCTGGATGCCCAGAAGGCGGCAGGTGTCCATCATGGCCAGCTGGTGGGACAGGTTGGGGGTGCGGATGCCAGTGAAAGCGGCTCCAGTGAAGGCGGCCCCACTGGCTGCAGACACCCAAACCCCAGGAGTTGTCCTCGCTCCACGTGCACCCTACTGTACCCTCACTTCAGGGTGGGCTAAGCTCTGTTACCTCTGCCCCTCCCCCTCCACATCCCCCCAAGACATGTGGAGCAGCTGACTCAAGCACCAATGACATCATGTTTTTATTTGCTCTGTTTGTGTCTTGTTTGTAAACCTGGGCTCTTGGGAGAAGCCAGATCCAAAGGCAGGTCTGAGATGTGAAGGTGACCGCAGGGCCACAGGGCCCGGGCCCAGCTGGGGCGGACACCAGGCCGCCACCCCTGACGGGCCTGTCCCGACTGCCCTGCCCTTGCACGGCGCCAGCGCTTCTCCTCCGTGCCCGGCCCTGGGAGGGAGGCTGTGGAGGCAGAGGCAAAGCTGACAGGGACCCTGCCCCGAGACCCACAGGAAAAGCCCAGAGGCTGTGACATAGTGCAACATGATCGAGCTACGGCAACAAACGCTCATAGGCTTATTTGAGGATTAAATTCATTGAAGCAAGAACTCAAGAAAACTGAACAATGATCTTACAGAAAGGGAAACACAAGCTTCAGAAGCAGCAAGGAGGCTCGGAGTCCAGTCTTAGGGGTGGGATGTGCTGGAATCCATGCTGGGCTCTGCTTTGAGGAGACCGTAGAGATCTGCAAGACTCAATCCCTGCCCTCCCCCACCCCAAAGCTCTTAGGTCTGGTGAGGAGGACATGCGAAGAATCACACGGTGGTGTGAACCCTGCAGGAATACCCTCCAGCACCAGGCAAGTTCCTGAACCTCCCAAAACCTGACTCCTTCACCTGGACCTACAGCCTCAGTGTCATAATTATTCTTATCTTACATGGCTTTTGTGAGGATGAAATGAAACGGTCTACAGCAGTAAGCAGAGCTCCCAGCCCATTGTCCGCAGTACATGTGACTTAGTATGAAGATAATGGTGATGACTGGTAAGGTGTTCCCATGACCCACCAAAGTGGGTGGGTATGTGGTGGGGATGGGGAAGTGCCTGGAAAGCACCACAGGGAAGGTGACACTGGGTTGGGATGTGAAAGATGAGCTGGAGTCCAGCAGGCAGAGGAATCAGTGGGGAAGAGAACTGGCAAGGACGTGTGAATGGCAGGGCATTTGGGGAAAACAATGGCCACTTGATGGGAAGGCCAAGTTCCCTCTAGAGCCTCTAGATATGGGTTGGAAAGGTAAGGGGTCACTTCATGGACCTTAAGGACCTGAATGGCAATGCAAGGACTATACATTTTTGTCTTGCAAGCCAGTGGTTTTCGATCCTCTGTTCCTCCCCTACATTCCTCCCACCTTCCCTTCCTCCTTCCCGTCGTCCTTTCTTTCTTTGTCCCTTCCTTCTCTCCTTCTCCCTCCTTTTAGCAGTGGAACCTTTTGTTTAAAAGCAATCTTAAACAGAAGCCCAGTATAAAGAATGGATTGAGGTGAAACTGCTCTGTTGGAAGGGCAGCCTGGGAGCTGTCATAGCTGGGATTCCCCTTAGAAGGCAGAGCCTTGAGATAAGGGCTTGTGGGCAGGTCGTTGCGACAAGAGTGAGGATGCTGCGAAGCAGGGACACCATGAAGAAAGAAAGCTGACGTGGGGTGGCTGTATCTAGGTGATCATCACTATGGGCATGGGGGCTGGATTCTGCTGGGACCCCCTAAGGAGCACACAGAAAGTGCTTCAAAATTGTCTTACTGAGGATGGGAAATGGGGTCACTAATTCACCTGTTTCCCTCCCCCACTGGTTAAGGATTGCTCCACGGGCTGTTAACTCGCTTGCATTTCCAGGCTGGCCTGAGCCTAGGTGCAAAGCAGGTGCCCATGGCTGTCCTACCTCATGCTATTAGAGAAACCCCAGGGCACGGCGTGAGTGGGGCGATGGTGCCGCTGGGAGGCAGCGTCTCAGACCCGCCCAGCAGTGGCTGGAGTGGAAGGTGGGTTGAAAGGAAATGAGGTGGGCAGAAGCAGCGTGAACGCAAGATCTTGGAGAGGACACGTGTGTGGAGTGGTGAGGAGGGAGAGGGAGTCCATTTAGGCAATAGATGCGATCTACCAGGGGACCTCGCCACTTGGAGTGAGAAGAAAGGGGAGGTGGCTTTTGGAGAGTGGTCAGGGAGGCAGAATCCAGAGGACCTGGTGCCTGGGTGTGGGAGATGACGGCGGGGGAGGGACTGGAATGATTGCTAGGTGTCCAGCGGGGCAGCCAGCCAGCTGCTGACACCGCTCACACAAACAGGGCACTTAAAAGTGGAGGAGGTTTATTTTCCCTCCGAAATGGAACAGGGGTTTTCCCTTTTCCAAGTGGAGAGAAAATGAGCCCTTAGCTTTCCTGTAAGCCTCGCAACTGTCTGCATGAAACCGAAAGAGATTCTAAAATCATGCAAATGGGGCTGGGGCGGGAAGGAGTGTGCACAGGACTTGCTTTTTGTTCTTTTCCCTCCACTTACTCTTACAGCTGCAGAGCTACTGTCTTCTCCCCTGTCTTACAGACTCACAGACACTCAATTCTGTAAAGACTTTTTTTCATGGATGGAGAATCTGACCACAATAAAGAGAGAAACCCATGTTCACAGCGTGAGTAGGGACCAGAATCTCACCTGTAAGCCAGGTGCATTCTCATTCCTCTGTCCCTCCCCTCCCCTCGGTTTTTGCCAGCTTTCTCATCTTACAATGGGTCTATGGATGCTCTGAGGTTTGGGGCCAGCATTTCCTAATCAAACAAGCAAATAAGCAAAAAGTCTTGCCTATGTACAGCCTTTAGAATATCTGATGCCATGTTCCAGATATTACCTCTCTTTTCTTTTCCCCAGGGGCACTTTTAAGCATTCTTCTTCTTCTTCTCCTTCTTCTCCTTCTCCTTCTTCTTTTTTTTTTTGTATATATGTATTTTTCTTGAAGTATAGTCAGTTTGCAATGTTGTGTCAATTTCTGGTGCACAGCACAATGCTTCAGTCATACATGAACATATATATACTCGTTTTCCTATTCTTTTTCACCATAAGTCCAGGTATTACCTCTCTTACGCCCCAATTGTCTGGGGTTTCATCTCGGATAACACTGGTCCACAGAGCAGTAATTAGCTCTGGCCCTTTCTTCACTTCTAACACGGGGTTAAAACCATGCTCAGGGTATGAAGCACTCGAGCACATTGCAGGTTCCCATTAAATGTTATTTTCCTCTCCTTCTCATCTGATCTCTCCCAACAAACCATGTTGTTGCTCCCACAGTTCCTCCAGCCTATGCATTCTGGAGGACTTTCTGGATTACTTTGTCCCCTTATAAAAGGACAAGAATTCTATAGACACTCCCTGCAGCTCAGACAACGTCTCTCATTGCTCTGAGCCCACGTCTCAGGATACAGCCCAGACCCCTTATGATGTGTCCCATGCGTACCCCATCCCCTCCGATTCTGCCTTCTTTTGGAAACCACCCCGACCACGCTGGGCACAGTTCCTTGTCCTCTCGGTTACAGCTCTGCGGTGAGAGTGCTCAGAGACCGGAAGTGCCTGCCTCTTTGGGGAACCGTGCCCACCAGGAGGCTGTGCTTCTTGAGAGTCAGACAAGCCTTATTCACACCGTTTGCCTCTATTGATCAGCACAGAAACTGGCACAGGGCAGGCACTCAGTAAATATTCACTGAATTAATGCAGCAATAGAGAAATACACAAACTCAGTGAAGCAATGAATGGGGATAATGATACCTGCCCCCTAATGAACTTGCAGACATAGTGGTAAAGATACAAGATAACATGAGAGCAGGGCAGACTATGAGGTACCAGACAAATATGGACCATCATTCCCAGGGGTTTATAAAACAGACCCTGAAGTGAGCGTGTGCACTCACGTGGCCTGTGTAGCTGCTGTATGTGTTGCTGTTTGGGTGGCAGGGGCCAAGGAGAACTTTGCAAGTAAGCTCATTTATTCTTATGGAAGGAACCATGCTGTAGTTTCTGTATGGAGGTTAGCCCAGAAAAAGCATTCAGATCATATTCAGATCAACAGATTCAAGCCACAGGGCAGTCTGCCATTCCCATGGAGTGGGTCCCCTGGAAATTCCATCTGGCTCAAGTTGATCTTAACTTCCTAACGTCACTCAATTCTCTGAGACTCAATTTTCTCTACATTAAATGAAGACTTATTAGCAACCGCCTCCCAGAGTCGCTGTGCTAGGATTGTGCAGATAAGACAATGCATGGCTAGAAGGTGCCTGTCCTGGTGTCTGTCCCCCAGTAAGCGTTAAGTGGCGGTGCTCCTGGTGATGATAGCGCTATAGATGAGGCTGGCAATTGATCACTCCCAGATCCCAGGGCAGCACTGGGCTTGCAGGGCGAGCTGAGTACTGCTGAAGAACGAAAAACGTCAGCTCCTCCGGGAGAACGGAATCAGGCGAGAGGGATACACATGTGGAGCGAGTTACTTGGGAAAACAGCTGAAGCTGAGACTAAACGAGCTCATGAGAAATCAGGTTTGTTTCGTCGTAAGAGATGGATGAATAGCAGGGTGAAAAAACAGGAAACTGGGATCCTGATGAACCAGAAAGAAGGGCAGTAGTTGAAAAAGGCCAGATGGCTCCTTCTTTTTCTTAGCCTTGGGTCCACCCCCCAACAAACAGGGAACTACTCTGTATGAATGATATTGTGGTCATTTAACTGGGCTCGGCTGCAAGGCATGCTGGGATCTCGGGGATCCTTCGGGATTCCCTTGGCCGGGTAACTGAGAAGGAGGTGAGATAAGGTCAGTCCTTGATGAGATATGAATGGTGGGGCTACAGTGCCTTGGGTATAACTTGCCGTGCTCTGTGTACTGTGACCTCCCTAACCCAGTAACAACTGATGAAACCAAACGTTTGCTCTCTGGCTGGAATCTAGACATCAGGTAACGAGCAGCAGCCTTGAGAATCCGACTTGAGCATCTGCCCTACAGAACACTTCCTGCTATCTGCTGACAAAGGGGCGGGATCACGTTCTCTCTAGAGAAGTTGTGCATATGACACTTAGAAGAAGTTCAGTGAAAAGGAGTAGAAATAGCACGTAAAGCTGTGAGTAGAGGGAGAAGCAAGTGGAGCTAGAAGGAGGAACGGAAGGGAAGCGCTGGCGTAAGGTGCCCTAGAACAGGGAGCCCCGTGACCGCCCCAGCAGGGGGCAAAGCTTCCAGGCTGCTGTTGGGTCCTGTGGCGCGAGGCATCAGGGGTGCTGTTCTCCCCGAGGCCTGGCAGAGCAGCTGCCAGTTTCTGGGCCTTCCTTACTCCCCTGAGTAGCTTTCAAAAAAAAAAAAACAAAACAAAACACTGTCTGAGGCAGCCTGACTTTCTGTTATTTGTGACCTTAAAGAGACACCTATCCACGTGTCCTGCTTGAGGCTTGGGCTGCACCTACACTGAGAGCTACAGAGGGTCTGCAGAGGAGAGCTCTGGGTCAGGGTCTTCATTCTTCCAATCTGCGTGCATGGTTGACTCTGGGTCTGCTCAGTTTAGGAAACATCCCGCTTTACTGACAAAAGGCCTGGGGTGGTGCAGAGAGCCCAGGACTTAGAAAGAAGGCAACCTGAAAGGGATGTGTCCTCAGGACCCTAGCCGAAAGATCTAAGTCTCAGACCAGGCATTTGTCGAAGCAGGAGATGGGATTCACGTCAAGAGTGTGTGTGTGTGTGTGTGTGTGTGTGTGTGAAGGGGGGTGTGGAAAGACTGGGGTATCAGTGGGTACCAGTTGCCTTAGGTGGAGATGTGCTTTAAGCACCCCCAGGGCACAGAGCTGCCCAGTGGCTTCAGCCGAGCTCACTGGACACCTGTCATTATTGGCAGTGATCAGTGGCAGGACCCCTCTCAGAGCTAACTTGCTGTTGTACCATCTCCTCAATTATGAACAAAACTGCTGAGTAGGTCGGGTAGGGCTGGACTTGGAAGCTGAGGGCGTCATGGGTTGTTGGAGAGTCAGCCTGGGGCACTGGGGTTTATCCATATCACAGACACTGGTTATATATATTCTCTGCTCTTCTCCAAGCTGTGGTGTTAAGAGAGTCCACGTCCTCATCTTCTCTAAATTTCCAGCTCTCAACGTGGTGTCAGGCCCACAGGAAGTGTTTAGTAAATCACCACAGAATTTATGTGTAAACATTTAGAGCTGGGGAAGCATTGTCCTAAGAAAAGCAAAAACCTCAGATACCAAATCTCATCCTCTTCAACCTGAGGCCTTCTCAGGCAACCGGAGGTAGGATTCACTAACACACTACATTCACCAATGCACTATGTGAAGCAGAGGAAGCTCTGACACGGAAGGAACAACTCATCTGGAGACAAGGCTCCAAATCCTGCCCCTAGCATTTACCAGCTGAGGGCCTCCCAGAGGACTACCTAACATCTCTGGGTTGGTTTTCTCTTCTGTGAAACAAGGAGATAATGCCTGTTCCCGGGGTAACTGAGGAACTGGTGAGATGACACGCGAGAAAACAGCAGCCCACAGCACAGCTCGATAAATGTTTGCTGAATGGCAGGTGCCACTCTGGTGACTGAAGTTCACTATGGCTCAGTTCTGCTTTTGGCCTTGACTCATTCCCCCCCCCCCCGCCATTGTCTGCCACCAAATCGTTCTGGGTTCAGCCTGGTTCTTTCATAAACTAAGAGGGACAATCACAAGGTGGGCTGGCACCTGGTAGGAAGCCACCCTTGGCCAGCTACTGCCCATCCCTGGGAGACAGGCAGTGATAGACAGGCACGGAGCGTGTGAATCTGTCATGGGAACCGCTTCTTGAGGAAAGCATGGGCACCTCCAAAGGAAGGGATTCAGCAGTGCCAGCTGATGGGCACCCCGGCAAAACCCCTGGTATTTTAGCAAGCCTCTGAGCTCATGCAAGTATCACCTGGATTAGAGAAGTCACCGTTTAGATTTGCTAAATACATGATTAAATAAGGCAGAATGGCAAATGAAAGGCAGAGTGAAGGTGGTGAACTTAAAAACTTACATATTGAGAAAAGGTCATGATAACTTCTTTATATCTCTCCTGGGGAAAATGTGCACAAAGCAACAGATTTCAACTGCAGAGAGCATGTGGATGAATAATATGAAAGGGAATATATGTATGTACAAGTATGACTGAAGCATTGTGCTGTACACGAGAAAATTGACCCAACATTGTAAACTGACTACACTTCAATTAAAAAAAATGAAGATTAAAAAAAAAGAAGATTTCAACGACAGAGAGCATGAGGCCTCACACGGAGGACTGCCGGAGGGCTCCAGGCTGGGAGGCGGCCCTGGGGAGTGGGCGGCATCACGGCAGGCATGGCCTGGACAGCCTGAGCTGGGCTCTCCGTGTGTTCTCTCTCATCCACATGGCAGGACTGCACAGTAGAGGTTATTATGCCTATTTTAGTGAAATGGAAACTGATGCTCAGGCTTGTTAAGCAATTCACCCAAGCTCATGACATTGAGAGTCAGAGCTGGGACTTGTCTGTCCAAGGGGTATTGTTCCACTGAATCACACTGCCCTGGGATCTTTCTGGTTCATAAATTACCTTTTAATGTAAATGGTATATGCTTATTCTAGCAAAAGTCAGAGGAGCAGGATTGCAGGGTGAACCTTTTAGTTAAGGAGGGTGCTGGGAATATTCTAACCAACTTTCCACTGTACCTCACCAGTCTATGTATTTGGCATGCCAATATAATGGCCCAGTTGCCCCATGGCTCTACTGACTCTGTTCTCTTTGATCTCTCCGAAGCATCAAACTCTGTGGAGCCATCTCTCCCTTCGTTGGCTGCACCAGGCATGGCTAAGGTGATAACCCCCTAGTTCTACCTGCTTACCACTCTCTCCACTCTAATCTCCCCTCCGGCATGGACGCCCAAGTGATCCTCCCAAAGTCTGCCTCTGCTTCGCGTCCCAGGTTTGCATTCAAATCTAGGAGGGCCATCTCTTACAGGTCATATTTGGTCCAGCTCTGTGGTCTGACATTCCAGGACTTCTGCCAGTTCTCTCAATCCCCAACCTCTCACCTTCAGCCAATCAGAACAATCAGAACAGATGAGTCGCTGATCCCTAAACTCTGCTCCTCTTTCTCACCTCTGTGCCTTTGCTCATGCCAACCCTAGACATTTCTCCTGGGCGTCAGTATCAAAATCACACTGATAATTCAAGCCTGAGGACAAATGCTGTCTCTTTCCCCAATTCCACATCCCTTCTCCTTTGTACTGCTGAATACAGTACCTGGAAAACGACTTGCGATCAAGAAATTCTTATACGTTCATCCATATATTAATGAAACTCCTACTCTGGAGCGCTGTGTTAGGTGATGAAGGACTGTTGACTCTGTGTTGCAATTAGTTATAGCATATGTACTGAATTTTACAGTTAAAAAGTGTCTTCATCTCCATGCTCTCATTTGATCTTCAACACAGTCTGGTGAAGATATGTAGGTCAGAGAAGTGTTAACAGCTAATATAAGGTTCAGAGAGGTTTGAATGACTTGTTTCAGATCATATACACAAGAAGTTAGGAGCTGGCTTTCCAATCTCTTAAATTCAAATTGCTTGTGTTTTTGAATCTGTCAGTTAATACAGAACTTGAGGTATCTGTCTTTCTTTTTGTTTTTTTCAATCAATTTTAAAATTTTCCAACTGTTGTAATTACTGCATGACTATGATTTTTCAAAAATCAAATACTACTAAAGTTTTTACAACGAAGACTGGCAATCTTTTCTCTCTCCCTCCTTTTTTACCAGTTCTGCCCCCACATTCAGAGTTTAACTGTTATTAACTACTTTAACTGTTATTTAATCAGTATTTGTGAATAAAATTTGTATGCTCTTTCTTGATATACCGATTTTAGACATGTGTTGAGCTAGGCATTATTTATTGACATTATCCTGATATGGTGACTGAGTAATTAGTTCTCACACCACACCATCTTGGTGGGCGTGAAGTGGTGTTTCATTGTGGATTTGATTTGTGTGTCTCTAATGGCTAATGATGTTGAGTATCTTTTCATGTGCTTATTGGTTACTTGTAGAGCTTCCTTAGAGAAATGTCTGTTCAGATCATTTGCCCATTTTTTTAACTGGGTTGTCATTTTATTATTGAGTTGTAAGTGTTCTTCATACATTCTAGACACAAGTCCTTTGTCAGTTACATGAATTACAAATATTTTCTCCTCATTTGTGGGTTATTTTTCACTGTCTTGAGAGAGTTCTTTAAAGTACAAAAGTTTTAAATTTTGACCAAGTCCAATTAATCTATATTTTTTTCTATTATTTGTGCTTTTGGTGTCATATATGAGAAGTCTTTGCCTAACTACTGTAATTTAAATGTATTCCTATTTTTTTTAAGGGTTATAAAATTGTAGCTCTTACATTTAGTTCTACACAAATATAGAGCTATTTTATATAATATATATAAATAAGTTTAATAACACTATATATATGTATATATTAAATTTATTTTTAGATGATTTACATCATTCAATTTATAAAACTAATTTACCCTTTTTCTTTTTATCTGTTAATATTCCAATTACTTATAGAGTTATACAGAGAAGTTATTAATTTTTATGTATTTATTTGTAACCAGCAATTTTTTCTAAACTCTAAGTGCTTAGTTTTTTTTCTTTTGGGATTAAGAAAGAGAATTTGATAATTGACTGTTAAATCGCCTTTTCAAATGTCCTTTTTTTTAATCTCTTTGTACTTTATTTCACTGACATAATTCTAGAACAATCTTAAATCATAACAGATAATAGTCGACATCTGTGTTTTGTTCTTAAATTTAGTGGTAATGCATCTGGTGTTTAATTATTAAGTTTGAAATTGACTTCTTATATTCCTTACCATGTAAGAGCTATCCTTCTATTCCTTCTGTATTATTTCAAGTTTAGTAAGGACAGCATGGTAAATTTCATCAAGATGAGCATGTTTTCTGTCCTTTACCATCTGATGAATGATGTAATGCAGTTATCAACATTTTCAGTATTGAACCATCCTTGCGTGTTTGAAATGAGTCCTGCTTGGTCAGAGTGCACTATTCTTTTAAGATGCTGCAAGATTGGATTTGCTCACACTTTATTTATGATACTTGCACAAATGATGTTGCCCAATATCAGTATGTGCCAAATCCCCTTTCTTGAGCCAAAAGCCAAACTATACTTAGAGAGTAAGGGGAGGTTAGCAAGAAAAGGCCCCGATGAGATTTCATGATCTCATTTCTGCTCATTGTGGAGAACCTGGTCATTGTCTATCTGACAAAGTGCTTCTTCTATATCACAGTTTCTCACTCCAAGGTCCTGATCCTATTTTAGCAAAGCATAGAAAGAAAGTGCTGAAGCATCACAGAGCAGTCCCAGTAACATAAAACGGCAACCCCACAGTAGTTATACTACCACTTACTAAGTATGTAAAATATGCTGTCCCGTACTTGACATTACATGTATTATTTCTTCTTCTTCCTCTTCCACTTCCTCCTTCCCTTTTCCTCCTCCTCCTTCTCTTCCTCCTTTATTATTATTATTTTTTTAATCAGGAAAAAATATTGAGATATTAATGTGTGTTTTCTACTTGATAGGGGGTTAGAAAAATGTGTCTGGAGAAAATTTCCCTCCTTCTGAAGGAGGTATTAAAGGCCTTTGTTTTACAGGCCTACAAAGAAGAGAAAGCATCTAAAAGACACCCTCATGCCTACTTCTACCTCCAGGCCTTTGTTTGAGGAACCTATTGAGGGAAGTCAGCATTTGGGGTGGAGAAGGAGAAAGAACTGGCCCTACGAGGTTAAGCAAAGGTTATCGTCCCAGAGGCTGGGGTTGGGGAGCATGCTGTGGCAGGTTCCACAGGTGTCAGGAACTTTTGCAGCATTCTTAGAAGTGCCAGGACCTCTGATGAGCTGGGGCGTGGATGCCACAGAATTGACCACTGAGAGCCAAAATCTTGAGATCTCTACAAAATAGTCCAATACTCATGCTTAGCATGATGGCAAAGACTTTCCTGTTTGTGAATGGAAAAATCTTTTCACTTTAACATCTCAGTGAATAGTTATGAACTTAAGAATAGAGTACATTCTTCTGTCCTTCAGGTACCATGTACATGGCCAAGAAAGGAGACAAGACACTTCAACGCCACCTTACCAAAGTAGAGGTTAGGGAGCAAATTCCTATCTTTTATCTATACAATTCTCATTCAAACCTTAGGTAGTTTTTTGGGTTTTGTCTTGATCATTGTTCCCATTTTCAGATAAAGAAATTAGTAAATACCTGGAGAGGTTAAGTAACTTGTCTAAGGTCATGATACCATTTTAAGTTGACTTGAGTTCAGACACCGTGGCTCAACAATTCTGCTATGCTACTTTACTTAGAAAAAAAAAAAGCTATTTCTTACTGACGAACTATTTTGTGCCAAGTAAAAGGCTAAATGCCATATGTATGTATGTATATAGCTAGATATGTGATATACATGTATGCATTTATTAATTTATGTAATCTCCAACCCATATAAAAAAATTTTCAAGGACGTTCTTCCTATTATATTAATCATCTCATCTTATCATAAAGAAAAAGAAGGAGAATCATTCCATTAGTTGTTAGACCTAGTATTTAGCCCCAGGTCTGCTGCTAACTCTGCACTTCTGTTTTATCACGTATAACATACGAACAGCAAAATTTTACTTTCTGTACTAATTTGGGGATTAAGTGAGATATTAGAAATAGCAGGATCTTGTTAACTGTTAAAAAAAAAAAAAGAAGACGTCCACACGTGGACCTTGCCTTCTACTGAGATTACAGTCTGTACTGGTCATCACGACTGACAGCCTTTCTCAGCAGTTACCAGGATACTGAGACATACATTACAATGCAGACGGGACCAGGACACCAGGAGTTGGACACTGGCCTTGGAAACTGATTGTTTACATTTGTTTGTAGTCTCCTTGAAGCAGAGGTTAGGTCATAGTTCTTCTGGGCCTGGAAAAGTCAGCTGGAAACTGCTAATGGCCAAGCCATCTCATCCGACTGCTTTTTTCCAGTCTTTCTCTGCATTCAGGGAAGACAAACAAGATACACTCTCATCACCACTCCAAGGAATCTCTCTCTGGCAGATATGCTGGAGACTCATATATGCAGTCAGTCTACAGGGCTCAGAAAGGGATCTCCTGGTATAAACCAAGCCATCCCAAAGAAGGTCCAAAGAGACTTGCTGTGCAGGTGTCTACACTCAGGATGACATCAAGGCACATGTCTGTGCTCTGAAGTTGGCATTGGCTACAGCCAGAGTTGCTCAGGACAAGCTGCTCCTCCAGGCTAGTGACGGAGGGGTCTAAAGTATTTGTAAAATGGTCACTACAGCCAGCTTCGCTGGGGTCACAGCTCTGTAGCACTCCCCGCAAAGCAGCCAGACCATGTCAACGGCGATGGGAGTTTCAGGGGGAAAGTTCAGTAGGAAACCACTGAGATTTAGAGACAGATTCTTTTTTCATCAATATTGGGAAAGTGTGTCTGGAAAAGAAGGTATCTGGGGACCCAGTAAGCACCACGAGGACAGACACCTATCCTTTACTCTCTGTTCGTTCTATACTCCAAGGTTCCTGACAATGCCTGGTGCATACGAGATGCTCTATAAATACTGGTTGGCATCTGAGTGAATGAGTAGTCTGGCAGCGAGTGGGGTGGTTCCCCTGCTGTAAGTCTCTGTGCAATTCAAAACTTCTTCTTATGAAGAATTAGAGTCTGCACTAACCTGCAGTTTTTCCTCATCAAGAATTACAATGCCAGGTGTGAAGAGAGAAACAGCCCTGGGCACAAAATCAAAGGTCCTGGTTCTGAATCTTAACGCTGCCCTGACCAATTGTGTGGCTCTCGGAGAAGTCACGTTAAGGGTTTTGAACTTGAATCCTCTTATCTGAGAATTTAGAGCAATAATTCCTCCCTCATGAGGCTTTTTTTTTTTTTTTTGCATAATTCAGATCACACGTTTGTGTGGGATCTGCCAGTACAGTTTCTGGGAGGTGGCATCAGAGCATCAGAATGTGTTTACATCCTGGTTCTGCCACTTATGGACTGCGTGTCCTCAGGCTAGTTTCTTAACTTCGATCAGTCTCCTCTTCTTCATCTCTAAGAAGAAGAATAGTAATATCTATTCCATTGGGTTGAAAAGATAATGAATGTTAAGTACTTAATATGCTGCTTAGAATATGATAAGAACTTATTATTGTCATTATTATTAGAAAGATGAAGCAATTTGCATATCAATCTTTGATAAAAATGCTTATTGCTTCTTGAAGATTTTCTTTTTTTTTTTTAATAAGCCTTTAAGACCGTAGCCATTCTATGCCCTTGTGTTTCACCACAGAATTTAATTTTTGCCCTCCTGCTTCTTTTGGAATAGAACCACTAAAACATGAAAAAAAAAAGTTTATAAACTGGATAACATCCTTTGCCCTTCCCCAAATCTTTAGGATATAATGCAAGTTCATGATGCAGTTAAGAAAGAAGCCTAAAGAAAGAGACACCTATCCCACTGAGGCAACATGTGGCTATTTCTCCACTGTAAGCTTGCAGAAAATTCTCAGGTCAGACAGGGTTTCTGTGCCTCAAGTTTCTCATCTCTCAAAAGGAGTTTCCTGACAGAGTGTTGGAGTGAGGCTCGAAATACAGGGTCTATATGAAAAAGCTTTTTAACTGGAAGAAGACTGAGAAAACAAGTGCTACAATGTGGTCCTCAGAGCAAATCTTTCATTTTCCCTTCTGGGTAGCTGTAACACCCTACACGGATCCACCTCTTCCCTGTTTAAAGTACCACCCATGGCTCTCAGAAGACTTATGATTTCTCCTCTACCCTGATCTCTGCCCACATGAAATTGCAGCATTTCCATGATCTTCTTTCACAGCTGGCATCCTCCTTCTTATTCTAAATCAAAGAGGCTGCTTACAGAAATTCTTAAGGTCAGAATTCTCAATCACATACTCCTGCCACTTTGCAGTCTTAACGACTGACAAATGGCACACCCATAGGAAAGGCTGTCCTTGCAAGAGCTGGCTCAACACCACCACCTCCCTCCCCTACCTTATTCTCATTTTCCACTTGCTTCCTGTGAAGCCCTGGGGAGTCTCCGAACGAATCCTGCGGTTAGGAGGCTCGGGAGAGGAGCAAGGGTCTGGAGGGCCCAGAATGAGTGCAGGTTCCTATCTTGGCCACACAGGGCTCATGAGGCAGAGGGCTAGTCAAGCCAGGTTCCCTGGCGCCACGAGTGGGTCCAAACAGCTGGCTGTCTGTGTCATACCCTACTGTTTTACCAGGTGCTGTTCTGTGTCTGACTTTATCTCACCACATTGTGAGGTAGGAATAATTGCCCCGTTTTCCAGATTAGAGGATCAAGGCTCAGAGAGGTGAAGGAATCCATCTGAAATCACACAGCCGGTGAATGGCAGAGCTGGAATTCAAACGTGAATCTGCCTGACATTCAACCTCAGGTTCTTTCCCCCCATAACAAACTACATCTAGGTGGTGAGTCAAGATAAGTTTGTGGGCCAAATCCCAGAAATATTTTTGCCTTGGTAGTAAAGACATTCTCCAAATGAAAATAGGGTATTAATGAATAATTTCCCAAGAAACTGAAATGCTGGGATGCTGGTGATAGCACTAAGGAAAACCAGCAATTATCTGAGCTGGCCAGCCTTCCTCCTGAGTCTTCCCGTCTCAAAGACCCAAAGGTTATTTCTGATTACATCACCAGCCGCACAGTCCCCGTTCAGGAATCTCGAAACCACATATGTGACTCACATGGCGTTGTTATAACAGTAGGAAACACAGTAACTCGGCTTTAAAGAGCGTTCAATGAAAAGCCAAGCTTCCAGAAACCAGTTTCTCGGTTTGTGAAGCACACAATCTAAGCCTTACTCCTGTTGACAGTGTCCTAGCGTGAGGCTGTGCATTATGTGACCTGATGGCTCAACAAGACTATTTGCTTTCACAGACTCCGTGCCCGAGCACGTTCCATTGAACTTACAGCAAGTGACTAATGAGCATTTCACCACCGCGACATTTTGAATTGCAGGCCATAGGGATTGTCGTTTGGACTGAACAATATATTAGAGATGTTTTTAAAAACTTACATTACAAAATCATTCTGTGGAATTCATAAACAAGAGCTCTTTCAGCCTCGTACAGGGCTGACAATGATGCTGGTCAATTACAGGCATTTCTGAGTGAAGGAAGGTGTCACTTCTCTTCTCTTTTTCCAAGTATATGCTGTTGATTTCTTTTTTTTTTTTTTTTTACAGATTTTTATGTGCTTAAAATCAGGGCTTTTTCATGGTTGGATCAGCAACATGGGGACTCAGAAATACTCCACACTCTATAGCATTCACATAGAAGTTGAAGACCCAGCATTTATTCCAGGGAATATAAACAGGGGAGGACAGAAATGATTAGACTCAGACACAGGCAAACATGAGTTCAGTGTCAAGTTCTGCTCCCTTCCTCGCTGCATGATCTTAGAACATTAACTGAATTTCTTTGTACCTCTGTTTTCTTGGATCTAAAACAGGGAAAATAATTTTACTTCATAGGGGAGTCTGTGAGGATTAAAATAAGATGATGGGTGGGAGGTGCTACCTGGTACACAGTAAGTGCTCAGAAATGTGGTTTCATTCATTTCTTTGTCTCCGGGGGAGCAGTGGACAACCAGATAAGCAGTGAGACAAGTTCTCAAGGCGAGACACAGGGACTGGGAGAGAGCACGGGGGAGGGGTTCGGTAGGGCCAGAGAAAGGGAAGGACAGAGAAACTGGGAGCCACTCTTGCTGAACGCCTCCCACCATGTGCCAGGGATCAGACCGGGTGTCAGAGGAAATGGGATGCATCCTGTTAAGAGACAGAGAATCTAACTCACGTCGACTGCTTTGACTTAAGAGCTTTGCTCTTTGGGGCTTTCTCGCTCCTGCCTTTTTAGGTGATATAAGAAGGGGAAAGGAACATATGCTTTTATTTACTTGAGGGAGGAAATAAGAGAGAGAGAGAGAGAAAAAAAAAAGCCAGAACCTAGTGTTGGCCCATTAAAACTCTGATGGAAACTGAAATGGCAGGGCCTTGAGATTCCCTTGTCATGTTATGGGTTCTTGGGCATAAAATGATAGAGCACCACGAGTCTAGTAGTTACTATTGGAAAATTAAATAAAAATATACCCATCAAGATAAAGACCTAACTTGATAGTTCTCTAGATTTTGCTTTGTTTACTGTAAGGAAAGTAAAAGCAGTTTTATTTGAGTTTGTATTTGTCTCTGCAGAGGAGTTCCGTGTGGCTGATTCTGCGTACACACAGCACTCTTTTCCAAGAGATGCCAGTGTTTGCAGAACTGGGAAACAAGTTCCAGATTTGCTCATAAAAGCATTTATTGTCTTTTGAGAGGTGATTCGACTGGTCTCGATGGGCAGATGGATAGAAAACTCTAGTGAAGGAGGGGAGATGACCAAGCTCATATGTGCAGAGGCTCAGCAAACAAGACTTTGCAGCAGCCTCTATAAAGTGACTTCAAAAGATTTATCTGAACAGTGTCCATCAAAACGTGAACGTACACTAAAAAGCCAGAGTGGATCTAGACTGCATTACATCTGCTCAGCGGGGTGTGTGATGAGGCGGACCTTCCCAGTCCCACTCTACCCTGAGAACACCATTAAAAGTTGTTGACCATTTTTCACAGTAGATACCAAGTTATGCTGGAGGTACAGAAAGTCTAGGGACAAGCAGACTCATTGGGTGTGATGGGGGGAATAAGTGGACATGTGGATGCTCTGCCCAGATCCCCAAGGATCCCTTTTACATTTCTATGCACCCCTTCCCTGGCTTCTGGTGCCATTGTTTCTAACAGATGCTACCCATGGGCTGCCGGGGATACTGTACCCAACAGCTCAGAGAGCCGGAAATACCCAGGAGTTTACAACCTGCGGGGGCAGCCCATTGCCAACAACTGACTGGAGTGAACAATCTGAACACTCAGCTCGCTGGCCTTGGGTCTGGATGAACTCGGTGTAATTTCTACTCTGGAGCCACCCGCGGGATCAGGCTGAGGCTGGACTTTGGCTGAAATTGCACCTTGCTTGCCTTCTTCCCCTTTCTTATCTTGCTTCCCTCACTCCTTTTCTAAGTTCTCCTGGGAACACTTCCCTAATAAATCACTTGCATTTGATCTGTGATCTCAGGGTCTGCTTCTAGGGAAACTGACCTAAGGCAATGAATCAATCCAAATGCTTCATATTGAAATGGATGTGTGTGTGCACACACATGTGCAAGTGTGCACGCAAGCAATTTTAACTATTGTAAGCCTACTTTCGTGGCGTAAAGAGGGCCTGTTTGGTAGGGGGACCTTATAGCTCTCTTTGGAGGAATAAAATTGATTCTTCCCATCCCCGTGTTGAGAGTGAGGCAGGGATCCCTAGGATGGAATTGTGGACTGCGGATTTTGAGAGAAATCTCTGCTAGGAGCTATGAGAAAAGTGGTGCTTTGGCACACATTGAATCAGGGGAGAGAGAATGAGAGAGAGAACCGCTGACAACCTACAGTAGCTGGGGGTCCGGGCAATGCAAAGTGTCCTGGGACTCCTAAAGCAGCAACTGTTTTGAGCTTTGGCATCTGGAAGAAGTCACAAGTGGCCACCTTCACAAACATGTGGATTATGCAAGTTATCCTCAAGAATTCCCAGGAAATAATGGAGACAACAAGATCTTGATATTTTTCAAGAGACAGCAACCCATTCAGTAGGCATTCAGATCACATCATCACACATTCCTAATAATCCAAACAGTCTAAAGAAACAGCATGCGTGCTTACAGACGTGGCTGCCTCTGAGAGTCAGGGACTCACCATCAATAAAAACATACAAACAGAGACAAGAGGGGCTCTGATCAGGCACACTGTAGCTGGAATGCCAGTGTCAACTGGGTGAGAGAGGTAATCAACCAGGGTGGTCCTTTCAGTCCTGGAGATCAGTGATTCCATAATTAACTGGAGTGTGAGCTTGGCAGAGACTCTGTGGCATTTGCTGCTTTTTCCCACAAGAAAGCGTTCGTTGATATTTGGTGCGATCCTCATAACTCTCCCTGCTGAGGAGTGACAAGGATGGAAGATGGACAATCTGAAGGTCCGGAATTCCATAACTCACCAGATCGGCTGGACAATGATCCCCTCTTTCTTCAGTAGCTGGAGTTTCATCAATTGCATTGCCCACCTGGCTGTCCTTACACTGAATTGGTTATTACAGGGGGTCTGGGACACGTCACAGGCAGGCTTGGCCCTGCCATATCTTCACTCATGCTAAATTATGAGACTCTCTGAGCTCCATCGCCATTTGCCCCACTTGGTCCCCACCTGCAGGCTGCTTCGTACTGTCATTCCTACCAGGTACACGAATTTCATCATTGTGCTGCTGGTCCAATGGGAGGCTAAGTTTGATCTCCATGGACAATATAAAAGGGATAACAAACATAGGCCAAGAAAGTTTAAAAAAACAGTGTGTTAAAAACTGACATTGGAGTCAGGTGAACCCAGTCACTTCAATTTTTTAAACTCCTAAATATTTGAATGAGTCTTTGAAAGAATAAAGCCTATGCTGTCTCTGATCTTATGAGAATTAAGCTTCCCATATATGATCTGTTTTCTCTTCAGTATCAATGCTCACTTTGGGCTCTGAGCTGGGTTATCCAGGGTCTCCTCATGGGATAGTGGCTGGAGCCCAGGCCTCCTCTTGGAAATTATCAAAAAGAGCTGGAAACCCTGGGAGCGGGGTTGGGAGGTAGGGAAGAAACCTCTCTCTACTTTGAGGGGAAATGACAGGGACAACAGTATCAGGATCTGCCTCCTCTGTGAGAAGCCATGGGATCTGGGACTGTCAAGACCCAGAAAAGCGTTAACTACTGATGGAAGTTACCAAATGGCTCAGAAGAGGACAAGAAAAGCGTCCCATGAAGAATGCTCAGCTGTAAACTCTTGGAACATTTGACAAATCAGGGTGGCAATGAGAAGGGGAGGGGGCAGGCCTGTGCCCTCCACCTTCCCCTGTAGACAGCGCAGCCTGGGGAAGAGAGGGTTACAATGCGTGTGGAGGACTCGCTTACTCTCCATCTCCATTCACCAGAAATCCCACTGGGATATTCTAATCTCCTTGGAACACGCTGCATTATCTGTACTTTTAGCACAGCTCACGTTTCAAATGGCAGGCTGCGGAGCAATCTGATTGTTTTATAGGCGCAGCCAAGAGAGGAGCTCCGATTCCTTTCTCTTGGCCAGGTGCCCTCTTTGAGGGAGAAGACCTGTGGTGTATAGGGACCAGCCAAGAGCTTAAAGATTTCAGAGACTTCAAAGGCAGGGGAGGAGCCAGAAACAATAAAAAGGAAAATGATAAACATTCAGCTTAAAGACCGGCTGAGTTAAAATCCCTGAGAAATTACTCTGAGCAGAGCTAGGGGCCGATTCTCAGAGGCCCGTGGCAACATTCCACGGCGTTACACAACGTTCCAAGAAGCAATTATTAGCTTTGTTTTAGTTGTGATTAGCACAGTTAATGACTCGTAGAGGCGGAAAGACAATGAAAGTGGAGAAGGCGAGCCCACAGAAAGGGGTTTCTGCTCCAGGCCAGTACTCTCCAAATAAGGGGAGCGCATCCCACCTTCCAGGGGGCCTATGACGCCTCCACCCATTTTGAAAATCCGATTTTTTCCAAAGGCAAAAGCCATTGCTGTAGAATAGCTAGATGAGATCTGTATTATTAAAGGGCTCATCACTTCCCGTGGGCAAAGCCATGCCGTGGGACTCTGCGTCTTGAGGGTCACGTCTACCCAAAGGCCAGGGGAGAGAAAGCGATCAGCTGAAATGTTTGGTCCAAAATATTGGAAGAGCTCAGACTGATTGTTCTGGGGGACTTAAATAGCTCAAGCCAAAGAAAAAGAAAGTAGATACGATTTAATTCAATTCAACAGCTGTATGTGAGCATTTACTCTGCGCCTGACACTTTTCTGGGGATGTGGGATAACCAGTGAACAGGGCAGAGAGCCCTTCTCTCATTGAGCTTACATCCTAGAAGAGGAGGCAGATGGTAAACAAAAGTCACAGTGCCAAATAGGACGCTCAACGTTGCTAACTGCTGTGGAGGAGAAGACGTGGAGTGTGGGAAGGGCGCTGGGAAGGGAAATCAGCTGCAGAATGAAACAGGTGGTCAATTTCAGCATCGGTAAGATGGGGAGATCAAAGCAAAGACATGAGGGAAGTGAGGAAGTCAGCCTAGAGGTTTTGGGGAAGGGGACTTCCAGAAAGAGAGAAGAGTTCCCTTGAAGAGGCAAGCCAGGAGTGTGCCCTGTGTGTGCCAGACGGCAAGGAAACCAGTGAGGCTACAGTGAAATGAGTGATGTGGAGAGAAGATGGAGACTCAGAGAGATAAGAGACTAGGGGAGGTCTTGTAAGGTCTTTGAAGCCATTGTGAAGACGCTGTCAGGGTACCATATTACCAATACCAAGTCTGAATGCCTGGGGACTTGAATAGCTCAGACAGCAAAAATAGAGAGAAAAAAAAAATCACACAATCCTTGCCTTCAAGCAGCTCACTGTCTAGTAGGAGAGGGACGTAACTAAACATATAATAGTAACACATGTGACAAACAGATAATTCAGCAGACAAAGACTGTGATGTCGGGATAGAGAGGAAGGTCCATGATCCTGTTCGGAGGAATCAGGGGAGACTTCTTAGAGGAAAAGATACCCGAGCCAATTGATTAAAGTCGAGGAGAAGTTTGTTGGGTATTTTACTTTACAGATGTGTCCATGGGAACACTGAGACTCCCAGGAGGTAGGTGGCTTGCCCCAGATTGCCCGGCACTCAGCCTCCAGTCCAGGCTACTCCCTAGCAGAGTGGCTGCCTCGCCCAGGAACAGACCCAGTGGGAGTTCTGTTTGGAGTGACTCTCGTCCAGCTTCCCGAGGCCATGGAACGAAGAGCCGCTGCCGAGCCTACTCTCTTTGCTTCTGGTGTTACTGGCTGCGCCCCGTGGGAGCATCTCTCAATGAGATACTCCCCTTCAGTAAAACCTAGACTGTGGACATTGCACAGATGACCTTGTGCACATGAATTTCCCACACTGCTAAATCCTAGATCAGAACAAGCAAGACGTACAATCAAAGAGAAAAATGTGTGGGTCATCTAATAAAGGATTCACTGGAAGTTTAAGGTCTCCAAGGTCAGTAAACCAGAGCACTGAAATGTATTCTTGGGAGAGTAGAAAGTTTGCAAAAGCTGGTATTAGACAGACATGGGTTGATATCCAGTTTCAATCATTTGCTAGCTGTGTGCCCCCGGGCCTGTTTCCCTCCTGTGCCATAGGATCATCATACTTGGCTTTCCCACCTCCCAGGACCGTCCTAAAGATCACAGATAGGAAAGCATGTGGCAAACTGTAAAGTGCTGTATCGATGTTGCATCTCTTCATTCTAGAGGTGACATATAAAAATTTTTCATTGGCTTACTTAGTGGATAGGACACGCTCTTGCAGTCTTTTGAATCCACAGCCTCTTTGTATTAGCGATGTAAAACCTCACAGAGGGTTCCTGTCTAAAGCCTTGATGTTACAGATGAGTCAACGAGGGTGCATTTAAGATTGCACAGCAAAGCAGGGGCAGAGCTGGGCCTGGATCCCCTGACTCATCTTTCAGTGCTCTTTCAACCAGACGACGGATCGTAACTAATAGAGCCTGTGAGTGAAGGCTCTCCCTGCTTCTGGCTGAGTCAGAGAGACAGGAAGTATCGTTTCCTCCTTGGGTTCTTCCACTGGCGGCACCTTGCATTTCCTCCCACAACAAGCACTTTCACTGGTTTTTCTTTTTTTTCATAAAAGACTATTTACCAAGCACCTGCTGGGTACTAGACTGACATAAGCGCTTACATAAAAACTGCTCTCTTTAACCTCCCAGTGACCCAGTGAGTTGTTAGTGACACCATTTTGCAGATGAGAAAACCGAGGCTCTGGGAGCTGGAGACCCTCTCCCAAGATCACATGGTTTGGAGACAGCAAAGCCAAGCTGGAGCCCACTTTTGATGGCACCATGCCCTGATGCCTTTCCACTTTCCCTGAACTGTATATACTACCTTCTCTTTTACCCTTTGGCAGAAGCTAGACGTCTGGATTAGAAAAAGAAAAATCTAATTAAAGAAAGCAACTGAAACAGTGGAATCCGTCTTCACAAATAAACGTGATGAGTAAGAATTAATTAATCACAAATTGGGCTTTGGGGAGGACGTGATTTTTTTTAATTGCAAAAAAATGGAGCTAACGATATTCTCCACAACACAGTCACTTTTATCCAAAGCAGTTTCACACATATGATGAAGATGAATCACAGGTAGGATTTATGAGGGAGTCTAACATGTAGCCATGTGGGAGGACCTATTAGAGACCGTGTCTATGTAACAACAGAGGCACTGATTTCAGAACTGCCTAAATCAGAGATACTTGGCAGATGTGGTAGATTCTTTGCTGTTGTAAATATATCAACGTAGAAAGAGTGAAAATCACCCAAGCTTAGCCATCCAGAAGTAATCACTTGTGACACTGCAGTGTGGTACATTTTTTCCTTTTTGTTCCCAAACTCTGCTTTTTGAAAACATTAGCTGGAATTAGACTGTATATAAATTTATATATTTTGGTTTTTTTTCACTTGGTGTTATTAGTATCATTTACTATGATATAAAACATACTTTAAACATAATATTTAGTGAATAAATCGTATTTCATTATTGGAATGAAAGAAAAAAAATATCAAATACCCTGGAGGGGTGCAAAATGAGGACAAAAACCAAATGTGGAAAAAGAAAAGGTGAGATGGGTTCCAGGTTTTTGAAGCAAAAGGGAAGGTCTTCATGAGAGAAGACAGAAAGGATTCTCTCATTTCAGGGATCCCTGACCTCCCCAGGTCTCGTTAACATTCCTGTGGCAACAGTTTGGTTGACTCAAACTGGCTGGGCGCCATAGCGCAGGGGTTGGAAAACCTTTTCTGTAAAGGGCCAGAGAGCGAACAGTTTAGGTTTTGTGGGTCATCCGTTGTCTGTTGGAACTACTCAACTCCACCGTGGGAGCAGGAGCAGCTATAGACGGTATGCGCACAAATGAGCCTGGCTGGGTACCAGTCACACATTTACAAAAACAGGTGGTGGGTGGGACTTAGCCCTTCAACGGCCAAATCAGTCCTATTAAATCAGTCTTGTTCTGGGCTGGGCTCTGTGCTAGACCCTGTATAGACACAGAGAAGAATACAATTTTGCCTTTGCCCTCAAGGAATAGAGAGAGATAAGAAGAGGGATTGTTACAAGGCAGCCTATTAAGAGCGGTAAACAAGAGTGGTAAATCAAAGAGACTGAAGCAAGGTGGTCTCCTCTGAGCGATGAGGAAGGGAAGGCCTCACAAATGGAGGGACGTCCAGCCTGGATGTCAAAAACAGAGTGGGAGTTGACGTTCATCTGCCCATTCCAGTGGTTGTGTGTTGGGTTTCTTCTCCTATAAGGTTTGGGTGTGTCTCCATGGAAACATCCAAGTCCTGAGCCCAGCCCAGGCCGGTAAAATTTCCCAGGAAGCTGGTGGGCACTTTCCAGAGCAAACTTCACTAAACTACTGCCCTGGCTTATTTTTCACCCTTGTTTGATCAACCTATGAAAACAGCCGGTGCCTCTTTGAAACCTTCTGCATTGTGTTTCCTAGGTGTGTATACATGTCCTACAAGGTACTAAAGATTAAATCACAGGGAGTTGTTTTAAGATACAAATTCCACCCCCAGCTATGGGGTAACTGTGGCCTGCATAATGAGTGCCTACTATGTGCAAAAGGAAGTTTTCCTGGGCTCCTGTCCAAGAGAATCATCAGCACTCAGTTTCCAGCACCACCTACAGCAACAGCAGGAGAACTATCAGGGAGACAAAGGGTCCTGCGATGCTGGGCTCAGAGGGAGCCAAGAGAAGGAACGAGGAAATGGAAGGAAAGGGGAGTTGTGTTGACGGTGGGGATGGGGCAGGCGGTGGTGTTAACTGTTCCTTTTGTGCAGAAATCCAGCTGAGGTGAGTGTTAATAACCATATTTCTAGTCTTGTTAAGAGTAACCAAGCTCTCCAGAGATTCTTGAAACAACAGTGCTCTCTAAATACCCAGTGTTTTTCCCATACTTGCATGTTAATCCCTCCAACTCTGTCTAAACCAGCTGCTAAGAAAAACTTAAAACAATCCCCACAGATTTTTGTGAGAGCAGTGATGTGGGAAAGATCTGAAGTTGGAGGAATGTGTCAAAAGAGTTCTAGAAATTCTTTCTACTTAGGGGACTGGAAGGTTTTGAAATTTACATCTAATTAAAATGTGATTAAAATATGAAAAGAAATTTAATTTCATGTTCAAGTCTTTTACTTTGAAAATTGTGAACAGGGAGCACAGGTTTTTTTTTAAGTAAGTAAATACATAATGAGAAGTTAAGAGGAAGATTTTTTTAACATGTTTTTATTGAGTGATAATCATTTTACAATGTTGTGTCAAATTCCAGTGTAGAGCACAATTTTTCAGTTATACATGAACATATATATATTCATTGTCACATTTTTTTCTCTGTGAGCTACCATAAGATCTTGTATATATTTCCCTGTGCTATACAGTGCAATCTTGTTTATCTATTCTACATTTTGAAATCCCGGTCAGAGAAAGATGTTGAGAGGTAGAGAAGGTGATATGGGAAGGAAAGGAAAAAAAAATCAAAGACTGGAATCCATAATAAAATAGCTTAATTTTCTATAGATGGTGAAAGGAAGAGAGTAAAGGTTGAGGAGAAAGAATCAACTATAAGTAAAGAGAGAAGAGTTGGAAGGGAGAGAAAATGGGGAGGGGGTGGTGAGGAGAGCAGCCACATGCACATTAAACTTGAGAAGAAATTACCATCTGGAATCTTCCTGGATAGAATGAAGGCCCACTGCGTTTAGCTCTTTACATTCTCATCCTTAAACCCCGGATGCTCTGCTCTTACTGGAGCTGCTGCAGCAGCCCAGCCAGCGGGAGGGTCTGTTCTGGTTGCTACAACATTGCTCAGATTGTTCTTCCTGTCCCCGTTCTGGCTTCCCTCGGGTCTACGCCCCCTCGCCGTCACCTTTCTAAAACACAGGGAAGGCCATACCACTGCTAAACCCTTCCAAAGCTCCTTCTTGCCCCCAGAATCAAGATGGTTCATCTTGCCTAGCCAGGCACTTGGGGCTTCTATGATCCTGCCCCAATCTGACTCCCCCAACTTTATCTCCAACATCCTCTTTTCCAAACATTCCTCGTATTCCAACCAAGTTACAACACTTGCTCTCATGAGTTGGTGGTTTGATAGAATCATAACCTGTGTCTTCTTGCCTCTGTCATTTTGCTAAAGCAATTCCTTTTTCTTGGAATGCACTTGGGTTTATCAGTCACGACCAACTCCTACCTCAAGGTGAATTTCAAATGCCACCTCCTGATCAAATTGTTCTCTAATTTCCCATATTACAAATTTTTCCACCTCTGAAATCCCATAGCCCTTTCTCAGTACCTCCAAATTTGAATGTGTGCGTGAAATCCTATAACCCAGTACTTCCAAATTTGAATGGGCACACGTAGGCAGATGATATATAAAATATATACAATATATAACATTATATGCATATACAACATGCAATATATAGAGAGTATTATACAATACATCATACATGCTATAGTAATTTTAGTAGTTTTGAGTACTGATGCAAGAGTTAGCTATATAACTCAATGGAAGAGAAAAGAGAACCTAGGAATGGACTCAAGGGCATAATTTAGTATGAATTTAGTATATAGTAAAAGGGGCATTTTAAATCAGCAACTGACTATTCACTCAGTATCTATAGCACTTTATACGATTTCAAAAATAAATTTAGATGGATTAAAAACCCAAATTTAAAAAAATCCACTACAATGCTAATAATAAGAGAATATATTCTTGGGGTAGGTAAACCTTAAACAATATACCAAAAAAAAAAAAAAGGAAAAACAATAAATATGACTTAATTTAAATCTAAAAATTCCTGACTGGAAAACGTTAACCTGGGCAAGGTTAAAAGATACGAAATATACTAGGAGAAAAAAAAATTGTTATATAGGACACAAAGGCTCAATACAAAGAGTATGTAAAGAGTCTACAAAGTTCAAGAAATAAAAAAATGACCCAATCAAAATAATAAGTAAGTGACATAAGGAAGCAGTTCACAGACTAGAAAATACAAATGGCTAATGAACACAAGAAAAAATAGTGAACTTCACTGGTAACCATAAACTCATCTACCATATCCATTTTTAATCTATATGGTTTATAAAACACAAAAAAAGTTAATGATATTATAAAGTTATGGTGAGGATGTGGAGAAGCAGCACCTCTCATAAAACTGTGGGTCTGAATATAACTGATAAGTTTATTGTCAGAAGTAACTTATTAAGATTTACTGAAATGTAAAATGTATAAATTCTTTGGCTTAACAATTCCATTCTAGGAGTGGATCTTTCTGAAATATATACACATGTACAAAATAATGGAAATTTAAATGTGCAACATAGTAGAGATGGTTAAATAAATGATGACATACATATTGTGGAGTACTACGCAGCCATCAAAAGGGACGAGACAGAGAGATAAACATGGATGTGGAAATTTGTCTCGGTGACATTATATACTGAAAAAGCAAGATATGCTTACGGACAAGGAGGTAGGTATGGACTGTACACTTTGTGCAAGAGTGTATATCGGTGATTAATTTGGGGGAGGGATATGAAATTAGAGAAGATTCTTCACTTTTTATTTTGTGATTTCACTTTCATTTTTATTGCTATATGGCTTGATTTTAAAAAATACTAGAGATAAGTATCACTTTTGTGATTCTGTAAATGGTAAAATCAGTATTTAAAAGGATAATTGTAGCAGCTACCATCTGTTAAGTACTTAGTTTCAAAGCATCGTGAAAATTGTCTTAAGTGGGTCATCTCATACAACCCACAAGCTAAAGGTATGCGTTAAATCATGGAACAGATCAAGAAACTGAGTCAGAGAGTTTAAGCATTTGCTGTCCAGAAATCTGAAGCATAAGCTGTGGAGCCAGCTTAGAACAAGATCTGCCTAGTGGCAAAGCCAACACCCTTGACTGCAAGAGAGAGTGAGAATATTTGGGAAGGAGAGTGCCCTGGTAGCAGGGGCTGGGAGAGGTGGGCTGGAACACATGAAACAGTCAGGGCCAGGCAGAACCAGGGAGATACAGGTAAACCTTAGAAAGCACTGAAACGCCACGTGGAAGGGTGCATGTGAGCAGTAATGTGAGCCCTGCCTGCTGAGAGGCATTGCATCGTAGTGGCCATGTGGTGGAGAGGGCAGAAGGCAGGTACTTGTAAAGGCACGGGGTCAAAGCTCAGACAATTGTCCTAGAGAAGGAGTTAATTTGTTCCAGAAGAATCCTGTGGGATGGGGAGAAGGCTAGAAACTTCAGCTCAAAAAAAAAAAAAAAGGAATAGGTATAAATATATATTTTTTAATATCCAGAAGATTCTGAAGGAAACATTTAAAGGTTGGATTGACTGGGTAAGGAAGGCAATCCCTATTACTAGAGAAGTCCTGTCTTAGTCAGGGATGCTGTATGAAAAACTGAAGCCTGACCTTGCAGGTGTTTAAAGCCCATGTCAGCAGAACCATGGAATATACTTTTTCATGAAAGTGAACTGGTGTGGAATGCTGTTATTTTTTTTTCCCCTGCCTCATACACATCCCCCACCACCTCTCTTTTTTATTTGAGAAACGACTTTTCCTTTATTGGATGCAGTCCTGATATATCCATCAAGACGCCCTCACCTCTCCTAAACCCCATGAAGCCAATCCTTCATCCCCTTGGAATCTGAATCTTAAGCAGAGTCACACAAGGACTGAATAAAATGGTTAAGAGATTTTTTTTTTCACCCAAAAGATAGTGACTTGAAAAAGCTATCTAGTCATCTGGCCTGTTCCCTGGAGCCTCTCAAGGGCCTGTCCTATTGCAGGTCTAAGGAGTTAGCTAACACTTCTTATTCCAGTACAGTCCTTGTCTGACCTAAGTCGGCCACAGTTAATTTCTACAGAATCTTACCAAAGAACCTCAAGTGATACAGGAGGATTTATAAGTTACTAGTGCTCAGAATTCATCCTTTTGGTCATTCATTCATTCATTCATTCAGAGTGTTAGATTTCTTAGGCTCTGTTCTTGGCACTGGGGATACAGAGCCCAAGAATCCCAGGTATAAAAGAAAAACAAGCCCAAGAAGCTAAAGGAATCAACAAGGAGGTCTATAACCCATCCCGGGGTGTATGTGTGTATTGGGGGCGCTGTGTAAGGAAAGATTTCCTAGGGGAGATGACACTTGAAATGAGTCAAGAAGTTAACCTGCCCCATCCCTGCTTCTTTTTCCATTAGCTACTCAAAGTCATTGAACTTGTGTCCCTAAAAGCACCATTAGTAATAAAGGAGTTAAATAGATACTCATAGGAAAGTTTGAGAAGATATGCATTTCGAAAGTTTCTTCGGGAGAATGGTATGAGTTTCAAAAAAGCAACAAAAAATGAACCCCTGGAGTCCAGCCCAATTCTGATTTAGTGAGGCAGGAGTCACTGTGTAATTGCATACTTTTTTTTATTACAAAGATAATGGAATCATAAAATATAAAGAACACTGGTAAAAATTACAGCTATGACCTAAATGTGGTCACATGGAGTATTCTGTCTCAATGAAGTGGAGAGGGGTATTATCTCCTTGACTTCAAAGTTGTCCATCTTGCATATTTAACACTTGGTAGGTCTGTGCCATTAATTACAGCTTTTCAGCTTCTGAAATTCCATGAGACTTGGGGGATATATTGCATACCTGTGTTTATACACAGTTATTAAAGGCAAGCAGGGTTTGGGGCAGACCTTTGGAATGATAATGTTAAACTATAATATAATTTATTTGAACCAACATTTATTAAGCACCCTCTTTATATCATGCTAGAATCAGAGGATACAAAAATGAAGAGGATATTCTGCCTTTGAGGATCTGTCTGTCTAGTGGGAAGATGGATTCAAAAAGAGCTAATGATGTGATTGAAATGAACTTAGGACTCTATGCAAACACAGAAGAAAAAGCAATTAATTTCACCAAAGGCTACCTGGAGGGCTTCACAGAGGAAGTGACATTTGAGAAAGGTCTTAAAGGGTATGAAGAAGGATGACCTAGGCAGTGCAAAGACCCTTGAGAGTGAACGAGCCCAGGGGCCTCATCTAGTACTGTGTCTGATACAAAGGGGAAAGGAGGCAGAGGGCTTTATCCGAACATGTGATGGTATCCCCAACTCTACTCTTTATTAAGGATTGCCATCATTACGGTCAGCACAGCGTGAGAAACTCAATTGCTCCAATTCTTCATTCCTTTCCTCTGTAAGAGCACATCCTTACTTGCCAATGTCTATAAATCTGATGGGTTGCAAATGTTCAGTCTTTCAATGAACATCTTCCACATACATCACAATATGACTTTTCAGAATGTTGTTTTTTGGGTCTAGTTATGGTTTTATATTAAACACACTCAGATCATCACTGAACCTGTTCAGAAAAGATAGCTATTGGACCATGGGACTGACAAGGCTTGTGAAAGGTCATCCATCTGAGGGCTTTGGAATACAGCTTTAGGACTTTAGATTATAAATAGTGATGGGAGATTTTATTTTGCCTTATCTATAAGAAAAATGATTGATTAATAAACAAATGAATGATAACAAGCACAATTATTGAATTGATATTTTGCCTGCTCGAGGGCAAAAACTTTGAATGGCCACAGAAAGGAACTATTTGCAAACAATTAAAGATATATAAATTAACTCCTTTAAAATACCATATGATATCACTTAAATATGGAATCTTAAAAAAAAAAAAGGACACAAATGAACTTATCTACAAAACAGAAACAGACACACAGACATAGAGAAAAAACTTATGGTTACCAGGGGGTTACAGGGGTGGGAAGGGATAAATTGGGAATTCGAAACGTGCACCTCTTGGGGAGTGATGGAAATGTTAGCCATCTTGATTTGTGGTGGTGGCTTCATTGGTGTCTATACCAAAACTCGTCAAATTGTTCATCTCAAATATGTGTAGTTAACTGTACAGGAGTCATACCATTATGAAGATGTTAAAAATTAATTCTTATTCACCCACTAAGGCTGTTATGAAAAGGACTTTATACAACACCCGTTCTAGTGCTTGGAGTTAAGACTTCTACGCCCTCACAGCGCCGAATCATGCCTCCCTGTGGCATGTCACACCACCTCGTACTAAAGACACTCAAGTGAGTTTGAACTTTTCTACTCTTCTGTGACCTCCATTAGAACAGAACTTACGTCTGCTTCACCTCTGATTCTTCCATCCAATCAAAGTACCTAGAACTTTCTATTATATGACTTATTTAATATTGTGTAATAAACATTTTCATGCATAGAGTACTCTGCAAAAAACTTACTGTTTTTATAATTATAGTTAGTGTGTACTTCTTCTATTAAATTTTTTTTTTACTGCCCCACCATCCAACTACTCCAAATTAAGGGATTTTTAACTGCAAGAGGTTCTATTTGAAGCTGCCTCTGAGGTTAAATAACTCATCATCATACTGCTTCTCTTCTGGCTGAATAGAATTGATGTGTCTTATCGTTTAGATTTGATGATTCTTCACTTTGCAGATAAAGAGCTGTGTGAATAACTTTGGACAAGGAATTTCAGCGGTCTGACTTCCAGTTTTCTCAATTGCTAAATGGTGATATGCTGTCTTCACTGTAGGACTGTGACGAAGATGAAGACAAGGGATGTGACTGTGTGAAGGATGACATAGAAGATTATTAGTTATTGCCATTAAGTGTTGAGACCTTGTTCCTCAAGTTTTTGGTAGTATTTCCATTGGCAGAGAAGCACTAAGTCCTAAGAAGTTTCATTTGTTTAGAAGCATCACTGAGGGCTATTATCAGGCACAAGGAATTAAAAAATGGATGAAACCAGTCTCAGCTCTCCAAGCTCTGTGGGGTCAGCAGTTACATAAGCCAATGACTACAAAATATTGTGGTAAAGCCTACAAAAGCGGCAAATTTTCAAAGGACAAGGAGCACACACAAACCCCTTGCTCTGCCTGAGGAAACAGAAAATGCTCAGAAGAAGTAATGTTTCAGAGGAAACATTTCCGTTTCAAACATTTTGAAAGGCAGCAAAAATAAAATACTATTCTCCTCCCTGAAAAATGTCCATGTCTTAATCCCTAGAACCCGAGAATGTGTTATTTCACATGGGATGAAAGGGACTTTGCAGATGTGGTTAAAAGTAAGCATCTCGGGTGAGGAGATGGGACTGGATTGTCCAGGTCGGCCCAGTATAGTCACTTGAGTCCTTAAAAATGGAGAGCCCTTCTGTCCTGGCTCTGGTCAGAGGGAGAGGTGAATACAGAAGAATGGTCAGAGCAATTGTGATGTGAGGACTCAAACCCACTTCTGCTTTCTTTGAAGCTGGAGGAAGGAGCCATGAGCCAACGAAAGTGGATGGCCTGGAAAAAGCAAGGAAAGGAATTGTGCCCCCGAGCCCACGGTGAGAAATGCAGTCCTGCCGACACCTTGACTTTAGCCAGTGTGATCCACGCTGGACTCCTGGCATCCAGAACTCTAAGACAGTACATTTGTGTGTTTTCCAGACACTAAGCTTGTGATAATTTGTCACAACAGCCATAGAAAACCAACAAAATGGGGGAAGGTTCACCAAAATGGAGGCACGAGCAACTGCCCAAAGGCATACAAGAAAATGGTAACTTCCAGTAACTGCGAGTGGTTCCATGTGGCTGGAGTGTTATTTGCATGGAGGAGGAAAGACAGGGGAAGGGCTGGAGAGAATCAGGCCCTTGGTGATAACAGGAGCAATCACAATAGCAGCAACAACATAATTGTGTTAACATTTATTGGGCATTTAATGCGGACCAGATGCACGCCTAAGCGTTTTCCATGTATTAACTCTAAAACTCAAAACCGTCCTATGAGAGAGTAACTACTATTATCTCTCTGAAATCAAGTCACAGAGATGGCTAAGTAGCTTGCTCAAGCTTAACACAATCCGGTCCAGCCAGGCTAGGATTCAAACCCCGAAGTCTGGCTCCAGTGTCCTCCCTCTAACCCCACGCTCTGATGGGCAATATTGGAGGCCATGGAGGGGTTTAAGCAGGAGCGAGACCATCAGAACTGAGGTTGGGGAGTGGAGAGAAACACAACGTCATTTCTTTATTATTTGCAAGCTCTCTTTCACTCTCTCTCTCTCTCTCTCTCTCTCTCTCTCTCTCTCTCTCTCGTTTGCCATGGAGAGACAGTTGGCAAAACAGGAGCAGATAGGAAACTAGGAAAGTCTAAGGGAGAAAAAGGAATTGAGGAAAATGCACAGAGTGAGCGGAAGAGAGATTTCTCACGTATGGATATCTCTGCTGCAAGTATTTCCAGTGAAATTGGCTGTTATTATTTCACAACTTCCAGCATCCCTTCCCTTCCTGCTTTCTGACAACAATCAGAAACCGCTTCCTTGGTCCACACTTCCTGTCACTAGTGATCACTTGGGGGGTTGTATGTGTGTGTGTGTGTGTGTGTGTTAGTGTGCGTGCGCTTAATTCTTAAAGACCAAAATATTTTCAGATACGTATTGCAACACTGTTAGGTCATTTAAAAATGAGCAGTATCAGTTTGTCTTCTTGTGGATCCCACTGGAGATCCCATTTGGACGCCTGTCACTCCACGTGTGCAGACGAATTCCCACAGATCGTGGGTTTTCTCCTGTTAGCTCCTCACCCTTTGTCTGCTTAGGGATCTCCTCAATGAATAAGTGAATGAATGAACAAATAATTGAATGAGTGAAAGAATCCCCCTGAAAGCAGACTTTATGCTAGCTCCGGATGAGCCAGGAGCTCCTCAGAAACTATACTTGACAAAACAAAACAAAATTAACAGGTTGCACCTTAGAATCATCTGGAGATTTTAAGGTAGACCAGTGCCCTGGCCTCATCCCAGACCATGAGAACAGAACTGTTAGGGGTGGGGCTTGGTTAATTTTTTTTTAAATTGGTGCTGGAGTAATTTTTTAGAAGAATTTTAATTTTAATTAAATTTTAATTTCAACTGATGCTGGAAGTTGTGAAATAGTAACGGCCAATTTCACTGGAAATATTTGCAGCAGAGGTATCCATACTTGAGAAATCGCTCTTCCGCTCTCTCTGTGTCATTTTCCTCAATTCCCTTTTCTCCCTTAGACTTTCCTAGATTCCTGTGCGGCTGACAGTTGATTTACAATGCTGTGTTAGTTTCTGGTGTACAGCATAGTGATTCAGTAGCTTGTATCTGAAGCATTCTTCTACTCCTTAGGTCATTCCTTTCGTGTTCTCTAAGATTAGGAAACCACCCCTCTAGGCTTGTGACCCCCTCCTTGGGTTTGATTAATTTGCTACAAGAGTTTACAGAATTGAGAAACATTTTACTTACTAGAACACTGGTTTATTATAAAAGAATATAACTCAGAAACAGTCAGATAGAAGAGATGCATAAGGCAAGGTATGTGGGAAGAGACACAGAGTTTCCATGGCTTCTAAGAAGGGAACGCTCTCCCCAAATCTCCATGTGTTCACCAAGTGGGAAGCTCTCTAAGCCCTGTTCTCTGGGTATTTATGGAGGCTTCATTACATAGGCATGGTAATTAAACTGGCCACTGGTGATTGAATTCAATCTCTAGTCTCTCCACTCCCAGAGGGACTGGACAGAAAGTTCCCACCCTCTTATCACATGGTTGGTTCCTCTAGTAACCTGCTCTCAGCCTCAGGGTGACCTAGAGGCATTTCAAAGTCACCTCATTAACATAACAAAACACATCTTTACTGCTCTCATCGATTAGGAAATTCCAAGGGTTTTAGGAGCTCTGTGCCAGAAAAGGGAACAGAGACCAAATATATCTGTATCTACATATCTTATTATAAATCACAGCATTGCAAATGCACCTAGGAGTTTATCCTTCACAGCATCACTGTCATCTGAATAGTACCCATGTCCCACTGGGGAAGGAAAAGCAAAAGCATTACTGTTCGCACTACTCTGAAATGCTTTCACAGTCCTTACTTCCCATAATCCTCTCCACCCCCATGCTATTGGGATAACAGGAAAAAGACATCATCCCTATTTCACCAAAAAAAAAAAAAAAAAAAAAAAAAACTGACCCTCAGAGCCAGACTTCAAAACTAAGTTTCCTCTCACCAGATCACATGCAGAATCACAGAAATGTACTTTACATGTTTCAGGTGATGAGTCCTGGCTTTCCTTTACATACAGGCATGTTGATGGGCTGTTTACTCCCAAATGACTCAGTTGAGATAGCAACGGAGCTCAATGAACATGTGTCATTATTGCTCTTGAAAAACGAAAAGTGCCACAACCTGGATTGACATGCCAACAGGTAAATGAGGGGGACTCTTCCCTTCTCTCCCCAGATCCATGGGCATTGTCCAAGCTGTTCTAGGTATATTTGTTGACAAAATCTCCAGAAAATTGCTGAACGACATTAGTCTTTATTTGCATGACAGGAAGAATTTCTCCTCTGCAGTAAATCCCTCCCTGGCTGGGCTTTGGGAGCTAAAATCATCTCCCATTTGGAGATGCCCCATGGCTTTCCTGGGATGTGTCTCCATTTGGTGCGGAATGGATCAAGGCTCTTTCCCTAAGCCCCAGTTATTCATGCCTGAAACCACAGACTCCTTTTCAATAAGACCAATGAGCTGAAATTTCTGGGGCCCTGGAAAACACTCCACTTTCCCAATTCCAACTACTGGAGGATTTGGGCTGGATCTCTGGGTCTTGCATAAGCCAAAATAGAAAAATAAAAGAGAGAGAATCCATCCCTTCGGGGAGCCCTGAACAGCTGCCTTATTAGTTGTTTGTGACAGTCAGCAGATCCTTCAGAGGCACCATTTGGATCTCAGAGACTCTCAGCTTCCTTGCGTCCTGATGTCACAGCCCACCAAGGAAGCCAGGTCCGAGGCATGTGGGAATCCAGAACATTCCAGACGCCCCTGAGATGGGCCTCAAGGAGAGATGTGCCAGGTAGTCACTGATAAAGAAGACAGATGACTGACCGTGTGACTCTGTAGTCACCAATAAGCCCAACCAGTGCAGAAGAACCAGGTGCAGGAGAGTAACTGCAGGGCGCGGTCTGCCACTGACTGTGCAGGCACCACTCAGCTACCCCACCCCCACCCCCGTCACATCATGAACATTACAGCGCTCCCTGAAGAGGGGCACAGTATTCCCATTTCTCAAATACTGAGAAGTCAAAACAAAGCCACACAAAACTCACCTCCAGATTTTTAACTCAACAGCCACTGAAGGATGGCGCATTGAAATGATTCCAGTTTACACCCCTCGGCAAAAAGTGTGCTAACACATTCAGAAAATCTTTTACTGTTCCTAGACATTGTGAAAGGATGCCCAATTTGTGGCTCTTTTTAAATGTGCTCCTCCTCCACAGTTAGAGGCATCTCCCAGAGACCTGGAAGCTGCCAAATGCCACCAGAGCACTTGTCTCAGTGCATTATCATTGCAATGAGAGAAAGAGAGAAATTCTGAGGAGTTTGGCTAGCCAGTCAATGTCATGTTGATATCCTGGTGTTGCCTGTGGTTGACAGTATTCAACCATGAAGATTAGTAAATGCTACAACTGAGGACTTTTCTCCCCCACAGAGAACTGGTTCTTAAATATTTACCAACACACCCCTGACTTAACATTGCATTCAACTGAGGGGACCCATTATTTTGCTGGATTATATTCTCTTTCTCCCTCATCCCATGGTAGTATTAAAATCCTCTCTCTCTAGTTGTGCACGTCTGGAGAAATTCTGGTGTTATGTTCACAGATGTCAAAGCAACAGACTATTTGTAGAGCACCTTTACATTGTTTGAAGTGTTTTCACACACATTTCTTCATTTTGAGCTGTACCACAACAATGAGAAAGATAGAGTTCATACTCTTATTTCCAGTTTGCTGACAGGAAATGCGCAGTTCGGAGTGGCTCCATGGGAATGGGAAGGGGCAAGGTAAGGATCTGGGGATTTTCCCCACCACTTCGCTGCCTCTGAAAGTCCCTAGACAAAGCATCCACTATTTCCAGGACAGACTGTGGCCGGCTGGGGAGAGCCAAACTGCAGTGAGGGCAGAAACAGCTTTTATGTGGTTTGGGGCTGTATTCTGTGATTCTTTATGTAGAAGCAAATTGTCCTTTTAATTATCGTGTGGGCTGTACTGAAATAGATGCACATTCCTTGAGCCACTGGCAGCAACCAGAATGGCCCAGGTGTTCAGCGTGAAGATCCGCCAAGTTTCAAACTTGATGCTCATAATTGGGAGTGGTATCTGTACTTCTATGCAGAAAGTTTTTTTTTTTTAACTAAGCCTTTGGAATATTGTAAATAGGAGGCACAATGGAATCACCAAGGCCTTCGCAACATATTCCATTATGGGAAAGAGCTGAGGACAAGGTCGTGGTGAGCAGTGAGCAGTGGGTGTTCACTGGGACATTAAAGGATCCGGTCTTGCCCACTCTGATCTGCCTCAGGAATGAGACTCTTAGAACTGTTGCCAAAGGGTAAGCTCATTTGTTTGAATGCCTGGGACTGTTATCTTTGGAGAATATCCCCCTGTATTCTCATATAAGTTTGACACAGGGAAGCATGTTAGCCTACACCATGTAAAGCCCGTATATAGAATTGGGGTTTCCAGACAATGAAAGCAAAGACAAGACCAGACCCTCATCATGCATTCCTCTCTGTCCTTCTGCCTTGGGGCCAGGGTGATCCTTCCCTACTTGCTTCCCAGCTCAGGTGACCATAAACACCCATCCCTTTGCTCCTCCCCAAGTGCTTTTTACCACAAACCAAGCCTTGTCGCCATCTCCCCTTTTCCCTCCCCAGAGATTAGGCACTCCCACGCTCCCAAACAACTTGAAAAGGAGGCAAATAGCTCACCCTAAATATGAATGACCCACACACCAAGGCGCCGTCTCATGCCTCTGGAGTTTCACAGGATTCCCTGAGTGGGTGTCATTGCTTCGCCAGTGTCCCCTCCCTCCTCCTTTCATAACATCACCTAAATTGCTCAGTAGAGCACTTCTGTTCCTCGGTGTCATGCTGTCTTTGTGGGATTGAGTGTCAACCTTGGGGAGATGTTTAATTAGAGTTTCTTCCCTCTCCTGGCTAAGGGGGACCCCTGTCCCATCTAAGTCACTCAGACCCTCCCAGGAACTTGAGCAGTCCCACAAGGGTGAGTACAGCTTGCACTAGCTCATCCCAGGGGCTGAGATGTGAGAAGCCCGTCCACAGCTTCCTGCAACCTGGATCTCAGGGCTGCCCTGGATCCTGGTTTACCCATGGCCTCATTATCTTTCCTGTGAATCCACTTATACTCTGCTGATAAATTCTTTTTTGGTTTGGTTTCTCAGGGTAGTTAGTAGATCAATTGCTCATGATCAAGAAAACCCTAATTGGTCGAGTCCCAAATTAGTGAGAATTTTACCTGCTGAGGCTGGGGCTCCAGTCACTGCCCACTGGCATCTCTGGGAAGGCCTGAATGTAGCCCAGTAATGGCACATCCCCACCGAGCTACAGTAAACCAAAGTGGGGAGTGGGGAGTTGGGAAAGAACCCAAAAACAATGTAAAACTTTGGGTTATAAATGACCAAGACCTTGACTGACACTGAATGAACACACACTGGGAACTTGTATATCTTCTTCAATTTGTTTCTGAGATGACTGATTTGTAATGTGACAGAGCGGGGCCAGGTGACCGGATCCTGGGAAACTATGATGTTATCACTGTGGAGTTGTCGTTCACGCGGTAACCACAAACTGAGCATCTTCTCTGTGCTGAGCACCGGCCCAAAGAGATGGATAACATACAGCCTCTGCCCTTGGGTGATGCAGTTAGTTTTGTGCTGGGGGAAAATGGCCCAGGCTGGAGGCACAGGGTAGTGATGTCCTGGCGTAGAATAATCAGGGCTACAGCCATACCGTGGTGGCAGAGGGGGCTTCAGGGACCCGGGGACCCAGTGAGTAGCATAGAGAGCTAAGTCACATGAGCCAGTTCCCTGACCTAGGTGATGGTAGGTCCCTTATATTAAGTGGCCACCCTTTTGTTCCCCCCTGGTGGGTACTTGGGAGAGAATTGAGTCACTGAGGCTCGGAAGTCAGTCCCTTTTTATTTTGTTTCTCAGGATAGTTGCACTTCTGGCCGCCCAAGAAGAGCAGCCCCTCCACAGCGGCGAACTCGGAGACCACACAGCAGACGCCCGACACCTGCCTTCCTCACAGTCCTTGTTCTTTCCGAGACCGAGAGAAACGTACACAGCAGGAAACTGCTTAGCAACTGCACGCAGCAAATTAGGATTCCAAAATATTCGTGTGGGTTTTTTCCTCCTCGCTTTGTTCTCCTGTTTTGTTTTCAGTTGTTCATGATTCAGTTATTGTTCCATCACACAACATGCTAACCGGTTCTGCAGGCCCTGCGATGGGAACTACACTGAGACCATGGCTCGGCTTCCTGGGGGGCTGCAGGCAAAGGTCGGCGGCGATTGGCCCTTGGAGCTGGCTGGCCAGGGGCAGCCGCGGGGGCTCAGGGTGGGCAGCCCCAGGGTGAGGCTGTTCTTCGGGCCCCTGGGATTCTCTGGGGCCGACGCTGCGGCAGTTTCCTTTACTCTCATCTCTTTCTCAACTGGTCAGGCCCCTTGTCATCATTGTCCCTCCCTATCTCTGTACTCTGGTCAACTCCCAGCCTTTCCCTGTTCCCTCTCTTGGCAGGAGGAGTCTCTCACCCATCACTTCTGACTCTGTCTCTCTGAATGTACATCTCTGTGCTTCTGTGTTGTTCTCTGAGTCTCTCTGAGTTAGTCTCTGTGTTCTCTGTGTCTCTACCTCTGTTTCTCTTTTCTGTCTCTTTTTGGTCTCTGTCTCTCTCCTTTCTGTTTCCTCACCGTCTCCCTCTGCTTCCCTTTATTTCTGACTCGCTCTGTGTCCCTGTCTTTGCCTCCTTCTGTCTCTGTAAGTTTCTGTCACTATGTCTCAATCTCTTGGTTTTCCTTTTCTCTCTGTATCTCTGTTCTTTTTTCCTCTTTGTTTTACTATTTCTCTCCGCCTCTCTTCTCTTTCTCTCTCCCTCTTCCTTCCCTGCCCCCAGCCCTCTCTCTTTTCGAGTCTTTTTGAAGCTCAGCAGCTTGGCCTGCTTCCCAAATGAAATGGGCTCAGTTCTCAGGAGAGCTAATATTGCACATTGAGGGTTAATTTTTCTCCCTCATCATCAACTTTCCTTCCACTGCAGAGTCTGTGAGTCTGGCCAAAAGCGCTTCCTAGAAGAGGGCCCACGTGCCGTGGCAGAAGCCACCCAGCCACGCTGCACCCCAGAGAGCTCCAAAGAAGGCGGGGTTGACAACTGCAGCATGCGACGTGCCGGGATTTCTCTGGCCGTGCGCCAGCTAGTCAGAGGCAATTAATATGAAATCAATAGGCCAAATCGACGTTTTCAGAAGTTAGCTCAAAAAAATCCCTGAAGATTAACCAGCCTGTGGCCTTTGCTATGAAATTGTTACCACACCACTTTCTTTTCTTTTGAAAGTCCAGATGGGCAGATAAATCCAAAGTGGATCAACCACATCTGTCATTCCTCTGCACAAATTACACCCCCTCCCGCCACTTCCCTCTTTCCTCTCCAACGTGCAACAGCACTCAGAGCCTGGGCTGAATTCACATTTTACGCCGCACTGTAGGTTTTGAATTCCCCGTTGTATTAAGAGGAACCGCATCATGACCTGTCTGAGGCGAAGAGCTGGCAGATTCTGAAATCTGCTTTTGCCAAAGGCCGGAACGGCAGAGGTGGAGGGGACTGCTTTCTTCCAAGCTCCAAATGGGCCAACAGCAGAACCCAGTCCCGTCGGCTCCCTCCTGCATTGTTCGGAACTAGTATTTCACCCACAACAGTTTTTATGGCTGTTTTCCAACTCCAAAGCTCCCTTTCCCACATTTGTTAGGTGATGTCGTCTCCTGCCCAGTCGAGAGATGAGGTTATTACTCAGATCCTTTCCTGAGTGGGGCGGGGGGAAGGAGAGTGCCTGGAGGGCCCCTTGGATGAGTGTCTTTTATGCAGAGTGGCCAGAGTAGCCGCTGCTGCTGGAATCAGGGTAGCCTACAGGGGTTCTGAAACAAGTCTGAAAAGGTAAGATGGTACCCCAGGATGTCTGTCTAAATGGGTCCTGGAAACAAGGAGGACTTCAAGTAGATGTCAGAAATGGAAAAACCTTGGGAAGACACAAATCAAGAGTATTGGGAACACACTTTTAGGAAATGTTTAAGGGGTTGATATCCATGCTGCTTTTGAATGTTTTGTGGGTGGATACACGGGGGTGTCAAAAGGCTAAGGACAGGTAGACAGAATCTCTAGCAGAGTCAGGAGACTTTTCAAAATCAGTTCCTCTAATTCCAAAACACGTGCTCCTTAGGTAGAATAGCAAGTATCTCCTCAAGTTTCTCTATGGCAAAGCAGCCCAGTGAATGTACATTCTTTTAGGTGAAGGACACCTATTACTTTCCCTTCAGGATTATTAAGAAAAATATAAGGAATGTTCTGTTCTGTGTGAACTGAGATTCTTGGCACAAACATAGGTTTCACATGAAAAACTACATTGTCGAATTCCAGAGTGGGAAGATATTTAGAGATCCACGGATCTATCCTCTTGGTTTGACAGATGAGGGAACAGAAGCCATGAGATAGAATGTCATATATGAGGTCACACAGCAAGTGTGCTGGAAGGTGACCACACTCCTCAACTCCAGCATCACAAGTTCACCATGTGGTTGTGTCACTTCTTCATGCCACGCTCGGAGGACCAGGGAATGAGAAAGATGTTGCCTGAATAGAATGATTCTCCTGGGTTTTGAGGCTATAAAATACGGTTGTCTGGAAAATTGAGAGAGGCTAGACTCACTTGTGTTTTGAATGGCTGTATCAAAAGGACATGCAGCAGCTCTGGTCAGCCCTGAGGTTCTGACACTGGTGATCTTTGTGGTTTGATCGGAATGCCATTTTGCTTCTGATCAGAGCATGGCTTGAATAGTATCCCCTCTCCCTGTTCCCTTTCTAGATCCCACCTTGGATCTAGAGAAGCTCTGGCTGTGTCAGCAGCTTGCCAGGACCAGCAGTCCTGAGCACATTTATCCCTTTTTCGCCTGGGCTGACTTCAAAGCCTGCTGCCTGGTCCTTGTCCCAATGTTGGCTTGAACTGTGCAGTCTTTCTCATTATCCCTACTACTTGTTCAGGGCTATGTGACAGAGATGGCTTGCTGGCACTGGGAATCAACAGCTTCTGCCATGTGCCAGACGCGACCTTGAAGTGCAGAATCAGACCATCACCTGGTCCAATCAGTTTCTCCCCATCTCTCCCACCATCTGCCAACATCTGTATGCATGCATGAGCCCCTGTGTGCACATTTCACAGTAGTTAGTATGTTGAATCTCACAAAAGAGAAGCAACTTGCCCCAAAGCACATAGTCCTTTGTGACAGTTTCATTTCAAGGTAGAAACTTCACTATACCAAGCCACCTCTCCATTCTAATGAAAAGAATCCCTTTGGGTTATTGTTTCCACCTGTATTTTATAGAAGTACATTTTTAACTCCAGTCTAAATGTTAGGTCAATAAAACCAGGTCTGGATCATTTCCTATGAATACAAAGTAACTGGAATACAAAAATACATTTTTGAAAAATGTTAAATGTTGAAAAGCCAATATTCATTAAATGTTCCCCAGTACTGGGTCTTATTTTTAAGAGCTTCATGTGTATTGACTCATTTATTCCTTACAAAAGCCCCACGAGGTTCGAACTAGCATTTTCCAGCTTTACAGGTGAGGAAACTAAGGAACGTGGAGATGAGGTTACTTGCCTGAGACCACACTGCAGTAAATAGTAGAGCTGGGAGGCAACCCAGGGACTCCGGCACCAGAGTCACACTTTTAAGTGCTATGCTGGGCTGTCAAAAATATTGTGGCAGCTGAAGAAATAGTCCAAATCAGATACGGTTAGGTTTACTGGAGAATAACTGCTAACCTCCAAGCCGCTCTCTGCATGCAGCTTTGCATCTTTCAGGGTATGATTTCTCACTGGCTGCTCAGACCCACGCGGGACGTGGAGTTTTGGAGAGGAAAGTGACTTAAGAGGTAACTAACAGAATCAGTCCAAATGAAGAACTGTTACTTCATCCTCCATTTTACATAAGGGGAAACTGAGGCCCAGGGGCATTCAGTGAGCTATATCCCTCTCTCTGCAGGGAGCCTGGCATGGTCATTTCCATGGGGCCAGTGCTGTACACACATGAAATTCTAAGTCAGATCCAGTCTCTGGACTGAATGATTCGGGGCCACTGGACTCCTTAGACCCCTTGTGGAAGCCTGGGATCTCTTGCACTCACGCTGGAGAGATAAGGTTTGTCTGCGACCCAGGCAAACACTATAGGAGAACAAGAAAAGAATTAGGGAGAGGAGTAAGGTACAGGGTGAGCAGGGCTGAGCCTCTCTGAGAATTCAAGGTGCAGGTTCCTGTGTGTAGGGGTTGGACCCTTGATCTGGACACCCTGGGGGAGGAAGCAAAGGCATCAGTCTGGTCCTACAGGACACAGGGTTTGCCATCCGTCAACACAGCTCCAATCTCAGATCAGTCGCTCTGGAGTCTTGCTTGCTTCGTGTATAAATTAAAGCTGCAGTACTACTGATCATGCTAAATTGTTTAGTGATCAAGATAATAAGAGTATTTTCTTATTGATGGTACACAGCGGGGCATCCAAACTGCTTTTTCTCCCCCTTCTCCTCTGCCAAACTCTACCCTCCTTGATAATGATCTAGAGAAGGCGTTAAGGGGATTTTATTTCCTTGCAAGAATGAAATAAAATGAAAAATAATTTTGAATTGTTTGCTGGTGTTAGGGTTTTCAACTGTGTCGTACAACTGGCAGCAACGGGTAGCTCAGGTGGTGTTAGTTGCTAGGGCTGCCGTAACAAAGCACCACAAAGTGGGTGTCTTCAAACAAAAGAAATGCATTTTCTCACAGTTCCGGGGCCAGAAGTTCAAAATCAAGGGTCTAGTTCTTTCTGGAGGCTCTGAAGGAGAATCCGCCCATGCCTCTCCCAACTTCTGCTGCCTACTGGCAGTCCTTGGTGTTCTTTGGTTTGTAGACTCATCACTCCGGTCTCTGTTCCTGTCTTCACAGGGCTGTCTTCTCTGAGTGTCTTCTTCTTTTCTATCGTTATAGGACACCCTAATCCTAATCCAGGATAATCTCATTTTGAGACCCTTACCATAGTCGTATCTGCAAAGATCCTTATGCCAAATAAGGTACGCTCTGAGATTCTGGGTTGACGTGATCTTTTGGGAGGTGGTCCCTATTCAACCCATCACAGACAGATTCAGCAAGAGAAAACAGACAGGACTGCCTGTGGATCCTGTCTTTGCCACTCACCACTAAGTTGCTGGGTAATTCTGACCACATTTCTGTCCCTCTCTGGTCCTCAGGTTGCTCCCCACAGTCTCTGATGAGACTGTGCAAGAGAGAGAACTTTGTTAAATGCTACCTGAGACTGAGCAGGTTTTAAAACAGGGTAGTGGGGAAATGAGAACCCAGTGAGAAGAGACTGAGCAAGTAGGGGTTTGCTGGCATCCTGTGAGCAGCAGCTGACATTATTTCCCCAAAAAGCCCCTCCAGGGTCAGGGTGCCCCACAGCCCTGTACTAAGTTGGCCAACTTGACCCCCTCTCAACTCAGCTGCTGTACCTTTCTGGAACTCACATCTCTAGGCTTAAGCGAGGAGGCGTGATGCCCGAGCTGCCTGCCCACTGGTCCACGCTCCCTCGGATGAGCATGCAGATAATATATAACCGTGTTGATCAATAGCCATGTGACCTGAAACCCATTCAGTCTGTGTGACTTGTCAGTGGGCTCTCTGTATAGACTGTAACTGCTGAAATGCATGTGTTTCAGATAGCTATCTCCTAATTAAGAGTTTCTGATGAGCCACTGACGGTAATGTACTTGCCCATGCTAATACTGTCTCTTCCCCTGGAGGATCTGCTGGGGTGGATCTGACGCAAGGAGAGACAGAGTGTCTCTAGTGTGTTTTAATTAGGCACTTGTGCCCTAGTCACAGCCAGCACCAGTGCCAGACCTACTGCGAAGCTGTTTAGATCAATAACTATCCATTGATGTCTGTTCTGAGCAGGCAGTCCTTGCTTTTGAGGGATCTCAGCCTTCAGGGAGGGGACACGACAGGCATGGACCACTAACTAGCATGCAAGGTCATCAGGGCTCCTTACCAGTTCTGGGGGGCGGGCTGTGGGCTGAGGGGTACCATCAGAGGCTTGGAGTTCAGTGAGGCTAGAACACCCTAGGTGAGCTTTTCATGTGGGGTGAGCAGGCAACGATCAGGCCAATGTGGAGCAGGCCAGCACTCCCAGCAGAGGACACAGCCTAAACCGAGGTGGGGAGGTGAAAAGGACAGCAGTGTTTGGCATGTGGTTGTCACTGGGCTACACGGAGAGAGTGGGAATGGATGAGGCCAGGGAGGCAGGCGGGGGACACGTCAACCAGTGCTTTGAAAATTAGGCCAAGGAGTTGTTCCTGTAAACATCAAAGGAGGTGTGGCCATGTTTAATTGGGAAGGAACCTGATCAGGATAGTGCTGTGGAGAAGTCACTTGCTGTAGCCTAGAAGGCCGATGAGAGGAGGCCAAGGGAAGGAGGAAGGGAGAGAAGCTCCACGTTCAGGATGATGGTGGCCTGAATGGGGCAGCGCCAGGGGAACGGGCAAGCAGAACTGACAGGATGAGAGAACTGTGTGCGTGAGGGCGAGGCAGGTAGGCGTGAAGGAAGATACTGACATTTCTGGCCAAGTCACGTGCGGAATTGTTTCTATCTAAAGCTGCCTATGATATAAAGGCAACCCCCATCCTGCTGTTACCATTCGGAGATTTTAGGTGCCGGCCTAGTAGCTGGCTAGTGAGCGGTGAACCTTGGAATTGGATGACAGACCCTCTCTCTCCAACTCTCTGTACCACTCACCTCCTTTGAGACATTTTGGAAAGTGATAAATGCATTTCTAAATGCCTTCTTTGCTTTAGATGAGAAAATAATGTGTGTGGAGTAGGAAGTGCACTAAATAGGAAGCCAGGAGACATGGCCCCATTATCCTTCCACTGGAGGTGGGGGCCTGAGGAAGAGGATGGAGAAGGTCCTACCCTCGGCACCTCCTGCCCTACGCAGGAGGGTTCCCTGAACAGAACAAAGGGGACCAGCCACACTGGCCAGAGGCTTGGTGCGGCTCTTACACAGTTACCCAGGGCCCGTGCTTGCTTTAACGCTCTGCTGTTGCCAACTTACAATTCTTAACAATTTTAACAAGAGGCTCCACATTTTCCTTTTTCACCAGGCTCGCAAATTATGTAGCTGGTCATTCTTGGGAACCAGCTTTCCTGCCCATCCCCTGTCCCTCTCTGGCTGCCACCCCTCCAGCGATTCCCCGCCAGCTCCCCTGCGGCCCGACTGCTCCTTTGATCTGAGACACGGGCTGGTTCCTGGGTCCACACAGAACAGCAGAATGATGGTGTCCAGCACCAGATGTGATTATCCAAATCACTTCCTCCTGTGACCAGGACCTGCCTTAATACTTCCCAGGTACCAGGTGTTCCCCGAATATCTGCATGTGGAAGGGTTTGGGGGGCTCCATTCTTTTCTCTTTCGATAAAACAATTAGGTCATTTAGAATATGAAAAGCTTTGAAATCATGAAAGCACTTTATTTGAAGTTTGGGGAAGAAAGGACTTTGATGGTGAAAGAAAAGACAGCTATTTCCATTTTAAACAAGGAACCAGCAGGAGAGATTTCTGTAAGAAATAGTAGCTTGGACTCCAGTGTCCAGGATGCTGGCTAGGGACCCTCTAAGACCACTCCTTTAGTAAACCGAGACTAGGCCCAGTAGGTAGAAGTTGCAGAGAGAAATCTTTGAACTAAGAGCAATGAAGAGCTTCTAGCATTCAGAAATTTCTGGATGGGGATTTGACCAACTCATAAGGGAGCAGAGGGCTCATCTCTGGAAGCGCTGAGCCCGCTGTATGTCCAGGCCCAATCCGCAGACGGGCGGACGAGCTCCAGGCATCAAATGAGCACTTGGTCCAGATGGAGTTTAAGGGTTTTAACAATCTGGCAACGTGCGTGCGATTGATTATAATGACTCTGGGACACTGAGTTTTTCTGACCCAGTGAGTCTGTCATTCTTCTGTTTATACATAAAAGCTAAGGTCACCTCCTTTCTTTTTATATTTCTGCAGGAGGCAAATGGTGAGTCCACATTCCTGTCTCTACCATGTAACTTATAGGCAGGAGAAAACTGTTTGCTTCAAATTCTGTCATGATTCCCTGAAGCTTGGGACCTTCTCTGAAACGGATGAGTGAACAAATGAACCAAGGCAATGAGAAGTAATGCAGAAACTAGCAACACGGATCCTCTTGAGATAAACAAGATCGGAAAGGGTAGATCCCGGGGGACGGTTCTCCCAGGACATGGGTTCCCACAATCCTAACCCATCCTCCCGACTCTGCTGCTGCAGGGCTGGCCAGTCTCTGGGGTGCCTCTCCGCTCAGAGCAGAGCTAACAGTGTTAGCACCAGCTGGCCAAAGGCCTGGGGAGAGGATGTTCATGAAACGCTAAAAGAAACCTCTGTGACCCTTTCATGCCACGGTGTTCCCAGCATTTCCTCAGGCATAAGCCACATCCTGGAAACAAGCCACGCACAGGTATATGAAGACGCAGCTGGAAAATGTCTGTGTTTATTCAGTTAAAAGCACGGAAAGCGCGGGTCTGAGAGTCAGGAGGTCTTGGAACTCATCCTGGCTCTGCCTTTGAAGACCGAGGTGGCTTTAGCCAAGTTCCTTCTCTGGGGGCCTCATTTTTCCCATGTTAAAAATTCAGATGCTAATAGTCCTACCCGACATGATGGTTATGAGGGCTGAGGAGGTAACATTACTCAAACGCTTAGCAAAGCGCCTGCAACGCTGTAAGCGCTGTATGAATAGTGAGAACAAAAGAATCACTAGACTTTACAGCAACCTTTTAGGACGGGCATTCACATCACCATTTTACCTGAGGAGTCTGATCCAGGTATCAAGTGATGTACCTAAGATCATATAGCTGGACCCAGGGCTAGATCAGCTATGAGATGACTTGCAATTCTGATACTCAGTGCTTCTGTCTTTTAAACTGACAACTTCGCCTGGATTTCGTTTGTCCTTAGGTTCCAGGGGGCACCAGCTAGAGGCAGGAAAAGTTCACTTTCAAGCTCATCTCCAATCCCATTCATGACGTGGCTTTCCACTGAAAGCCACTTCAGCATCAGCATTTTGCTCAGTGTCAGACATGGCCTCAGAGGCCCTGACAAGTCCTGGCTCTGAAACCTAGAACTGCTGGGTCCACTTTACATCAGTGATATGGAGCCTGGTTCTCCCAGCTCAGCGGCCATTCTAAAAATGTTCTGGGGTTGCCAAAATAAGTGTCTAATCCTGTTACTCCCCTGGTGGTCCCTATTGCAGATCAGTGGCATCAACATCTCCATCTTCCAAGATATCAGAATGTCAGAGCCATTCTCTCCCTCATCCTCATAGGTAATTTGGCCACCAATTCTGTCTGTAAGGAAAGGCCCATCATGCTGCTTGGAATTCCTAAATGAATAACCATTATCTACAACTTACCATTCCAGTCCCTTCGAGTGGGAGCCCCTCCCTAACTTCCTCTCCTTTTCTCCCATTTCACCTCCTTCAGCTTCCTCCCGTTGGCGTCCAGGGCAGCCAGCCCTCCAGACACAGAGAACCTCTTGTATAACCTGAATGCACCACGACCTCCCCAGCCTTCCCGTTCTACCCTACACACTTCAGGAGACATGTCCCATCCTTCCCTCCTCTTCTGTTAAGATGCTTAAATGCCCCTCCTCTCTAACTCTGGATCCCTGTTGTTTTTCTTCTCAAGGACTTCCCCTTGTCTCTGGTCTCTTCCTTTTTTTATTTGCCCCCTTCTATAAGCCTAAAAACGCAGACTCTTTCCCATTGTAACAAAAGCCCCCAATATTCATGTTTCCTTCCAGCCACCACTCTTCACAGCCAATACTTCCTGCCTCTAATTCTCAGCCGCTTACTTCTCAATTCATTATAATCTAATTTCTGATCTTTCCATCCTACTGAAATGGATCCTTCCCATGGATCCCCAAACCGTCTTTTTCCTAATTCTAAAAAATCTAATCACTCCCAAGGTAGTCTGACCTCTCAAAGGTGCTGAATTACTCCCCATCTCATGAAAGGCTCTCTTCCTTAACCCTGAAGTTTGCTGATTTTCCTTCTGTCTCCCTGACTACTTCTCAGTTCCCACTGCAGACTTCTCTGCCTTCCCTTTAAGTACTTTTCCCCCAGTGAGAACTCTACCAGTTATGATGGGCTAGGTTCTGCTGCACTAAAACACAAACCTTAAACTCTCAGTGACATGCATTCATTTTCTGTTTGGGCTTCATGTCCAATGCAAGGCAGTAGTAGGGAAGATCCAAGAACCATGGAGAGACAAGAACTATTCCTCAGAAAGAGCAAGACCAAGAATGAATCAAGGAAATGTCACCATTTTCCTGGCTAGATTTCAGAATTGCCCTGGTGACCTTTTTAGAACAGGAATATCTACAGTAGCCACCCTATGCCTGTCCCACCATTGTGTGTGGGGCAGATAATTTTTCTCTCGAGTTTACAGGTGTTCAGATCAAGAGGATGAGATTCTGGACTTCAATTTGATGCTGTAATAGCATGAGATCTGGGGGAGCCTTGGGGAGGAATGTGTTTTGTATGTGGGAGGGATATGAGCCATTGGGGGTTGAGATCAGATTGTCACAGCCAGCCTCCAACATAGCCCTCAATGATCCTAGCCTTCTGGTATTCACACTCTTGTACAGTACAGCCTCCTCCCACATTGGATAGGGCTGCCCTGGGTGATCAATAGGATACTTCAGAAATGATGGAGTGTGGGTTTTGAGATTAGGTCATAAAATACATAGCATCTCACTCATCCTGAAGGAAACCAGATGCCATGACGTGAAGGCATCAAGCAGCCCCATGGAAAAGTCCACATGGCAAGGAACTGAGACCTGTTGCCAACATTCATGCAAGTAAGTCATGTGGGCAACAGATCCTCCAGCCCTAGTCAAGCCTTCAGATAACTACAGTTCTTGTCAACTTTCCCACTGCAACCTCATGGGAAACCCTGAGCCAGACCCTCCGGATAAGTGGTTCCCATAATTCCTGACCCACAGAAAGTATGCGGGATATGGATGTTCACTCCTAAGCCTTTTTCTCTCTATTTTTGCCTAGTCCGTGTTAACTCTTCTCTAAACTACTGCAGCTGCTTCTCTAATCTGTCTCTTTGCTTTCATATTTCTTCTTTTTCTGCAAATTACTTTCCTTACAGGAACTTGAATGGAAATGTCAAAACATGAATCTTAAAATTCTTTAAGGATTTCCCTTGTTCTCAGGATAAAATCCAAACTCCTCAACATAGTCTATAAGGCCTGCATGATCTGACTTCGATGGCCTGGACGTTTAGATATTCAAGGCTCTTTTGACTCAAAATTCAGACAACCCATTTTTTTTTTTCATTTTCTAGAATAAGCCTTCCTTTTTCTTGACCCTTGGTTGGATTTCTCACACAAACTTCTCTCTGCCTGGAACACTTCTCTATCCTCTTGTCTCCCCCAAACCTCTGTGCATCTCCCATTGACCCCACATCTCTGAGAAGCCCGTCCTAACTTTGTCATCCAAGTTTGGAAGGTGACCCTCACCTGTGTTCCAAGACAAATTATACCATATCCCTATCACAGTATTAATCATTCTGTAATATTAGCTTATAATTAACAGAATTATTAAAAAATAGCTACTTGAAACATACACTGTCTACCTCTGAGTCTTTGGCAGACGTCTTCTCTGTTCAAGAGATTCCTGTGCCTCTACCAGAAGGTGTTCTTTGGTCACAGAGCATGTTTGACTCACACCCAGGGCAGGCTGGAAGCACGGCGAGGTTACCCTCAATCAAGGAGGTATACGAGTTGACAGATAAAATAACCCATTTTGTCGCGCCATGGGGACAGTCCTGAGGTGTGCTCTATGCTGTGTCTCAGGGAGTCCCGGGTGGAACGGAGACCCAGCTGCCCACAGAAGTCACCTGCTCACGAACCCACTCTTTATTATCTGCTTCCTCTCCCTGTGCACCTCACTAAGTTACTCTCTCATAGCTCCTTGAATCCTTTTCTAAATATAAGCTACTTGCATACATAATCTCTCAGAGACTGATTTTGAAGTAACCTAAACTAAGTCATTAGCAGTTAATGAGCTGGACACTGGGTCAAGCTCTTTATGTGGGCTACATGTTTTAATTTTCTTAGCAACCCATGAGAGAGGCACTAATCTATAAAACTGGGGCAACAATACTCATAGGACTTTCATGAGCATTAAGGGATAATTCATGTAAAGAGCTTAGCACTTGGGATGTATGGTAATGCATGTAAATAGCTTAGCACTGAAAGAGAAGATGGAGCCAAAGAGTTTAGCAAGGTCCTCTGCATAGTAAGCAATTAATTACTTGTCCAAGATCCACACAAATGCTAAATGGTAGATTTTTACCAAATTCTGCCAGATTCTATTGCTCTCAATCACAATTCTAAACTATCTTCACAGTTGTAATCTCATATATTGAACTATTTTTCCACAGCAGACGGTAAGCTCCATGAGAACAGGAACCATCCAATTATATTCAGCTTTATCCCTAGAACATGGCTTTCAGTGGATGGCGAGATAATTGTGTAAGAAGGAGTTGATTCTTCCCTTCCTCCCTACCAACTCTGTTTTATATTCAGCTTAGGGTACTCATTACTCAAAACAATTCTTTGGAGCTTTGGAGTAATCATAAAAGTTATATATAAAAAGAAAGTGTCTTCCTTGAAAAGTCTAATTTTTATGTTTATTCTTGTTTCCATTTCAGGATAATAGGGCATTTCCATCACGGGAAGGCAGCATATTTAGTGGTAAGATCATGCTGGTTTTGAAGTCAAAAAGAATTGGTTCAAATCTAGTATTTTCAACTCTATGACCTTGGAAAAAACACTTAGCCTCTCTGACCTGTAGTTTTCTCATCTATAAAACAGGGATGGTCATACCTCCTATACTAGTTATCTACTGTTGTGTAATAAGTTAACTCAAAACTTAGTAGCTAAAGACAAGAAACATTTATTATCTTACACAGTTTCAGAAGGTCAGGAATCTAGGAGTAGCTTAGCTGGGTGGTTCAAGCTCGAAGTTTCTCATGAGGTTGCTATCAACTTGTCTACTGGGGCTGTAATCATCTGAAGGCTTGACTGAGGCTAGAAGATCCACTTCCACATCCACTCACATGGTTGTTGGAAGGGGTGTCAGTTTCTCCCCATGTGAGCCTCTCATTGCATGGTATCTGATTTCCCCAAAGCAGAAGATCTGAGAAGGAAAAAGAGCACCCAAGATGGAAGCCACGGTGTGTTTTATAATCTAATTTGGAAGTGACATACCATCATTCCTGCCATATTCTATTGGTCACACAGACCAATGCTGGCACAACATGGGAGATGGCAAGGATGTGAATAGCAAAAGACAGGATTCTTGGGGGCCATCTTGGAGGCTGAGTACACCACCACCCATATACAGCCGTAGTGGAGGGTTTCATGTACTTAGTAAATTATTGCCTCTCAAAAAAATATAACTTCTGTTTTATGCATTCAAAAGAAGATACATAAATTCTGGAAGCTCCAGAACACACTGAGCAACTCAGAGTTTAATAGTCAGCCCAGCACAATTACCATCAAAGAAATCTAGTTACTAAAGCTCATACTTGGCTGAGGATGAAACCCGTGACACTGATGACAGCCAACATTTATCTACAAAGATCCTCGTAGCCTCCAACATTTATTTACACTTACCATTCAGTCTTAATTTCACATCATCATACATTTCACTTATCTCCACAACTCCATAGAATATAAATTATTATTGTCACACCTTTCAAATATCAAAATGAGCTTTAGAAAGATTATATGATTTGTCTAAGAGCACTCAGCAGTTCAATGGTCAAGTCAGGATTCAAATCCAGTACTTCTCAATTATCTTATTTCTCTTTCTCTCTCTCTCTCTCAGTATACATATGGAGAATGGAGAATGTTGTTATTTTTGCCCTTTGCAGTAACATCTACATCAGCACACAGTCGTAACTTTAGGGCTCCCTTGCATGCGATCGTCAAGTTTTAAGCAGCCCAGCATCTCCCAGAGCACATCCTGGTTAGCACACGGATCCCTGCAGTGCTGGTAGGATTACCTCAGGGTTTTTTTGTTTTTTTTTTTTTTCACTTTACGGCACATAGATAGTAGCTGGTGCATTTTGCTTGATCCTTTTCCCCTCTCACTACCCTCTACACACATATACACACCCAGGGAAAAGAAGGTGGTTGGATAAGATTTCTTCGCCCACAGATTCTCCGTTAATAACAGGCAAGTGCTTCCTGTCAGGGGCCTGCTGAGCCACAGGGTAGTGGATGAGGGCTGTGTGTGTAAGCAGCACGGACCTCCAGCCAGCAAAGAATCTAGACAAAGCCCACACCCCCCCGGCCCTTGGAGTCCTGAAAGCAGGTACGTACAAGATGCAGACCCGTAGAGTGTGACAGTTATTCCAGGGACTTGGACTGCTGGGTTCACAGGTCATGACGCAGCCACATGGGTAGGCCTACCATTCAACCTGCCAAGGGAAGAATCAGAGAAGCAAGGCCGTGACGATCGGGGAGCGCAGCTAGGCCAAGGCACTGGGATGCTGCCTGTATTGCACTGGCCGCTGCCCCAGCACCCTCTCGCTCAGCCTCACCTGCAGCCCCACCTGTGGAGGCATGGGAGGGGCTATTCTTACCCCGTCTGGCAGATGAGGAGACTGGGGCTCGAGGTAAATGGCTTAGCCAAAGTCTAACAACTGACAGTAACCACACAGTAATGACTTCTAAGTTATTAACTTTCTAACCATTTACACATAAGAAACAGGCCTTTTGGTTGGGACTTATTAGTGTGTCTCTGTAGGTCACTTAACAAAGATCACGATGCAAAGCCCTTCCTCTGCACCCTGGGTTATGCTATCTTGTTGCTTCTGGACAGGGGTGGGTAGCACACTTCTAGCTTGTCCTTTTCAACTTTTTCCTCAGTCCTAGGATTCTAGTGACCCCAGCATCTCAGCAACCACCACCAGTTTCCTTCCCCAACCGAAAATGATACCACTGAGTGAGCAGAAAGATACAAACCCCGCAACATACACACACACACACACACACACACACACACACACACACACACTCTCTCTCTCTCTCTCTCTCTCTCTCTCACAGAATTGTCTCTTCTACACGCCCCACAACTGGTCCATAGGAAATACAAATCCCTTGCTCCAGCAACCTAGGAAAGCAGACTGGTGTCAAAGCCAGCACGCTCTCCTGATTCTGGCCCTGAAGCTCTCAGTGTCTTACTCCTTAGATTTTCCAGGCAGGAAGGACACCAACCAAACACAGAGAACACACTTCAAGTTTCTCTACGTGGTCCTATTGAAGTCCCATCACTTACCTTGAACTGAAAAGAAATTAGCACTGGAATGGTTCTCGTCAAATAATTCTCTTAACAAAATCCACCCACTTTTATTCAGAAGTGGTTGAGGGGATTAAACTGAGACAAATATTAGCTTGGGCTCATGGTGTGAACTTGCCTAGTTTCAAATGCTTGTGCCATATGATCTTGGATGAGTTAAATCTTTTCTCTATGCCACAGTTTGGTTATCTTTAAAATGTGGGTAAGAGCAGGATTTAGCTATAGATTTTCTATGAGGGTTAACTAAGATAATGCATGGAGAACACGTACCAAATACACTGAAAGTGCCAGGTGTTATTCTGTATAACAAACGATAAGTCTCTGTATAAACAGCAGATACTATCATTATAACAATGACCTGGTAGGTTCCTCAATGATGTTGGCATCAGAGTTTATAAATTTCCTTGAATCTGTGACCTGAAATATTCGTAAGTAAGAACCGGCTTGAAGAAAAACTCTAGATTATTTTATCACTATTTCCACACAACTTGCTGACACATTGCAGATGATTATCAAAATTGCAGTGATAATATTTCTGTAGAAAATGAATAGGGCTGCTACTCCCTCAGTCTCTGGCATGATCATTCATCCCCCTTGCTGCTGGGAATACTGATGACAAGGGCCTGGGATATCCTTTCTTCCTTTTGAGACTGGCAAGTACAAACTCATCAAAATTCAGTTCAAATGTCATCTCCTCAGTGAAAGCTGACCTTGACCAACTTGCACAAAATAGAATCACTTCCTTCCCTCCTCCAGATTCCCACAGTACTTTGTACAATTCCCTCTGGTCTAACTGCAGGGCATCTGGCTTCTGCCTGCCAATGTGGCCCCCTTGGACTGAACCCTTGGCCCTCAGTCTTAAATATGACTTCGAGCCTGGGTGCTGTCCTTCATACCTGAGCTTCACCCATACTTGGCGGCGACTGTGACCACACACTCTGCTTTGTCTCCCGTCCCCATCCTGATAACTTCACTTCAGCTTTCGGACCCTTACTTGTATCTGACAATCCAGGGTCTCCTTGTTCCTAATGGAGATTTAGAAACTAAACAAGGTGGAATTAGAAGCTAAAAGAGCATAGAAAGTGAAATGCCTGTATTTGGGAGTGAAGAGGATGGAGAAGAGAGAAAGAAGACAAAAGGTCTCAGATCTGTGTCTTGAAGGCAGAAGTGTTTTCCGGGTGGAGATGTACACATATGAGTTAATTTAAGGCAGATACAATGGCACTGGCAAAGCATGGAGAGGCATGGGAAGTGGTGTCATGACAAGAACCAGGAAAACACTGATTTATGGGAGTGTAAGACGGGAGGGCCAAGGAGAACCACAGAAGGTGACTCTGGGAAGGAATGAAGGTCAATGAAAGCTGGCTTAAAGAGTCCAGGTTTTGTTATCTATGCATCATGGAGAGATCTAAAATTGTTAAAAGGAGAAGCGCGGGAGCTCTTCTTCACAAAGTTCACCCTGACTGCCATGAGGTTGGTTTGGAGGGCAATCGGCCTAAGGTCAGCCCTCCAGGCTGTTTCTTCAAAATGGTTTCCCATCCCATTAATACCCATCTGCTATGGCTGAGGAATGTCTCTAAAACTTGGATACAATGAGGAAGAGTCTCTGCATGGTGCATGCATGTATATGGTGGGGTGGGCGAGCAGTGAGGGCACAGGTAAGAAGGCACAGGATGTTTGATCCTGGTGAATACTAGAGGATGGATGCAGCCAGGTCTGTGGTCTTAATTCAGGAAGAAGACCAAGTATTCAGGAGGACACGGCTGTGAAGCAAAAGATATAAGGAGCCTTGGGAAGCAGATGGGCAGGAGAGAAAGAAGCCAGAAAGATACAGAAGATGATACCTGAACCGTCGTGGCATGAGGAGGAACCGGTTTCATAGTCTGCTCATTTGTTCTGAGCCTGGGATTTCCCTGGGCCCTGTTTCTCTGCTTTGCAGATAGGGGGATAGTCACTGGATAATGTGCCCCTCCTTCTGCCGGAATCCTCTGTTCTTGGCTGAAGGCCACAGCTCAAGTCCAGCCTCTTCTGCCCCTTGCAGGATGGGACAGTCAGTGGTAAGAATTTGCACAACGGCCTGAGTGGAGAATTGGGCCCCAGTTTTCTAAATTTTTCATTTCTTCTTCTGGCCCAGGACCTTCAAGGGACTGATATAGAAAGATGGACCCCGGGTATAGAGTTCAGGGGCTGCTAATTTTTTGGCTGATACTGTATTTTGCTTCCAAGTTTGGAAATAGGTACAGCCAAGACCTGATCTTAATAACTGTAAATTCATTCTCTGAGCCCCAGAGAAAAAGAGTTACCAGAAAGCATTTCATCAGTATGGAATCCTAATTGTGGCCCCAGGTCATTAGGTTTTAATAAATCAGTGTGCCTGAATGATGGCTTAAGAGACTTTCTATTTCCAGGAGAACTGACAGGATTACGAGAAAAGTTCCTAATAACTGGTATCTCATTGCAGAATCTTAATTACCGCAGAATTCAGAAGAAGCACCTGATGGCTCTATAGATGATTTGATTAGAAACCACATTTTTAAATCTCTCGCAGATGAGTCAGTGATAGCATCCTTTGGGAGCCAAGTTTGCCTGTAAGGTCTCATGCACACAATAAATCTCAATGTTGAAGAAAAACAAAATTCCTTCAAAACTTCCACTTTCAATTTCTTGCCTAACAAAACAATTGCTATTTTTTTTTTCTTGACCAGAATTTTCCAGGCTAAGGAGAGGTTGGAGTTAAAGTGCTATTCTAGTCAATACTTTCTGCCATTTGTCAATTATTATGTATAGATCATGTAAATTCCATGGCAGAAGATACGAAGTTCCACAACATATGATGTCAACCTATTCATTCTCACTGAGCCCCTGGAACGGCTACATGCTGGGTGCTGGAGCAGGAACAAGAGTGAGCAAAAAGAAATATAGTATCTTGCTCTCTTATGCTTACAAGTTATTGAAGCAGATACACCTAATCAAAAAGCTATCCAAATAAATGTAAAGGAGCAGATATTGACGCAATGAAACAGTAATAAATAAAGCTTGAAGTTGACCTATATTAATCAGAGAAACCTGGCTTTCTAAGGAAATGATCACTGGGCTGAGATCTAGAAGAAGAGTAGAGGATGATTTAGTGAAGGGAGGTCACGGGAAGGGCTGGGCAGCAGGGGATGAAGGTGGGAGGTGCATTCTGGGAACAGAGAAAAGAAAGCACCAAGGCACCGGGGCACGACCGAACTGGAAGGTGGTCAGCATGCTGGAGAGCAATGTGGATTACATGTAAGTTGCCAACCTAGAAAAAGAAAACTGATCATAATAACCATGTGTGCTATGCAGCCAGATGAATACTTCAGAAAACAAGTGGTAAAAAGAGAAAAAGTGTTGAAGCAGTTTAAAAGATTATCAAAACGTGAGCTGGGGTCTGATGAAAAGAAATCAGGATGGGGGTCGGGAGTGGTAGTTGGGTGCCATTTAATTTACGGTGGAGGCTCAGGGAGGAATTTCAGGGGAGGTGGTGTGTGAATCGAGCACCAAATGTCTGGGAATTAGTGGTGAAAATCAGGCAGAGGGGAGTGCGATCCAATGGTGCAGCTCAGGATTGCTGGGGTGAAGGTACATGAGGACACCTGCAGAAGGGGAGGCTGGAAAGCAAGTGGAGGCCCAATAAGAAGAGGCTCTGAAGGTCGGGCAAAGGAACTGCGACCCCAAGAGCACCAAGGAAAGAGGTAATGGTGGGCAGTAGGAAGTGCTGGGGCCTCTGGTGAGCTGGCTTGGACCTGTCTGATCTGGGCACAAATTCAATTTGTATAAGTCATGGTGGCTAAATAAAATCTATCTGCAAGTCTTTATCTTCTCCTCTTGCACTGAAAAAATAGTTCAGTGAGAATAAATGGACAAAGGATATTTTACTTGGAAAAGGGAAAAGGAGAGGTGTGCGAACGCATGTGCATACATGCATGTGCAGGTGTGTGCTTGTGTGGGGGGAACAGGAGTGAGGTGAGAAGCCTGAGAAATGGTTTCAGGTATGTGACAGCTTCTGGACTTGAGATATATATGCCCTTTGAAGTCCCTTCGATGGCCAACAGAATGGAAACTAAACTCCCCAGGAGTTCAAACTCTTTACTCTCACATTTTCAGACACCTTTCCCACACACACCTGTTGTCCCTTGTCACTCTAGTCAAGGGAGGTCACCTGCCATCTCACTTCCATGTGTGGCTTTCTCCACCTAGGCTGTCTCACCCCAGGCATCACCAATCTCCAGCGACCCAAATCCTTCCAAGAATCATCTGAAACATCGCTTCCAGGTAACTTCCAGATCCCCACTGGGAAGGATGCTCTTCCCCTCTGAGCTCACATGGTCCTTGCACTCCCTTCTGTTTTGGATACAGGGAACAGCATTTGAGTCACAGTCCCTAAAACAGGCTAAACAGATACTTGGCACATATTTTCAGATGACTGAGCAAATATTTAAACAGCTGTGTCCATCTTTTCTTGATACTTGGAATAAGATCTCAGGAAGTGTTTTACTCCTCCCTGTAGCCCTCATAGCACATGAAAATTAAAGGTGCACAATCGGCTTTAGGTGCTTAGTTTTTGTAAGATTTATGTGATTGAGACTCATTTAAAACCAAGTTTGGTGGCATCATCCAATGGCACTCAATTTGGGGAGGAACTGTTCCTCTGGGGGTGGGTGTTGGGAAAAGTGTAGGGCATTTCTGGTCATCTTGATGGCTGGTGAGGGCTCTACTCCTGTTTAGTGACAGGGATCAAGAAGGATAAATATCCTAAAAATCAAGGGAGAGTTCAGCACAACAACAACAACAAAAATGGTTCCACCCCAAATTCCACCTGCACCACTGAAGAAGAACTGGCCACTTTAAATGATGTTAAAAGACTAGAAAATGTTTTGAAGAAAGTCACAGACTATTTGCCTCTGGGGAAATTAAAAGAAAACCAGAAAATGTTGTACTGATGGCCTTTCAACCCCACCCAGCCCTGTGATACTAAAATCCTGGGGAATGCAAAACCCAGGCCAAGTGATCCAGACAAGGAGACCCACCCCTTCGCGTCATGAAGGGACCACCTCGGAGATCCCTGCTTCCATCAGCAAGTGCTCGGGCTCGATGGCGCTCTCTCCAGCCGGGAGAGAGGTTGCTTCTCTGCATGTATTTTACTCCTGGAAAGATAACTCCCAGGAAATGCATATATTTATATTTGGCACACGGATGATACTATAAAGCATGTGACCAGCTTATCGTATGTGTTTTTCTTTTCCTTTTCTTCTAAGTGAAAAGCAGGAGTCAGCTCTATGAAGTATGGAATGTGGGGAGGCACTTAAGGTAGTGACAGGGATAAGGGTGGCTGAATGTCTGAAAGGAGAAGTGACAGATCTTATAGGACTTTGTGAAGCTCCGTACCTCTTCACTGTGATGGAACTGACCACTCCTTCCCTCCTTCCCTTACATTTTATATATATGAAATGTGTATATATATAGTTTTATATGATAGTTACATTCTCAATCACCAACAATTATGATAAAAATGTATTTTGATAATATTGTGATATTCAATGCAATAATATACTGAATCATTAATATTATTAATAATATTATAATAATAATTCTATTATGATAAATAATGACTTTATATTCCCTACTAGTCCTGGAGCTCCCTGAGAACAGTGACACTATTTTTTAAAAAATTTATTACTGTGTTCCCAGGACCTAAGAAAACACCTGGCAACTTCCTCCCTTATACCTCATATACAATTTCTGTTTTATTCCAAAGCACATATGATTTTTTAAAATTACATCCATGCCACAATCTATGGCACAAAATCTTGAGAACAGTAAGTATATTGCACTCCTTTCTGTGTCCCCAGAACCCAGCTGAGTTCTACATACTCAGAAGGTGCTCAGCTGATTTTGGTTGAATCAAATCAAACTGACAGTGAGAATTAACTGAGGATTGAAAGCTCTACTGTGAATGGTCTAAATGCTGCATGATGGTACTATTGAAGAAAAATATACTGAAGAAAAGGGAATGATTAAGCTGAAGGAATAAAGAGTCTCTAACAAATGCCTCAGGAGATAACATTTATGTACTGCGGAAGACGATGAGTTTCTTGACAAAGGAAGGACTCAGGCTGAGTGGAAACCTTGGCAGAAGACATTAAGAGACTCAGCCATCAATTCATAGCAGTTGGACTCATTGTCAAAAGACATGTGATTGGAAACATCCCAGATGCTGATGCAAACAAAGGTTTTATCTGGTTGCTCTACAAATATAGATTCATTCAAAGAGTCTCAAGAATATCCTGTCACATTAGTCCAGGAGAGAAGAAACTAGGGATAAATCGAGAAATAAAATACATTCCGCAACTTCAAGTCATTCCTAAGCCATCTCTCTCTCACAATTAGATAAACCAAGAAACGTTCACTTAAACTCTTCTGAGTTAGATTTCTGTAACTTAAAACCAAGAGCATCTGGACTAGTGAAAGCACCTACCACTGCTTTCCCCAACACATTATTTAAGAAAAGCTTTTGATTTTTTGAATGAAATATAAAGATAATCCATTATTTTGAAGCCAAGGATCCAGTAAAGATTTTTTCCTTTCCCTTTAAGCAATTAATCGGAGGGGTAGCAATTCCTAAGTGTACTGGAGAAAATTCGATGGCTCTGGGTCAATGGTTTAGAAATTACACTTTTTAAACTGAGAGATCATTGACTGTCCAGGATGTTTGTTCTCAATCAAAAAGGAGCAAGAAGAACTTCAGAGAGAAAGGCCAGTGAGGAGTCTTCCTGCACTCCTGCCACCAATGGTCCTGGCCTGCCTCTTTGAGACAATTACCAAAACTTGACGTGGCCTCTCCTTGGCTCTCTGAGTGAAGGGAGGAGTTGGCGAGTACATGAACCAGCCATTCTTTTATTCGCTCCACAGAAAAAAGATGACAATGTTGAGTAACTGGTTAGCATCTCTGAGTTTTAAAGTCTGTCTCTCTGAAGATACAGGTTCTTTGTGGCAGCAGCTCTCCTCCCTGTTTTGATCAACGCTAAATACTAATAACCATTTTCTACAATCATGCTGATAGTGACTCCCTGTTGGCTTAATGATGACAACAGAAATCAAAATCATGACCTGGGTATATATGTGCTTTCCATGGAGAGTATCACCATACCGTTTTAAATAAATTTCTATGGCCCTTTTAGAATTTTTTGTCTCAATGAATACGTTTACAATGAAAGCTTGTGAAAAATTACTCACCAATCCCAGCCCCAAACAGTTACAGTTCTCTGATTATTCATGTTTTTCTCTCTCACAGGAAAGTGAAATGCAGCCAGACTTTTCTAATTTGGTCTTCTAGAAGTCAAATCTAGGAGAATATGCATGAGGAAGGTCTCTGGTCAAAGGCTGAATCATCTCAAACGTGTTTTCAGAGACATCTGAGCACCCCACTTTGGCCTTAGGTATTTCAATACATTCAGGTACATTCATCTCCAACAAAGAGAAGTTGGATATGGTCTGGATCGCTTAGGTTAACAAATATAAAGCCCTAAAAAATAATATTGATCAAGCATTTACTCTGTCTAGACATTGTGCTTAGACTTTTGTAAATATTATCACATTTTCCCCCAAAAAAACTCTGCCCATTTTACAGATGAGGACATGGAAGCTCAGAGAGACAAACTGCCCAAGGCCAACCAGCTACTAATTATGGAGCCAGGATTCGAACTTCAGAGTTGCTGCTCCACACTTAACAGAGCGAGGGATTCTCCCTGATTCCCTTACCTGCCGTGGTGTATCCATCCAGCAGAGTGGTTCCCACAATGGACTGTCATTATTTACCTAAAACTTTGATGACACCACCAGCTTCTGACCTTTTAATTTTACTAATCTCCCTATGTGCTGAACATTGCTTGGCCATCAGTAGGGGCTCAGTAAATGTTTGGGCAGTAGTGGAATGAATGCATGCATCCTTGAATGAATGGAAGCATAAAGCGACAATAAAACCACCTAACATAAACGGCTGCTGCCTTCCCTAGCTTCCTATTTGAAGTTTTTCTCAGACCTTTTCTGATTTGCTTCTTTTCCAGATATACTGGAAACTGCATATGATAATTTGTACAATTTAGAGACTCTTTACAGAATGGAATTCTGAGCAGATCCTTTAGGTGCAAACCTGATTTAAGCCAAATCCAGCTCAGAAATGCTCATAATGTAGAGAAGCTGGCAGGAACATGACCATCCAACTACAGCCGGTGTGTGCCAAACCAGGATTTGTATGAAGAATCCATCTGAGCAGGATTAGGTATCTGAAGGCTTCACAAAGCAGTTAGTGCTTGAGATGGGCCTTGAAGAAAGTTTGAATGAGTAGGATTTCAGAAAATTAGTGTTTCACGGTCAGAGAATTTGCTTCCTTCTCTAGGGGCTGTATGTTTCCTATGAGCTCTTCAACAGTTCCCACTGTTAGGAAAGGATTGAGAGATACAGTGACAGTAACAACCGTCTGTGACGAAAGAGGCTGACCCGGGGTGACATGGCTGGGAAGAGTCCACATCAAGGCTCTGTCCTCTGGGGTGGGCTAAACTGTCCACGGCACCATGACTGTCTCTGAGGACATCTCTGCATTCCTGGGAAGTGGTCTACATTCCTTACTACAGTGCACTCAGCAACTCCCCCTGCAGAGTACAGCTCTTCCTCCTGTCAGCTGTGAATGGAAGTAATTTGTTTATGGTTAACAGAGATCCTATCAGGCAGGGAGGAGAGGAGGAGCCACATCTTATCATCCAAATCTGCCACTGCTTTTCTGTGGTATCCATTACTGTGTTATAACCATGGAACCCAGACATTCGGGGCAAAACAGACGCATGGGCTGGCGATACAATGGTCCTGTTTCAATCTCCGGTTACCATGGGTGGAGGAGGAGCCAAATGAGACACTCATCTGATTGAGATCCAATGGCATGACAAAACAGAGGCAAGCAGGGGTAGGGAGAATCCGGAGGGCTCACATGAACTTGGGAGTTTGTCCACACCCCCAGAGCCAGGGAAGAAGATTCATGCTTGGGCTTGGAGCCAAAGGGGGCTCATGACAAGAGATGAGACTGGTATTTCCCTCAACTCTCATCAGATCCCAACTGGTAAACAGCATCAATTACCATGGTCTTTGGCTTCTTGATACTTCACGAGCTGCAAGATAGTCTTGGTGTCCTCCTGCACAGGGTCAGTCCATGCTACAATTCAGTTCTCATTATTTCTTGTCTAGAATGTCACAGTAACCCCCTCACTGTTTTCCTTGCCTCTGCTTTTACCCACTCAAATTCATTCTACACATCCCAGCCAAGTCTATCCAGGACCATCCCCTTGAAGTCCATCACTTACTCTACATCCTATATAATAGCGCTATCCATAGAATTTTCTTCAGTGACAAAAATGCTCTGTATCTGTGCCATCCAATGTGGCAGCCACCGACCACATGAGCCTGCTGAGCCTTGAAATGTAGTTAGTACAACTGATGAACTGAAGTTTTACTTTTGTTTAACTTCAACTAATTTATATTTAAAGACCCACACGTGTCTAGTGGCTAACATATTAGACATTGTAAGTCTGCAGAATGGTATCCAAGCCCTTTAGCCTGGCACTGAAAGCCCTTTATGGTGGTGTCCCAGTTTACATTACCAGCCTCATTTCCTATCACATTTCCTGTCTGATTTCCCCACAAACAGGCTTTTATTTTAAACCTCTATGCTTTTTTCCCCCAGCTATTTCTCTGCTCAAGCATCTTTTTCTTCATTATCTACTTAACAGACTTATATTCAGAGTTCAAGATCTAAACTAAATGCCACATCCTCTAGGAAGCCTGTCTCACCTTCTTTTCCCCACATAAGGACTCACTCCCTGCCCTGTGTCCCCAAAGCTCACTGCATCTGCATCTATTGCAGCAGTTATCACACTATATCGTAATTCTTTGTTTACTGGGGCCTCTCACCTACTAGTCTGAGAACTACAAAGGGTGGGGACTAACTTTTATTCATCTCTATAACCCTAGCACACAAGGAAGTCCACGTTGGCAAATGTGTGGTGAACAGATGCAAATCTGCAGAATGAATTCAGCATTTAATCAATCAGTGTTTAGCTCAAAGAGCTCCCTGAAATGACAGAGCCATTAGTAATCCATTGTAACATCAAAGCGGCTGAGGCCAACCCGTGATGTCAGGGACAGAGCTGTACCCATGCGATGGTGCCTCTAGTTATACAAAGGGTCAACATGGAACTCCCAAGTCTACCTTAAATCTGAAAACACATGGACTTGGGTGGGTGCTGCTCAGGGAGATTAAGCTGGAAGATGCTGGAAACTGCAGATGCCACTAGAATCCTGAGGCCTCTGGGCACTCAGGTCCTTTGAACAGTCACTTAGAGGTGTCTTTAATAAGCCAGACACAGAAAGACAAATATTGCATGATCTCACTTATATGTAGAATCTAACAAGCAAACCAATAAAGAACCCCTTATTCTTCACTTAAGAGTGGGAGGAGGACCTGTTGTAAGTACAGTATCTATGGTTAACAATATGGTATTACACTCTAAAATACAGGATAGATCTCATGTTCAATGCTCCTACCACTTAAAAAGAACACAAGGAAATTTCTGGAGGTGATGTATACGTTTAGCACCTTGATTGTGGTGATGGTATCACAGGTGTGTCTTGTCCAAAGTCATCAAGATCTATATACTATCTGTGAGTGTGTTTCTATTTTGTTATATTTGCTTGTTTGTTTAGTTTTTCACACTTAACTTGCCCTCTGGGTCCATGGCTATCTGTGGGGAGGAGGAAGGAGGAAGGAGGAAGGCAAAATAGGTGAAGGGGGTTAAGAAGTACAAACCACCAGTTATAAAGTAAGTCAGTCACAGGGACGTCACATACAGCACAGGAAACAGTCAGTAATATTATAATTGTTATATGCCTGAAACTAGTGTAATATTGCAAATCAACTACACTTTAAAAAAAGATGTATATGTTAAATGTATACAGTTTTCTGGTACATCAAATATACCTCATGCTTAAGTATTTTATTGTTGATGTAAACATTACAGTATGGAAACAGCCAATGCTCAGTTTTCCCTTGGCTAATTATCCAATAAAGGAGCGATCTAAAAAAAAGCAGCAGTTGGGGAGAGTTGGGGGAATGAAAAGGTGAAGCACAGAGGATTTTTAGGGCAGTGAAAATGCTCTGTATGATACTATAACGGTACCTATATGTCATTATACATTTGTCCAAACCCACAGAATGTGTAACAGCAAAACTGAGACTTAATGCAAACTATGGACTTTGGGTAATTATGATGTGCCAATTCATCTACTGTAATGTAACAAATGTACCATCCTCTGGTGGGGATGTTGATAACTGGGGAGGCTACTTGTGTGTGTGGTGAGGGTGAAGAGCAGGGAGTATTTGTAAAAGCTGTACTTTCCTCTCAATTTTGCTATGAATCCAAAACTACTCTTTAAAAAATTCATTCATTTGAAGATGTTTATCTATAAAAATGCACTTGTATCATTTTAGGCTCTGTCCAATAAGAATTCCAGTCAGTTTACAATAAGGACCAGGTATATAGAAATTCACCAAAAACTAAGTAGTAAAGCAGAACCAAAGACTTCAGAGGAAAGAAAAGATTGGGAGCTTTAAGGGGTAACATAATTTTCCTTGATGTGGTGGAGCTTCATGTTGGGCTCTGAGTTTCCCAGCAGTGCGAAAAAACAGGAATCCAAAATTCTGTAGCGTTTTTTATCTAAGCAGCAAAAACTTGTAAAAGCTGCTTAAAAAGATAAACGTGTTTGTTTTGGGGGATTGTTGCAATTTTGTTTTGTTGGGTTTTTCTTTTCCCTTTTCCCCTGGGGCTTAATTTTTAAAGAAACATCTTACTTAGGAACTCATGTAAAGAACACTGAACAACAGAGAGGACAGTCTCTCACGCTTGGAGTGTGAGCTTTGCGGGGAGGGACCACATTATCCTTTGTCTTTAGATTCCTGGAGTCCAGAGGGGTTGCTGGTTCTGACTGCTGAGTGAATGAATCAGTGTATCACAGACTCGTGACTGTAATCTCACAGCAAGTACAAAAGTAAATTCATACAACCAACGCTGGTGGCCACAATGTTCGCGATCATCTCAGTACGTGATCTTAAAGAGCAAGTCAGGGAAGGTATAGGACGTGACTCCAGTTAACAGTCTTCCATTCATCTAAGTTCCAATGAATAAAATGTACAATACGGTTGAGGCAACACCGCTGTTCAGCCTGAGCAGGCCAGTATGGCTGACCCACTTGCTTTCAGCCAGAGTCCACCACGAGTGAGTGGCTAACGTTAAATATTCCAATTATTCCCTGCAGAGGGGAAGGGGCATACCATTCTTTGCTTGAACTCTTCTTCCTGAATTCATTTGAAATTTTTAAACAAAAATTATTTCACTTTGAACAAATTTTTAAATAATAAGAGAAACCTTGAATGCCTCTCTATTATATGTATATCTATTTATATATCTGTACATAAAATAGAAACCTGTATTATGCCATTGTGCTAATTGACAGTATAAAATATATTATCAAGTGGGATGGATGCTTGCATGGGTTCTAGAGCCCTTTTTATGGATAGTTCACCTACCTGAGAAGCCAAAATATCAGAAAGTAGCCTGATGACACTGAAATCCAAGCAAGTGGAATTTGCTAAATTTTCTCAATTATTGGCAGTGCCCTTCGATTTGATCCCTGATTTTTTTTTCTCTCCAATGCACCAGGAAACTTCCAGTCACAAGGTCGTGGCTAGAGTGAATGGGTCAAGATATCTTCTTTCTGGGAGCCTCACATCCTTGGCCAAGTTTTCTAGACAAAGTGCATGAGGAGTATTTCAGGTTAGGAAGAAGCCAGACTGACTCTTGCGCAGGCTTTCTATATGAGTAAGAGAAAATCTAACCACCCCAATCTTCTGGAGTCGGTAATAGAAACAGAGGATATCCGTGGATATTCATCCTCCATTAAGGCTCTTAGCCACTCTGATCTGCTTCTCTCTGAATTTCCATCTAAGTGACATCAAGGAGAACAGAAGGAGTATAGTTGTGACCAAAGACCTCACCAATAAACTCTATTTCACAAGAAGGAGAAGAAACCACAAAGTCTTTAAAAAGGCTTTTATAGACAAACTGTTTCTAAGCACGACCACACTCCTGAAACACTCAATGGTCTTGGGATGCAGGGTGCTGTTGGAGTTTATCCAAGACTTCAGATGCTCTGAGGATTGGCCATTATCCTTGCCAGACAGGCTTGTCCATCTTCCCATCAGTTGCAAGACATTTAATAAAAACAGGCTGTGTTAATTCATGCTTGTTTTATGGACTGCTCCACAGGGCCTCAACTGGGTAAGCCTGCACGACCCAGCCGTGCATGGCAAATGGCTAAGCAGATGGTTTCAGTTTAGATAGTGGCTGTCAATGGTTTGGTGCGAACAGCTCTTGCAAACCAGCATGAAGTGAACAGATTGCATGGTGGCTGGGAGAAGCATATGTAATTGGAAACAGTAGCCACTTACAATGGGGGCACATTTTCAATCTTGATCAGAGTGGCTCCACTTTTGAAAAAGAGGGTTGATTAACCAAATGTGTTTTGGGCTGTGATGAACCCTATGTTAAGAAAGTTTAGGTAGCATCTCAGGAGGGTGCTGGGCATGCCTGGTTTGCTGCATGAATCAAGGATGTCAGGGGCCTAGAACTAATCCTGTTCCCTAGAGACTGGGAGGCACTGGGAGAAATCGGGAGTATGTTCAGAGGAGCCCAAGTGGCAAGGTGAACACTGTAATAGCTGGAGTTACAGTGGTAGAGAAGGTTCAGGCAAACTGCACAGGAAGGAAAGACTAGGAAACACAGAGATCCAAGGTGTGTGGGATTTTTGGAGAAAGAGGACATTTGAAAGTCTGCAGCCAATGATATAGCCAGGGTTCTAGGCCAGGGCTAGATCAAAGAATGTGGATCTTGAGGGTAAGTAGTTTGAGCAAGACACGAATATTTCCCAGAATGACAGTGAAATAAAAATATTTGCTGAAAACAGCTACAGGGCAAATGGACTAAGGCATTGGTCTTGCCTTGGGACTGGACCACGGCCTCAGAGCCAACTTTGTAGACAATGTGCCTTCAATATTTGTAAACATTTAGTGAGTAACTCTCCAGTCCTGAGATACACTGAGGATTCAAGGATCAAGGAGACAGGTGTGATCCTCCTTGACCCTTTTGCCTATAACCCCAGCTCTCTCTCTCCATCAGCACTTCCCTGGGGAAGGTTCTGCTGCCCTCCTTGCCTATAGCAAACTCTCCTGCTATTCAGTGTGCCATGGAGTTGCCATTCCCAACACTTAAATTTTAGTTTTTCATGTATGGGACAATAACTCCCATACTAGACTGTATGTACCACGACATTGGGAACAATTTCTGTTTGTTTTTTTTTTCCTCCAAGGAAGAATTAGTTTGTTTCTCAGGAAGTAAACAAATGAGAATATTTGCCTAATTAATGTACGGATGAATGAAAAGGGAAAAATCATTTTTTTTCTCAAGGTTCTCAGAACTCAGGAAATAGAGTGATAATGCCAAGGTAGAAAGAAGCGCTGGGCTTGGTGCCCAATCTAGACTCTGGGAAGTCAAGGAAGACTTCCTGGAGGAGGTGGCCTTTGGGTTAAAGTTTGAAGCTTACGGTGAAGTCGGCCCAGCAAAGGTGGCAGGGACAGCTGGGGAAACTTGATATAGAAGATGGGCTGAAGCTGCTTCAGTGCTTCCTGTCCAATGCTCCCTGTTCCTGGGAAATGGCAGGCAGAATGAAACCACTGTTGGGTGTCCCCTGGCTCAGCAATGGAGTACATGGGGCAGAAGGAGAGGGGTCCAGGTAAGGCCTGTATGGGATAGAGAACCAGGTACTGTAGAAATAGCAGAGTATTTCTTGGCGGTAGATATTGCCCTTCTCTGTCAGAGTGAATGTCAAAATGACAGAGCCTAAAGTCTGATTGCCTGGGTGTTGCAGGAGCCACAAAGAGCAACTGAGCCTGCCTGAATTCCCAGGGCCTGACTCTGCTCTGCACTTTCCCACAGTGGCCTGTCCCGGGCCTGGCTCCATCTTCGCTGAGTGTCAGGAAGGCTGGCCGCCAGCCCATGAGGCACCCTTGGCAAGGAGGGCTGGGATTGCAGGGGCTGCCCACTAATAGCCAGGCTTTCTCTGATACGACGGTGCTATCTCCTTGAGTCAATTTCCTCTGGCGATAACACTTAACCAAGCAAACGGCCCATGTGAAGGAGCTTTTCTTTCCTCTGCCCATTTCCATTGCCTGGCTCAGCTCTTTTGGCAACGTTTGAGTTGCTGACGTGACAAGGTCACCCAGGAGTTGTGAGCCACCCATATGCACTGGTTTTGAATCAAAGCAGGCTCAGTGCCATGTGGCCCAACACCCTCATTTGACAGATGAGATAGTTGAGGCCCAGAGAGAGGGAGAGACTAGCCCAAGTTCCCACATAAAGTTACCAGCAGCAAGGAGAGAGCTTGGGCCTTTTGAGCCTCTCCCTTCAGGTGCTGAGTCACCAAAGAAAACAGGTGATGGAAGCTGGAAGAAACAAGCCACCACGGAGACCCCAGTTTCAGAAAATGGATCTTTGGATAGTAATCAAGCTGTTGGACCCATAACCCACACCTAGAGACCCAGCTGTGTGACTTTGGGCAAGTTGCTTTACCTCTCTGAATCTGTAATAGAGGGATGAAAATGATCATAAGTTTTACATTGTCCCTGCCCTTGAGAAGTTCACAGTTCAATGGAAAGACAGGTGTCCTCAACCAATTATGATATAAATTTCAATTTCCACAAATGTGTACAAAGTACACAATTAGTCCAGGGGACGAGAGTTTCTAGGAGTGCCCAGGAGGGCTTCCCAGAGGAGGTGAAACTTTAGGAAGGGTTTTTTTTTTTTTAGCAGATCATCAGATGGGCTTGATGGATGGGCATTAAAGGCAGAAGAAACAGTGTATATTCTAAAGTACGTTGTAAGAACTCCCCACCATGTATTGCAATTGGAGTATCAAGTGCAAAGAAGTGGACAGGGGCTGGGATATGTGGCTGAAGCCAGAGTCAGAGTCCATATAACAGAGGGCAGGAGGATGGCGGTCAGACCTGAGATGAAAGCAATCACTCTGGTTCATCAAGTTCAATATCAAAATAATCAAGTCAATAGCAAGTGAAATATACCCCTCTGAAATTTGCTGTGAAATCTAAACTTGCTTCATTTTCAACACACCTTGTATCTTACTATAACTAAATTGTCAGTTTGAATTGTACTGCTTGCAATAGTTGAAGTTTGATCATTTTAAAAGGGCCACAAATATAGAGTTCATAACTCTTTTATGGCTACATATATTTAAGGAGCACAAAGTCAAGTTTTGTAAAAGCTCATTTGAAGGATGGAATATTAGGAGCTGGACAGGAGTCAAGGAGGTAGTCAGAGGGAAGTCGCAATCGTCCAGGTGAGAAATAGTCTCTGAGACAAAACATTGGTTTTAAAATGTGGACTCCTGTGTCACACTTTCTGGGGACGACTTCAGTAACTCATATTATTTAACTTGGATAAGTAAAATCACTTCTCTAAACTTCTGTTTCCACTTCTGTAAGATGGAGATAATAATATAGCGGAAGTACCTCATTAAAAAACTATAAAGGTTAATCATAATCCAGATGAAGTACTTAGCACAGAATGTGGCCAAAGTATATGTTCAAAAACAATTAAAAGAAAAATTCACCAAGCAAACACCAACCAAAGACAAGGATTAAACCAAGAACAGTGTAAATCAGACAACCCTACTGCATGTTGACATGTAATTTTGATGTGCAGGGAGAGAAGGGAAACTGGAGGAGGCAAATCTTTGGGACCGAAGGTTCTGAGAGCTCCAAAGTGCAGCCAACAGAGCCCCAGGTGGATTCCTTTCTGAGCATTTCTCTGGTTGCTCAGCCTGCTCTCCGGGGGTGAGAGGGAGGGACGGCAGCACTCACAAACCACAGCCAGGTGAAAAGGGATGCCTTCACACCTACAGCTGGGCCTCCCTTCAGGGCATCATTTACCCACTGCTAGAGGGTTTCAGTTAGAACACAGAGCGGGAAGGCAAGCAGAAGGCACACTGAAATATAAGGATTATTTAAAAGTGAGCACCACACCTGGCACTCAGCTGTCAAAAATAAGAGCCGTGTCTAAGTAACCATCCCTACAAATCTTCAGATCTCCTAGGCTGAGGCTCAATATTTGCCATCCAGTATCCGTCTCTAGTTCCTCTCCCTCTGCTCTATACCAGGAAGTAATAACTATTAAATATGTAAATGATAAATGTGGCAGTTCCTTTCATAGTCACATTTTAACAGGGAAAAAATATTCAAGGATTGTCTTTATTCTTACCCAGATCTCGTGGTTTTATAAACTCCATTTTCAACATAAATTCTATTTCCTATAATTGCATTAGGTTTGACGAAAAGTTGAAATCTTCCAGCTTAAATGAGGACGAAATGTATACTGTTTGAACTTTAATATTCCTTTGTATTCGAGCAACATTATGCCTCTGATCAGTTTAAACACAGTTTCCAAAGAACTGAAGAAGTGTAGTTGAGCAGAATTTGAAAATCTCTAATTTAAAAGTGAGAGAGAGAGAGAGAGAGAGAGAGAGACCTGGATTGACTGATTGAATACATTGAACAAATATTTACTGAGCTTTAACTTTGTCATACCCTGTGATCTGTGCTGTAGATAGAACAGTCAGCTAAAATCAGAGTTTAAAACCTCCAGGGACTGTTCTTCCAGTAGGGGAGACAAAAATTAATCAAATTCAATTAATAACAATATAATTGTTTTTAACATCGCAAACGGCATAAGTAGAAGTGTGTGCAGCTGAAAGAGTGCTTAGTAGGGAAATTCAATCTACTCTCGGGGTTCTAGCCCCAGAGAATCACAGTGTTGCCACTTTCTAACCGTGTGACCTTGTCAAGGAACTGAAATCCACTGTGCCCCAGTTTCCACATTTGTAACTTGAGGCTCTGCCTTTCAGGGTTGCGGTGAGGATCTTAAGAGCTGAAGTGTGAATGTGCCAGCACATACAGGATGGTCTACAGTGAGTGCTCAGTAAATAATCTCTTCCTTTGCTCTTGCTTCCTTAGGTTATTAATACTTCAGGTAAAAACAAATTACTTTCAAAACTGTCTATTTTGAAATTATAGAGGTAGAATTAGTCAATATATTTGGATTGACAACATAACTGCCAAAATATTCTCTCTCTTGTTTTTTGGGGTTTTTTGTTTGTTTCTTTCTTTGTTTTTTGGAATCACTTTAGGCCAGAGGATCCAGGACCAACAAAGATAGAAGGCAGGGTAGGACTTGGGCCCCTGCATCTGGAAGCAAACCCTTGACACTATGTTGCAGGCAGTTCATAGCACTCTTAGTCCTCTTCATCTCTACTCACTGTCGAATGGCTAAGTGCATCCTGGGCAAGAAACAGGGGTGGGTGGAGCACTGTTAATATTTCTCCAAAGCACCTCTTCCCAGTCACTAGAAACTCAGACACCGCACAAGGCCAGAAGTCATTCTATGGTCACCAGCCCTGAACGGAAGCGGTGGATATAAAGCAGCTCTTTCACAAAGTATGAATTTAATCAAACTGAAAAACACCATGTATAGAGAAGAGGGCTGCAGAGAAATACACAAAAAGCATAAAGTGGGAAACACGATTTTTTCCCTCCTCCTCTAACTTCTGTATGTCACCCTAAACATTATAAATATCACATACATGTATGGTGTGAGGGAGTGTTGTAACTTCACTGATTTACATGTGGCTGTCTTGTTTTCCCAACACCAGTTGCTGAAGAGAGTCTTTTCTCCATTGTATGTCCTTGCCTCTTTTGTCGAAGATTAATTGACCATAGGTCTGTGGGTTTCTTTCTGGGCTCTCTATTCTATTCCATGGATCCATATGTCTCTTTTTGTGCCAGTACCATGCTGTTTTGCTTATTGTAGCTCTGCAGTATTGTCTGAAGTCTGGGAGCATTATTCCTACAGATTTGTTCTTTTTCTTCAGTATTGCTTTGGCAATTCTGGGTCTTTTGTGATTCCATATAAATTTTAGGATTATTTGTTCTAGTTCTGTCAAAAATGTCATGGGTAATTTGAAAGGGATCGCATTAAGCCTGTAGATTTCTTTGGGTAGTGTGGCCATTTTAACAATATTAATTCTTCCAATCCAAGAGCATGGGATATCTTTCCATTTCCTTAATCAGTGTTTTATAGTTCTCCACATATAATAAGTCTTTCACCTCCTTGGTCAGATTTATTCCTAAGTGTTTTATTTTTTTGGGTGCAATTTTAAAAGGGACTGTTTCCTTACTTTATTTTTTTCTGATATTTCATTGTTAGGATAAAGAAAAGCAACTGATTTCTGTATGTTAATCTTGCATCCTGCTACACCTGGTCAATTCTTAATCATCCTTCAAAACACCTCAGCCACCACCGTCCCCAGAAAGTTTTCCTTCATTGGAAGAATAATTCATTTCTAACTGCATTCATTAGTGCATATGCTACACAATCTTGAAACTACTGGTTGCATATCCATCTATCTAATAAAGCAAGTACTTCCATCAAGCAGGGTGTATCTCTTTACACCTTTGTTTGCAACAAAGGGACTGCAGATGTAAAGATAAAAGAATAGACTTTTCTTAAATGTTGTAAGCATGATAACTGTGTGTCACGTGAATAAAAGCAGCAAGAAGATACATTAAGTGTATTGCAGAGTAGGGATGAAGTGGAGAGATACAAAGGATGGCAGGGAAGCTGATAAATACTGGACATAAAACATAAAGATATAAAGAATATAAAAGCAAAGGGACTTATCTTCACATTATTGGCATTGGAAGACAGAAAATGGTTAACATTTTGACAACTCTAGATGAACCAAAAGGGAGATGGGGAAATTCAGAAAAAAACTGGAATATTTAAGTTCAGCAGAATGACCGTTTCAAAATTACTTTATGACTTTTTTCCTATTATTATCATCAAAATTCCTCCAGGGGAGTCTTATTCTTGTATTTCAGTATCTACAACCCTCAGTATAGTAACTGGCTCCTAGCAGCTACTTCCTACATCATGTTGAATCAGACTTAAAGGCGATAATATAGCAGATTAAAATAAGACGGGAAGAAATGCAGTGAGTACAACTGAGGAAAAACTGCTTTGAAAAGTAAGTATCGACTTTGAGTTAAAGACTGTAAGTTGTACACATGCATTTTCCTCTCCTTCTGTCTCAAAACTCAAACTGAATAATAGTTTAGAAACTGAAAAATAAAGACAGAAACCCACAAGGATAAAAAATAGAGGAGAAAACAGAAATTTTTTGAAAATAGGAAGCAGATGAGAACTGAATTAGCAGACCCAATAAAGCTGAACTGTAAGCCAGCAGTAGAGAAAGCTGCAGGATGCCCAGACTTGGTAGCAGTAGGTACCTCTGTAAAGGGAATTCAAAACAGGAGGATTGTCTGAAAGTATGTTTGAAAATCAGTGAGCTCTCTACCTTTTACCATGCAGCTAAGTAACTGTTACTGTTACATCCTGGCAGAGTATTGAAGCCTTTTTTCCCTCTCATGAGGGTACGACAGCAGATTTCAAGATTAGAGAACACTACACAGAGCTGAAAAGTGGGTGCCATAATGAAAAGGGATTCTTGGATTAAAACGTGCATACCACATATTGTTATTCAGACTTTCCCTTCACACAGCTTCCAGGATGCAGGGATTAGACTTACATCCTCCAGGAAGAAGGCCGGAGGAGGCTTATCTGGGGAATCTGATCATTTTGAAAGAAATCTGTAAATACGAACACTGAGGTATGAAATGGCACAACCAGAAACCATATCCTGGTTTCAAATCATGGAACATCCTTCCACGTATGCGGAGATTTTTAGTGTCTCGCTCTTAAATGTGAGCTATTTGGGGGAAACACTTAACATGAAAGACAAAGACCAAAACGAATAAGGAAACAAGAAACACAGCCTAAGCAGGGACATGAAGATTTCAAAAAATTATCATCAGTTGTCTCCAAGAGGTGAAAGAAGAATCTGCATCAATGGAATAAGAACAGTATATGAGAAATGAGAACACAAAAGGCCAGGAAATTTTTTTAAATGAGAGCATAATCAAAAGTAATTAGAGGGGAGGGATTAAAGGTAAATCTCAGAAAATCATCCAGAAAGAAAAATAAAGAAAAGAGATGGATAATAGAAGAGGAAAGTAGATGAATCATATAATCTGAAAAAAATGGAACTCAGAGGAAAAACAAGATATAAAACAGAAGGCTAGACATCATTAAAGAAAGAAGTCAAGAAAAAAACTCAGAATTGAAGGATGGAGTTTTCAGGTTGAGTGGTTCCAGCATACTAGATGGAAATATACCTACATCAAAACATATCATCATAAAATCTTAGGTTACTGGGTACTGGGGACAAAGAGAATCTTCAAAGTCTTTCAAAAGAGAAAAAAAAGTTTTCATACAAAGGATTGAGAAGCAGAAAGGTAATAGACTTTTCCAAGCACACCTAAAAGCTAGAAGAAAATTCAGCTTATACTCAAAATTGATTTCCAGATGAGGATGTTATAGCTAGCCAAACTATCCATTAACCAAGGTGATAAAATATAGATATTTCCAAACTGCAAAGGACTCAAAACATGACTGATACAATACCCTCACTTAGGAATCCATTTGAGAATGTATACCATTAAGAGAGAGACAACCAAGAAAGAACACAGGAGAGGGAAAAGGAGAATCACCAAGATGAAAGCGGAAGTCCCAAAGTGTCAGCCACGTAAGAGTTGAGAACAATCTGCCCACATAAGAGAACTTCATAGGACTCTGAAGTATTTCTTCAAGATGAAATCAGTATTACCTAATGTATCAAAATTGAGATTTGTCATAACTTGGGAAGAATTTGGGGATAAATTAGTGATATGTAAATGAAAAACTAAGCAAAAAGGAAAATCTTTTGGAAGACTGTAAGATTGTGCAGGAAAAGAAATATACAACATAGACCAACTCTGAATAGCATTTACAAAATCTTTTAAATGTAAACTCTGAAAACTGATCAAACCACAATTGAGGTGTAGTTATCTTGGACTAAATAGGGAAACAAAATGTGCCTGGGCTAAGTGGAGCAGAGGGCAAAAGAGATCTCAATCCTCATTTCTCATAATTGGAAATTAATTGATAATTCCTAAACTAAAATAAAAACTAAGAAGTAGCCTTCTAAGCATGTTATCTAGAGGATATGGAGGCAAAAATGAAAAGAATAAGCTAAAAGAATGAGTTACATACTTGCAAGTAGAATTATTTGATTGTTTAAGCTATGCATGTGAATCACATTGATAAAAATTCAAAATAATTTAAAGAAAATAAATGTATCCAGTTATAGGGAATAATAAGACATTAAATTTTATCCTTGGTTTTCAGACACCATTTTAATTTCTAAATAGATACTCATATTCACTGACACTCTTGCCCTTTCTTTAAGGATTTAAGATAACCCCTGGGACAATTTAACAATGTTTTATTTGCAACTTAGAGGCTAACAAATCATTGCTTTTGCGATTAAAATTGCTCTGGAAGGCTAAGCCTGGTGGCCATGTTGTCTGTTTGCTTTAGCGAATTAGGTTACAAATGCTGAGCAAAGACTCTGCCTCTCCATTCTGTATGTGTGTTTACTCAGGCAGGTACCATTTTGTGGCAAAGCAGATAAGATCTGTTCCCAGGCCTGTATGGGGTGACAAGTATGTTATTTGAACATGTGGGAAAATTATTTAAATAAAAAAAATTCACAAGATTATCAACACCTCTATCACTCAGTTTAAACAGGAACCAAATAAATGTCACTCTGCCATCATGTGCTTTTCAGCTTATTCCCAAAGCGTCCACAGAGGACAGGGAGGAAAGACGTTGGTAACAGCTAAGAACGTATCGAAGTGGGTTTGAGGAAACTAAAACCTGCAGCTACCATTTATTGGATGTTAACAAGTTTTAGGCACTAGTATCTTATTTAAACTCTGAATCAACCCTATTGGGTACTTACTAATATCCCTAGTTTACAGATAAGCAAACTGATAATTAGCGTTTAAGCAACTTGTCTAAGTCAGAGAGTTGTGAATCCAATTTATGTCTATTTCATCATTCAAAGTCTTAATATTTGCACTACTTAGGTGGGAGCTTACAAATTTTGTAACACGGTGGGGAGTTTGTGTATTTGTGAACATATGTGCATACGTATATACACACATACACACACATGTTTGTTGAGAGAGAGTTAAAAGACTAGTCGAGGATCTGGACATTCTATTTTGATCTGTTACCCATGTGTCCCCTCTTGCAGTTTTTAAGAAATAAATGTACCAAGAATAAAGTCCAACCCACTCACTCTGTCTTTGCAACTGTGCAGCTTGGTTCTGTGTATCTGTAGAGTCCCTTGGTGAGCTAGGCTGAGTGGTGTGGAAAATGCCTGTGGCCTAGCTGAGACAAAGCTGGTCGCCTGTTCTCCTCTGGCCACTTTTCTAACCAGTGTTGTCCTGGAGAAGCTTGTACTGGCTTGTGAGAGTAGATAGCTAAATTACAAAAAATTTTCCAGCCAGTTGATGTCAAGTTGGTTGCTTGATATGGGCCATGGTCAGGGTATTCACACTAGAGAATTTGGCAAATGCTACAAATGAGAATTTCTTTTTCTTTTTCTTTTCTCTTCTCTTCTCTTCTCTTTTTCCCTCTTATAGTCATTAAACTCTTCCCAGCATAACACTGCCTAAACCAGTACTTTAGCTCCCTGAATCTAACCAGTCTTCTGCAGAGAAGCCAGTCCAGGAAGAGACAGCAGGTCAGTGCAAGTGCGAAGAGCTTCCCCAGAGCCTGGAGCAGAGCTGATCCATGTCTCCTGGCCCAGACCTTCTGAAGGCAGGCAGGAGCTTCTACCCTAACCTGATTTTGTCAGAGAAGGTTGGGGAGGAGCATACAATAAAAGAGAATGAGAAAGTCAAGAGTGAACCAAGACAGATGGCTGGATCGCCTCCCAGAGCAGCAGCCTCTCTCTGCCTCTTCTTGACTCACCTCCTTGTTCTGGCCTCAGACTTTAACCCCTATGCTCCTTCACAGATGAAGTCCCATTCTCAGGCACAGTGACCAAGTACTACCTTTAAACTTTACCCACCTTAAAGGACCTCCTTTTAGGTCAGGGAGTCAAAGCTTGTTCAAAGCTACAGCAACTTACTAGTTGTACAACTGGAAGTAAATCATATCACCTATTTGAGCCAGTTTTTTTGGCTGGAAAATAGGGCTTTTAAGATCACCCTTTCAGGGTTGCTGTGAGGAACAAATGTCAAGTTTCCTTACACACTGCCAAGTAAGACAAATGTAAAAGATTGCTATTGTCATTGTTATTGTTAATATTATGGTTGTGGATTTTGGCATTTCTATGAGGGAAGAAATTAGGAGAGCAGAAAGAATCTAACTGGAATTATGACACCCATCTCAGAGACTCAAACAGCTTATTTGATGAATCTTGAAATGAACAGCAGGGTCAGGAAGACATCAATGCTCCGTAGCCAACATGGCAGAGATCACATTAGCTCATCCCTCCACCCCTCCATCCCTAACAACACAAAGAGGTTACACCATACACGAAGCTGGGCTTTGTGATACAGCCTGGCCTCGTAAGATGCATCTGAGGCACACGTGAGCATGAGGACCTTATCTGCCAGTCCATCCATTTCTTTGCCTAATTAATCTTTAAAGCTGGGTTTTAAACTGGGGACTTTGAATCCTTGAGCTCTTTGTTTCCCCAGCATGGGCTTACAGGGATGTTGTCTTCACAGATGGCACCAGGCAGAGGTGCCTTTCTAGATATTCCCGTCAGGTAGCAGGTGGGGAGTTGGGAATAGAGTTATCCTAATTTGTTTACTTATATACCAGTGGCCCATAGACCACTGGGCACTGCCTGTGTGTTTCTAAAGCCTCCTGATAAAAAGTAACAGCATCACAGAATGGCTGGGGGTGGGAAAGGCTAAAGCTCAATCCCATAATCTCCATAACGCCTCTTTCTCCTCATCAACACCAATAAATGCATAGAGACTGTCAGGACAGCATGCTTGCTGCACAGAGGTGGTGTGATAAGTCCACCAGCTCCTTAAGCAGTCGGAATATCATCCCTCAGTTCTCTCTACACGGAAGTTTGGAGCTGCCAATCATGACAGCCACCTCCAAACAGCTGAAGGCCTGTAGTTTAGAGGAAGAAATGGAGTTGACTGGTGTGGCCCAGATCTAAAATTTCAACAAGTGGGTAGAATGTCCAAGGCAGCAGCGGTGGCTCTGCTAAAACAGACCTTCAGCACGAGCAGGAGTCCAGCACACCAGGTTGCTGGGGGTGCACACAGAGCACTGAATGTGGCTGGGTGTGCACGTCACATTTCATCAGTCACACCGCAATAAGTTTGGAAACTTCTCCCAGTCTTCATGGAAGGGAAATTCATTTAGGAAGTATAATCTTTTTTTTAATCAGAGTATTTCACCATTTATGAGGCCTGGGAATGAACTACAAATGACCTCCACTTTCCTGTAGGCAGGCACTGCCTTGAAAGCTCTGTGAATAATACATGAAGGAAATTCATTGTTCTCATTTGTATCACTGTTGGTGTGATGGTTCTGTTGACAACAATGACTGTTATATAAGTGTTCTCTCTGTGTGTGTGTGTGTGTGTGTGTGTGTGTGTGTGTGTGTGTGTGTGTATACATAAAGCAATAGATCAATTTCCTTTTTACTTTACTGCTTGAGGAAAGTTCGTCACAACCTATGAAGAGGTATGCTTCATACCTGATTCTGATAGTGATAGGTTATATTCTGTTTCCTTTTTTTTTTTTTTTTGTCTTGACTAACCGAAGACTCAGCTCAATTTGGTCCTTACCTGTAGAAATCACCTGTGAATTAAAATTTTTAAATTTTTCCCTCTTCTCTAAAGGGTGCTAAAACTGGAAATAGGGCAGAAATTGAACGAATAAATATATGAATTAAATAATGAAAGAATAGATTCACATATGAAATTTTCTACTGAGCTGGTCTTTTAGAACTTCAAGCTTAATGTTGGATGGCTTTATTAGACTATTGCCTGTTACAGTTGCCTGAAGTAACTAGAAAAGATTGATGTGTATTTCAAATTCATTACATCTTAGTTTACCAAACAGTAAAACAGGACAGTATCTATACTTCTCCTAGTATATAAAATATTGTCAGATTCAGTAAGTGTATGTTAGAACTCCCAGGTTATACATATAATTCTTATTATATGCTTTTGCTTCTGTGGGGTAAAACTAAACCTCCCCATTTCCTGAGAAAAGAAACACCCTTTTTTTTTAATGATGAGTAATAAGCATGTCGAATGTTCAATAAATTTGTACCTCACAGGCTTTGCTGTCAACATAAAGTTTTGCAAGGCCGGATATAAATTTTGCAGTAGCTTTGTGAAAGAAGATGGGTGTCAGTTTTGTCAAACAAACCAGCCTGTGTAATAAAACATTCTGTGTTTGATAAGCCTTTTGTCACCAATACATCTTGATTAAATTATCGTCATGCAAAACATGGACTTGGCAGTGCCATTGCCAATATTGATACTGACCTCACCTTGGCCACCGAGCACAGAAAAAATTTTTCCTTTTATTTGACTTGTTAATTTTTTTTTCGTAAACACGGTCATGTACATATTTACTCTCTCACCCTCCAGTGCCTCATACCCACAGATACTGGACATAATCAGTTTCCTCCAGATTCATCCAGCTCTGACTAACTTTCTTATTTATAAGATATGGCATTTATGTGAACAAATCCACTACTGATAAATAATGATCGTGCGAAAAATTGATTTCCAAAATCACTTCCTGTAGTATACATGATGGCCTCCAAGAGGAAGGGTTTAATTTGATGAATAATATTGATTAGATAACATACACACACACATGCTGTAAATGTGTAGTTTTCTCATTATGTTGATCAGTGAAGTAATAAGATTGGTAAAAATAGATTATATCATTATAAGCTATAAAAGGAGTAGTCTTCTTGAACAGGTTGATTCAATTTCCAATAATTAAGATTAATATACATGGGTATTATACTTGCAATTTAAATCCAGAGAAATTATATATCAAGATGAATATCTATGCAAGAAGAGATGTAATTGTATTTTCCCCAATGTATTTTCAGGATTCTATTAGCCACACGATTAAATGCCAGTTGCTATGCTTGACACCACATACAGCTTGGAAACTGAAGAGCCAGGGGTTATTTAATGGGATGCCATGGAGTGAAGTGGCAGTAACATGAAGAGGGTCCCACTATCCCCTGTCCTATCACTAAGGGGACTACCATGAGACACTGATTCATGTGAAAGCATGGAATGAATTGATCCTAAATGACCTTGAAGGTATAAAGCCTCTGACAGTCTCTGCAAGTCTAAGGTACCTTATTTGTAAACTGGTAAATTATATCTACCACACTATTATGATGATCAATGAGAATGTGTGTGAAATGTTGGTACCATGGTTGGCATATGGTAGGAGTTTAATAATGCTATTTTCTTTCCCTAATTAAAGATTAAATTAGCCTCAACATGTCTTCTCAACCTTGAATTAGACAAAAGATCTGGTTTTACACATGATCTTAGTACAATCACCACTGGATGAGGAGTGTGAGAATCTGGGCCCTGATCCCAGGCACTAACCTCTAAGAGAATTTGGTCACCTCACTGCTTCTCTTTGAATTTGTTTACCCATCCATAAATGTGACCTCGGCAATTTCACTTACACATCTGCTTTAGTCATTCTAGACCATTCTGGGTTCCCAAGAGTCTTCCCTAGTAAAGGATGTTCTTGAAGTGAATATTCTGGTGGTGTCTTGGCACCTGTAGAGTCCCTTAAACGGATTTTTTTTTTTACTACAAAGAAGGGTTAATATCCAAACATCTTAGTCCTCTCAGAATAGTTTTTCAGGGGACATGATGAAAATATTAAGTCCTGGGAACAGGAGAGCAGAACACAGAGAAGACCAAGTCTATTATCTACTTAGAATTGTTATCCATCGTTCCTAGTTCTCCTCCTGGCATACTCCTTCCACACCTTGACTGTCTGGTCCGTTCCTTCGGCATTAAACTCCAACTTGCATCATAAGGAAAGGAGATGTTCCTTCTTATTCCTCTCAGGTTGTGTTTAATATTCCTTCCTCATCCCCACACCCTGTGCCAGACCCTTAATAAGCTTTCACTGAGGAATATTAAGTAGCATTAGGCAAGCAGTATAATCAAGTATGTACATTAAAGCGATCATCTGGGTGGCAGTGTTGAGCAGGACCTGAATAGCAACAGTCTGCCCAATATGCTACTGAGTACTTAGGGTAAAATGATGACTAGCCAAAGTCCTTGCCCTCAAGGGGCTCATAGTTTCCTGGGAGAACAGGTACCCTCAGGTAATGAAGAGGAAGGCACAGAAGAAGAAGACAAAATCCTGTAAATCGCAGCACACTCCCTGTCATCAGCAACTAAACTCATTTTCCAGAAAATTTCTCCCCAGGTAATACGGTGCCCTGCAATGGTTTACAAAGTCTTTAGGCTGAAATCCTTTGTTCAACCTAAAGGGTAAGTGAAAGAAATAACAAAATAGTTAAGGAAAAATAGAAGTAGTTCTGATAGAAGTAGGATAAGGAGGCAGAAATTTATCCTTCTATGATTCAATACCAGTCATGGCTTCCAAGCATCCCACTGGCTCTATCTTTGCTCCCAGCTGACAAAGGCAGTTCTGTTGAGTTGGACTTGGTTAAATGTAGTTAGACTATCACAACCTATATTCTGTGACAAGACTTGCCATTTTCACTCTTCCCACAGCAGCCCATGGACTATCTCTAGACTAAGTCACTCACATTTCAAAGGGTCCTTGTCTCTAAGTTCTGGAATATTTTAGGCTGTCCTCTATATACTGACTTGGTTAAATGTCCCTTCTTCTGTAAAACCTTTTGTCACTCCATAAACTGGTATAAATATCCTGTCTGAGTACACTCCTTACTTTCTGACCCTTCCACCACTATAACATCCTTTCCATTTTATTGTCATTTCTCTTTTTTTTAATCTTTGAGATGGACAAGGGGTGGCGCCGTGTCTTGAACATGTATTTTTTTTATTACTAGTACTTAGTACATTACCTAAAATGTTAAAGGCACTTAAATGGTCTCGCTCTTTTTTTATTAAATGCTGACTGAGTGAATAATGAATAAATGAAGAAGATAGAGTATTTAGTGGTCATCTAGACTGCTTTTAAAATTTCCACGGTAACTTTGGAATTCAGAGGAAAGGAGTTAAACACATCTGCATGACTTATTGAACCTTGACTAAAAGTTTGGGGGTGAATCTTTTTATTGTCATTTTACAGATGAGAAGACTGAGGTCAAGATGACACTGCGAGTCAGTGAAAAAGCTGGCATTTCCACTTGTACTTCTTGGGCTTGAGCCTATGTTCCTTCCACTCATGACATGGCATTGCCTCCCTACTGGTGAGTGAAGCAGTAATGACATCCTGTCCCAAGGCAGTTCTTCAGAGCATCAAGGATCTTCACAGCCAGAACCCCCTTTGTGCTGGCAAGGCGGCTGTCACCTGGGGGATGCACTGAGCCCTCTGCTCTGTGACAGAGCCAGCTGCAGAAGGCACAGCCAACAGCTTCCAATCAAAGGAAATCCTGAGAAAACAGCTTCGGGGATCTACTGCGATTCTCCTCGTCACAGATCTTGGCAATAAATAATACATGAAAAGAGATCAGCTCGTGCCGAGGTGGACTTCCGAGAGAGGGGAGTGGCAGTGTTGGAACCCTCCATTTGGCCTCCGTGTCATCTGCCCATTCCAGAAGTGAATTCACAGTGGGAAGAGTGGGATGAGTGGGATGAAGGGAATGCCTGCCTCCCCTGCAGCTGATCTGTGGGAACTCTGTGCCTGCAAGCTAACTCTTGCTAGTCTTTAAAGAGAATTTCCCCAGCTCCAAGCCTTAGAGCTAGGCCTTGAACCAGCTCAGTGACATGTGTTCTGAGCTAGTCCCAAACAAGCACAAACACAACAGCCTCCACTGATCAATGCAGCAGAACTGAAGGATGGAATCCAAGGCATGAGCCCTGAGAACAGAAAGTTCCAGCTCTCACTCTGTGCAAGCTGCCATGAGCTCCAGCCATGCGTCCTGCAGCCAAGGATGGGTGGCCCCCGAGCAGGAAACTCTTTGGCAGCCTCTGCTGCGTGCTTTTGCTTGCTGACAAGAGCACACCCTGGCCCCGGTTATTGCCCTTATAAAACAGCTCAAGTAGGATGTGAGCCAAATGTTTTAAATGTGCCTGGAAGAAAAATGTTAACTATGAATCCATGCGGTAGAACGGTACAGTACGACTGCAACAACACACAGTCCTGCTCCCGGGGGAGGGGCCGACAAGGAAAATGCAGCTGCTGCCCAGGCTTCCAGTGGCTTCTCCTCTGCCTTCTGCAGCAGTCCTACAGGGGGCAGGGCTGCCCTGATAACCACTTTGCAACAGAATCTGAGAAATGGGTGTCCTTGTGGCTATGATTAGAGAGAGAGTCACAGAATTCTCAGAGACTTTCCAACTAGGAGAGTCTGTACTAACCATTTAGTTTGCATATAAATAGAAAACAAAGTTTAAATCCATAGAGGTCATCAGCAACGTCTAGTCTTTCTTATTAAAATTCATTCTGCAGGTTTCCAGTCCACATTTTGCAGAACAAAACTAATACAGACAGCATATCTTCCACGTCCACTGCCTACTGTCTACCAGCCACTGTTCTAGGTAGTTTTCCCTTATCTTATTGAATCTTTGATACAGTTTTATAAAGAAATATTATCACCTACATTTTAAAGAGAAAGAAATCAAAATTGTCATTGTTTCTGCAAACCATCCACCCATTAAGTGTTGGAACAAGCATTCAATCTCAAGAACCCTGACTCGAAAGCACACGTTCTTTTCATTGACTCAGATACCATGCAAATGGCGTGAAAGTTGTCTGTTATTTTTCTGAGCTACCGACATGCATTTTCTTCCAATAATTCTAATGAAGATATTCAGAGGAGGTAATTAGTACAACCTCTGATTGCTTCCATTAGGAGAAAACCTACTTTGCCCTACTTCATGGTAAAATACCAGAAGCATTACAGTATTAAAAAAGATGCGGATACCCATCAATGACATTAATACTCATTATTTTCCTGGACAAGTTAGCCAATACAATAAAGCAAGAATCAGAAAATAAAGCAGAATCCTGGGGAAAAGAATATAAAATTTATTTTTAATAAGTGATTGACTAGATAGTATCAAACTAAAGGGAAAAAATCCAGAGAAAAAACTCTTAGGAGACTAATAAGAGAGCTCAGTAAATCAGCCAATAAATTAGTAATTAAGGTTAAGAATAAAATCATTAACTCTTCTATATAGTGGCAACATCCACTTAAAAAACATACTGCAAAAGATTGATCATACTCATATTAAAATATACACCTAGGTAGCTTTAATAAAATTGAGTGATCTTTGGAAATAAAACCTCAGAGTTTTACAGAGACACAAAAGAAAATTTTACAAAATCAAGAGAAATTTTAAGTTCCCAGATGAGATGAATGAACACTGATGACTGATCTCCCTAAAATAATATATAAACTTACCGTGATCATAGCGGGGATTTTATATTAGGGAAATGGTCGCAAAGTTATTCAGAAGAAAACAGATGAGTAATAGAGCCAAGAACAAGCTTTATAACAAGAGAAATGAGAGAGAATTTGCCCATCAAAACGATCATTTAATCTATCATTAAAGCAAGATCATTTTGTCATGAAACTAGACAGCCGTATCAGTAGAACATAACAGAAAGTTCTAGAACAACTGTAAAATACTCTTTAACTTCATGCATGGTAACAATAGAGGCAGTAAAATTCAATGAGGTAGGAGTATAATATTTCACCAAATGATATCGGGAGCATGACTAAAAATATGGGGAGAAATAAACTTTTACTGATCCTCATCTCACATATCCAACAGTTCAAATTCCACATGTTTTATAGGTCTGTGTAAAAACAAGGGAAACAATTATTCAAAAATGACCATAATAGTAAACATTTAAATTACCTTGAAATTGGGGCATAACCTAAATATAACATAAATGAAAGAAATCACAAATGATAACACATTGACCACAAAATATTAGATATTTTTTACACAAAAACATATACAAAATTAGAAGAGAAATAAGGAACTGGAAAAACATTTTCAACAAATCTTAAACAATGAGGGTTTAATATTTTTAAGAAATATATCAAAATACATCTTACAAATCCTTTTCCTCTAATACCCATTAGAATAATCATAATAGTAACAACACAACAGTCCATTCTCACCAAGCAAACATTCATCTAGCTGCTCTGCACCCATCATCTCACCTCAACCTCATACTGCAGAGATGGGGTTATTATTCATGTGTACAAAGGTAGAATAATGAGGCAAAGGGTGGTTACCTTATTTGCACAAGGTCATACAGCTAAGTAAAAAATAAATAAATAAAATAAAAACCAGGCACATCTGTCTTAAAGCTCTCTCATTTCTCAACATGACCCTGTACCAAAGTGGCCAAAGGCAATGAACAATTACTTCACAGAGGAAGAAATGCATTTGGTCAATAAACATATGATAAATGTACACTCTGCTAATAATCAGAAACATATAGGAGATCCCATTTTTATTACCAAAAAGTGATAAGTAGGAAGAAAAACACAGTGCTGGTGAGGTAGACTCCTTATAGCTCATGGAGTCAAAAATTTACAAAATCCTTCTGGAAGGGAATTTGGCAAGAGAAATCAAAAGTCCTCAAAATGTTCTTACCCAATAACTCACTTCTAGGAATTTACACTGAGGGAATCATCAGAGAAACTCTTAAGAATGTTTTCATTTATAAGGAAACTCATTGCAGCACTGTTCATAATATTTTGAATAAAGAATTGAAAATAAAATTAGTTAAATTGTGAAACATCCAAAGCGTGGGTGTAAGTTGGCTAAATAATGTCCCTGCTGACCCCCTAAAACATCCAGGTCCTAATCTTCAGAACTTGTGAATGTGTTAACATTACATGGCAAAGGGGGAATTTGCAGATAATGATTAAATGAAGAATATTGAGCTGGAGAGATTATCCTGGACTATCTGAATGGGTACAATGTCATCACAAGCGTCCTTCGAGGAGGGAGGCAAAAGGCTCAGAATCAGAGAAAGAAGCAGAAAGAGGAGGCAAGTTGTTGATGGAGACAGAGATGGGAGCAATGTAGGGCCACAAGCCAAGGAATGCAGGCAGCTGGAAAAGGCAAAGAAACATACTGTCCCCTAAAACTTTCAGAAGAAGCCACGGCCCGGCCAATGCTTTGATTTTAGGCCACTGAGACTGATTTAGGACTTCTGACCTCCAGAACCACAAGACAATAAGTTTGTATTGTTTTAAGCCACAAAGTTTGTGGTAACTTGTAACAACAGCAACAGGGAACTAATTTTAGTACCAAAATACCATTAAAAATAAATGATACAGGTCATTTTGAAGATAAATGCCATTTGTAAACAAGGATAATAAAAGCTAGTAAAAATGTTAAATCATAAGTGTCAACTGTCACCAAGATTTGACAGATATAACATTTCAAAGCAAGACACCAGATCAAGATGCAAATTTCTAAGGGAAATAGCTATTTTAAAAAGGCTACATTGCTCTTTAATCCCTTATTTACCTGTATAGTATGAAAAAATCCAGTTTTGAAAGTAAAGAGGAATGGGGGGAGAATTTCTTTGGAGAGAACAGTTGCTGTGGTGTGAGTGCCCACTATGGATGTCCACAAAGTGTGTGTGTGTGTGTGTGTGTGTGTGTGTGTGTGTTGGTGGGGAGAGTGCCCTGAAACTCATCTTAAACCTACTAAGAAGAGTTTCAACAGGGTCCCCCAGAAACTTGATATATGTTTCTTGAATTTGGGAGTCACACAGCGGAAAATCTCCAGGGAGGGAACCAGCTTGGTGAACTCTGCTGGTGGCAGGAGTGAAAGGAGATGGCTGTGTCGGATGGCAAGCATTCCTGCAGGAGCAAAGAAAATGTTTCTCATAGAGCAACTATTGAGAGAGAGTGAGAGAACCAGTATGGCGCTGGAGTTCTATTCAACGGACTCCTGGAGGGTAGACAGTTGACATGAGTTGGAGAAGGAGAGTGCATTACCAGCATCAAGAGAACTGAGGATAAAGGCTCTTGGGAGGCATGGTGCAGGGGCAAGAGTGTCTGGAAGAAAACGTTAAAGGTCAGCGAGAGCACTGATTTCAACATCTGCCTGGCCAGAGAGTGGTACCTGACTTGGATACCAGTCGCAAAGAAACTACTAGTTCTTCCCTGACTCCAACCATGGAGGCATCAGAACTGAACAAAATGGAAGTGAAGGGCAAAAACTGAGAGTGGAAGCCAGCCACACCTCCTTTACCTTCTTCAGGTTCTCCTGTGGCAGCCAGCATGGCTGGGGAAGTGTGCAGGACAATTTTAAATCAGTTTTGATTACCCTAAAGGGACATGGAATCATAATTTCTGAATTGCGATTGTGTTTGTTGAAAAAGAGACCATCAGCTCTCTTATCACTTAGGCATGATCATGAGACTTCCCAGTGTTTCATTTTAGGGCAAGCAGGAACTATTCCTTCCAGTTAATTAAAAAAAGACAGTGGAAGAAATGAAATAATTTTGCTTTGTGGTTATATCTCATGATTTGTTCTAAGACACTGGGGTTACATTATGCTTTTTAAAACATGTAAAGAAAGAAAGAAGAAAGAGAAAGAAAGAAAGAAAGAAAGAAAGAAAGAAAGAAAGAAAGAAAGAAAGAAAGAAAGAAAGAAAGAAAGAGAAAGAAAGAAAGAAAGAAAGAAAGGGAAAGAAAGAAAAAGAAAGGAAGGAAGGAAGGAAGAAAGAAAGAGAAGGAAGGAAGGAAGGAAAGAAAGAAGGAGTGCAGGCAAGAGGGAGGGAGGGAGGAAGGAAGGAAGGAAAGAAAGAAAGAAAGAAAAAGAAAGAAAGAAAGAAAGAAAGAAAGAAAGAGAAAGAAAGAAAGAAGGAGTGCAGGCAGGAGGAAGGAAGGAAGGAAAGAAAGAAAGAGAGAGAGAAAGAAAGGAAGAAAAAGAAAGAAAAGGAGAGGGAGTGAGCAAGGAAGAAAGGAAGGGAAGGAAAAGGAAAGGAAAGGAAATACACGAAATGTTAGTAGACTTCTTCTGGGTTGATTAGATGATGCATGAGTTTTATTTTCCATTGTCTTCTCTTTCCAATATTTTTACATTTTTATAATCAAATAAATAATTTTTATATGCATCTACCCTCCCATACAAAAGATCCCACTCTTGGTGCCTACATAGCATGTGACTTTCTTAAAGGAGAGTTCCAAAAATGAAAACTTCTTGGCCATGAAGAGACTGGAAGAATTTCTTCACTCTTAAGTATCATGGCTTCAAATCAATGTATTTAATGTAATCAACAGACTGTTGATTCATTATAGAAAGAACCCACACACAATGGGCAGGAAACAGTTGAACAATAAAATCCCAGTGGCCAAAAAAAAAAAAGAAAAAAAGAGCTGGCAGGTTTTAGCTTCAGTTCATAAAACCAGGGTGGCATTTCTTAATGGGATACAGAAAACACTCAGAGAGATCAAAAAAAAAAAAAAAAAACACCCAAAACAAAAACCTCTGGATAACATGGAGAGGGGGGAGGGGGAGAGAGAATTCAATTTAACCCACAGTGTTAGAGTAACATTTTTGATTTACCCCGACTGCAACAGTACCCATCCTAGAGCACAAACGAAGAGAAATGTAAGCATGAGCTGAAATATAATTGGGAAATCCCTACCTCCAAGAGGATTCTTGGGATGATGAAGTGCATAATGTTTATCACACTCAGTGCTTATCTCCTCATAGGTGCCCTGTAAAAGTTAGTTCTCCTCTCTTCCCAAGTCCCCTCCTCCTCCCTAGTCCCCTTCATAAACATATGGGCACCTCACAGGGGTGGTTTGGCACCAGATGTCTCCTCATCTCTGCTTTCTTTATTCCATTTCAGACTCTTGGGTGAATTGTCATGCCTGATATGGTTGATTTCAAAGCCAAGTTTAGACGATGTGAATAATTAAAATCATGAAACTTAAACTCTCAAGTGAAACATTTCTGGGTCCTGCGCACAGAGGAAACTTGAACGTTGAATTGGAAAGGAGAAGCCAAACCACAGCCAAACGAAAAAGGCTACAAATCCAGCATTTTAGGTACCACAGAAAATTAAGCACAGCAGGCAGAAAGGCAGCAGAGTTTATCTTGAGTCTGGGCCAAGAGTGAGCCAGGAGGAAAACAAACAGACAAACAAAAACTCTCTAGTGAAGTGTACTATTCATCTAAGTAAGGTTCGGTGGATGCCAGTTCAACCTTTGAGTTAATCCCAGCTAGGTGCTGGTCTATGTTTCAAAACTACTGAGCAGATGACCATTTGCAAATACAACTATGCGAGGCCATGCATTGTCTTTAAATACAATGGTAAAATGAAAGGTCTTTGTGGAGACCCAGAATAGTTCACAGAGGGTTCTGTGGTTATCCTGGTGCCTACACTCTTTAATTCTGCAAATGCATGTGCTGAAAAACGCAACAAAGATCCCTCCTGATAGGCATGTGGCTCTTGTGGGATCTAAGATTTCCTTCCATCAGAATAGCATATCCACAAGGAAAATACACCCACACTTATCCACACACATACATACATGCACACAGACCCCCACGTTTACTTCAGCCAGGCAGGCGCACACACACACATATACAGCCTGACATGTCAACATTCACATACACGTGGGCACAGGCTGCCATACACAGGAAATTCAAAAAGAGAGGACAGAAAGTCATTGTTAAAAATAAAATTCAAGAATTGCCAAATGAGGTAAAAAAATAAATAAATAATGTGATCTGAAGGAAAATCTGGTCACAGTTTTAAGTGTCTTTTTCTTTCCCCTTTGGTTCCACCCATTTTTCAAATGCACTTTGCAGTATTTAGCATCATGGCCTCTGCTGGAACTGGAAAAATTCAAATACTTCTGCTCTGAAACTACATTCCCAGAAATACAGCTCAAGAATGTGTATTAGAGTAGGTTCAGAGGTAATAGCAAGGTTTCCCATCTATTAAGGTAAATCTATCAAAAAATAAATAAATAAAAGTATCAAATGACTTCACCCATGAAGATCATTATCTCCAGTGGCAAATAGAAAAGGAAACAAGAAGGAAGACCTTAGCACAGTTGCCAATAATCTTGCTTCTTTAAGACAGCCAACGTCTAAGGTACAGATCACTACATTAGAAAGTCTATACGAACAACATTTGCAGTAAATTATTCTTTGAAAACCCACTTATTCAATATCTTGAGTGTCTACTACTTTGCCAGTCTCCACGGTAGAAGCAGCAGGGTCTTCCCTCCAGGAGCTCATTACCCATATGGTTGCACACTCTGCACCGCCTTCAAAATAATCATTCTTACAATTTACCAAGGATGAGAAAGAGGGATTGCTATTTCCCCTATTTGGCAAAAGAGGAAATGGAAGTGAATCACTCCGGAAGTTAGAGGATTCAAAGGCATGTTGAAACTGGCCTAAAAACTCTGTTGGAACAAACTGTCCTTGCAATAGGCTGAGTACCACATGCAGTGCAGAAATATTCACTTACCAGCTGGAAAACAGCCTGGAAAGTACATGAGCTGCCTTGTTAGGCTTAACCCTGATGGCTACAGCAGAGCTTCACATCTCCGGGACTGGCATCATTTCACAACTCTAACCAACATTTAGTTTTTCCTCCCCTAATCAACCAATGTGAGATGCTCTGTGGTTGGGCTGGCAAAACTGCATTGCAAAGCTGAAAGAGCTGCTTCTGATTTCAGCCTGGGGCCTACTGTGAGGGTGTGCAGCCACGCTGGTCACTCCGAAGCAAGTAGGGGGTGGTGGCTGGAGGACTCTCCCCAGGCCTCCTGCTGAGTGAGCCCCCTGCCCTGCATTCTAGAAGAGGAAGCTAATGCACCAGACACACCCCTGTCTTTCTTTTCATATGCTTATGAGATGGAAACAAACACTGCTGATGCTCCTCCCAAGCGAGATCTCAGGGAGTACTGTATGTCACCAGAGGTATCTTCCTGTCCACAACTTGCCTGCAGACTACTAAATCCGTATGTTCTGCCATGATTTCACGCCGGAGGTTCAGGCTTGTATCTACAACTTCCTGCTGGACATTTTCACTGGAATGTTCTGCAGGCACCATACTCAGTGTATTGAAAAACAGAAGCTATCTGCCAAATACCCACCCCTCCAATAATAACAAAAAAGTCCATATTCTGTAGAGCATGATTCAGCCAATGTTTTCCTGTGAAATGTCAGACAGTCATTTTTTTTGTCCTTATCGGCCATATGTTCTTAGTCATAACTCTGACTCTGCCATTTTAGTGTGAAAACAGACATAGACAATATGTAAATAAATGTGTGTGGCTGACTTCCAATAAAACTTTATTAACAAAAACAAAAAATAGACTGTTTTTGAACAGTCCATGAACCACCCACTCATATTCACTCAAACCAGACACTCCTGAGTTCTTCTAGACTTTTCTTTTCCCCTAATCTTTCACACCTCCCAATCATTCACTAAATCTTACCAGGCTATGTCTCGTAAATGGATCTCAGATCTCTTTACTCCCACTCTACCACCAATGCCTTTAGCTCAATTACAGTAGTTTGTGCTATTTTGAGCATGAACAATTGCCATGAGCAAAAATGAAGCATATTGAAAGGCCACCTCCCAATGATCGCCATTGGTTTTACTTTTTAACTCAGCAAATACTGACTGAGTTCCTTCAATGTATCATACATTGTACCAACCACTGAGGGGTCAGTGATGAACAAGAAAGACATGGTCCTCCCGTCTGCAGAGCTTTTTATAAAGTAGGTGGAATATTATTCTAAGGACTATAAACTATCTCGGACAATCTCTGAAAGTGGCTTGATTTTATCTCCATCAACAGCTTCCCTCAAATTAAAAGCCAATTTAAAAAGAGAATTTGTCAAACATTTACTGAAGAGAAATAAACTATATACATTCTATATTTGAATATACACCAGTTGTTTAAAGTAAATAATAAGTATGAAAGCAAAACCATCTTGCTCATCTAAAGAGTAAGATATTATTTATCATGTAATAATTTCTGAAGCATGTGTTAAAGGATTTGGGAATATTTTTATCTCACCTTTGAGTATTTCTGGGTATTCTAAGTATCAAACTTGGTTTGTATCAATGGAAATTGCTAAACACATTTAATCCATTGTAGAAAAAAATCATACTGTTTAACTAAATTTAAAATGCATTCCCATTCTGGGAGTTGTAACTCCAGTGGTATAAATAAAAAGGGAAGAGGTGAATAATATTATATAAACCCTTCTTTTTAGTCAAGACAGACCAAAGTACCTTCAAAAATGGAAACTGGGATGTTTTCAGATGCAGTTAGATTACATTGGGAGGAAACTGGGTCTCTGAGGCTGGAGAAGATAAGAACTGGGTGGGTGGGGGCATAATCTCTGCATTGAAATAAAAAGCTAGGATAGACAGATATAATGATATAGGGAGTTTGATATTTTATATATATTATGATATATGATATGTCAATATGCTGAGTTTGTGGTGCCTGTAGTACATTCCAGTGAGGATGTTCAGCAGGAAGTTATAGATACAAATCTGGAACTGAGGCATGAAATTATGGCGGAACATAAAGGTTTAGTAGTTTGTAGTTTTGGATGCCATGTTGAAACAAACAGTGGCTAGGCATCTAAAATGAAGATGTGATATGTACTGTATATAACATGATACATACAAAAATCTACAAACATACAGTGTATAAATATCATATAAATGGAATATAATATATAAAGGATATATATACCTAGATATGTCTTATAGACATACACATATATGTATCTATACAAGTATATATGTATGTAACAACACACAAGACACATATACAACATGCGGAAAATAAAGCTTTACCATTTTAAGTCAGTGAGATCCGAGGTTGTGTGTTACTGCAGCTTAATTTAGCTTATGCTATTAATATACTATTTAAAAATCCACTTTCAACTCTGTAAAATCAAAGTGATGAAAAAAATATTTTAGAAAACTGTTGAAGTAAATGAGTTGTTCAGGAAAATTACTTGGAACAGAGTCTGGCACAGAGTGAGTGCTGAATAAATGTTACCTATCATTGGAACTGAACTACACAATAATCCTAAGATAAATGCCCATAATTTCTCGGTATATGTTTTGCAATTATTGCCTGATACATGAGAAAAAAATCACTGGTAACAAGGAAGATTCCACTAATAGATTAATTTAGCAAGACAGTCCTGAGTCAGCTTTTATAAAATATATTTCATCACCGAGGAGCTGGGCACCACCACTGCGCTGGGAATGGAGAATCCTAGGCTCTGGAACCTTCTACTCACTGAGCTTCAGTTTCCTCCTCTTTGACTAAGGGGTTTGAACTAGATGGTTTCCAATGCCCTGGCAACTTGTAAGTCCAATGGCATTCTAGCAGAATACATTTCAATATTACAATGACACATTCAGAGAATGAAATAGTAGAAGGCGGCCCTGAGGTACATTTGTTTATTCCGGTTCAGCAGTGGTGGAAATTTGAATTCCAGGTGTCCAAGCAAAGTTCTGGAACCCAGAAAGGCTCTGTAGCATACCCAGGAGATGCCCTTCCTTTCATTAGCTCCCAAGCCTTGCAGGGGATGGCAGGCTAAGAGCCAGGCCTTTGTATTATAGCTTTGTCGACATTTTGTGGCCGAGCCTCACGGGAATCATGACTGACGTGCCTGACAAACGTATTCCACATTTGTGTCCCCCAAAGCACTGGCATGGGGGTAACAATCTAACACCTGCCACAGTGGGGCAGATCAAACTAAAAAGGCCTCTGACATCTCCAACTTTATTGCTATGATTTCATAGTCAGTCTCTAAGAGTTCACACAATAGCTGAGTGGCTGGTTTTTAGCCACACTTCAACTTAGAGAAATCCTTTCTTAAGATCTTCAATTTAAAAGCCATAAAATGCCCTATGCTGCTAATTTGTAGTGAAAAATGGCTTATGACATCGCTGCTGGTGGCAGTATAAATTGACAAAACTTTTTTGGGGAAGCATTTTAACAATATCTACCAAGAACAGCAAAATAATTCATTTCATTAGATTGAGTGACTCAACTCCAAGAAATTTATTTTAAGAAACTAGTTCTCTAAAAGGGGAGAGGTGAAGGAAACTAAATGCAATCCTAAATTTATCATAGTGCCCTCCATCATAGCGAAAAATTAGAAACTTTAAAGTTCTCAAATGGGGATCAGGTTAAATAAATAGTGCCATATCCCTCAATTGAATTTGATGCAACAAATAAAATTGTAATTTAAAATACTATAAAAAAATAAAAAATAAAATAAAATACTAAATATTCACAGGACATGTCTGATATGCAGTTAAGGGACGAAATCCGGATATACCATGACCTTATACAGAAAAGGAATAAAAAATAAATGTGCTTGATCTACTAAAGTGGCAAAATAATCAGTAATTTTTTCCTTTATTAATTGATTTCTGATATAGTAATACTATTGAATATTTAAGAAATAAATCTTCATTGGTAGAAAACATCTGAGAAGAGTCACATCATTCTAGTTTTATAATCAGTTTACTCTTTTTTCCATTTTATTCAAAGCTTGTACGTTATGTATTTCCTCTAGGGAGGAAAAAAGATTTTAATATTATGTGTAAAGTCTTATAGAGCTATGGATTTTTTATACCTTTGGTGTTCTTGGAAGAGAATGCATATTGATTTTCATGAATTTATTTGTACTTCCAGTTTAACTGCAACGCAGTTTTGGGTTTTTTTGGTTTTTTTTTAATCCAACGCCAAGGCAAAGTGGTCATGATTTACAAAATGTATAACAACTTTTTTTTCCAACTATAAAGTCAGTGCTTGTATAAAAAGAAGCCTGGGAAACATCACACAGGCAGAGGGAGCCATCAAATAAAGGCAAGTTGTGCTGCATTATCCTGGGGTGACCATCAGTTTCCATCTGCTGTGAAGAAGGCAGCTTTGGCCAAAAGCAGTTTCACTGGCCAAGACATCCTCCCCCTGCACGGCACTGCTTTTCCAGGCAGTCTTATTTAGCATGCCTCTTGCAATTCAAGACCCTTTTTTTCCCTTTTCTGCCAATCCCCACTTCCTGAAACAAATCCTCAGTTTTAGTTTGCAGCCGAGATTCCCATTCTCTCTGCCAAGAAACCTGTGAGAGAGGCGGCGGTGCTTTTATCTTTGAAGGAATGTGCCAGTGCAGGAAGCCAACACCCATCAGAGTAACACTGACGCAGGTCCATTCAAATGTGCTGTACTCAGAGGAGGCGTGGCGTGGTGGGAGGGCTTTCTGGGTTACACAGGAAGGGGGCTAAGATCTCACTTCTGCCCCTTGCCCAGTTTTATAGCCTTCACCAAAGTCATTTATGTTCTTTGAGCCTTAGTTTCTTCATTTTAAAATGGTAATCACAATTTCAACCAAGTTGCTGTGACGATTGAACAAGATAATGATATGCAAAGCATCTGACTCAGTAACACGCAATAAATACTATCTATTATTACTATCTTAGGTGTTTTATTTAGTGGGCATAACCAGCACAATCTACCTTTTAATATACGAGCCAACACATGTGGTCAAATAAATGTAAACTACATCATTGTACCATTTTCACTTTTTTCTTTCTCAGCGACTTTTTTTGACCGGCACCAAACTCTTCATATAGTGTACATATGTTGAAATTGGAAGGGCAGATACGGAGAGAAGAGGGAGAAGAAATAACAAGGGAGGTGTGGCTAGGCAGTTTGTCCTTTACCAATATAAGACATATAACTTGATTTCTGTTAAAAATGATCATAAAGCTAAATAATAAACACCACTTTTTTGAGACTTAAAAGTGTTCTTATTGGTTTCGTGGCACTTAATACTTTCAGATGTCCATTTATTTCAGCGTTTGAATTTTGAATCTCCTTAAGAGACAATTACTGTATGCACTCATTTTATATGTGACGGTGTTTAGGCTGCCTGTCATTCAACTCTCCTTCCATCGGAGGGTAGGAGGTGGGGAGGATTTCCCATTGCATGTTTTCCTAATGGCAAGTGAAGGGAAATTTCCACTCTCCCTTTGGCAGCCAGGGCACAGGCACATAACAGAGACTGAGCCAAAGATACATCTTGACTAAGAAATTAGAATCGGAAGCAAGAGATGCCAAAAAGACATGAAGGCGGAATTGATTATGGTGTCATTCAGCAGCCACGGTGTCCAAGGTTGGTGTCCAGTAGTGGAAGCAATGACCTACAGCGCAAAGCACTGTGTCACAGCAGTGGAAGCCACATGTCACAGCTGCAGTCGTGTCCAGCAGGGGTGGTGCTATTGCTGCCTGGCTTCCAGACACTCTTTGAATCTTGTCTGCCAAATCTACTTCTTCAAGCTTCCATGAATTAGAAAAATTCTCTTATATCCCCAGGGAGTTTGATGCTGCTGCTTGTACCCAACGAGTCCGGCTGGAACACCATTTTTCTCCCTGTGAACCGTCACTGACACCTGTGTCTTCACTCTCTGTGGATCCTTCCCAGCCCAGGCTCTTTATATATCATCCTCAGCCTGGTCTCAGACTTCAGTCTCCATCAGCCTCTCCTCTTGAAAACTCTCAGCGTTAAGGACTTGACTTAGGGGGAGGGGTACTAACTATATGGGATGATTAATTTTCTACGTTGATCTTTAACTATGTTAAAATTTTTTCTAGACCTAATAGGCTTTTTGGCCCTGTGTCTGTCTCTTCACTTGCATTGGTGTATTTTTCTCTGTCCATCTGTTCACAGTTCCTAATTTCTACTTATGAAGTATCCTGTTCGGTGTGTATGAGGGTTTAATTGTGTACACTAGGGCAAAGGCCAAATTCTTTCAGGGCATTTAATGTACAACGTTGTTACACATTTGTAAATACATTCTTCATAACTTGTGGGTTAGTTTTGTTTCATTTTTTCACAACTCATCCATCCTGCAGTACCTACCAAGTATGGTCGCCCTGTCAGAAATGAGCGAAGGACTTGCCCAAGTCAGTAAGCATAAAAACCACAGTTCAAAATCTCTGACTGACATGAAGATCCAAGCGGGGCCTTTCATGGATGCAACTGGGTTTAATGTAGTGAAAAATGATTCTTCAAGACATCTTCCGAATTTTCTACCCTGTTCTATAGATTGGGACCAACTATTCAGTCATAAATATTAGGAAATAGTTCCCCTACCCTTAATTCTATACTTCCCACCCCTACCCCCAACCCCAGGGAGTAGGAAAGATTTCTCTGAAAAGTTTCAGCTCTTTTCTCTCTTTTCTGGTATGTGTGTGTGTTGTGCTTTGCATCTGCTTCCAAATGGAAGTATACCTGGAGCAGAGCCCAGAGGCAGCGCTGGGGACTTCAGTCTCTCTGTTCATACTCTGAGACATGTCTATGGCCATGATTCCTGAGGCTAGTCTGGCTGGTTAAGTAAGCCCATTTACTGAGCTAAGACGGTTCTTTCCAAAGTCTAGATTTGAGGACAAGGAGAAAGAAGCCTGCTCAAGCCACATTCTCTGAGCTAGCATTACTAGCAAAAGAATAGTTATTTTGATCGCCTTCTCTGTGACTTCTCTCTCAGTTGGTTTCAAACACAATGTGTGCATGTGTGTGTACACATGCCCTGTGAGGTTGAATAGTGAAAGATTCAAGTAGTCTCCGTGTATTAAATCCCAGCTGTGGGTAGAAGTGTGTAGAAGTCATTCTAAACTAAGAAAGAAAAAGTAAAGCTTAATTTGTTCTCTCTCTCTTAATGCCAACAATTTCATTCTATTTCCTTGAATAACTGGGGCTACAAGATGACCTCCCTCAAATGACACATATTACATCATATATTGTCATTTACTTTACACATATTTGCACCAGGCACTGAGCTAGACACCAGATCTGTCCCTCCGAATACAAAGGAGGATACAAAAGCAAGGGATGGGGCTCGGGGGTGGAAAGAATGAGCCACATGGCGAAGAACCTTAAGTAAAGTGCTAAGGAAGGTTGGCTTGATCTGGAAGTTACTAGCTTTTTGAGATCTCAGCCACCTACTTACCGAAGCAAGTCTGTGACCTGCAGAATGGCTCCAAGCTCCTCAGAGCCCTGACACTTCACGGATTTCACTTACAGGCCAATCAAAGTGAGAGACAGGCCAGGTGGAAGGGCTCTGGGTTCCACCAACTCCAATTAGGAAACTTCCACTTTCACTTGAATTGTGTATTGATCTGGTGCATTAGGATTCCTCTGAAGAATTTCAGCTGAATTTTGCATCTCAGCCAAAATAAGATAAAAACCTAACAGGTTTTTTAAGGATAAAACTACCAATTTACAACACTCTATCCAGGACCCTTCTGCAAGTAGCTAAGATTAAAGGCTCAACTTATTTTATTGGTGAAAGTGTGAATCTCAGTTTGCATGCCCACGTGTACAAGAAATACAAATTAAATCAAATTAAATATGACCCTGAGTTGTCAGTCTACCAATGAATGCTTTCAGTTAAGGCTTTATGAAAGGCTATTTTCTACACTGCGAAATTTCATAAAATATGAAATTAATTAAAACCTACTACCTGCTTAAAATAGAGGCTGAAGAAAACATAAGGAATGTTATCACATAGTGACACTTCAACACTATGAAATGCAGGGTCTTGTTTTGAAATCACTATATAAAGTGTTGATTTTGTCTTTCTAATCGCTGACTCATCTTCCTGGAAAATTAATTTTGAATTACCAAAGAAGAAATTCCACTGCTCAGCATGAAGCCACTCCAGGAACTTGTGATCTTTTTCTTTTCCCTTTCAAACAGGGACAAAAGTCAGCTGCCCAAGGCTAGTCTTCACAGAAGCTCCTGGACAGGGGCAAAGCATAGCCCTTTAAGACCAGACTTGGCAGTTTGGGAAGAGGTTTCTTTCTCCTGATCCAGGGCTCTGACAGGCACTGCATGAGGCCAGGTGACTAAGAAAGTCTTTGTGTTTCGTTTTGCTTTTTGTTTTTTTAATTTTATTTTTTATTGAAGTGTAGTTGGTTTACAATGTTAGTTTCAGGTATACAGCAAAGTAATTCAGTTACACATATACATACAAGCAGAGATCCATGGCTGAGCTGGCTGAGTTCCCACCAAGACGGGGAGGAGCTGAAATAACAATCAAGAAAGTTAGCTCCTCCCTGTCTTGGTGGGAACTCAGCCAGCTTAGCCATGGATCTCTGCTTGATTGTCATGGGGGACTGGAGTTCTTGGCCGTGAGAGAGAGGGAACCGGGAATGGCCCTTCTATAAAAGCATAATATCAAGAACTATTCTCAAGTCCCATTAAGAGGCAAGTCAAAGCACCAGTACAATACCAGCTGAGTAGACAGGAGGAAATCAGGTACAAGAAAGAGCCAAAGTGACAACACCAGGACAGAATGTGCAGCTTCAGAATGCTCATCGCCCTTCTGTGCAAGGGTGTGGACTGTCTGTGAATGCTGCCGTAACAGGATCCTGTAGTAGAGGGGGCTGAGGGGAAGGCCAGCAACTCCTGGGACAGGGACAGCCTGGCTCTAGTCAGGGCTCAGGTGTCACAGGTTGTGTCGTCTTGGATGTGGTCCACCGTGAACACTCTTGGTCCCTTGCCCTACACCCTGAGTCACCTTATTGGTGGACCACAGCCATCGAGCTCAATTAATGTACCTAATTCTCTCAAATATCTTAAAATTGTTGGCTTAGTCCCTTTCTTTTTCCATATTCACATGGACCAGTGGGAAGGAGTCCCATGGCCAGACAAACACCCTCCCCTCCTCAAAGGTGTAGGCTCTGAGAGAAACATGACAGAATAGCAGAGAATGAATCACCAGTGGTTCCCAGCAAATCCCAGGGATTGATAGAAGTGCCAAGATCATCAATAAACAGGAGCTGCAGTATTGTCGCTTGACATATGACTCTGTTAGTCATTTTCAAGGAGAGGCTCCAAAGGTAACGTTGGTACGAAGAACACACGGTTTCCAAAGAAACACAGGAATTTCACATATATTAACTGTCTTCTATATGCCAGGATCTGTATCTGCATTGCCTCATTTGAACCTTAAAGCATCCCTACAAAGTGAGCATTATCTGCATTTTCACAAAGGAGGAGATGGGTGATTTACCTAATGAAACCCTCTGGTAAATGGCTGAGCTGGTGCCCAGTACTCCTCCCTCCCCATGAAGTGCTCTGTGCAGAACACCGTTCTCCAGAAGAGGACCATCTCAATGGTGCAGACCATCATTTTGATACCTATGTTCAGGTGTGCTGGTCAGAAGACATCAGTCCTATTGATTCACAGTCACCCTTTATAGAAATGTTCTAATTACAGCCAAGAGCCTGGAAGCACATGGACCAAGCTACTCATCATTGAATCAAAACAGGAGCTCATTATGTCCGTCTCAAAGAAGAGAATGTGATTATATGGCAGGCCTATTTATTCCTCAAATCCCATTCTGAGAGTTGCCTTTGAAACTGGTACAGAGTACTTTTAGAAAAAAACCTTAATTGCTCCAGCCTTGGTCTGAGTTTGACAACAGAACACAGACAGGCAGCAAGGCAGTTCTGAGTGGTCAGCCTTCCCCTGGGTGGGGCATAGGCCAAGCAGCTCATCCACGGCCTGCTAAGACTCATGATGCCACTACTTCATTTCAACCTCCAGAACCACAGGAACATACAAGTTCAGAAGAGAAAAGACTGGATGCTCATCAGAGAGCATTCTCCTCCAGAGAACTGCATAGAACTCTCCAACTTATATAAAATTATAGGTAGCCAGGGAATCCCAGAGAAAGATGTCACCACTTTCTCTTGGGGCTCAGAGTACTCAAACTGTCATGTTACGTCAAATTAGATTTATGGTGGGAACCTGAAGAGCCTGGGAGAGGTGATTCATTTCATTCATTCATTCATTCATCTTCTTCTGTACTTCCAGAGCACTTGCTTATGTTAGGTTCTGGAAATACTGAGATTGCAATGAACAACATAGATGAGCAATAGGTACCCCCTACCCTGGGTGCCTGGAACTTAGTAGGTACTAAATAAATAGTTACTAAATAAGAGAAGACTCTCGCAAGACACATTTAAAAGAGAATATAAATAAGAACGTTATTTTACTGCTATCCATTTGACCTGAGTTTTGAAGGATGGATAGGATCTTGACAAGCAAAAAAAGGAGAAAAGAAATCCAGGTGGCAGAAATGATATGTACACAGACATGGAGGTAGAAAAGAGGATGTATGTTTGGGTGCTTACCAGCATTCCTGAGACACACGGGGGTGCATGAGGGGTGCGAGAGTTGCAGCTGGAGAAATGAGCAGGGACATACCCTGCTAAGCCAAACAGCAGGACTCACCACGCAGGCAGTGGGGCAGGGTGGCATCCTGACCAACATTATGTTCAAGAATGTAGCCCCAGAGCAAACGTGGATGACTCAGCCCACCCTAGCATTCCCAGGAACCATGCTCAGCCTTCTCCTTGTGCCGGTGGGTGGGCAGATGTCTCTGGGAGGAAGACCACCCGCCTGGTGTCACTGCACACACATCTGACTTCCATGGGGATTCTCCTAAGCCTGACAGCACGAGGAAAGTTTATTCAGAAATCTGGAAGGCAAAATTTTCCCATGGTTTTACTCACGTTTTTGTTCTTTTTTTCCACTTAATTCACATTATTTTATTACTATAGTCACAGGATTACTTCTTGCTGCTGCTTCTTTAGTTCTCCAACAGAGAAACAGTCACTTTGAACATCTCTTTCTCTGATTGGCAGATAATTCTATCCATACTTCAGCCAACCTCCCTTCAGACTGATCCTTGGACTGATCTCCCCAGCAGACCTCCTGGCCACCACCTTCATCTCACATTTCCCTTGACATGCTGCACGCTGACTCAAACCTTGATTAAAGGTAGCAAAAACACGATCGGAAAGAAACAGAAAGAAGAAAACGGAGTAAGTGCAAAGAGTGGCAAACATTTATTCAGTGCTAACTCTGAGCCAGCCTCAGTTCCAAAGATTTTCTTATCTACTAACTCACTATGGGATAGACAGCAACACAAGGCTCCAGACAGAGGAGCTGAGCAGGAAGACGAGGATACAGGAAAGAGGAAGTTAGCTGCCAAGAGACAAGTCAGCTCTCACCACTTCCTTTCACTCTCACACAGCCTACTCAAGTGTCTGCCCAGCAACTGTCTCCCACTGTCTTCCATCCACCAAGGATTTTGTGCTTCTATTCTCACTCTCATTCCTCTTCCCTAATGGAATCCGCAGGGAATAGGGGAATCTCAACCTTCCCACTCAAGAAGGTTTATTCTGTTGGAGACGCATCAAATACGCCTCATAACTACTGTGTGAAAAACCTTAAACAAGCTTCACCTCCTGAGAATAAATCTTGAAGGCAAAAGGAAGCCACTGAAGGTGTTGGAAGAGGGAGTAACATAACCCAGGTGGTGTTTCAGGATTGGTGACAGAGGGTCTTGGTTCCCCCTGAGTTTCTGGCTTCACATACTGGCAGAACATTCTAAAGGAGAGTTCAAAATGATAAGAAAATGACTGCAGCTAGACAGAATGAGAGTACTGTTCACAGAGTCATAGAGTTGGCCTCACACCTGCTCTTCAGTCAGAGTTTGAAAGACTTTAATGCCTTGAACCGAAACCAGCCTGCTCTATCCTCTCCCCTCCCCATAACTTTTCACCAGGCTGACAGCCAATCAGAGGCAATCAGAAATTTACTAGCTCCCTCAATACTTGACATGGAATTATAGCAACTTCCCTTGTGCCCTCTCCGTCCCACCTTGCATCCTCCTGTCTTCAGATCCTGAGGCATGCTGCTAGCTTCTGGACATCCAGCTTTACTGACCCATCCAAAGGCCTCCATCATCTACAGGATCTGTTGACCATCCTTTCCTTTGCTCCCATTCTGACTGCCCTGCCCCCTCCTGGCCAATCCCTCCTACTTATTTCAGACATTCATTCAACAAACAATTATTTAGTATCCACTACAACCTGAGCATTCTGCTTAAGGACAGTGATACAACTGTGAAAATGGTCTTCAGACCTTCTGCCCTCATGGAGCTCAGGAAGAAGAGAAAAGTCAGCGAGCAGACATGTGGAAGGGGCTGTGATGGGGAAGAAATAGGTGGTATGGAGGCAGAAAGCCATTCTAGTATGTCATCAACTCCCAGGAACAAAATGACCACTGAAATCACAAAGTTTGGAAAACTCAGCAGACTTCATGAGTGTGGGTGTGAATTTCATAGTCCCTGACTCAAAGAAGGATGGAGTAATAACTAGTTTAAAGAAAGTTAATTAAAATCATGGCAAATTTAATAGCTCCTTTACATAAACGAGGCCAATTCAAGATAAAAACTTGGTCAGCTCAAGGTTTTCTCCTCCTCTATTCCTTCCTCTCCCAACATAATCTAAGTTGGGATAAAGATGGAGAAGTGGTGAGGACTTTCCCAGCACTAGTACGGAGCCGTGTCTGAGCTGCACCCATGCCTCTGCGCCTCCCTTGCCTGTCCCATCCCCGGCCTGCTGCCATGTTGTGGACCCACTCCTACCATACCCGAGTCCCTCCTCCTGAGTCTCCTCTCCACTCTGTCTCTGGGAGCTCCAGACTCCACGTTTATACCTCCAGGGGATGTAAAACATAGTTAACAATCAAACAACCTCTCTCCCTAATGAGGACTCCTTTTACTTTAAATGCAGAGCAATTTATCTTCCTTCTCTCTTAACTTCTGCCCTCCACTTTAGGTCCAAGGCCTTATCTTTGAATAACCACTAGCCTCATCAAAATATTTTTACAATGAAACAGCAATATTCCTCCAAAGATTAACTCTGTTAAAACACATAAATAGGCACAGTTCTTTAAAAATGAACTTTTGTTTTCCTTTGTCCTGCCACATGTAAAAAAGTTCAGTCTAAAGTCTATTTTCTCCCCCCTGAATTGTACAGCCCTCCAAGCGCAAGCCCGCTTTCCTACAGAATGATTTTAGTTTCAGTTGTTTGTTCAGTTGCCCCGGGTTATCCGGTGATAAAAAAATTGCATGAATTATGGGAATAAATTTGCCTGAAGATCCTTAACAACGGTTATGAAAGCCCTTCGTCCCACGGTGACTGTTTTGCATCTTTCCAGTGGTACACGTCCTACCAGTTGTGTCATTATCATAATAAATTCAAGACACAAATATCAAGGACTTGGGGGCTACATGCCCTTCTAGGTCACCCAGGCCTGTATTCCTCCTGTAGCACAGAAAATGGAAAATCAGCTCTGTCCTTACAATTTTAAGAGAACATGTTTTCAGAGGCCTGTTTCCTAAAAAGTTATAGATCAGTCAACAACATAAATAGAGGAGAACTCAAGACCCACTTATGGTTAGTCCTACAGTTAATTTAAAAACAGAAGGGACTCTTCTTTTCCATATATATCCTCTCACAACCACACTCAGTCTCCTAATATACCCTCGATTGGATTTCAAGAGACGTGTTCTACCTCCAATCCCACCAGCCCAGTATGTATCCAAGATGAACAAGTTATGCTCGGCATGGGGTAAAATCCAGGTGGACGGCTGCTTGTACGACAGCTAGCTCTGTGGTGGAAAGGATTCTAAAGTTAAGATCAAAGTAGGAGGGATGCTACAGAAGGCAGTCTGAGGCGGCTTAGCCAGGTTATCAAGGTTTTCACCAAGAAACCGAAAGCTCTATGGGCATCAAGACGAGGACGAAACAGCTGAGCACATAGTGAAATCACAAATGTGTGAAAGGTGTGAACTGCTGATGAGGATGGTGCCAGGGTAAGGCACCTTGCTGGGCTCCTCGGAGCACTGGTCCAGTGCTGGTGGCACTGAGTGCATTCTGCGCGGGTGCTACCTCCAGGAGCAGGCTGACACGTGGCCTCTCCTGAAGGCATGCTGAAAGGCCAGTCCACTGAAGAAAGAGGAAAAACACATCTCACATAGAGCGAGCATGAAGTCAGTTGAATTTCTAGGGCCATGTGGTCCCCATCATTCCTTGTCTCTCTTTTCCAGGCCTGTGCTGAGCTATAAATTTTTCAGAGAAAGATTCCAGATAAACACAGGCTCCTTGTTAATGGTGTAAGTTCGGAGCTCCTTTAAAGGATGATGAACAAATTACTTCTTTGCTCAGCCACACAAAACTCCGCAGTTATGCTCACATTTCAGGACTGCAAACTATGAGGTGTGCAGGTAGCCAAACTAGGCCTTGATATATGCCCTCTAAACAGCAGAAGTTTATGCTCCAACAGTCCAGAGATAACCTTGGTACTCTAGACCAGAAGCAGAACATCCCCGATACTCTGCTCTCCAAGCCATGAGCCCTGAAACATTTGGGTATACCTAAAACCCATCTGCCCTTTTCCACTTAGGAAGAGGAAATGGAGAGAGAAAATGTTTTCTTTCAAAAACATGAATTTTTGCACGATAATGATGATTAGAGACCTATTTTATATAGGATTCTTCCAAGGTCACACAGCTAGCATTATGGATTTAGAATTTGATCCCAGATCCAAACCAAACATCTACTATGCATCATGTCCAACAAAGTCCTGCCAGAAGGAAAGAGGAGAGGATGGGGAATACGACTTAATCGCCAAGGTCCTGGGATAGCAGGATTTCACAGATTTTCAATGAAGGTGCTGGAGTCTTCAGTAGAGCACTTGATTCTTTTGGAGAAAAGCCAGGATAATGGGAAACACTGACTTTGCTTTGTAAGAACCCCTGATTTGGCTCTTCCAAAGGCCACCTTTTCAAATAAAATGGCATGTTAACAGCATTTTTGCTTTGCTGAGTTTGAATGGCCCCGCTGTGGCAGCAGCCTGGAGCATGCTGGGAAGAGGCAGAGTTCCAGGGCTTGTCCAGTGACCCAGCATTGCCTCTCTCCTGACCAGGACCTGCTGCTCCTGAGGCTAAAGATGAGTCAGTCTCCCTCCAAACCAAACAGTAATTAAGAGAGGACGCATTTTTAGACTGCTGTGGTCTGGTACTCCGCTGGCAGCTTTTGAAAGCTGCCAGAGCCCTGCCAAGGGAAAAGGGAAGAGACTGCCATTTTTTGGTTGAGTGGCTACGACAGACTGGGCACTCCGCTAAGTTATCTATGTATTTGGTGACATTTCATCTTTTTTTTTTTCAACTTCAGTATAGTCAGTTACAATGTGTCCATTTCTGGTGTAGAGCATAATGTCCCGTACGTACATGTAGGTACATATATTTGTTTTCATGTGACATGCCATCTTAAAAGCATCCCTGAAAGATAGGACTTTCTAGCCTCATCTTTTAGGATGACAGAATAATGTTCAAAGAGAATTGACTTGCTCAAGGCCACTCACCTGGGACAAACGGCTTCTAGAATTTAACCCTAGATCAGCCTGACTCCAAATTCTATTTTAATTTTACTACATCAATTCTTGGCAGCCAAATTTTAATGCTCATGGAATTTGCCACATGCTCTAGGTCCTAGTTCCTCAAGAAAAAAGATGGAAACAATGGAGGCCCGGGAATTCCATATTAACAAGACCCAACCCACATGTATTCTTCAAAATTCAACACGTGTATCTTCTCCTGTAGGATCATGCTCCTCCCTCAACATATAACTTGTGTCTGTGCACTCTCACTGATACGCAATAAGTACAGAAACTGAAAGGAAGTAAATGTTTACAGCTATTTGGCAGAGTAATGTTTTGCAGTGAATCAAATAACACGATATTATGTATTATGCATATTTTTTATTATGTTTTTGTTTTATGAATGTCTTTTTTCTTTTTCTAGTAATTCATTTTTAATGTGGGTTTACAAAAACATCTTATGTAATGAACTGAAAATTAAGGAAATAAAACTGGTTCTTCACCTCAAGTTTCAAAGCACTGCCTTAAAGTTTGAGAGATCTTCGAGCATCCATTAAATGAATGGTATGATGTAGGTCTGTATAACTGAGGGCTCTCCCACTTAATGGGTGGCTTCTTGCTAAAAACCCTTTCTGATCTATACCACTAGCCACCTCAAGCATTTCTGATCTAAAGGGAAGCAAACCAGCAAGGCAATTAAAAGCATAGCGTCAGAGGAAATTGGGTTTTGGTCTACAATTTAACTGCTGCTTGATCTTGAATAAGTTAGTTTTGCTCTGACTTAGTCTCCTCCTCCATAGAAAAGACATACGTTAGAGAAACGCAAATTAGAACTAAAATGAGATACCAATTCACGCCCAATAGGATCAAACAATGAAAAGAATAATAAATGCTGGTCAGGGTATGGAGAAAGTGAAATCCTTGTGCATTGCTGGTGGGAATGTAAAATGGTACAGCAGCTGTGGAAAGCCATTCGGCAGGTCTCTAGAAAGTTAAACACACAATTACCATATGATCCAGCAGTTCCACTCCTAGGTATATGCACCAAAGAACTGAAAACAGGGGCTCAAGTAGATATGTACACACCCATGTTCATAGCAGCCTTATTCACAATATCCAAAAGGTGGAAAAAACCTTAATGTCCACCGATGAATGAACGGATAAACAAAATGTGGTATATGCATAAAAGGGAGTATTATTCACCCCAGTGAAAAGCTCAACTGAGGCATGTTAAAATTTTTTAAGAGTTTATTTGAGCAAAACTTGATTCCAGTTGGGCAGCACCAAACCAGAAGTGGTCAGGATGCTCCACTGACAGTAGCTAACAGAAAGACTTTCACAGAGAAAGTGTGACACAAAGCGATTATTTGATATATTGATAAATGCTATAGCTTAAGCATTTGTCTTTTGGAGGAAAGCTTGTTTGTGATTGACTGTATTTATGTTTCAATTTCTTAACTTTGAGGCATTTAGAGGCTTAGCTTTTGATTTGCTTACAAAGGCCATGCAGGTGTTAAAGGTACCCCAGTCTAATGGCCTCCTTGTTTAATCAGTTTAACAATCTTAAAAAAGGAAGGACATCTGACACATTGTGACATCATGGATGAATTCTGAAGACATTATTCTAAGCCAGACACAAAGGACAAATATTCTATGATTCCACTTATATGAGGCGCCTAGAATAGGCAAACTCATAGAGATAAAAAGTTCTAATAGAAGTTACCAGAAGCTGGGGAAGGGGGGCAGATGGATTGTTACTGCTCCATGGGAACTGAGTTTCAGTATGGGATGATGAATTCTAGAATTCTAGAAATAAATATTGGTTATGGTTGAACATGGTGAGTACTTAATGCCATTAAACTGTATACTTAGAAATGGTTAAAGTGGTACATTTTGTGCTATGTGTGTTTTGCCACAATAAAAAGAGAGAGAGATGGTATTTCCCTACCCGTCCTCCTGATTTCTGACCGTGGTCAGCGTGAGTCGTATTGCTCAGAGACCGGAAGGAAATGTGCCAGAGCACTCAGTGAGGGACTTGGCAATTTTCCACACTTTTCCAGTGTTCTCTAGCAAATGAGTCTTCCTTTCATGACTGGGAAATAAAGAATATGTAAGAAATCATTTTTGTCTGAAAAGTAGGATTTAAAACCCAGTGTTTTCTCCTATCAGAACTGAGAGGGCTTCGGCTTTAACAAATGACCAGGCCATGGAGTGACTATTTTTATTTAGAGGCATCACCACAACCAGCTAGACCCAGCCCCATTTTTTCTGTGTTTTTCAGTGTCTCGGGCTATTTTTCAGGCATTTAGATGATTGGTGAAACTCCAATGGCGCTTGTCGAGAAGACGGTTGCTCATAATTGCTAAGGCAAATTTAAGGCACATGTATTACTGTCTGTCTTCAGTCATCTGCCTCTGAAGTGGGCTTGCCACTGAGCTTAACCTCAAGGTTTGCCCTGATGCTCTGCTGGTCTCCCAAAATCACTTACTGCAGTTAGTGGTCAAAATGCAGGCAGCACTTGGGGAGTGCAACTTGATGTACTCATTCAGCAAATTCTAATGAAGCAGCTCTTGGGCCCCAGGCACAAGGGATGCAGGGGCACTCAGCGTGGTGTCTGCTGACAAGGAGCTCAGAGTCCACAGGGGCAGGCAGAGGAGTAAACACACAAATAAATGGAACGCGACAGGCTTCATCACCAAGTTAGCTGAGCGTAGTGGAAGCACAGTCAGGGCGTACACTACTCAAGAAACCTCTCTGTGGCCACTCCATCTAAAGTGAATCTGCTCGGTGGCTCTGTCTGGTCTTTCTCTCTCACTCCCATCTGTCCCTATGTCACATCACCTGTATAATTTCTTTCATCATTAATAGCTTATGCCGTCTTGTTTATTTACTTGTGACATACGCGGTGATGAACGCTCTGGGGGCAGGGTCACCTTGTCTCTTCTGGACAGCACCAAATGTTCAGCATCTAGAACAGTGCTCAGCTCTGGGTAGTGACACTTGTAAAATTTCCACCCGGGGACTGTCTAGGGACAGCCACCTGCATGGAATGGGAATAGGACCAAAGCTCTATTTTCAAATAAGCCCTATGTTGCTTGTTTTGGTGACTGCAGGTTTATTTGGCCTGGCTTTGGTGAGCGGCCTGTCACAGATTAGGAAAAAGCATCTCAAAACACGTCCTTCTTGACACTCCCCGGTGACACCGCTCTCCCACAGCCTCTCAGGACTCCAGAGGTGACCGTATTTGTTTACTTTACACTTGTAATACAATTCAAAGTGAAGCACTGCCAGAAAGAGATTACAGAATTTATGCTGCTTTTTAAATGTCTGTATGTAATAAAAGAATGTTCTAAACCCAGAATACAATGTTATTCTGTTAGTCACAGAATAACTCAACTATTTCTTAAAAATTGAATTACAGTGCACGTTGGACAATGTGTTCCAGTTATGGGACACAAATTTAAAATTATATAAGTGACTTCTCATGATCCTGTAAGTATTCTCACTTGAAGAAAATGCCTCAAGCCTCAGTTTACCCATATGAAGCCCATGCCAAGCAGTTTCCAGGTCCCATTGCCATTTTAGTGTGCTCTGTTTAGGTCTCTTCTGGGACACAGGAACTGCTCACCAAGTGGCTTGTAAATAAATGTTAAATGAATACACGTATGAAGGAATGAATGAATGAAATCAAGAAAGGAGAGTACTTGGGTCGCATCTACAGAAATGAGAAGCATTCCCAGAAACTTGGTGGAAGAAAGAGAAACAATTGTGCAGGCTGAAGGGACAGGCATGCAAAGGTAGGCGTTGGCAAACAGAACCATGTGCTCTGGGAACTGCAAATACCATAGTGTTGCAAACACTGCAGGGGGCACTGTGCCCCCTGCAGTGTGACAGCTGGCAAGGGGCCAGATCCACTGGGCTTTGGGAAGAGCTTGGAGTTGACGGGGAGGCAGTGAAGGACTTTAAGTAAGACAAGCAAATACGACTGGACTTGACTTTCAGAAAGATCATTTTGACCCCAGTGTAGGGCAAGGGCCAGAAAACTATGGCCTGTGGGACAAATCTGGCCCTCCACCTGTCTGTAAATACAGTCTGCTTGGAACACATCCCCGTTCACCCTTTTGTGTATCGTCTGTGCAGCTTTCGCACGGCGGCAGCAGCGATGAGTAGTTGTGATGGAGACGATTGGGCCCACGGTGCCAAAAATGTTCACCACCGGGCCCATTACAGACAAAAAATGCTGACCCATGGTCTATAGGAAAAGGGAGGAGAAAATAAGTCTAGAGGCAGGGAGACCAGTTAGGAGCCTGCCAGGAGCCCGCAGAATGAGGGTGGAGACAGGGGCAGATACGAGAGATGCTAAAGGAGGAGAACTGTCAGGACTCAGTGTTCACTGGAGGATAGAAGAAGGCTGCTCAAAACAATTCCCGTTTCTCTCTTGGGTGACCAGGTAGAGATTGCATCATTTACTGAGAAAGGAAAACTGGTCCGAGGACAGGGATACTGACTTTGCTTTTCAACATGTTGCGTTTGAGGATCCTCTGAGACATTTGGTGGAGATAACCAAGCCTGGGGCAGCCTGGAGACACAGACCTAGGGGCCCTCAGCATGGTGCAGGAGGTGGTTAAAGCAGCAGGGGATAGTAAATGCAGGGAAGAGCTGTGGACTGATGATGGAGCTCTGGGAACCACCCCCCAGCTCGGCCCAGAGCTCAGCTGGCAGCAGACGAGGCGTGAGGAGACAAGGGCCCAGGGAAGGCTGCCTCCTATGCAAAGGCTAGTGTTCTACTTCCTCCTCCCTCTCCCACCCAGACAGAGCGGGGCTGGGGGCACCCTCTTCTGCCTCCCAGCTCTCGGGACACCACCACTTCACCTTAGAATGGCCTCCTCCTGAGAGGCCTGTGGGAATCTAATCATTTTTCTATATATCGCACCAGCACTGCTCTCAGGCCACATCAAAGTGATGGCAAATGTCAGGATGGAAAACTGACTGCTCCTTGAGAGGCACGGGAGCGTGCAGTGATGGACCAGGCTACTCTGTTTTCATTCAGGCATAGGCTTATCGGTGGACATTTGTTCTATCAATGTCCGGTTAAGGAACTGCCTATACCTTTTCCTCCAGAGACATTTCAGTCAGGCCCCTGTCCCCGAGATCATAACCTTAGCTCTGGGTTTAGAGGAATATATGCGACATACACACTATAGATATATGTTTGTATATATTATATATGTAAATAGATACAATATATTTCATATGATATATATGACACATATACACACGCACTTTTTTTTTTGTTTTGGTCCAGCTGACAAACTGATGCCTGAAAACAGAAGGAGCTTGCAAAAAGGGTCCACAAATTTATGGCAAAGCTAAAAATTCCCATGTGTTCTGACTCTAACCCTGGTAGTTCGTCTGACCTGGTTCCTTCTCCATGTTTCACAGCCTTTACCATCTTGATGTGGATTTGAAGGCTGTTCCTCTCCCCTTCCCACACCTTCCACTTGAGCCTTCCTTCGCCCAGGATGGTGTCACGTAGACACACACAGGCATAGTATCAGGGTTTCAAGGGATGCAAAGCTCATTCTCCACACCTCTGAGTTTCCTTGAGCACTTTGGCCTCCTGCCCTGCCCCGACTCCTCCCTCAAGAGGTACAGTCCCCTGACAGGGGATGGAGGGACAGCTCTTGCTCCACGGCTCCTTACGGGTATCTTCATAAACATTCCTGAGCCTGGGGGTTTGTCCGACTTCTCCGCCTCCACCCCAAACCAAAGTGACGTGGTAATTATGGTTCAGAGGGTCTTCCCTGCAGACCCCATCTTTCTTATGGTTTAACTCTTCCAAAGTCAGGTGCACGTGACTCTCATGCTAAAATACGCGTCCAAACAAGGTTTTACTATTTTGAAAGACATCTTTTGATATACATCATGCTGACTCTTGCATCTGCCTTTCAATTTGTTCCAACTGTAGGTAGAGATTAGGGAGCTCATCAACTTTTCAGAACAGGGAAGCAGGGATTTTCACAAAAACTCCGGTGTGTCTGTGTACGGTTTGGGGAAGGGGGAGGTTGGCTCTGATGTTTTGTCTTCATGGTAATTTATGTGAGACTCACATGCTTTACTGCTCTGAGAAAGAGGAAGTCCGAAGCTGGGAACACTGTATTTGGCTTAGGAATGAGGCCTGTCACAATCTGGCCCTGGGCTGCCTATTCACCGTGGCTGGCTGCTGTGCCAGGAAATTCATTTTTCACTCAAACATGATCCAAATCTTCCAGCCACTAGGCCTTTGCACCTTATGAGTCTTCCTACATCTCCACTTTCAACCTTAGCTGGAGCCTCTGTGTGGTAGGTCCCGAACCAGGTCTAAAGGAGACATGAAAAAGAATAAGCTACTTCAAGGTATGAACCCTCTGGTTCATACACTTCCCAGGGCTTCCAGAACAAAGTACAACAAACTAGGTGACTTCAAACAACAGACATTTATTCTCTCAGTGTTCTGGAGGCCAGAAGTTTGAAATCAAGGTGTCAGAAGGGCTCTGCTTTCTCTAAGAGGTAGAATCCATCCTTGCCTCTTCCTGGCATCTGGTGGGGCCCACAATCCTTAATGTTCCTTGGCTCACAGCTGCATCACTCCAGCCTCCGCTTCTGTCACCACATGGCCTTCTTCCCTGTGTGTCTGTCTGTCTCTGTGCCTTCATATGGCACTGTCCTCTTCTTATAAGGACTCCAGTCATGTTGGATTAAGGGGCCACCCTAATGACCTCATCTTAGTTTGATTAAACTAAAGAGATCCTATTTCCAAATAAGGTCACATTCATAGGTACCTGAGGTTAAGACTTCAGCATGTCTTTTTGGAAGACACAATTCAACCCACCACAGGCCCAATTCATTTTTCAAGGCTCAGCTTATATCCCTGGGGAATATACGCCACTGCTCCAATGAGATGCAGCCCTACCTTCCTCTGCCCTCTCAGGAACTGATCTGCATCCTTTGGTCCTTGTCTTATACTGCCTCACAGATGTGAATAATTTGAGAAAACTACCAAGAGCAACAGGCTGTGCAGGGAGAAGAAAGCATTCATTTGGGCCCAGGATACTACGTTCTGCTTTGCACAGCCTCTCGTAGACCACAGAGGTTCAGCATTCATCCTTTGGCCCGACCAGAAACTCTGCATAGTGATCTGGCCCGAGGAAGCCTCTCACAGAATCCAGGACTGAATGGAGGCGCTGGCATAAACTAACCGCAGCTGGCCAGGAAAGCCTTGGCTAACGGACACCCCACGGGTCCCTCTGTGGTGTGCGTCTCAGCCTGCCTGCCAGCCCAAGGAGCGTCCTCCCACTGACTCTTCTGGATATTGCCGAATCCAGAAGGCAGGCTCCTCAGGAGCAGCATGTGGCTTGGCTGAGACGGGGCCACCTCCTCCTCCCACCCCGGTATTCGCAGCTCCCCGCAGCAGCCCTGTGGCAGGCCCAGGCTGCTTCTCCACCTGCATGCCTAAGCCACCCCGTTGGCCAAGATGAATACCTACAGCCTTGCTTCCAGCACGAGTGGGAGACGTGCTGCGCCTTGAGAGGCCAGCAACTGGTGATCTGGACTGAATTCTAGATACCCACAAATCTCTAGGTTGCAACCATTATCTCGCCCAGGCCACAGGGCAGGAAGACGGTGTAACACAGAACTCATCAGAACGAGATCCCCCTGCATTCCAGGTCCCCGCTCTGTCCTTTAGACAAAGCTCTGACCTCAGACAAAGTTATACAATTCTCTAAGCCTCTATGATTGGTCTCATCTTGAAAGGGATGTAGTGACAATTTTCTTGCAGCATTATTGGAAGCCAGTTTAGTGCTTACAAACGTGGGTACTAGAGTCAGCACCTTAAATTCAAAACCAGACCATCAAGCTCTAGTCTCCTCAGCTAGACTGTTATTAGTCAGGACAACTGTATTAGTTTCCTACGGCTGATCTAACAAATTATCACAAACTTGGAGGCTTCAAAACACACATTTATTTGCTTATAGTTCTGGAGGCCAGAAGTCTGCAGTCTGGGCCCAAACCATGATGTCTGCAGGGCTGTGCTCCCTCCAGAGGCTCTAGAGAAGAACTCATTTCCTGTCCCTTTTCAGCCTCCAGAGCTGTACTCCTTGGATTGTGGCCTCTCTGTCACCTTCAAAGCCATAGCATCTCACTCTGCTTCAGTCCTCACACCACCTTCAGCCTTCTGTGTCAAATTTCCCTTTGTCTTCTCCTATGAAGACACTTCTGATTATATTTAGGGCCCACAGGATAATCCAGGATAGTCTCCCCTTCTCAAAATCCTTAACTTAATCACTCCTGCAAAGTCTCTTGACGGGTATCAGGTAACATTCATAGATTCCAGGGATGAGCCCCAGGTATCTTTGGGAGCCATTACTCAGTGTACCACAACCATATAACAAATATGGATCAGCCAGTGTAGCCTGCACAGACCCCTCAGAATGGCCTCCTGCTTTCCTGCCTCTTGGGAGGGGCAGAGGCATCCAGGAGGGTGGGAAGCCACTCAGAGAGATCAGGTCAGCAGCTATTTACTAGCTGGATTTAAATGATTTCAATGTTTCAACACCCAGCCATACCAGCTAAATGTGAGTCCTGTTATTAGTAAATACATCAGAGAGCAGTCATCATGGTTAGATTTCAAAATCCATGGCAAGTACTCAGCACAATGCCTGGCATATAGTAAGTGCTCAATAAATGTTAGCTATTACTGTCATTATTAGTAGTGGCATGGTGCCTTCCAGAGGGCCTGAGCTCTGTTCTGAGACAACTCGTCCCATTGAAAGATGAGTGCTCCCCCGGCTCCACCAGGCTGCCTCTCTGCTATCCCTTCAGGCAGACAGACAGCCTAGCATACCTGGGTGCTGGCCCTCTTGGATGCCAGCTCTACCCCCTTTCTCAAGTTCTTCCACCCTTCTCCCCGGATTTGCTTTCACTCTCAGCTCCCTCCGATTTAGGACTCAATCTATCTTCTGCAGTTGGCATTCCAATCAGAAAGTTGGACAATATATCCACTCATCAAGTCCCCAAAGAATAAATTATGCTTCCTGCTTCCTCATCTACATATTATATGCTAAGGCCAAGGATTCTTCGGATGCTTCCAACGGCCTGGGAAGTGGCCAGCCATCCTAAGCCTGGAGTTTCTGCACTGGAGCCAGGCTCTGACAGTTGGGAGAAGTCCCCTGCTTGAAGATCCATTACTCTGAGTTGATTGACCAAGACTGGAAGAGGGCCTCAGGCCATTCTCACCCCAGGGCTGACTATAAGCCTGCTCATGGGCTCTAAGGTAATTGACTTCCCATGAATCCCACCAGAGGTGGGACTACTGGAATCCTCTCGACAAAGACAAAGGTTCCAGGCATCCTTTGGTGCTAATGACTAGTTAACCTTTAAGTTTAGGTCCCCAACTTTTTTTTTTTAATCTAATACTTGGAGTACCAATTCTGGGTCAGAACCTTTGCCAGGCTTGGAAATCCAAATTCACTGATAATAGCTATGGTTATTGTTCTAGAGAGGGTACTAGGAACTTATACCAACCCTCCAACTATAAAAAGATGCAGAAACTGAGGCTTACACAGGTTAAGTAACTTGTCAATGGTGTTGCCAGGTGTTCAACTCAGGATGTCAAAGTCTTACTTTGTTTTGTACCATACTGCCCACGAATACAAAACAATCCTTACACTTAGAAGTTTCTATCTAGTGGAAGTATGTTCCATAATTAAACAACCGCCCCCTCCTACCATCTGAGCGAGGTGGTAGGAGCATGGAAAAGAGAGGCACTCTCTCCTTTGCTAGAGGACAAGAGTCAGGAATGTCCTCAGAGACCACCGGATTTAAGATCCCACTGTACAGGTGGAGAAACTGAGTCACTGAGAGGGAAAAAGACTCCATCGAGGCTTCACAGAGAGCATACAGAAGAGCCAGGACCAGAGCAGCCGCCTGCGGCCCAGCCCACAGAACCTCTCTCTCCACTGCCTGGGCCCCCAGGAAAGGGAAGAGCTGGGATTATGGTTGCCAGATTTAGCAAAAACCAAAACAAGGTGCCCAGTTTAGTTTGAATTTCAGACAAACAACAGACGCATTTTTGTATATGTATATCCCTAGCAATATTTGGCAACTTGTTGAGGTGGATCCCTGGGCATTGGGATCCCCAGGGCTTTGGGAAGAGTCAGGTGGAAGAAGAGTGGCATCCACTCCTTGGTTGATTTCCAGCTGATTATGTACAATTCAGAGAACTGATGGAAGGGGCCAGAGTGGAAGAGAAGGGAGAGGTTCAGTTGATGCGGGATCAGAATCTGCAGCATCCAACGAGGCAGAAGGTGCTCACTCACAGAAAAACACTCCAGGAAAGGAGGGGAGAAGGAACATGGAATGACTGACAACAGGAGCACTAGGGACGTAGCCCAGAGGAGGGGGAGGGGAACTCGGCCCCAAAGAAAGGGACAGTTCTCAAAAGAAGCAAAACTCTTCCAAGAAGTGGTGGTCACCAGGAGGACTGGGTAGTGGTAATGGGGGCAGCCCAGGCCGAAGGAGCAATTCAAAAATGCCTCCTAAATTTTTGACTCTCCCTTCTAACCTCCTTAGTGTTTGGTAGCTTGCTACAATGGAAAAAAATTCCAAGACTTGACTTAAGAATTTCCAGTCACATCATCACCACCTCCAAGCTCTGTGACCTGGACACATTTACACACTTACAAAGAAAAGTTGTTTTTCTTTTTAAAATGGGATTCATGGAGCTGTTGTTCAGATCAGATAAGAAGATGAAGATAGAAACTGATAACGTGCTTGTACAAATGCTAGCTCTGATTGCAGTAAATGCTAAGTGTCTCCAGAATGAATGTTGTTTTTAGGCTTCCTCTCTCTCCCCCTCAAAAACAAGTCAGGATCTTAAAATAAATCCCATTTGTGAATTGAGTCCTCTGCCGCTTCATCATTCCTTGCTCTTCTAGTTTAAGAGGAGAATGTCTGAATGATTGGAGGCTGTGAAAGGCCCAGATCCCCCTGGGTCTCTGATTTCCATTGCCATTTTGGGGAGCTGCCTTGGCTCTCAGCAGCTCACTGGGCACTGTTAAATAACTTCCTGTAGCAGCAAGTTGTAGGAGATGGTCCTTTAGTACAGAAAAGTTTTGGGGATGAGGTCAAGCAAGGATTATTGGCGTTTAAAAGTAATTAAGTGGAGGACAGGGGTGAGAGTTAAGGCAATGGGGAGCCAAGGGAGAAGGAAGATGGGAGGAGGGAAGATGGGGTAAGGGGAGGAGGGAAGGAAGAAGAGTTGGGCTGTGCTAGGATCTGGTTACTCTCTGCCTGCAAGTTGGCAACTTTGGTGTCTACAGCAAATGATTTGAGCTCTCTGAAATATTTTTCTGATCTATTAAACAAAATAGAACCCATTTACAGATGGGCTGAGCTGACAATGATTGGAAAGCATTGGCAATCTTACTGATATTTATGTAACTCCCTATGGTACACATTCTACATTCTGATCCATCATCTTACTTGGATATCAAACAACTCAAGTGGGCAAGATAATGATTGTTATCCATGTTTCATACTGAGATTCAAGGAGATCAATGATTTTCCCATTATCAACAGGCTGGTAAATGGCACAGCTAACTGCTATTGGACCAGTCACTGCTCTCTGTGACACTGGCACCACAGAGCACCTGTGGTATGTGCTGAAAGTGAGGTCAGCCAAACCAACCTGGTCCCTGCCTTCAAGGAGCCTAACATCTATTAGGGAAGACAGACATTTAGTAAATAAGCATGCAGTTAAGTATACAATTACACACTATGCTAAATGACACAATGAAATAAAATAACTAAGTCTCATAAAAAGTAAAACAGAAGGGAGATAACTCAGATAGGGAAGGGTATATAGAAGGCCTTTATGCTGAAAAAAGTTAGGCTGAGACTAACTATGCATCTGAGTTAGCCAGACCCAGAATGAGGTATTCCAGCCCTAAGGTACAGAACTGCAAGGAGTCTTCTCATGGTCAAAGTGCATTTTTTCAAGAGGGAGAGAAGTGTTAAGACTAGGTGGAGAGCTGAAAGAGGGTATTTCAATGGCTTCACCTAAAAAATCACTGGAGGGAGGTTTGAAAAAGTTTCGGTGCCCAGATCCCACAGGCAATTATAATGGTGTGAAATACGCTGTGGACGAAATAATTTTTAAAAGGTCCCCAAGTGACTCTAATGCACAATCAAGACTGAAAACCACTGGGCTAGACCTTTTAGAACAGGATTTTTTCAATTTTCTCCTAATAGGAAGACATTGAACATTTTTAAGCAAGAGGTGAGTCAATATCAGATCTGTATTTTTAGATAATCACTCAGGATGCCGTATGGAGGTCAACAGTGGGGAGGTGAGTGAACAGACTTTCGATAAGGCAAAATGCTTAGGAGGCAACAGAAATCCCATTTTAAAAAAATCTTCAAACCCGCGAACTAGCATCAAACAACACTAACAAATGTAAAATGGCATTCATGGGACGTGGATCTCATCTATAAAATACAAGAGTTAAATTAGAAAAAAAAATCTTAGACTGGAAATATGATGCTGTTGTCCTTTGTAGTTATTTAAGGTTGAGACCCTCCACATTAGTGGCCTACTTGCTTTTTTGTTGTTGTTGTTAAAATATAAAGTAATCTGATTTTAGCCTAAATCTAAACCAGCCTTGTCTCCTCCTTCGTCACCCTCCTTTCACATTCCCCTTGTTTACGCTACTTCCTGATTCTCCCTCCCAACCCCAGAGCTTCAGTTTGCCTGTGTGAGGGCGGAGCAGCCTCCTATCTTTTCTTCCTGGCCTTGAATTCACCCTCCACACTGATAACAGATAAATCTTTGCAAAAAGCCAATCCGTTCATTCCTCTTGCTGCCTACTACTCCCTTTCAGGAGCTGCCTGTGGTCCTCAGAATGAGGTCCTTTAGCATGGCAGGCAAGACCCTCTGTGACTCGGTGGGCTCCCACCTCACAAGATGCTATGGCCCTCCTCACCTCCATCACAGTTCCTCCACTTTAGTCTTTCCTACCTCCCAGCCCTTGCCCAGATTTTTCTCTCTGTCTTTCCCCTCTCCCTTCATCTGCATAGCTCCTGCCCATCCTTCAAGACTCTAATCCTGCCTGCAGCCCGCAAGGAGGTTTTCCCTTAGACCCCTGACTATATCCCTCACCCACTCCTCGATGAGCTAGCTGCCCTTCTGGACTCCCATAGCGGCACCTGAGTTTGCATTTATCTCACCCAATTGTCAGTGGCTTGCCTGTCTCTGTCTCTCTCTCTCTCCACTAACCTAGGAACTCCTCTAGGGCAGACATCATTCCTTTTGATGTCACCAGTAAGTCTGAAAAGTGCACAAAAGACTATATGTGAGATTGAATTTTATTCCAGGACTCTGGAATTTGCTTTACAACTGAGGGAAAAAGCACAGAAGAAGTCATGGCTACCTTATTTTCCAAGATTTCCTCCCTCCCTCCCTCCCTCTCTCTCTAAATATATATATATATATATATTTTTAAATTGAAGTATAGTTGAGATTTCTAGTTGTACCCAGTCAGGCACTGCACATATACTTTCTAGACGCTTTTGAGGTGCTAAGAAACTTGTTTTGCCTGTAACTGCACATTTTTAAAAAGAAGTCTATGTTTATGTTTTCCAAATAAGATAATTATTTAGAAAGGCTTCATGTTGTATAATTCCATAGATATTATGCTGCTCACTAGTTACAAAAATAATTGAGTAATAAAAAATAATTTATGCCTCAGAAAGATGACTTAATTTCACAAATGAGTTATACTCAAGTAAATATTTACTTCTAAATGCAATTTTGCTGAAAAGCCTCTTAGAACACTTTCATTAAGCTCACATGATGTATAGGCTATGTAGTTATTAAATCATTATTTGGAGAGATGATCATTTTAAATAAAGAGAAACACATGCTTTCAATGCATCATACACTTATTTAGGGCTGCTTACATGCCAAGTCTTGAGGTGACCACAATATCCTTGATTTCACACACACACACACACACACTTCAAAGGCAAGTCCAAAACAGAGCCATGACCTCTTCTCTCCATCTCACTGCTTTAACCCTGGTCAGTTGCCACTTACATGGATCCTTGCAGTAGACTTCTACATCTCCTAATTTCACCCTTGTCATCCTTCAGTCCATTTTCTGTACAGCTGCTAAGTGAACTCTGTAAAATCTAAAACACATTATAACACTCACTTGTTTAACACCTTCCAATGACTTCCCAGGTAACTCAGAATAAAATCCAAACTCCTTACCTTTGGCAAGAAACACCACGGGACCAGTCACTGCCCGCCTGTCCCACTCCTGATGCATAGCTAGCCCCTTAAGCTCTCTATGTCCTGGGAAGTTCTCTCTGCCTTGATCACTCAAGCTGCAGAGATTCTGCAGTCACCATTCCTTCTACCTAGAGCGCTCTTTCCCCAGTCTTTGACATGGCTAACACCTTCTAACCATTTAAGCCCCAGCCAGAATGGCGTCCTCTGAGAGAGTCTCCCTTCCTTCCACTCACTCTATCCCATAACTCTATTTCTTCACAATACCTACCTCTTGCTGTTGGAATTTAGCTTGCCGCTTTGCTTATTTTTAATTTTGACCCCCTCCCACCACCCCCTTTAAATAAATATCTCCATGAGAAGAAGGGTCAGGCTTGGCTTGTTCAGAGCAGTATCCCCAGGGCTTAGAATGGGGCCCAGTTCATTGTAGATGTTCGACAAAATGTGCTAAATGAATAAACTAAGACACAATCCCTGCCTGAAAGATCATTCATTTGTAAAATTAAACTGAACATGAGACACTCTGGGACAAGTGCTGTCGTGGGTGAAGAAGTCCTAGAGCTTTCTCTTCCTCGGTGTTGCCCCCGCGCTTTGATGATAATGACAGCATCCTGAAGAGTCCTGCCTCCTCTGTTCCTTTTCCTCACTGCAGTGAGTGCTCTGTCCTGTACTCACGGCCTTTAAAGATACCGTGTTAACTCATCAGCCCCCATACAAGGTATTTCAAGTTCTGGTTCCAGCCAAGCTCAGTGGTTTCACGTCTTGCCTTCTTCCCCACTCAATGAATCCTTCAATCCTCTGAAACCAAAACACTAGCAGATGCCAATCACCCTAGCTTTGTCTTTCCCCCATGCTATTAACATCCTGTTTTCTCTGCCTCTAATTCCATTCTCCATTTCTTAGCCTGGCTGACTCCTAGTCCTAGTTCAAGGCTCAGGCCAGATGATTTCATGTCTAGAAAACCTTTCCTGTTTCTCCCGGCCAACTTCCACATCAGGCTGGCTTGGTGCTTCCTCTTTGCTCCTATAGTTCCCTGTGCTCAGCTTCATCCTAGAACTCATCCCACCTGACTGTTTTTGCCTTTTTTTGTCTCTGCTTTCACCACCAGACCAGAAACGGGAAGAGGCAGTCTGATTTATTTGATTTATCACAGAAGCCTCGGTGTCTAACATAACACACAATAAATAGTTACAGAATAAGTAACTGAATTAGTGAATACATAAAATACATTTTCAGGAGTCAGGAAGAACAGTGCACTGAAATGAGAGGAGGTCAAATCTGAGAGGCTCCCAGAAACGAGCAATACAGATCTGTGGTCACCTATGAGCAATTCCAAACCCAGAACTCCAAAAATCAAGCCTTTCCATAACTGATTAGATGGCAAAACTTCACTTGATCCATTTAGTATCTTTCTTTATTCCACTTAGCATGAGTATTCACATGCTTTTCTGTAAATTACTAGCATAACTGAATGCAAGGTACTGCCCTAGACTCCGATGGCAATATTTTGTAACATAAGAATATAAACTCCACTCGTAAGTATTCTTAAATCCAAAAAGGTTCTGAACTCCAAACACCACTGGCCCCAAGGGTTTTAGATAAAAGATTACGGCCCAGTATTTGAACTGTCCTAAAGGATGGATACAATCCCAGTAGACAGAACTGTACAAGAAGGAACAGAACGTACATAGGAAAAGCCTTTGGATTAGGAATGGTGATTTGCTGGAAGTCATCTGAGGGAAGAATGTTTAAATTGACAGAGAGATGTTTAGGTCTGATGGAGTCCTTGAATTCCAGGCTAGGGAGACCAAACTTTCTTCTTCAGTGGTGGAAAGCCAGCAAAGGATTTTTAACAGCCAAGTGAGGTCAGGTAAAGCATATCTAACGTCTGGAAATAACCTGTACTCATCTTACTAGTTATGTGGTGTTTAACTGTTCTGAGCATCAATTGTTTCACCTGAAAAATGGGGATAGTTTAAAATGAAAATCAAACAAAGAATACATGTGAAAATGTTTTATAAGTTGTAAAGTTCTTTTAAAACATAAAGTGTAATTATTATGAACTGAAGGATGGAGGGGCAGGGTTGAGGGGTTCAGTGTTACACAGGCTGAGTGTGTGGGATCTCTAAGAAGCAATATCCAATAACCACATGGAAGCCACAGGACTCGGTGCCGAAAGCAGCTGTGGAATTTGTCAAAAAGATGCCCCCACTAAATTTTAAAAGGGAGTGAATTGCCTCCTGTTTCATTTACATGAATTGAAACAGTGTATTTCTAAATTTAAGTTTCTTTTGAGAAAGGGGTAAGGAAGCACATACACAATCTTTGAGAGGATGTGTCATGAAGAAGCTGGAGCACTGAAATCGTCAGTCCCTTCATACAGAGGGCTCTGTCGCACTTTATTGAAAAAAGATGGGAAGTCACTGGAATAGACACTGTTATGTATGGATTTTTTTCCCCTAAATTAAAGGACTGAGGGTGTGTTCTGCTTCTGATATTTCTTTTCTTCTAAATTCTTTTTTTTTTCTTCCAAACTACATCTCTGAGAACACACTGAAATTTAATAGACTGCAGTAACTGGAAGGACCATTACTTTTCAAATCTCAGTCATTCTGTAGATTGAGACTGAGGTACAGAGATGGGAAGATCATTGCAACATTCGTCAGTATAAGAACATGGTCTGAAGGCCAGTCAAAGCCTTTTTCATTTACAACAGTGACAGAATCTATTGCACGGCTGCAGACAATGGCAGGAGCCTGGAAAGAGAGAAGCAGATGGTGTCAACCACGTTTCTTCCCCAAACCAATGAGTGGCAGGTCTTTCCATCTTTTCCCCCTGTGTTTTCCAGCCTCACCTGGCACCTCACACGAGTATACTTCTAGCTGACTCTTCCCAGCCTAACAGTAGCCTTCTTCTACATAAGATCTCCTTATCCACATGCCTACCTCTTCCAGATCCAGAACAGCTACCTGATAGCAACAGCTTTGCTCCTAGAAGGAATGATAGAAAATTCGGGAGCATTTTCATCTCTTGTCATCAAAAGACGATGTATCCTTAGCAGTGACCATTCTGTCCCACACTGCTTTCATGCAGGCATTGGCCATGTGGTTCCACATACACAGTTGATGAGCTGCTCACCCAGCGCTACTGAGGATGGACACAGGGGTTTGGGTAGTTCTGGAGGATGAATGGTATGTCTAGTCCTGCTGAGAGAGATCCACCCCAGCGGGGAGAAAATGGACTGGTCCCGAGCAGGGCAGCATGTGAGAGTGGGCAGGATGCACACATGGAAGGCGAGTCTCAGGATCCATGACTGAATGCCACTCCGAGGAAGGAGAGAGAAGAGCCTACTCAAATACAGCAGGAATTACCCCTGAGGTGGTCACCAAACCATTTAGAATACATTTAGCCAGATTATTCTGGAGAAACAGTGAAGGGTTTGGGTGGGGTGGCCAAAGGAAGACAGGAATGGGCAATTGAAGGATGGTCCAGAAATGGAAAGCTTGGCTTTGGTTTGCTCCTTGAGTGTTTTTCTCTTAATGCAGTAGACAGTTATGGAAGAAAGTGAACAGAACCCATCTATGAGTCTTTTCTTTCACCCAATCCCCTTGTAAAGCAATGATGAAAGAAAGTCTACCACAGATAGCTGGGCAGTTTGCATATACTCTCCAGGTTATACAAAAATCTGTGCTGAAGCCAAGCTGTAATTAGCATCCATGCTTTCAACAGCTAGACCAGTTAGAACCAGCCCTTTCTGCAAGTGTGTTTGCTTCCACATATTATATACATGACACCCACCCCCAAACACTTTCTCCATGTGTGTATATACATTTTTTTTCAGGTTGTATAATCATTCATTCATTCATTCATCCATTCCATCAATAAGCATTTACTGAGTCATCCTGGTACTGAGAATACAATGATGACTAAAACACAGAGGAGTATTTACTATACCGTACACTTTGAAGAATCCTAGAGGTTTTTCATTGTTGGGTGTTTGTATTGTTTTGTTCTGTTTTCAGTCACCTTGGTGGGATAGTAGAATTGAGTTTCTAGCTACCTACTGCTCTCTGTTTCTTCACTAGGAGTCTTCTTTGGGGTATTTCATAATTAGGTTCCTCAATCTGCCCAGGGATGGTTTAGTTTTACTTTTTCCAAATTGCTTTCCCAAAGCTATAATGAATCTTCCTTTTTCCATAGAAACACCAGACTCTCGTGAAGCTTTTCCTGCCCTTGCCATTCTCAGTATTAATCACTAATAAACTCTTCCTCGATGTCCCATAAACACCTCTGACATTGCATTTCTTTCATTTGATTGAAATGTCAGTTATGAAGTTTCATTTCCTTCTGAGCTCCAGCACATAGCCCAGGGCCTGGTCCACAGTAGATGCTCATAAAAAACGTCGTCCTGAATACATTTAATTAGGCACAAATGTGTTTGCCCTATTGAAGTCATTGTCTAATTCAAGAGAAGACATCAGATGGTCTGGAAGACAGAAATATCATACCAGCCCGTTAATCACCCCAAACTGTGGAGATGTGCCCTGCCTTGGTGAAACAACCTCATGGAGAGACACTGATGTTTTGAGCCCCACTCTCAGTCACCATGGGAAGGACCCAAAATAAGTCCCACATCTGAGTGAATGGGAGGATGTTAATGAGTGGCCTGGATGAATTAAACAGGCCTGGTTTGTTTCATACTCAGCCTGATCCAGTTTCCATGCATCTTAGGACAATAAGGACAAATATTTAGGCAATGTTGCAATCCAAATAAAACAAAAATGTTTTGTGATGCAGGGGGCGGTTAGTGAAGGAGCCTATAGAGTACATACCAAATGCCCAACTGCAGAATCATTTCAGGGAGAAGCTGGGTGTCTTGGAAGATTTAAGAAGGTAGTTGAGAGTTGTGTGCAGCCCATCAGTGCATCAAGATTCTGTTTCTCAGCTTATATAACACAGTGCAAATGAGCCCTCAGCTTCCTTCCAGAGGAGAGCAAGGCTGACAGTGTGGATCACTCTGGCACGGTTTATTATTCCCACAGCTAATAAAATCCACAGCCTGGCAGTTGGTGTACGATCTCACAAAATGGGCTCTCGCCCCTGAGCAGTACATGGCCAATCTAACATTTCATCATCTTTGACATTGTAAATGTTAGGGACCCGAAAGGCATTTGAGGAGCAATAGCTTAATTAGACACATATTTCCTCATTAACTCATTGTTTATTCATTGTGGTTCATTCTAATACAGGAGAAACAAACTAAAAGGCTGTCAAACAAAAGAGATCCTCACTCTTCTCACCCATTCTGTCGTACTTTTACAGAAACCATGGACGAAGCAGATGAGGGTCAGAAGTATATTTTCTTGACTGCAAGGAAATACACTGAGATGTTTTCAATGGTAGAGTTGAACAGTAGGCATGGGACTATTTTTTCTTGTAACTGCTATTCTTTTTCTAAAAATTTTTAATATGAAATATGTCATATGAACACAAGTAAAGAGGTTTAAACTGTACAAATAGAGCTTGTAAAATATTGTTGAATACCCATTTACCACTACTAACGTAAAGAGATAGTCACCAGCACCCTAGAAGGTGCCTTTCCTAATCATGATGACTGCCCCCTCCCATCCGTAAAGGTCCACCCTCTTAACTCTTACGGCAATGAATTTGTTTATCTTCATCGCTTAACCATTTTTCGATACCTCCTGAAACAATATACTCTTTGTCTGTTTTATAACTTTATATAAATGGACTCAAGCTGTATGTATTCTTTTGAGCCCTACTTTTTTACCCAAGATTATGTTTTTAAGATTCATCTGTGGTGTTGCATGTATCTGTAATTGATTTGTTTTTATTGCTATACAGTATCTCATTATAAAAACTCTATGACATACTGATCCATTCTAGGGTTGACGAACGTTTACACTGTTTCCAATTTGGGGCTATTTGGACCAAGGTAATATAAATATCTGTGCTTTAATTTCCTGGTATATATGTGTGCACACTTCTTTATGGTATAAACTTAGAACAGAGATTGCTGGACAAATGGTTGTGCATATCTTCAACTTTGATATGTATGGAAAATGTTTTAATATAATATAACAAATATAGTATCTTTAATAATAAAAAGCATTTTACTTTAGTGAAGGGAAATAATACTAAAAAATTTTAATGAACAGATGACTCAAGCTTAATTTGGAGATGCCTCACACACAAAAAAAGTCACAAAGTCACTGTGCCTATTTCATCATGAAGCAGTGGATCTCCTTTAGTGTGATGATTTCCTTAGCCCCTTATTCCAGGGTTGTAGGAATGGAAATGAGGGGTTATGAAATAGGAGATGTACCTATGAGTTCGTTACTTAACTGAGAACATGTATTTTCCAGACTTAGGGTGGTTTTCTGTAATTTAGTAGAAAATAGCATTAGACTTCCAGTACTCATTCTATATTGAAGGTTCTAAAAGAGTAGATAAAGGCATTGAAAAACACAACTGGTGGGAGATATATGGAAAAAATTAGATGAAGACATATGTTCTGGAGAAGAGATAACTCAGAAAAATATGACCCCAGCATTCTAGGCTCAGAAAGGTCTCAGCAGGGAGGAACAAACAGATCTACACAGCAAGACTTTGAAAGAAATATATGCATTTATTTACAAACATTGTCTAGTGCTAATTATGTGCCAGGTGCTCTTCTAGACCTATAGGTGGGGTCTCCCAGAGGTAGACGTCAGACGACTTTTTCAGCAGGCTGGATAGTCTCAGCAGATGGGGAACTTTTGTCTCTGGAGGTACAGGGGCTCAGAGAATGCGTTCTGAGCTGTGTAGAGTAATTCACACACAGGGCGCAAGATTTGTTCTGCCCTCACTAACTCTGTGACCATGGGCCAGGACTTAACATCTCTAGGTCTCATATTTATCATCTATAAAAAGGGAAAGGATAGTTAATAATAGTACCTTCCTCCTAGGGTTCTTCTAAGCACTCTGTGTGTGTTTATATAGGCATGTATATGGATATATAAAGGCTTAGCATGATGCTGGACACAAAATATGTACTCAATATATTAGCTGTTTTGTTTGCTTTTGATGTTTTACAAGATGACCCAAGGGTAACTTCTAATGCTTTTTTGTATTTCCACTGAACTAGTGAGCAGAGCACAGATTTCTTTGACAAAGACTGTGATCAACCTCCTAGATGCTCCGTTTCTGAGCTGCATGACCTTAGGCAAGGTACCACCCTTTCTGAGCCTCAGTTCCCTCATCTGTAAAAGAAGAATAGTCACAGCTCTGCTGAATGGTGGTTGGAGTGACCAATGGGGTAAGTGATGTAAAGAGTGTAGCATGAGTCTTGAGAGCCAACAGGACCTGAGTCCTCTCCTTGCTCCCAGGCAAGCTACTTAATTCCAATCAAATTCCATTTCATTTGGGTAAAAATCATGATAATAACACCTGCCACAGTTTAACACAAATAAAGCCCTTAGCATAGGCATGATCTGTAGTAAAGCCTCAAAGCCTTTCTTGGCTTCTGTTGACTTTTCTGTGAAATGGAGAAAGTAAGGTCAGTCTTTTCTAACTCAGGATTCTAGTGAGGATCAAATAAGATAATGGAAGTAAAACCACTTTTTAAACTATAAAGTGGCATGACAATAAAATTTTAAATTAGCAAGAGCCTGAACTAGCAGGCCAGGATTTATCTGGCCTGGCTTTGATAAAAATAAGTAATAAAAATGCTCTTTTAGCATTCAAGTTCCTTCTAAACAGTATATCCACTTACTCATTCAACAATTATTCAACGAGCATATGTTACATCAGAGTATTTAAGTAACAGAATTCTTCTTTAAAATTATTTTGATCTTGTCCAAAAGATGATTATATGGCAATAATTAGAGAGAGAGAGAGAGACACAAAAATAAATAAGGAAAGAAACTGGGATTAAGTACAAATAAGAACAACAACAAAAAAAATGATGCCAGAGGTAAGATTAATCCATGAAAACTAAAATATAATTCCATACTCTGATTAAGGTAGGTTGTATGTTTTCCTCATAGGAGACAATGCAAAGGGAAAAGCAACTGGTTATTATTTTTTCAAAATGTCATCCACTGACCTCAGGGCTGCTTATTTCCTTTCTCCATCACCTGACCATCCGAATTTCCACACCTGCTCATTGTGTCTCTGAATATTTGACAAAAGTCTTTTTTTTTTATTTAATTTCTTTTGGTGGGGGGATAGGTGGTTAGGTTTACTTGTTTATTTATTTTTGGGGGAGGTACTGGGGGTTGAACCCAGGACCTTGTGTAAACTAAGCATGTGCTCTACCACTTGAACTATACCCTCCCTCCCAACAAGTCTTAATGCCTATGTAGAACTGTCCTGCTATTTGAAATTAAGGATATGGGGAATGGTATCCACAGGTACTCTTGGCAAAGCTCTTTTGGAAAATAATTGGGCAAAAGTGGTAAAAATGTTAACCACCAATATTCAAAATTCTTAAATTTCATCCTAAGAAGGTGATTCAGTTCAAACAAAAAACAAAGGCCAAGGAATAAAGACAGTCATTGCAATTCTATCTATGACTGGTTAAATTGAAAACAACCCCACTAATGTGAAAAATGGGGAAATAACTAGTTTCAATACAGAGTATCTTTTCTTCTTGCTTATTCTGGAGACATAATAAATGATAATCATGACTTTGCCAAATTGGCTCCGTTTCCTCAATGAAACTTGGAGAGTGGTATTCAAAATGATTTCATTGATGCAAAATATATAAACTGAAGACTAGAAAATAAAAATTAAAATGCTATGATGTTTTATTATGGAAGAGTTATGGATGATTTTGTTTCACATTTTTTTAAATTGGCTTTCATTTTGGTTTGGTTTGGCTGTGTGAGTGTGTGTGCATGTGTGATGTGTGTTCTTTTTCACCCCAAAATGGGGCGAGTTTATTGTCTCCATTACCATTTATTATTAGAAAAGCTTTAATTATTTCAAATTCTCCATTTCTGGACATTTCTGGGAGTAACCAGTGAGGGGAATAGGTAAACCTTGTAATATCGCTGAGAGTATCAAGAAAGACCATGAAGATATACACTCTCTTCAAGAAGGGCCACAACCCTCCACATCTCTTGGATTTCTTTTAAAGCATGCTTTTCTTGGCAGCTGCATTTATCAGCATATGTGAAAATATTATCCAGGGTGCATTCTGTATTTTCAGAAATGTGACATGATAACATCCCTTAAAGAAAGGGATTTGGTGGTGAACATTCATCAATTTTCTCATGGGACTCCTTGAGGCAAGACCTTCTGTGTCATGTCAACTTTTATCCCCTCTACCAGCAAAACTGGAAGATATAAGGAGAGATAGCATCTCAGCATCTTGTCATCATTGCCTTTCTAACCCTTATTCACCAAACTCCTTTCCTGGAGGAGGCCAAAGTGACAGGCGGAAAAATGTTGCTGTTATTGCCTTTTTTAGGGAAACAATGTCAAAGATAAACAATGTTTACAGATTTAACCCAAATGTTAGTCATAAAATCATCTTCCAATGCTTGGACGTGTAATGAGACATCTAACGCCAAGTTAATACTGTCAACAGAAACCTTATCCAACTTTCTAAACTGTCTTCATCTGAACAAGGGGCAGCTCTCAGGATACTATAAAGGATAATCCCATAAAACAAGTCAAAGGGCACATTTGCCTAGGTTTTATGCTGCTAGATCCTGATCTGTTGTCCACCAATACAAGACAGCACAAAGTTCTTTGGGGACAGTGTTGGTAGAGTAGGGACCCTTTTTCAGGCTTCTTTTCTAGAAAGAATTAAACATTTGCATTGGGCTGCTCTTTTCAAGGCCAACACGCTCCTCTTTGAAATGCATGTGAAACTCTCTTTAACCACTGAAACAATGGGCTTAACTTGACAGTCACGTTCTACTTCATGAGAGCACAACGAAAAGACACATACCAGGAACTATGTCATGAGTCACAGTCATGAGACCCCAGGTATCAATATGTCTGAACCAGGGGTGAAAAATAGGGTTTACAGAAACTGGAAAGTTGGCTCAGTTTTGCTGAGGCAGCAGTCTGAGCTGAAGTGACTATGGTTTCCCATTAACCAAGCCCTTATAACTTTCTACCCTGTCAAAGATTTAGTTGGTTCTCTTTGCTGCCATGAAATGTCTCCATTGGTCAAAGTTTCCACCAAGACATTTCAGAAGCAGGTGGCCTCCTTCCAGCTGATCTTCTCTAATCACCCTCCAGCCTATGATGTGAGAAACCAGGTAAACCTTCCAGAGAAGGGAAGCAATGATCATCCACTCACCTGTGTTCAAGGATGAATGAGGAGCAAAGATAATCCATCCCCTTACATGCAAGGATGAATTAATAGACTGAGAATGTTCCCAATGAAATAAAAACTATAGTGACAATAGATAATATAACACTGCAGAGACAAAGCAGTTATATCTGCAAAAAGTCTTATATAAAAAAGAGCCATTTCTACTTTTTACTCTCAATAAAATTCTGGGTAAACTTGGACTATAACACAAAAGATTAAAAGTAATAAAACAGTCAAATACACTGTTTCAAATTTTAAAATATTAGTCACCTACAGGGATCTGCCCCCACCCCCCATATAATTGCTTTCTAAGATGTGGATTTATTGTCAGGCATAAATAAACGAGAGCAAGACAAAATAAGAAAGTCACAAAAGGAAGTTAAATGCAATAGCAAACTTAAAAGTTGCTTTAGAAGCAGTAAAGGACAGAATTGACAGTGTGTAAATTCCAGGTTGTGATGTAGAAGACGGGGGAAAAAACTCTTCCAAAATGCAACAGAAAATGAGGAAGTGGGAGAAAAATGAAGGAAAAAACATGGTACATATATAAGACAAAGAATGGTGATACTTCATTTGTGTTTTCGAATTAAAATACTGGATCAAATAAAAGAGAATTAATATATAAAATTATAACAAAAGAATTGGTGATCAGAAGCACACTTAATATGGAAACACCACAGACACTTCTACTAAAACAACAAGACAAAGACACTCTTCTCACTGCTTTTATGTTACTTCTTTTTGTGTATTTATTTATTTATCCCTTCTCTCATTTCACTTATTTATTTGTTGCTTTTTATCCCTCCACCCAAGACCCATTCCTCTTCTGCCACAAAGATATCATTCCAATGTTTTGGTTTTCTTATGAGCTTTATTAAAAAGTGATTTCTATACAGTAAAATTCACACAATTTAACTGTACATGTAAATGAGCTGTGACAACTGCAGTCATGTAGCCACTAACAAAATCAAGATAAAATACATTTCAATTACCCACCCACCCCAAATTTCACCCCTTCCCTGTCCAGGAAACTCTCTGCTCCCTACTTTGGCCCCTGGAAGTTGCAATTCTGTTTTCTCTCACTACAGTTTTGCCTCTTCTAGATTTTCATATAAGTGGACTCATACAGTATGTAGTATTTTGTGTTAAACCTCTTTTACTTCATATAATGCTTTTTAGATCAATACAGAGTATGATCATGTGGAGAATGTTTATAACAGCTCTTTTATTTATTTATTAATTTTATACCATTTTAAAGGTTACTTTCCCTTTATAGTTATTACAAAATATTATCTATATTCACTGTATTGTACAATACATCCTTGAGTCTCTCACTCTCCCACCTCACATTGTTTTTCCCCACTTCCCCAATGGTAACCACTAGTTTGTTCTCTATATCTGAGTCTGCTTTTTTTTGTTATATTCACTAGTTTGTCGTACTTTTTAGATTCCACATATAAGCGATGCCACATAGTATTTGTCTACCGCTGTCTGACTTGTTTCACTTAGCATAATGCCCTCCAAGTCCATCCATATTGCTTCAAATGGCAAAATTTCACTCTTTATTATGGATGAGTAATATTCCATTGTGTGTTTCGTCTTATATATGCTGGATATTAATCTCCTATCAGCCATATCATTTGCAAATAGTCTCTCATTAATTAGGTTGTCTTTTCATTTTGTTGATGGTTTCTTTTGTGCAAAAGCTTTTAAGTTTAATTAGGTCCATTTTGTTTATTTTGGCTTTTATTTCCCATATTTTAAGAGATGGATCCAAAAAATGTTGCTGTAATTTATGTCAAAGAGTGTTCTGCCTATGTTTTCCTCTAGGAGTTTCATAGTATATGGTCTTACATTTAGGTCTTTAATCCATTTTGAGTTTATTTTTGTATATAGTGTTAGAGAATGTTCTAATTTCATTCTTTTACATATGGCTGTCTAGTTTTCCCAGCATCACTTATTGAAGAGCCTGTCTTTTCTCCATTGTATATTCTTGTCATAGATTAACTGACCATAAGTGAGTGGGTTTATTTCTGGGCTCTCTATCCTGTTCCATTGATCTCTGTGCCTGTTGTTGTGCCAGTACACATACGGTTTTGATTACTGTAGCTTTATAGTATAGTCTGAAGTCAAGGAACATGATTCCTGCAGCTCTGTTCTTTCTCAAGATTATTTTGGCTATTCACAGTCTTTTGTGTTTCCCTACAAATTTTAAAATTATTTGTTCCAGTTCTGTAAAATATAATAGTTATTTAGCATTCTTACCCATCATATCTGTCATTTCTCTGTTTGCTTCTATTGATTGATTTTTTTTCCTCCTAGTTATGGGTCATATTTTCCTGCTTATTTGCATGCCTGGTAATTTTTAATGGAGCACTAGAATTCTGAAGTTTAGATTTTGGGGTACTAGATTTTGTTATTGTCCCTTAAATATTGCTGAGAGTTGTTCTAGGATGCAGCTAAGTTACTTCTAATGAGTTTGATCTCTTTCTTGCTTTTAAACTTCGTTAGAGTGAGTCGAGTAGCATCTGGTCTAGGATAATTTGGTCTCGAAACAAAGACAATAACCTTCTGATAACTTTGACCTAGTGCCTTATGTATTAGGAGTCCTTCCTATTCTAGCAGGTGAGAATATGAACAATTTACAGCCCTGTGTGGGTTGTGGATTGTTCCATCTGCCCTGTTCTGGTGACTCTTTTCTCAGCCTTTGATAGTTTCTCACATACATAAATAGATCAATACTTGGCTGAAGACAATGGGAGACCTTCATAGATATCCAGAGTTCTCTCTGCATGCAGTTTTTCCTATTTGATTTTCTGCTCTGTAAATTCTAGTTATCTTAGACTCCCTAAATTCTGAATTCTGCCTCCTGAACTGAAGGAGTCCGGTGGGCTCTGACTGGGATCCTTCTCCTTATCTGTGGCCTCAACCGCCTCCCAGCAATGTCCTCCCAGGATGCACTAGCTTTGTTGTCCTTTTCTCAGGAATCACTGTTCTAGGCTACCTGTTGTCCAATGTCTAAAAACCATTCACTCATACATTTTGTCTGATTTTCTAGGTATTTAGGGCAAGAAAGTACATCAAGTCCCTGTTATTTTAGTAGCTGGATATTGGCATGAGCCAATATCTCCTACCCCTTGGGCAGCTCATTGTTAAATATTTAGCATCAATGGATTAAAAGCAAGCTTTAAGAGGAAGATAAGACCTACAATTTATTAAGCACCTTTGTTATGATCCTTGACATCCAGGCAAACTTGTGATATACTTATTGTTACCCAACTTTGTCCATTAAGAGGTGAGAATCTTAAAGAAGTTAAATTATTTGCTCAAGGTAACCCTTCAGCTAGAAAGAGGCAGAACTCAAACTCAAACCCAGCTTTGTCTGGTTGAGTCCAAAGCCCATGATCTTACCACCATACTGTGGGGTTTTACTAAAATCCAAAGTCCACGATTCTCAGATGGCTCACAGACAGCATTTACTTATCACATTAATTCTCTTTAGCATTTTTATTTCCCTCAGTGACATTCAGGCATTTGAAAAACCACTGCAGCACTTCCAGTACATTCATCAGCCTTGCTCCCATAGCTCCAAAGTCAGCCTCCCTATTAAGATTATTTTTCAAAGAAACCATCCCAGAATCAAGCCACTCTGCATTTCTGACGTTGAAAAGATATATTACTACACTCTGGTGACTGCAATGTTTAGAACAGCTTTGGAAGAGTATTGTATCAATTATATTATCCCTCTGGGAGCCCTATTAACATTAAAATGTCTTATGAGACTAGCTAAAGACTTAAGCAAAGAAAACCTCTTCTACTAAGGCTTCCTCATATTTTATAGTTGTTAAGGAAAAAAAAAAATCCACCTTGCCTCTCCCTTTGCACATGACACTGGAATAGATGACTCTTCTTGAACTATTTAAAGCAAGTTATCTTAGAAAATGAGAGGCCATCTCAGAATGGATTACCTCATAGCAAAAGCCATGCTTGTGTAGGAGATGATGTGGAGACAGCATGGATTGGAATAGCCCATACCTGGGTTCATATTCTGGCTCTATTACTTACAATATCAACAAAACAATAACGACCATTATAATTTACCAAGCAGCTATTCTGGACAGGGGCTTTACACAGTCACCTTCATTTAATTCCCACATTTAACAGTGTAATATAGATATTATTCTTACTTTAAACATGGGGAAACCAAGGCTAAAAGAAGGTGACGTAAACTCAGCCAACTCAGACAGGTAGAGAGTGGTAAGTGGCTTATGAAATGACTCCCAATGACCCCTATCTCCAGGTATTCACACCCTTGTATAATCTCCTCCCCTTATGTGTGGGCTGGATCTAGTGATTTTCTACTAGTAGATAAAATACAGCAAGTGAGATGGGCTGTCACTTCCACAATTAAATTATAAAAGACTGCCTTCCATCTTGCTTGTGCCCTCTTTTTCACATGTTCACTTGGATGGACATGGTAGACAGTCATGTTGTGAGCTGTTCTATGGAGACACCCATGTGGCAAGGAACTGAGGACAGCCTCTGGCCAACAGTCAGGTCCACAGTCCAACATCCCATAGGGAACTAAATCCTACCAGTAACTACTAAGTGAAGTTGGAAGCGGATTTCACCTTGGTTGAACCTCGAGATGGGTATTGCCTTGGCAATACCTTAATTACAATCTTGTGAGAGACCCTGAGCCAGAAGACCCAGCTAAACCCTGCCCAGATTCCTGACTCACAGAAACTATGAGCTAATAAATGTGTTATTTTGAACTGTTAAGTTTTAGGATAATTTGTTACACAGGAATAGATAACTAATACAACTAATAAGAAACAGAGATGAGGGTAAAAAACAACCACAAAGAACAAGCTCCTTCTTCTTGGTTAACTGACTCCTTAAAAGCCACATAACCTTGGGCAAATTACCTAAACTCCCTGAAACTCCTTAAGTACATGAATAAAACAGGGATGATGACCATACCAAGGTGTTGCAGAGATCATGTACACAACGCCTTTGGCTTATCTGTCAGTTAAACTACAAAAGATGACAAAATAGTAAAAGGTTCCCACAGGCGAATGTCTTAATAATGCCAGGTAGTATATGATGGTGGGGAGCTTGGATAATAAAGTAGTTACAACATAGATTTTGTAGGTTGGCATCCTGGGAAGCACAAATTTGGGAAGCATAGTAATTACATAACCCAGGTCCAGTCTTTTCACATCTCTGGTATGTTTCTCATGGGTGCAATGATAATAATGTACACTTCACAGGAGTGATCTGAGGATTAAATGAGATCATGTGTGTGGAATAACTGGGATAATATCTGGAATATAATAGACACAGTAGATTCTAGCCATTTTTATATTATTTTTCTATTTAGTATTATTTTTACTAATAACGATAAGCATTTTAGGGACCTGGTACAGGTAAGTAAAGAATTTCTGGATTGAGGCCTTCTTACTAACCCTCATCATTTTCTGCAGTTCCTCTCTACTTCTTGAAAGCATCAGATAAATCTGAACATATAAACTTTGATTTCTCATTTCAATCTTTCCCCTCTCTATTTAGCAGATGTTATAGCAGGGCTTCTCCACTAAGAGTTATGCCCAAAAAGAACAATGGAAACAGAGAAAGCCTCCATCTAAATCATGTGCTTGACTCCCCACTTTGGAGTCTTCTGAGGGATTAATCACCAGACATCTGGTCTACTGCACATATCTACAGCCACTTGTGATGCCTCTACAGAAAATATGTGTGGAAGTAAGCTCTCACCATGCCCCGTTTAACATCTTTGAGAGTAATAGCAGAAACCATATCTAGTTTGTTTATTTTCATGCCCCCAATGTCTAGCGGAGGGCCCAGCTTAGAGCAGGTTTTCAATCAACATTTGCTGAATTAATCAAAGAACTGAACAAACATGGTTTTTTACCTTCCCTGGACAATCATTGTTTGATTTTCTAAAAATCATTGTGTTCATCAAAAAAGTTTGTACAGAATTTGTTGATGTACTAGGTACATGCAGCAATTTCACTTCCTTTCTTTCTATTGTCTGCTCTTATGTCCTGACAAATCTGGTTGAAAAACAAAAGAATTTGCCTCCCATATACAGACTCGATATCCACTCAGTTTCCTGTGAAATAAAATAAAAGAAAACAAAAAAGCGAACTGCAATAACAACAATTATGTGTATTTTGTTGAGATAAGTGTGGGAGTTTACTTAGAAACTGAAGCCACTCAGGACTATGTTAGCCAAGATTCATTTCTGCAGTCATAAAGGACTCATTGAAGGCATGCTTGTTTTTAAACCTCAAAGATAAGCTGGATATATTTAAAGATGTAGTATGTCATGTGGTTAATCTGGAACTAACTAGCCCTATGAGTTTAAGTAAATTACGTAATCCTCTAGCCTCAAAAAAGTTGATGAGAAATATCATTGATACTGTATTTTACATACTACCCACTGATTTCCCTTATACTCGTAATCAAATTTATCAAATACATAGACCAAAAAAGTTTGCAGAGATGATCTAGGAATGGTTATTTTATAAAAGTCACCATTCCACTTATTCTCTCTGTTTTTTATGCATTCATTCAGTGGAGCCGGAGTGCTCAGGAATTAAAGAAAGATGAGAAGATTTATTCAGTTAGAAAAATCAGCACGATGTGAACCACATTTTAGAATTAGAAACAGCAGTTATATTAAAAGGAAGGAAACGCCCAGACTTAGAATTTAAAGTGTGTGTATGAGTGTGTGTGTGTGTGTGTGTGTGTACATCCACATGTTCTAATTCCTGGCCTCCTCTAATTGGCTGAGTAAACTTGAACAAATCGCTCTACTTCTTAGAGTCTCAATTTCATTATCTGTAAAATGGACAAAATCACTCTAACCTCACTTTGGCCCTGCTGAGAGGTTTAAAGGAAATTCCACATCAAAGTGCCGAGCATAGCTCCAGGCAGATAGCAGGCACGCATTAAAAGTTTGTTAAATCTCAATATGAATGGCCACAAATGAAGTCTAATTAGAAAATAATTACATAAATCAAATCTTTGAATGATTAATAGCAAAAATAAATTTTTTTCCCTCCTACTCCATTTTCTATTTAATATTGAACATACTGCAACAATTAAGGGCCAGAACTTTGTGAAGTGACTGCCATAAAAACAGAGCTGAATTTATTTAAAATAATAATAAACAGTTATTGCATTCAAAATGTTCATATCATTTAAATTAAAGTCCAATTCTGTGGATTTTGCTAATAAAAATATATTAAAAATGTCCATTCCTTCAAGAGCAATTTTAACTTTTCAGAATATTTTTATATCCCTTATTGTTGGACCACCTAGCGTCAGTAGAATCAAATAAATGACAGGTTTACAATAATTTTGCAGGTCCTTCTGAATACTGTTTTTCATCCCTAGAGAGCTTGATCCTTATTTTGTACAAGACAGGGCAGCTGTAGGTTACAGAGGAGAAGTTCTCCTGGGACCTGCCTCATTCACAGTGCAAGTCTCTCCTGTGAGCGCCAGCTGTGTCTCTGTAAACATTGCTATGCCAGGTGGGTCTGTCTAAGAACTCTGTTCTTCTCTCTTGACACACTTTCATATACGGGTTTTAACAACGTCTTACAGGCTTATGTATTCCACATCACCGTCCCAGGTCTGTCATCCAGCACTTCCTGTGTAAGGATATGACGGACACTTGTGCCACCTTGTCCCATCGTGTCCTGAACTAGATAACCTATCCCTCGCTAAACCCGGTTCCCTCTCTCCACGATTGGTGCTATCATCCATCCAGAGAACATGAGCCAGAAACCTGGGATTATATTTAAACTCATCTTTCACTTTCCCCACATCTCACAACTAAGGCTTACTGGTCTTATCTTCTAAATCTTCATCAGTTAGACCTATTATCTTCTTGTCTGCTCTCTATCACTGTCCTGCTTCAGGCTCACAGCATCTTTTACCTACCCTACTGTACTACTTTCCTATAAAGTCTTCCTTCCTCTAGGCTTCTTGCCCTGCTTCAAACTATCCTTCATCACCTGACAGCCATACTGGTAGAATGCAAGTCTGACTATGTCACTCTGCTGCCTGCAGTCACTTTACATCACCCACGAGGTTGGAGGCAATGTAACTTGGCATCTAACACTTTATATGTGTTCCTGCTCTGTTCTCCAGCCTCATCTTCTACCACTCTCATTGTTACAGTAATAATGAAATAATATTAAACTTCTTAGAAGAGCTTGCTCTACAATTGGTGCTGCTTCACAACCATGTGCCATTTTGCCTGATGTTTCTTTACAAAGACCATCTTTTCGTCTTCTAGTATTTCCTCAAGATTCAGCTGAAGGTTTGCTTCCTTCAGGAATCCTTCCATGAACCCCCAGACTTTTGCAACATCACACACGAGCACCTCCATTCTGGAACTATACTTTCCTTCTGAACTAGTCTGTGATCCTTTTTAGAGCAGAGAACTAAGCAGCATAATGTTATCTTTAAGAATATGGGCTCTGAATTCAGGACCATGGGGTTGGAATCTTGTCTCTTCTAGTTATTAAGCCAGATGACAAACTACCTAGACTCTCTGAGCCCGTTTCTTTATCTTTTAAGAGGTAAAAATAACACTGGACTCAAAGAATAATTATCAAAATTAAATGAACTGAAACCCAAAGGATGAGAAGGAGTTGGCATGCAAAGACTTGGAGAATGCACATTTCAGGGAGAGAGAATAGCAACAAAGGCCCAGCTGATAAAACATGGGGCGCTGAATAACTTACAGTCAACAGCCCCATTTCTCCCCTAATGTTCACTCAGCCTGGGGTTATGGTTTCTAAGAGAAAACAATGAAGGCTCCAGAATTAACACATGGTGCTTTGCAGAATCTTACAAGCTGGAATCTGCTTCATTTCTCCTGCCTCATTTGGATTCTTCCCAGACTTTACTGTCACACTTAAACTTTGCGTTAAACTTAAAAGCCATCAAAAGTGGTGAAAGGGCTACATTGGCAGCGCCCCAGAGGATGAACATAAATGCTGAGTGCAGCACTCTGGCAAGGGAACTTTGGAGAGGGCAGTACCCAAAATGGTGAGCCTCTGGATGAACACTGCAAAGCACATACATTCAGGGAATGTGGACCTCTTGTCAAACTTGACAGCAGGTTTATTTTCAGCATGAGATGCATTTGCCAAATGAACAGAGACTCAAAGATCTCAATGGTTTTAAAAATAATTTTTACTTTATAGCAGAGAAATAAAATGATTTATGAGTTTGTCAGAGAACGGATGTTGCCTTTTGAAACCCCCACCCCGTTCCAAAGTTTCATGAATTGCAAATGAAACAGCGGGTGATATATATGTATATGTGTGTGGTGTGTGTGTGTGTGTGTGTGTATGCACACATGTATCTTAGTGCTTGTCCTCTCTCTTCTTTGCCTCCGTGGTTTGGAAGCCAACTCCACTGTGTGCCTTCACTGACGCTGCAAGCAAATTGTAATTATAATGCCGAACAGTTATTTCCAAGACAAACCAAATCTGTGTTCCATTAAAGTCATGGAATAGTTAAACATTTTTTTTATTCCCAACTATAATAAATAACAGGTTCTCTATTCAATCTGATGCTCCAAAAGTCAGAGGACTCCACATGGTCCCTTTCGTGATATTTGGAAATAGATTTTGATGGTGTCCCAGGCATATCAGCAGGAGGTCAGTTTAACTTATGGTTTATCATGCTCACTGTGGTTTGGACAGCGGCTGCATGGAAGTCCTGAAATGGTAATCGATTTCCTCCCTGAGATGCTAAGCTTGCCTGCCAACTACTAAGCATATTCCCTCTGTGTTGTTTCGAGATGTGAGATGGAATCACAGAAATGAGAGTGATACCTTCTATGGAACTAGAGAAGAGGAAATGCTGCACTTTGGGAGTTGTCTCAAGAGGAAACCATAACACTTGAGTTTTTCTGTTCATCAGTTTGCAAGAATAATTCTGATGATATATTTTTGTAAAACTGTCTTTGAAATGAAATCTTCCTCTATAATTCATGAATTATTGTATGCCAATGCTCTAAATTTATGTTTATTCAGAATGTATTTTGATGGTTAAAGTAACTCTTTAAAGAATGTTTGTATAAAAAAAAAATGTTCTGACACCCACCAGCAACCATTTACCGCCTATAAAAAGTCTAGTTTACATGCACTTTCTGCTTGCTCTTTAACATGTTGCAACCATGCTGAAAAGTAGCGATTAATTAAAATTTTCAATTTAAAAAGACCATAATCTTTCAGTCAGTTCTTTACTCAGCAGATCCATGTTATATCTCCAGAGTAGGGGGATCTTGCTCTGTTTATATTTCTAAAGATCTCCCTAATTTTCTTACAAGCTCAGCTATGCATTTAAACAGTGGGTTTCAAATTCTGGGTGACTCACAACAAGATATACATTTTATACAGTAACCCAGTACACACAAAAACTAATTCATGGAACAATACTTACTCTTAACACATACACTACATTCTGACATTTTCTTTTCTTTTTTCTTTCCTTTCCCTTTCTTTTCTCCTTTACTCTACTTCATTCCGGTCCATTCCATTTTTAAAATGCTAGTCAAATCCATTAAACTGATTTTCCTATACATAAATGGTTCAAGGCCTACAGTTTCAAAAACACTAATTTACCGATTTAAAAGAATGGTTCTCCTCCTCTTTCTCCTCCTCCTTCTTCGATATTTTACCCGAAATGTATTATGGACTTGTAGCCTAAGGATCTTCGGGATATCCAAGTTACCATGCCATCTCTTAACATTTACAAGTCTCTTTATCCTCATCTCTAAAATGGGAATAAAGGTAAATAGAACTGATAACACAGGATTGTTGTAGGAATTAAAGGAGATCATGTACAAAAAGCACTTGGCTCAGCCCCAGGCACATAGGGTGTTCCCAATAGATGATAACGAATCACTACAGTAGACTCCCATATCAAATCTCATCCTTTTTGCCCCTCAGGAAATACCTCTAGATATGATCAAAAGGGGGAAAAATTAGTACAAAATGCCTTTTAGCTCTCCAATTGGTAGTTTCTACTGATTAATATTCTTAATTCTTTTGTACCCCACGTGGGGTAGGGGCCTATCACTGTTAGAAACACTGAGCTCCCTTCACCATTCTAAATAATGTCCTTCACATCTTCCCATTGACTAATTACACACTGTATACTGAGAGAAGCTTGGCCAGTTATTTATTAAAGGATTCTAATAAATAGCCAAAAGCTGCGCTTTTGAGTTACTTAAGTTTACCTCCTATACCACGTAAGGAACAAGTCCCTGCTGAGTGGGCCAGGGCAGGGTGTTCCATGGGCATTCTCTCTCGTCTCTGTCTCCCCCCTTATCTCTGACTTCCACCCTCCCCTTCATGACCTTCTCTATCTGCTGCTTCTTCCCTTTCCTTAGACTGTGATGAAGTTGTCCTAATCACTATGGTTCTCCTTAATGTCTTTCAAACTCTGCACTTCTTCCTTTGGCAGTTTGGTTTCTATCAACCTACAGATCAGTAGAGGATGGTGGTTGGGTGTGAAGGCATGCTTTTATTCCAGTCTTCGGCCTTCTGACCGTCTATCTCTGCCATATGGAATGATTTATCATTCTTCCAATTTACTAGACTGTCTCTGTGCCTTTGTCTAGGCTGCCTTCTTGTATGCAACTCTTTCCACGCACTCTACCTACTTCATCTGATCATTTATTCATTCCTCAAAATTCAGCCCATATCTTACCTCTTCATTCCCTGACTCCCCAGGCAATATTAGGTCTCCCATATCACGCCACAAACTTCTCTTTACTATAAGCTCTTACCACCCAGTATTATAACTAGCTACCTTTCCCAACACCAAAAGCTCCTTTTCAGTTCTAAACTCTCAATGATGAAGGAAGAAGAGGTATTTAGTGAGTATAGGTTGGGGATTTAGGTAACTTATTAGTTAACTTCTAATCCAGCCTCCTGTGCTTTGAGGCTGAATCACTTGAATTCTCTAGAACCACAAGGATGTAAAAGAATGTCCTTTTTCTCCTACACCCCATGAAACTTGCTTGGTCTTTCTTTGCCTAAGAGTCAGCCTCCTGTCCCATCAGTAGAAACGTCTTTCAGTGACATTCTATAGGTTGTTTCACTATAGTTTGAATTTGGATGGATACATGTGTGTGTCTGACACTGCAGCTTGAAACAGTCAGTATCTCATCTTCTGTTTGCTTTTAGATTCCTCAGCTTGAGCCCATGTACAAAAAGTTAGCTTATTGCCTCCTGATTATTTATTGACATTTGAGTTAATGGAATGTGGCCCAGATGGGGATTTCTTGCTAATGGGGAAAGTGCTTCCTCACAAACTTGACCGGCGTTCCAAAACTGGAGCCTGTGTGGAGGGTGCAGAATTCTTCAGCTGTTAAAGAGCTTGGCTCACCATCAGTCAGCAAGTAGGGTCAGACTCACAGACTACATATCCATTCACCAGTCACTGAGTCTAATAGTTTCTCCCTCTGCCACGTCCTATACCTGCCCCAAGCAGCAAGCATGACCAGACAGAGGTCTTGCCATCAAAGAGCTCCATGTCTGTTTAAATGAAGACCAGTAAGTAGATCATTAGAATAGAGCGTGATAGAGGTATGCATAAAAGTAGGGAAGACAAAATAGTCAATGACAAAAGTGTAACAAGACCTAATGTAGGAATAGTAGAACTCATCAGGTCAATAAATAAATAAATACTTTTCCACGTATGTTGTAAGAAAAATTATTTGCGAATGCCCAAGGTTGATGAGGCCTCAGAATTTTGTCCCTGTTAACCGCCACTTGAAGCCAGACTGCTTCAGAGAATCAGAGAGGACAGCTGAGCAGGTGGCAAAGGAAGGAGTCAGCATGAAGGCATGAATGTCTAGAGAAGAGAGTGCCACTTGGGAGACTTTCTTCTTTAATCTACAGGCTGCATGTTAAATAAAGCAAGTGCAGGAAGCTGAGCAAAATTCAACCACAGTATTCTGGAGCAGTAGCTAGAAACCGTCCCCATCACTCTATATCGCCTGGTCTTCCTACTTTTGTGATGGAAAAAGTGGCAAATAGGGTGGTGAGCAAGATGACTCCCAAAGTTGCTGCCCTACAGTCACTCTACAGTGAGATCACCAGCTGACTTTAGGATCTATTTTGTGGTGATTAAAGGGAAATCTTCAAATGCTGAAAAGTCAGGACGGAATAATCTACATCCTCAACAGCCCCAAATCTGTCCAACAGTTGTCTTAAAATTGTCATTGTTCTCGCTTTGTCTCCTAAGAGTCCCTAAAACTGGCTTGGTACAGATTGATCGCTAGGCCTTCTTTGATTCCTTTCTTCTTTGATACGTGGTCTTCTCTTGTGATCATTCATATAGCAACTGCTAGATGGAATTACAGGTTACTTGAGCTGGATGCAACCCCTCACTGCACACACGTGGGATCTTATACCCAAAGAGGGGAAGGGACTTCACTAAGACCACACAGTTAGTGGCAGACTTAGTCCTCCCAATTCCATTGCCTTGTCTCTTGATGCTATGCCTTCATTTTGGGAGATCTAGTCAATCATCTGTAACAACTCTGCCTCAGAGATGCAGGCCAGAGGCTTGGAGAGTATTTAATACCACGGCTATGATTGCATAGATAATAAACAATGAAAGGAAGCATTTAAACCAGGAATGTTCAATTCTACTATTATTTCTCTGCTATAGTGTACTGGGAAAACCTACAAGAACAAATCAATGCTAGTAATCACTCGTGTCTTTTGAGGAAAACTCATCTCTCAAGTACTGTGAAGTGTCCTTAGACACCTAAGAGGATGTATTTTGATGTGCCCTTTGAACATGATTTTTAGCAAACTTTCTCCTTGAGAGAATAGACACAGCTCCATGGAGATCTTTGTCTTGTCCATTCTTCAAGGGGTCTCATGTGGCTGGGTCACATGTCACGTGGCTGGAGTGTCGCAGGGAGGGGTTTTTTTGTTTGTTTGTTTGTTTGTTTGTTGTTGTTTTTTTTAAGGAAGTTCTTAATTAGTCACTAAATGGCTGGAGCAAATGGCTTAGATGCCTCTGTTCATAGAGGCATGCAGCAGGGCACAGAATCTTGTCTGACCAGTGACAAGGTCATAGGAAAGCAGAGGCTGCTATCATTGATAAATTCTCAGTACCAGTGAACTATTTTATGCAGCGTCTGAACGAGAAGGAATCTGGAAGCTCATCTAATAATCTCCTCATTTTAAAGTTAAAGGAGACCAAGGGCTGACAAGACTCTTCTCTCAGATTACAAAGAACAGAGAGAATTTAGAACTTCTCTGACCCAAAGTTTGAGTCACTGGTTCAAGAATTTGTACAGACTAAGAAGAGTCAAGTGCAGTTATTATTTATAAAGAATGAACTGAGGCAGTCATCTGACAAACTGCGTCCCATGGGGTTTGCATACAGCTCTCCTGGCTCACATATGTAGATACTGCTGACTGCCTAACTCAACTGCCATACTCTACTGTTTTTTTGGCTAACAAAACTCCAATTTTATTCATGTGGTCACATGCACAGGCCCAGATAATCAATCATGATTGGTGTGAGTCAGCCATGACCATTCCACTTCCATTCATCAGCGATTTACTCAGAGTTGAGCCAGCGATCCAATTACGGCCAGTGAGACATTAGGAGAAGTCGCTGGGGACTTCATGATGCTTGGAGCTGTAGCAGCCATCTTGTGATCATAAGGGGAGACACTGCATGTAAACTAAGGATAATAGAGCCAAAGGACCAAGGGAAGTAGAGCTCTTGGTGACATCGTTTAGTTGGCAAACCAACCCTGGGTCCTTGCACCTCTATGCAGCACACTAATCCAACCGCAAATGACTTTACTGTTTAAGCCATTCATAATGTTACTTGCAGCTGCCTTTATTTTTAAGATATATGAAGATAATTTCCAATAATGGCCAAGACTGAAAAATTACTTATTCATTAATGGGCAAGTATGTTTCTCAAAAGCAGGAACTGCCAGGACTTTCATTCTCGTATTCCCAAGGCACAGGTAAGTGTCTGGCATTGTATGGATGTTCAGAAAATGTGTAAAGTATATATGACATGTATCCCCACTAGACATATACATTGCAGAATAAAGCTTGGGATGGATGTGACTAAACTTGAAAATCGGCCTTTGTTGAGAACCTAACACAAGTCAGCCCTTGTTCTAGTGGATTTCTGAAACCAGTATGGTACCAAGGGCAGGATGGTGTGAGATGTCTACCTTGGGTGCAGGCAGTGAGGGGTGTATTAGCCATAAAGATGATAAAACAATACCGAAAATGGACTGAACGAATGATCTGCTCTTTATTATCATCATGAGGCAGAAATTCTAAACGTCTGTGATAAAACTCCCCCGTTGAGAAAAATTTTTTGTTAGTCTAAATTCTAAACAGTTGTTGGGGTGACTATTGAGTTTCAATAATACATACATGAGCTTTAAATTAACACTTTTTTGGGGGGTTACTTATCCTTTAATAAACATTATATTCTACACAGAAGTTAATTCAGAGAACTCCCAATTACCAAGGCAGCCCTTGACAGGTACAGACCAGCTATGAGCCTTGATGTCAAGATTATGTTTGTGACAATTTGGAACCATTCCAGCTAGGATTAAGGGCAAGTGTAGTGCACATCCCTAGCACTTGTGGTATTACCTATCCGTATATTTAAATGGGTGATTCTGAGTGAACATCAACAACATAGCAGTTGAAAAAGATGAATAAACCTCTCATTTCTGAAATTTTTCGGTGACCCCTTGGAGAACTGATCTGCGTCTAAAACTTAAAACAAAATGAAGGTACAAGGTATTATGTTATTGGCTGGTAAGTGCAAATTTTAGCCCATAAATGAATTTGAATTTTTATGTTGTAAATTTTTAGATGAGGTTAATTAGACACTAAAACCACTATTTATAAGCAGCCAGAATCAGCTTAATAAATGTACATTAAAACACTACACTTGAAAATTAAGGCTTGAGATTCAGTATATAGAAATTGTACAAAAGATGTGCAAAACTATACAACAAGATGTAAGAAAATGAGTATTTTGCACAGGAAAAAGATTCAGATTTCAATAAAGAATGAAGAAGAAGCAACAAAAGATGCTTGTCTTACAATGCTAGAAAAAAATCAAAAGTACAAAAGGGTATTTGACTGCCTCAGTCATTTTCTCAAGAAACTGTACACTTGTTCTAAAGCAACTGATCAAATAATGTCAGTATTAGTTATCATATAGATATTTCCTTGATTTTTGCAGAAGATTTTGCAAAATGTAAGACAGTTTCAATAATTTTCTGGTGAAGTTATTTTAGTGGATTTGTTTTTTAAATTTCAGAGACATTTGAAAGCTGCTAGAATTGACCTCAAAGACAAAGACATGGCCTTTATGACAATTTCTTGAAGTTACTGTGAAATGGGGTTTTCAAGGAATCTTATTCTTTACCTATGTATGTATCAGTTGATTCTTGTGAAAGAAATAATTTTAATTAAAATTAATAAAAACACAGAATTTTTGATTAATTATGAGAGAAGACAAGTTAATCATACTTCAAAAACAAATAAATAAATAAACTCACAGAAAAAGAGATCAGATTTGTGGTTACCAGAGGCAGGAATGGAGGGAAGGGGAGTTAGATGAAGGTGGTCAAAAGGTACAAACTTCCAGTTATATGATAAAAAAATGCTAGGGATGTAATGTACAACAGGATAAATATAATTAGCGCTGCTGCATGTTATATATGAAAGTTGTTAAGAGAGTAAATCCTAAAAGTTTTAATCATGAGGAAAAATTTTTTTCTATTTCTTTAATGTTGTATCTGTATGAGATGACAGATGTTCACTAACTTATTGTGATAATAATTTCATGATGTAAATCAAATCTTGATGCTGTATACCTTAAACTTAGATAGTGCTGTAAGTCAGTTATACATTTAAACTGAAAGAAAAATAAATAAATTATAAAATTAACAAAAATAAAGAATTTTTTATCAACTATGAGGGAAGATAGATTGACAAGTCTGGCTATACTGTCTATTGAACATAAATGAGCAAGGAAGACCAAATTTGACAAGATATAAAAATAGAAACTGTAATATTATTATGTAAATGTATGTGTAAATTTTTTCCCTTTAAAAAATACTTTAACGTAAATAAAAAGCATTAATTCTTTAATTTTTTTCTTTTTTTGTAATGTAATTTTCTATTGGCATGATTATATATATGTTCAAAGAAAAATTTTACTGTCTGTATTTCTTTTCTTGTCACTATGAGTATTATTTCATTTCATGATTATTACTGAAGATCACTGTCACTTAGAGGAGAGGGGTGCTCACGATGATCTGTTTTCATGTGTCACATATGCTAGGCTCACTACTTTCAGCAGCTGTGTTTTACAAATGAGAAAACCTAGGCTACAAGAAGTTAGGTGTTCAAGGCCCCACATTTAAGAACTGTCATGAAGACAGTCCTTTGTGAGGAACCAGATGATTGCCGCCTCAGAGCCCGCAGAGCACAGCACGGCCATGCTTCAGCACAGCATGGGGTACAGTTAACCATAAGCTAACAGAATGTTGTGGTCAACTTCATGTGTATTCATAAATTTTACTTGAATATAAGTCAACCCTATTCTAAAGCCTTCCACCCAGAGTCCCTTGCTTCACCCAAACAAATTGTTCCACTAAAAAAATAAATATCAACTGTGAAACAGCCTATTTATGTAAGCAAAAACATTATCTAATCCCCATTTATTATGATTCATACATATACAATGCACTTGATTATACTTTTTGGTAATGTTACATTTCTAGTAAAGTTTATTAAAAACAGAACTCTTTGAGAGAAGAAAAGGGAATCACTATGAAAATCCACAATAAACCCCACACTCCCAGGCTTATTCCCCTAGTTAATGTCCTTCTTGAAGATACACACAGGAAAGGAGTGTGGGGCCCCTTCTCAGTTGTGTTATACTATGTTCTGTTTCCATGGGAATACACACTAAGGAGATGAAATCATGAAGTACTCTAGAAGGTGCTAATATCTCAATGGGGCATAATAACCCACTGAAAATATCTACATTCACATAAAATACGTCACAGGAGAAAAATGGAAATTTGGGGGAGGAGAGGGAAGGAGCACCATAGACATGGCAGATCAAGTTGATACAAATGCCATACAAATGCTAGCTTTGAAGCTGTATTTAATAATCATGAGTCACACGTAATATTAAAATACCACTGTTGTAATTTAATTTGGTCAGGGTCAGTGTCTACCCTTTGAGTATCCAAGTATCTCTCTTTCAGTCCCTCTCTTCTGTATATTTTCAACCCAATGGGTTTTTTTCATCATCTTTCCTATCATTGTCATAATTCTCCATCTAATCTTCAGTTATCATGGTATCAAGTGCCAAGTAATTTACAAAGATCATCCATTTATATTTCAGAATGTACTTATCATGTGGGAATTACTTTTTTTTTTTTTTCCTATTTTGCTGCTGAGGAAATTGAGAGTCAGGGAGAACAGCACAGCTCAAAAGCAGGATTCAGGACTCGAACCCAGATCCTTCTGATGTGGTCTCCACTAAACCTTACTTCCTCACTGATGGCACTGATGTCTGAGGTTCCTAATACATTTATTTCAGACTTAGCAGTTTATAAACATCCTATGAAATAAGACAGTTTCTTGCAGGGATAACAGGAATCCTAGCTTAGTCTCCAGCTATCCCAGCACAGACAGTCAATTGGGAAGAACATGCTTTAAGAGTTTTCTCTATGAATTAAATGCCATGATGGTTTTGGATTAAAAGATAGTTCAGAATATGTATATCTAAGGAGAAGGCAGAAGAGGAAGGGAGAAAACTGCAGTGAATTTATCTGAGAATGTTCCCTTCCGGGCCACACGAATGGTAAATGAGCCATGTGAATACAGAGGCCAGGGCACCAGCTGAAGGAGCTCTGCTCATGAAGGACTCTAACACATCGGTACAAGCTGCGCTGATCAGGGCACAAAATGTAAGCCAGAGTGGGAGAAAGGACACTGACCTAGCACTGCATGAAAAAATGATACAGCTTTGGGATCAGTTAGGATCAATTATCTGTAATAACAAATAGATTAAAAAATGTATAATGGCTCAAGCATAGAACTGTTTTTTGTTATTTGTTTGCTTTTGGCTTTGTATATTTGGTTTGTGTACGTGTGCATGTATGTGTGCACGTGTGTGTATGTGTGTGTGAACTCAAACACTGCAGTACAATTCTATGTTGGCAGAATGATTCTGGTCACAAGTCATTCAAAGATTCAGGCTCTGTGACCTTCAACACAGTTTTCAAGGTCATCTCGGGTATTAACATTTAGCCAGTTGATGTAAAGGACATAGAGGACCACTATGGGAAATGCAGTCCTGCTGGGTATTCATAAAGGAAAGGAATCAGGCTGCTGACCAGTTAACAGACTCCAGGAAACTCTTCCCCACCGACACGGGAAGCTTTGGGAATGTCAGTTAACAACTCAGGTATCAACATTCTCAAACAGGATTCCAGTCCTTGTGATGGGAAAGCAACCCCTTATTGTGGCTTCACAGTCAGCAAGAAAGGCCAGAGCTAATGGAAATCTACTGATAAGAAGAAAGAAGATGGCTGTTGCCCAGAGAGAGCAGAGATGTCTGCTCAAGGAAAGGAGGTTGAGTAATAATAGTTACAGTGAGAGTCACAGATACCTAAAAGTTCAAGTGCTTATTTTTAAATATTCAGATAGCAAAGGAAGAAATAAAAGGGTAACAAAGATTATTAATAATCATTCCACCTGGAGATTAAAATTATTAACATTTTGGTGAATCCTCTGCCAAATCAAATGTAGGCTCTAGCTTGCTCGCTCTCTCTCTCTCTCTCTCTTTCTCTCTCTATACAGTTGCAGTGTCCCACAGTATCCCTGGGGAACTGGTTCCAGGACACCCGCAGATACCAAAATCTGCAATTGCTTAAGTTCTTCACTATAAAATGGATAGTACTTGCATAAAACCTATACATATCCTTCCATATACTTTTAAATCATCTGGATTTCTTATACCTAATACAATGTAAATGCTGTGTAAATAGTTGTAAATATAATGTAAATCCTTATAAATAGTTTCAGGCACACGGCAAATTCAAGTTTTGCTTTTGGGAAATTTCTGAATTTTTAAAAAATATTCTTGATCTGTGGTTGGTTGAATCCATGGGTGGGGAACCTACAGATACAGAGAGCCAACTGTATACGTATATACATATTTTTAGATGACATATCATACTTCTGTTTTATAGTCTGTTTTTTTCACCTAACCATTAAAGATTCTTGCTCTTGTATTAAGTAGATGATCATATAAATGATCAAGTCAGTTCTTCATAAAAATAAAATCTTAAGTCTGTTTCTTCTTTCTTTTTATTTATCTGTATTCTTTTTGATTATAAATAAAGCTGCAATGAATATCCTTGTTCCTGTATCTTGAGTCACTCATCCAGTTATTTACATAGGAAAAATTCCCAGACAAAACAATGGATTCACCACATCATTCATACCTACATACTTGGGTGTGTAACCCTAAAAGTATGCACACTTGAAAGTTTGAAATATACTGCCAAGTTTCTCTCAAGAAAATTGTACCCACTTATATTAGCAGTATATGAATCCTCTATCCCTATAGTTACAAGTACTAGATATCTTTATTATTTTTTAATATTTGCAAAAAAAAGCAAAAATGAAACTCCCATTTTTATTTTAATTTGCATTTCTTTGATATGTAGTCAGCATCTATTCAAATGCTTATTGGCCAACCTGCATTTACTGCATCTGAATATCTGGCAGCTCAGTGCCCTGCTCAATTGCTGTTTCTTTTCATAATTTTTTTTACTATGCTAATTTTTATTTTTTGGTGAACTTTAAAACAATTTAATTAAAAAATCAAGATTAGGTTAAACAGATAGGTTTGCTTAGTGAATAATGGTATCAGTAGAGTGAGTAGTCACACAAGAATCAAGTGTAACTATTTATTTCTCCCTTTTCATGATTTTTGAAGGAATTTTATAGTTTTCTTCATGTAACTTTTATTTTTTAAGTTTATTCCTAAGTATTTTATGTGTTAAGCTGTATTTTGTATCAGAATGTTCACCACTGTATTTTCCCTGATCTCTTTTTGTGAGATAAGAACTTTTTGAGTTTTGTATATTCATTTTTTCACCTGCTACTTTATTGGTTTCTCTTTTTATATCTATGAGTTTTTAGCTGGTTTCTTGGGTTTTTATGAAGTTAAAAATTTGAATTTTTTTCTGTATTTCTATCACTTTATTTTATTAAGTGTTAGCATGGCTGATTTTTCCAAAGCAATGATGATAACAGACATGCTTGATTCGTGTCTGACTTTAAAGGAAATGGCATTGTATTGTTACGGAAACGACAGGCCAGTCAAGAAACAAGCACCACTCGGAGGGTTGGAGTACTCAGATGTATTACGCTGGCGGGCTCAGAGGGGCTTCTGCTCCGAAGCTCTGAGCACCTCCAAGACGTGCGCATGAGGTTTTATAGGGTAAAGTACAAGCTTGGGGTATTCGGCCAATAGGCATGGAACAGCTTTAGCAGCATTATCATCACAAACGTGGAGGTGGGGAGGCAGCAAACCAACATTCCAAAGCCAGATATGTATCTTTGAAAATCTAGCTGGCTAGCAGAAAAACAAACAGCAAACCAACACTAATGAACTTGGATTTACAAGTTAGTCCAGCAGAACTCAGATCAGTATTCCAATACTTAGACTTGTGAGTTATCTTGTTAACCCAGCCCAGCCTCTCCTTCACATTCCTAGACCTGTGAGTTACCTTGTTAGACCAGCCCAGCTTTTCCTTCACAGTATGTGAATGTGTGTATGTAAATGTGTATATAAAAATATGTTTATTATATGAAGAAAATAGCATCTTAATCTGTTCCTCCTAGACTTTTTAATAAGGAACAATCAATACAAGTTATTAAATGCCTTGTAGTAGCTATCATGGTACTTACAGAAAGTAATTCTTGCGCCTAGGTTTTTGCATTTTGCAGGGAGTTTCTAAGCAAAAATGAGGGAATCATGTTAATTATATTGTATTCATTGCCTGTAACAGGGAAGGACAAATCTTTAATTCTGTGAAGATGCATCTTCAAAATCTCAAGTTTAGCCATCTACTATAAAAACAACTTCAGTGCACTTTTCAAAGATAAATGATGACTACAAGCTGCTTAAGGAGAGCAAAGCCATTGCCATGAAACAGAACAAAGATCAGGCAATTACGCAGAAAACCTGGAACCTTGTTGTCTAAAGGGTTTATAATGTGAAACCAAAATAAAGATGCCCAGGGACAGGTAAGAGATAGGTATACAGTTGCTTTGTATGCTACAAAGAAAGCAAATGGTTGCTTTTTAGAATCATCTTTTTTTTGACTTATGGGATCCTTCAGGGGAATGAAGGAGTTGATCTTTAATGTCCCTTTCAGATCTGCTAGGCCAAAAATCAGCGACCTCTAGAAGAGGCTGCTGACAGCCACTGAAAGCATAGCAAAGAATATCAGAGATTTTAGAGGAAGCGGAGATAGTTTTGTTCTGAAATAACTGGCTTGGAAGGACTGATGCATCCACTAGGGAGGGAGAACAGAGTTGTATTTTCTCCAGGAAGCCTTTCCCTACTTCCTTCTCCAGCTCAGTTCTTAACAAAATGAGACTCTTCCCTCCTTCTAATCTCTATACCTTTTAACCTGCCTCTCTTTGGCACTTTCTCTTCTAATTATTTACATACGTGTTTTTTTTCCAACTGGAAAATAACATAATTGAGGGCAAAATTCATGTGTTTGTATCATGCCCACACACACCTGATAGCACCCAAAACAGTTCCCTGTGCACAGCATTGTTCAGTAAGCACTTGTTGAATGAATAAACGAGTGACAAACATAAACTTGACTTAGGTCCCTTAACAGTATTACAACTGATACTATTAAGAATAATAGCAAAGGTTAATTTTTTATGAAGTGCCTGGTATGTGCCAAGATTTTAATATGCTTTATCCCTTTAATCTTTATAATGGACCTAGCAGGTAGATATTCTTCCTACTCAAGAGATGAAGAAATGAGGCTCAGAGATGTCACTTGATTTGCCAAGGCTCACATAAAAGAGACTGGAAGAACTTTCTTGACATCAAAGACCATGCTCTTTCCAACGTGCCAAGTTGTCAGGTGTCAATAGGAATTTCAATCCTACTTATATGAAGTCTTTGGTGTTCCTATTCTGCAAAGATTACTTTGAAGAATTTTAGAAGAAAAAAAAAAGTGTGTTCAAATGTGGGTGGGATTTCCAATGAGTTTTGAAATTGGAGAGAATGTATTGCCAAGCACTAAACAAACATTGAATCTGTTTTATGAGTTAATGGATTAAGTTGGATTTCAGTGGCATTCCTGTATCATACACAGCATACACATGTTCATGCTTTTCTCCAGAAATCTGGAGCAGTTGGTGTTGATCACAGACACTGCCAACTAGCTAGATTGTTTCAGAAGGATGCTACATACAGAGTTTGTATCTGGGATTGTTGTTTATCCGAAAAAGTTTATGAAAGCATTTTGACAGCCTAAATGGTCCTCCTGAAAACAGAATAGATGGTTCCCTAAAATATCTTTTCTTCTTTTAAAATATAAAGTTTTTGAAGGCAGGAACTCTGCCTTCTACTTTCTGTATAGAGAACACGCTGCTTGTAATACATGCACAACAGTCATTTGTTGAAAGAAATGAGGAAAATTTAGTCCTATGGAGTTTAAGCCCATCTGCACTGGTTATACCAGTAGGTACTACCAAATCTGGTTTTCTTTAAACAATTCTAATAGCCTTGCAAGGAAAACTTCAAAATGAAAGGTGCAAGCAAAAACAAAGGAAAACAAACAAACAAAACTCTTGGGCGCCAGTTCATGAAAGGCCTTCTGTACCACGCCCAGAGAAAGGAAATATCTCTAGAATAAGAAAATTGAAAAACTAGACAACTAGCTTCAAATATTGGGAAAATTTAAAATAAGGCTAGAAAACTTTTCAAGTTGCATTCAGTATCTGTAAGTTGTTAGTGTCTTTCTAGAGGTTCTTGCTAAGAAAGGTCTGGGACCAGATGCAGGTTTAGGAAGTAAAAGGTGTTATGATCCACTCAATGTCTGATGGTCATAGTCTCTGATCACAGTGTTGGTGCTTTTGCAATGCATATATTAAACACCCTAGGTTTAAAAGGAAAAAGAAAAAAGAAAGTGAAAGGTTATGCCTTTAAGAAATAGCTTGATCTGCCAGAGTTATTTATTCAACTGTAAGACTTAGTAAAGAGGCCATTAATTTCTCTGACAAAATATATTTATTGAGGAACTTAACTGCTAAAAATAATTTTTCCTTTATTGAAAACTAATACCCTCTATGTCTATATATAGACCAGAAAAAAAACATAAATTAAAAACTCAGTCAGTTTGATTCTGTTACCAAACTCAAGTCTGGCTGCTCGCTACTCGAAAATCAACACCCGAGACAGAAGCAAGTGTTGGTAGAAGGAAAGTTGCTTTTAATCTGAATGCGGGCAAACTGGAGAAATGGTGGACTTAGTGTCTCCAAAATACCAACTTCAAAGATTCTACTTAGCCATGAAAGTTTTAAAGGGAAAAGGGGAAGTAATCTCAGTTAATCATTGAGATAGGGGATCAGACTCAGCCATCTCCCACTGTGCGCAGGCTGGTGGACTCCCCATGGTCTTTCTTCAGATGCTACCTTATTCACACAGTTTGTGTGCGAGATTACTAAAGCGGAAGCTAGGGAAGAGATATGGTCATCTGTTAATGACTTATTCATCATTTCCACTTTGATCTCAGGGAAGAACCAACAGGTTAGGCAAGGTATTGTGTGATCAAAAGATCTGAAAGGTGTGCTGGGGCCAGAGATGAGAAGAGCATGGAGCACCTGGTTTAAGGTGAGTTACAACATAGCTTTGCTAAAGTGACAAGAAAAGGGGCTTCCTGCTGAGGGTGGTTTTCTGCAAAGAGCTGCTTACAATTCTTCTATCAAGTAATACAAGAGGGCAACTTTGTGCCTTTCCTCCTGACCCCGTCCAAAACGCATACATATGTTTGCAAGTGCACATACATAGGCAGCCGTGGGACAAGCTAACTAACCAAAGACAAATACTAGCATGAGGAAGCCAGGCTGTGGAAAACTCTAAAGTAACACAGGCACAATAGTGAAGACTCTTGCTGCCAAACCACAAATAGTTTACGAAGACGAACATTGGTACTATGGTTTTCACACGCTCGGAAGCACTGGGAGTTAGAAGTTTCCCTAGAGGGGGTGAAGAAAGCTCCAAATGCTGCCTAATAGCAGTTAAACTTAGTGAAAGATGGTTATTTGAACCTAACTGTTTGCATGTCCAAATTTTTCTCCAGATTTTATCTTAAATTTGAAAACAGAGGTAGATGCTTAATGATTCACACTTTTTCATTCAAAAATAGTATCGGCTAAAATCTGTGTTATCCCTGTTTCTCAGTCATGAATAGCAACAAGGAAACTTTCTTTTAAATCTCTTTTTGTAAGTCAGCGTTTGCCTAGTGGCAAAAAGTTTAAGTGATACAGTAAATAGTAAAATAGAGTGAATTATTTCATACTTATACCTATAGGATGACTCTGTAACTATCTGACCAGTTTTAGAAAGCATATTCATTGTTTTAGGAAATAAAGTACTAGGGAAGTTCACTAACGAAAATAACCAATCAGAATTCTAACTTGCAAAATACACATTTGTGCTTCTTCATCTTTGGTTTCTAAGGTTTTGTTTGTTTGCTTGTTGCCCAAGTTGTTTAAAAAAAAAAAGATTCTCTCCTAATATTCTTTATTTAGATTATTGCTGGATTTTCTTTTCTTTTCAATAAATAGGAAAAAGCAAAGAACAAACAACAACAACAAAACCCAACAACAACACCCCAATCTTAGTCAATAACAGTGTTTCATTTGTTCACATTTTCTAATTCCGGATGATTTTGTTTTACTCCATCTGAGCTTTCAGCTGTCAGGTGCCTCAAGTCTGTTTTGAAAATAATGAGGATATGAAAAAATACTAAATAAAGGATCATTGCCTAGACCTTCTAACTCCAATTCCAGAGCTTCTCCCCTACATGACGGCTGATTCTGCTAACTTGAATAATCTTGTAAAGGAATATAAAATTTTATTACAAATCATCTCAAGGCATAAACAACTATCCCAGTTGTGTTATGTCTTCAGAGGCTGACAATCTTCTGTAACAACCATACCAGAGATATAGTGCCAAATGGTGTTGCAGCACTGGGCCCAGTGAAACTGTGTATTCCTGGCTACAGCAAGGACCCAGAAGTGCCTGTTCTTTGGTTCTCCCCAGTTCAGGCTTGCCAGACGGCTCCTTCACATACACACCATCCCAACTCTCCCCTCCAACCATCTCATGAGTCATGAAAGCATATTTTCTACTTAAATCTATACTACCAACTATTTTTTTAACTTTGGAGGCCTTGATCCTGATAATGGTATGATCCAGCCTACTCACTGTTTTTGCTCGGTTTTAATGGGTGTTAATGGAACAGAGTGGCTGCAAACACTTATGAGTAAAAAAAAAGTAGTTCTGCTTGATGTTCTCCAAGTAATCTTATGATCACCCATTCTGTCTTTTGGCTTATGTGTACTTTCCACTGGGATAGTCTTCCTCCTGTGTCCAAGTTCTTCAAGGACTAACTTACTTTTCCATCATGCCTTCCATGCTCAGCCCTGTTGAAAGTGATCTCTTTCATTTGAATTTCTGTATGATTTACTCCGTGTTCCCCTTCCTTTTTTTTTTTCATCAAATAAAATAAATTTTAGCTGAATGTCTTAACTTCCTAAAAGACTGCAAGTTCCTCCAAAGCAGGATCTTTGCTTGATTCATTAGGTGCCAAAAACTTAATAAAAGCTCAGTAAGTTACTTATTTGATCTGTGAATAAATCAGAGAATAGAATTTTAAAATATACTATTATTAGATGTATATATTTTAGATTATGTACTGCTACTAGAACTGAGAGTCAATTTTTAAAACAATTAATCATGGTTCCCAAGATTTTTAACATGTGATATCCTCCCACTGCTTGACTTTGCAACCATATATCTCCCGAGTCTAGAAAATGATTCATGGCATTTTTAAAAATTATCTAGAGTTAGGTTTCTATTAAAATATTTCTTTGGATAACTGTTATAAAAGTAGGTTTGAGGATTACAAATCATGGTCAAGTATAACAGATGCTTCTAAGCATGAACATTCTCATTAGAGGCAATATGAATTTCCTAGGGCTGCTACAACAAAGTGTCACAAACTGAGTGGCTTAAAACAACAGATACTTATTCTCTCATAGTTCTGGAGGCTAAATGTCTAAAATCAAGGTATTGGTAGGGCATGCTTCCAACACCATCAAATTGGGCATTAGGATTCCAACATGCGAATTTGTGGGAGACACAAACATTCAGATTATGGCATGTCATTTGTTCCCTTTGGTTGCAGGATATGACATTTTCTAGCAATAGTTTTCCTAATGTGAAACTGTTATTATATTCCTTTCAAAAACCCATCCTGGACATAAAGTAGGGTTCCTTTAATATGCTGCTAAATTTATTTTACTAGTGTTGTATAGAGTACTTTTTAAAGTTAATTTATATATGAGTTAGGTTTGAATATTTTATTTCTATTGTTTCTATCAGGGTTTCAATATTATAATTATGATAGTTTGTAAAATTAAGTTTTATCTTCAAAAACATTAATGCAAAAAGATATATGCACCCTAACATTCATAGCAGCATTATTTACAATTGCCAAGATATGGAAGCAACCTAAGTGTCCATCAATAGGCAAATATTGAATAAAGAAGATGTGGTATAGATATACAATGGAATGTTACTTAGCCATAAAAAGAATGAAAATTTTCCATTTGCTGCAACATGGATGTACTTGGAGGGCATTATGCTAAGTGAATTAAGTCAGGCAGAGAAAGACAAATACTGTATATGTGGAATCTAAAAAATAAAACAAACTAGTGAATATAGCAAAAAAGAAGCAGACTAACAGACATAAAAAACAAACTAGTGGTTACCTGTGGGGCAAGGGAAGGGGGTAGGGACTTAAGGGGTACAAACCATTAGGTATAAAATAAGCTACAAGATTGTATTGAGATTGTATTGTACAACACGGGGAACATAGCCAATATTTTATAATAACTATAAAGGGAGTATATGTAACCTTTTTGGATAAAGGTGGAAACTATCCTGTTTGCTTAACATTTTTAAAGTGTATTAAAAACATTATTTTATTGTTATTTTGTTTTAAATTTTAAATATAGTTAAATTTTAATTTTTTAAACAGTTTTATCCTTTTTTACATTTTGGAACATGTTTTATAGAAGTTATTAAATGTTTGAAATCACTTATAAAAATGTTTAGAACACAGAAACTTTATGTCTAATAATTTGACATTTAAAAATTTTCTTTCCTGATTATTGACCTATTTTTCCCCTTCTCTTTGAGTTCATTTTTTCTAATTATTATTTTTTCCCTCCACTTCTACTTTATCTTGTGTTGCTATTAATAATTCTTGCTTTCCTTTTAATTGTGTTTTCCTGCTATTATCTTTGCCCATCCTTTTATTTTCATTATTTAGTTTTGTTGTGTCTTTTTAAAACACCATATGCTTTAATTGGGGGGGGGGGATCAGTCTGAAAAACCTTTGTTTCTGAAGAAGGGATTTTGTCTCTTCTGTGTTTATTCTTATAAAATATCTTAGTTCTCATTTGGCCATTCTAAAAAGAGTTTGTGACTTTAATGTTTATTTGATTTGTTAAAAATCTGTTAATATATATATAGATTATGTTTTCTTTGGTTATTTTTTCCTTGGTGATCAGGAAGGTAGGGAAGAGACTACATATCCTGGATCTTGATGGCTGAGTAATCAGATTGAGTCAGTCCTGGTGTGGGAACTCAACACTTTGTTTCATGAATAATAATAGCAAAACCCAGTAAGGTGAACCGACTAGTCTGAAGTTCCATGACTAATTAGCAGTAGAAGTGATACTGAGATCTACTGCTCTTAGCTTCAGGTCAGTGCTTTCTACTGCCTCAACTTGTGAGAAAATTTGCCCTGTTTCATGTAAATGAGCCCTTTCCTCTTCAACAATTCCCAGCCCAAATGAAAGAAGCACTTTTTTCACCATTTCAATGTTCTCTACAAAGGCATGGAAGGGATACACCCACAGAGAATGCAAAAATAATGTATTAGTTGAGGTTGGAACTTAGTGAATTATCAATAAGCTCATCATATTTTCAAAGTTCCTTTCATTTCAGCTTAATCCTGAAATTGGTAAAAGAGATTTAGGGATGGTTTTTGACATTAAGGAGCTCACACCTCATTCAAGGAGGCAGACGCATGAATAAGTAACTATAATACATGGCAGACTCTGTTGGGCGTTACAATTTGGAAAACATCTTTGCCATAATAAATACGGCATTCAGTGACATTTACTTGTAATCCTCTCTCATCATCTCTCTTTGAAGAAAATGAGTGTTTCAAAATACTTTTAATAAAGATGAATTTACTCATTAGTCTTATTATAGGGTGGGTATTTTCACTGAAGAACACAAACCTCCATACAAAAACATACACACAGGCACATACTGAAACAGTAAAAGACCAAGTTTGTATTTATCTGTAGCAGCATGGTTCACTTGCTGAGGGAAAGAAGGAAGGAAGGCAAGGAGGGAAGGAAGGAATGAAGGAATGAAGGAATGAAGGAGGGAGGAAAGGCAAGGAGGGAGAGAGGAAGGGAGGAAGGAGGAACTGGGAAGAAAGAAAGGGAAAGGAAGGAGGGAAAAGCTGTTTTTAAAAAATAAAGAAAGAAGATGACTCATGAAGGAAAGAGAACTCCTTCAGTCCATTTCAGTGTGTGTCATCTCTGAAGTGAAACTCTTGTGAGTTTCAATGTCCTTATTTGTAAAATAATGATTATGCCACACTCATAGGGTTGTGTAGATTTAAGTTAAACAAGACAGCAACTGGAGGCTGCTGGGTCGTGGCAAACTCTCAGTAACTGGTACAATAGATTGTTACATTAATTGAGCATCTTTGAGGGAGCTGCCTGTCATCCCATTTAGTGCCTCTGCAGCTGATTAATTTAGTTCAACAAATCTGGACACAATTACTCCCTACTATTGCAGACACACGTAAAAAAGTGTTTGGAATTTTTACTTTTTGATAAACCCTTTAGGTGACATTGACACATTTTCTTTTTGTTGCACCTCTAGACACTCCCATTTCTGAAATTAACTCATATTGCTCTATGCACAAATTAAATTCCAGTAAAAATGAAAGCTTCAATAAATCAACGCACCAAATTTTGTACTTCAAGGGTGATTCCATAAATCACAGAGAAATTTAGAGAGTTGTCTTGAAGAAAATTCCAAGTATCAGAGAGATCTTTTTAAAAGTGAATAATTTATGGTTAAAATAGATCTTGAGTTGCCTTTTTAAAATGTATCCACTGCCTAATTATTACAGTAATCTGGAGATGATTCAGGCTCATCTTTGAAAAGGTGCTACTTCTGAAAACTACTTTATTTACGATGTTCCATAAATGCAAAGCATTACCCTGACTGATAAATGACGGCCTCTTTTTGTGAATGTTGTGCTGTCCTTGCTGCAGGAAGCAATTCTAATTGTTTTTTCCTCAAATAGATTTTTCCCATGTGTCCTCTATTGCTGCCATGCTAAGAATTTTTGAGGGAGTCAAATACATATTCCAGGTCATTAAGACCTTTTCTTTTGTTTTTAGGAAGCTTTTGGGTTTTTAAAAAATTTTTTAATTGAAGTATAGTCAGTTTACAATGTGTCAATTTCTGGTGTACAGCATAATGTTTCAGTCATACATATATTCATTTTCATATTCTTTTTCATTGTAGGTTAGCAGTTTCTTAAATGCTAAACTGTCATTTTTTTAAGAATAATACATGATTATTTACTAAAAATTGGCTTTGTGCTAATGACTTTACTTACTTGGACATCAGGTGTGCTAGGAATTTTACATGTATTTTTTCATTTAATCCTCATAACATCTCTGTGTGTGGCAGGTACTGTTCTTGCCATTACAGTACAGAAACACCGTGGGCTAGAGAACTGAAGTAATTTAACGAAGTTCTTACAATAATGGAAACAGGACTCAAGCCCAAGCAGTCAGATGGCAGAAGCCAAGTCCTTAACCCTTGCTCTGTATTGTCTCCAGGTTAGCCATGACATATTAAGAGAAAAATACAAATTTCAAAACAGCATGTAAGGAAGGATCCCTAGTGTGATATAATACATCCCCTTGGAGGGGGTGTGTGTATGTACAGATACATAATATATATCATATATGTATATGCATACACGTATTATACTTTATATAATATAGACATCAAAAATGAGTTATTATGTAGCACTTTTTATAGTAAGCACTGCCTATATGCTAGATATTTCATATGCATTATCTCACTTAGTTCTCAAAATAACCGATTAACATGGACACTATTATCGCCCCACTTTACAAATGGGAAGAAGTACAGAAAAGTAATTTAACCAAGGTCATAGAACTAGCAAGTGGTTAAGCTAAGAATAAACCAGAAAATGACATATATATATATATATATACACACACACATACATATATATATACATGGATATATATACACATCCATGCATATGTGTATATATGTACATATGCACATATATACATAAATTTAGAAGGAGACTAACATAAGTTCACAAAATGGACTTAAAAAAATTAAATCTCAATATGTGATCTCCCTTCACCCTTTCCTGTACTTACAAATGGGTACTGTCCCTGACTGTGCCATGATTCTCCTTGTCTTTTCTTCTGTGGGTTCTTTGGTCAACCAGATTCTTTTCAGACTGGCACATTCATTTTTTCAGAGGTGGTGATATCCTCAATTAGATCACTGTAAAGTCTTATGGCCTGAGAGACATTTTATCTCTTTCTGATGACCATGCCTCTATTGCAGGGATCAGCAAACTATAGCTTTGTTTGTTTATTTGTTTTGTACAGTCCATGAATTAAGAATAGTACTTACTTTTTGAAAATGGTTTAAAAAATCAAAAGAAGAGTAATATTTAATAACATGAAAATTATATGAAATTCAATGTTCATAAATAAAGTATGATTGGAACACAGCCATGCCCACTAATTTATGCATTGTCTACGACTTTTTTGCACTACAATGGCAGAATTGAGTAGCTGCAACAGAGAACATATGGCTTGCAAAGTCTAAAATATTTACTACCTGGCCCTTTACAGAAAACATTTGCTAACTCCTGCTGTATTCTAATGCATTGTGCATTTATTTTAATGTTCAACCTTCTGGGAGCCTCTCTTCTTTCCAAATTCATTCAGGGAACTTCATTATTGCCCTATGTCCTGCTCTGATCTCTCAAGGACATGCCAATCTCAAATAATCCTTTTCTAAACATGACCACAAGTTTTCCATAATTGTCTCATTACACAGGAACTTGCTACAGTTCCCAGTGGTCTAAGAAAACCTGGGTATAGCAAAGTGGACAAGACACTGAGAGTCCAACTTACTCACAATCTTCCTCCTCTCTGGATCTCTATTTTCTCATCTATAAAGTAAGTGCACTGCACTAGGCAGCTAAGATCATTGTTACTGTGACATCGTGTGTTTACAGTAATTCAACAATCAATATTAACTGACTATTAACCATATATGGGTAAGAAAAGTGAATGTGAAGAGAGTTCTTGCCCAGCACTTGTCTGGAATTATCCAAAAATTAGCTACCCAGGGGTTCTTGGTAGGATAATACCCAGACACCTACTCCCCACCAAGATGTGTATGCCCTAATTCCCAGGCCCCGTGAATATATTACCTTAGATGTAACAGTTTATCAAAGCCACCTTACTGACTACTATCCCACATTGTGTCTCATATGTTAACCATCTGACTGCTGTGCATATTTGGGTATGCCCCTCTGCTATTATCCAATGCAGTTTACTGAGGAGAATATGGAATTGTTGGTGCAAGTGATTTGTCTATGGTCAAGGTACTTAAAGGTAGACAAGGATCCAGAAGAAATAGTCCATTGATTCATTTAATGAACATTTATTGATTATCTACCATGTGCAAGACTCCGCTGCTACCCAGGGTGTGGGATTCTTCCTGCTGAATCAATAGTTTCTAATACCCAAGAATTGGTCCCACTGGTCCCCAAAGCAATTCAATGCTTTGAATAATTTCATCTACTAAAGAAATAGAATCTAATATGTGAAAATTTATTTTCCTCCTACTAATTAATGGCATACAGAAAACTCAGAACTCCTGAATTGATAAATTTTCCTTCTAATCACGGGAAAGCACACAATTTTGAACAGTCATTTTGAAGTTTGAAAAGGACTTGCTCAGAAACCTCAGACCAAGAGCCACTGTTGTTCTGTGCTTGGATCACTAAATCTTGATGTCTTAGCCGCCCTTCAGAGCCAAAAGCGAGCAAGGTCTGCTGCTCATTTGGGTCATCAAGGATGAATACTCAGTCTCTCTCTGTTTAAATCTAGAGAGAATTATCATAGCCTTGAACACTTGTCCAAATGTTCTGAGAATTAAACAAGTTCCATGCTATTAAGTTCTTTGGATTAAGAAGGAAACAAGGGAAAACTGTGATGAGGGACAAACTGTCCTCTGGAATCCGAGTTACTATTTCCAGGCTGCAAGAATGGAGACAAAAAGACTCAGAACAGCAGCTGTGGGAATACAGGGAAAATATAAACAAACTGAGGGCGCTGAGAACTACTAGGATGGATTGCTGAGAAGACATTTACAAAGAACAGAGACACCCATCATCTCTCTGTACTGACCTACCATTCACTCCTCAATATGATTAAATTTTTATTGCCATCATGCATCTAACACTGACTCACCAGGGACACAAACAGCCTTCATCTGCAATAACTGCCAAGCACACACACACTTCAGAATTGCTTTTGCTTGACACTGCTGACCATCCACTTCTTCCAGAAACCAATTATGGGTTTTGATGATGCCATTCTCTCACATTTTTCCTTTCCCCTTAAGTTATTCCTTCTCAGCTTTTTCCAAACTTGTCTTCTTCTATCCACTCCTCAGAGTCCAAAGGAGAAGACTCTCTTCTCTTTCTTCTCTGTTGGCATCTCGTTTCCTTTCATGGCTTCAGCTGTCATCTAACTATGACCTATATACCTATAACCATGAAAGCTTTATCTGTATACAAGCCCCTAGTGATATGCCCAATCTCCTACCAGACATTTCAACCAGGACATCCTTGAGGCTTCTCAAACTCAACAAGACCAAAGTTAACTCTGTATTCTTCCCCTGCCCCTAAACCTGCTTTATCACCTGGATTAGTTTCCCATTGCTGCTGTAACACGTTATCACAAACTTAGCAGCTTAAAACAACACATTTACTATCTTAAAGTTCTGAAGGCCAGAAGTCCTTAAATCAAGATGTCTGCAGGGCTGCACTCCTTCTGGAGGCTCTAGGAGAGGTTTCCCTGCCTCATCAGCTTCTAGAGATTGCTTGCATTCCTTGGCTGATGGCCCCTTCCCCTATCTTTCAGGGCCAGCAGTGAATCATCTTGAAATCTTTCTCTTTCTCTGAGCTCTACTTCTGTCATCATGGGTCATTCTCTAACTCTGACCCTTCTGTCTCCCTCTTATAAAGACCTTTGTGATTACATTGGGGCCCATCTAGATAAGCCAGGCTAGTCTCCCCATCTCAAGGTTTTTAACTTATCACATTGTCAAAGTCCCTTTTGCCATGTAAGGTAAAATACATGGGTTTTAGGGGTTTGGGCATGATTATCTTGTGCTTGCTCTCTCAGTAATGACACTATTCATTATCTAGTGATCCAAGCTAGTAACCTGTGGTGATCTTTGACTTCTCCTTCACCCCCACACATCTGGGCAACCACCACATTCTACAAGGTCCACCTCCTAATCTCCCTCCATTATTCCTCTCCACATCCACCTCCTCTAGTGTCATCTGAATCTCTCCTGCTCAGGTAGACTCTATATAATTTGATCCTAGTACTAAGCTTTGAAATAGAAATATACAAGTCTTTGAATACGTTTGGGAAATTTTTTCTTGACATTTTAATAGAAAGGAAAAACACTGTCATGGAGATCTAGGTAAGTGTTCTATTGCAAAGGTACTGTGGTAGAGTAGCAAGCCCTATGGGTGAGGAATTGGAGGCTGATACTGACTTACAGCTTGCCATTTACTAACCAGTCACATCTGGCAAGTTATTTAAGTTCTCTAAATCTTGGTTTCCTTCTCTGTAATATCTAACTTGTAAGTTATTCAGAGACTCAAACTGCAGTGACATAGGTATTTGTACTATCTGTATGTAAGTTGTTAGTAACACACTTTGATTCAAAGGACAAGCTGTTATATAAGCATAATCAGCCAGAGCCTGGAAACATTTTAATGTTCAAAAACTCAGCCTAGGCCATCTCAGGCCAATAAGCATCAATTTGTCTGTCTCTTAATGGAGCTCAAATACTTATAACTAGGCAGCGAGCAACTTCCTGCTCATTCTTGTCCAGGGGAGGCTCTGTTTTTATTTTTAGACAAGTGTGTGGCAGGGGAGCTCTTTAAGAAAAATAACACTAAATTATGAACACAACATACATTATAAAAGGGAGGATTTGGAATGAAAAAGGAAATCACAAAAAATATAAATATCTTTCTTTGCAAATATTATAAAATCATATGACCATGTGAAAGAGGCTTGAGCAAGTAAGCCTTGAAGCTTAAGCTTTAGCAGCTTCAGAGTAAATCTTTTTCTGCTTTGTCTGTTCTTGTGTAAAAAAGAAAAATCCACAGTTCTTATATTCTTAAACATCATGGTTATTCCCAACCCCGATGCATATAAAATAACTTCCCTATTTGCAAAATTGAGGTGCTAAATATACTACTAGCAAATGTTACAAATAAATGTCACATGGACTCTGTGGCTTGCTAAGCATTAAACATTCCTGCTACAAATTCGTTTCAGTCCTGTACTAACAAAAATCTGACTGGTATGGGGATTCATCCTAAATTCCAAACAGAGCTGTGAGGAACAATAGAAAATATTTGCTCCTTAAAGGACTAGATACACATACCAAGAGATGGCTGAGCTGGTGGAACTGCCACACATCCTGGAAAGTGTGATTGAAACAAAAAGGCAATAGGTCTATTGTTTTTTTAAAAAATACAATTTGTGGAGAGAAATGCTGTGGGTGTTGTGGTGGTCGGCCCAGATTAACATTTCAGAGCCAAAGCACCGCTGCAGAAGCTGGGAATATCAGCTCCCCCACTCACAGCTGCACCCTTCACTGGGGACTGCCCTCAGCTTCAGAACTGTCTCTGGCACAGCTCCACCTTCTCCCATTGGTCTGCCGCTGATGCAGGGCTATAAATGCCCAGCCCCCTGCCTCAGTTTGGAATAACTCTGAAAGAGCCATCCTAACTCCAGAACCTCCGTAGGACTGGTTATGGCCCTACTGGCAACCACACTGACGGGCAACTCCTCCTTTTTCTCAATCCCGCCAGCCTCGCTCGGTGATCACAGGTGTAACTACTGAGAGCACACACCAATCACCTCTCATCTCAAAGTCTATTTTCAGGAAGCCAGTCTAAGACAATTGACATTAGCCTGCCTAAAAGGCAGACTCCAAAATGAGATCTGGAAATGGATTTGCTCAATGGCCAGCTGCAGAGAATGTTAAATTCTTAGCCCCAGCAGATCTCCTATACAAAATAAGGGTTGAAGAGGGAAGGAGTGGCACAAAGGCAGGGATGGAGGCTTTGACTCAGGCCAACAACTCATCAAGAGTGATCTAGCTATTGCTTCTGCCATTGTCTAGTTAATAGAATCCAATGCTGAGCCCCTAATGTGGCACTGCCCCTTAAGGAAACCAGTCATCCACAGGCAAACCAACTATACTGTTTTGCAGCAGACTACAATTCAATCCTTTCCACCATGGAAAGAGCAGTGATTCATATTTCTGGAAATGTGCTTGCCTTTCCTGCCTACAGCACCTTGGCCCCCACAATTATCCAAGAACTCATGGAATATTTGATCCACCAACATGGGATCCCATACAATACTGTCTTAGATCAAAGGTCTCATTTTCCAGAAAAAGAAGTGCAGCAGTGGGCATATCATCATGTGAAGCCATGTTCCTTTCATAATCTATACCACCCAGAACCCACTGGCCTAAGGGAATGGTAGACTGGCCCCATGTAGATGTAGCTGAGGTGCCATCTTAGAGAGGATGCCCTGCTAAGATGGGGCACCATCTTCCAGGAGGTGGTCTACAGCTTAAACTAATGATCTTCATATGGTGGCAGATCCTCAGTAGATAGAATACATGGAGCTAGAAGCCACAGGGTAGAATTGGAAGTGAAGCCAATTACCATTATCACATATGACCTACTTGGAGGATTTACACCTCCTGTCTCTGAAGTCTTAGGTCTTTATAGGTCTAGAGATTCTGCTTCCCAGAAGGTGAATACTTCCACCTGGGAACACAGTAAGAGTCCCACTGAACTTTAAGCTCTAGCTACCACCTGGTTGTCATTTCAAGATCCCCAAACCAAGAGAACCGCAGATGATGAAAGAAGTCACTATATTTGCAAGAGTAATTAATATTGATAATCAGCAGGAAGTCCATCAACTCTTGGTTTGGTAATCTTTCCTAATTGCTTTTAAGATGTCTTCTTCACCTTTGTTACTCTGAAATTTAACATGCAGATATATTTTTATTGATCTTGCTTGAGATTTATTGAATCTCCTAAGACTGAGGACTTGTGTTTGTCACTAGTCAGTTTTGGAACATTCTCAGCTATTATCTCTCCAAAATTTGCTTTGATTCTATTCTCTCATTCTAGTACCCCAATTAAATTCATATTGGACACCACTGACCAGGGGCCACATTAAACTAAATATATGCTGTGGGGCTCTTGAACCACAGAGACAGAGTGAAATCTAGACCTGAACATGAGTCTAGACAGGCTTGTGGTTAGTTAGAAATTCAATTCTCAAGGGAGACATATACTCCCTTCTGTCCAACTCCCTGCCCAGCCACTCTACCAAGAGCCAAGGCCAAAATGGTCAAGTATACTGCTCTATCCCTCTGTGAGCAGCTTTTATTTTAAGTAGCACATTTAGGACATCTTGGCGAATACAAATTTTTTGGCAAATATTTCTGTAGTCACACCCCGCTGTGCTCAGGTCCTGGACTTTGTCTCCTATGTTCTGCCTTCCTGGCACATTCAAACTAAGAATTTAAGACCTGCAGAGTCCATCAGGGCAACCTACACTTATTTATACCTTGAGACCATACTTTCTTGTGTTTCTCTCCTCTGAGTGTTTTTCTTACTTACCACAAGCTCAGTCATGCTTTTACAAAACGACTGGATCTAACTTTCTAGGTTCCCTCTCCCAAGAGTGTTTCTCTGCATATCTACTCTGCCTTATTGCCTTAAACAAACAGATGTTTAAAATTCCTCATTTTGCCTCATTTGTGAAACTTCCAACTAATCTGTTTTGATGTTCAAAAGACCTGATTTAGAACCTCAGCCCTGCCACTTTCTAGCTTTACAAATGGGACATTACTTCACTTGTCCTTTTCTCAGCTCCCTGGCCGTAAATGGAAGCGAAGATGAGCTTACTTCACAGGGCACTGAAGGACTAAATGACCTAATGTCTATGCTAATGCAAACTAGGGGCACAATCTTATTTACTCTGAATCTGGGCTATGATGGCAGATTAGAACGAACCCTTTGTGTCTATCCAAGGCCTACTGACAGCTTCCTTTCTCCAGCTCTTACAGACCTGCTAGGCTGCGTGATGGCCTCTGGCTCATTCATGAGAACAACCAGGAGAGGGGTTACCACAGCTGATCAAGCCAGGACTCCAGAGACCACCCCGGCAGAGTTTCTTTTAATTTTCCCAAAGGTAAAAGAAAGTGAGGGCATCACAAGGCACTTGTTAAATGTTAATAACCTTTGTGAGTTCTTCCTAAAAACTGTTTTCAGTTTCTATTTTCTTTTCTTTTTAAAAAATTATTAAACAACTGACATTGCACACATTCCTTGTATGTTTTCAGAACTGCTAAAGTTTCACGGTCATGTTGTAGCTTGTTGTTGCCGAAATGACCACACTGTTCTTTTCGAACCAGGCCAGCCTATTCCCATATCAAGAGACTTCACGGAGTGATTAATGTTCATGTTGCATCATCCTGATTTAGTTCAAATATAGATAAATGGTAAGTGCGCACAAAAGCTTTTCATTCCCTAAGACTCAGCTTAAAAGTCAACTCCTCTTTGCAACTTTCCCTGACTTTCCCCTCCCACTTCCAGACAGAGTTAGTCACTTTCTCCTCTTTGCTCACTCAGGACTTCATGCAAACATTATCTTAAAAGCTCTTACCACTTGGCTTGGTATCTTGTCACTATCTGTTTACATGTCTAGGAGATGTTCAGTCTCTTAAGAGGAAGGGCACTATATTATTCCTCTTTGTAACTCCAGCACCTAGCACACTGCCTGCCACATAGTAGGTGCCCAACATATGTTTACTGAGTCAAAACAATAAGCTTTTAAAATTATATTACATGCCAACAATTACATAACATTACTGCTTAAATTCAATGAAACTAAGATTTAAAATGTCAAAGTATAATTATTAAGGTCTAGTAAAGAAATAGTACTCTTTAAAAGGTACTTGGATGGCTTTGAGGTCTAATCTTTCCTGAATTCTATTTGGTGTTATTTGGGCGGCTTGATTGTTAGGTGATTTTTTTTAAAGGAATTAACTTCATAGAGTCTACAAACACCAGAATGAGAAGGGGATTTTGAAATTATGCAACTTAACAATGTCAATTACTTTCCTTGCTTTATTTCCTTCAGAGTGCTTATCATGAAATCAAATTATATAATTTTAATGCTTTCAGGCTCTTTTTCTATCACAGCTTTTAGATTATACATTCTAAGAAAGCTGGATCCTTGCTATCATGTTCACTGCTATGATCCCACTTCCTAAATAATGCCTAAGGCATAGCAATTTCTTAAAAAATATTTGTTAAATAAATGGATAGATGGATGGATGAGGAGTGAATCAGTGAATGAATGAATGACATGTGCAGATGGGAAAAAGGACTTGTAGAACTTAGATGTAAGTCTTCTGATTTCCAGCCTAGCACCTTTTATGCCCCCAAATACTGTATCATCCTTATGTAAAATAGCTCAAGTCCCCAGAATTGAACCTCGATAATCTCTGTTTTACTTTCTTTTTGAAGTTTGTTGCCACTGCCATAGTCCAGGGCCCAACATTTACACCTGTTATATGTTTTTGTGTCTTATTACGTGCAGTGGAACTTCTTAGATATCAATGCAGGGTGGCATCAGTCAGGAGCAAGAAAATAGGAGGAAGAAAGAAATAGGAGGTCCCTTTCTGCAGATGTCCTAAACCTTAAAAAAATTACAGGAGCATCCATCCATTCATTTATCCAACAAATATTTTTAGTGAACATCTATTATGTGCCAAGCAATCATTCTAAGTACTTGGTTGCTTAAGTAGAGCTCAGATTCTTTTGGGGGAGGAGAAAAGAGGAGATAGACAAAAATAATAAGCATGAAGAGTACATTAGATAATTTGCCTAGACAGTGATAAATGCTATGGAAAATAATACAGCAAGGCAAGCAGGATTGCGAGTGCTGGGAAATTCCATTTTACCCTGGCTACTGTGTCAAGGATGATCTGTAGAGGATTGAGGGTACAGGCATAGAGATCTGTAGGGAAACCAGAGAGAGCTCCACTGTACATGGCATGTGCTCCCACACACACACACACACACACACCCCACACACATTAACAAGTAACCCATCCATAGAGGAAGCTGGCTTATGTCAAGTCCAAAAGGAAGTCCTGTGGTTTGCAGAAACAATAGCTGCTCCTCAACCCACTGGCTGTGCATCTCTTCCCATGATTACATCCTTCATAACATCCCTGCACGGGTGTTACCAGCCTCCTCTCACACATTTTCAGAAACAGGGAGCTTGCTGCTATCCAATGCAGCCAGCTCGATTTTCAGACATCTGGGTCATTACTTTCCTGAGTCAGTCTAACTGAAATCTACCTCCACTGTTTCTACCCACTGCCCTACTTCAACAATCACATTGGAGTAAGATGGAAGGAACGTAAGCTTGGAAGCAGCCAAGGCCTAGGTATGAGCTACAGCTCCACTGTTCCCTGGCTAAGTGACTTTCTGCAAGGCACACATTTTCCCTAAGCCTCAGTTTTCTCATCTACAAAATGGAGATAACAGTTGCATGACAGGGGCTCATCAAATGTTAGTTCTTTTATCCTGGCACTAATCTGCATACCGTATTTACCAAAGTAAATAAAGCATGGGTTCTGCCTTCAAGGTCAGACCCACTCTTCTGAACATCACCTGTTCCTTCAGCCATTGCTTCTTTATAATAGGCTGAAGTATTCTTGCCTCTAGATTTGCCCAGCTTTGTCCATACCTACCTGTCCCATTGCCTGGCCTTCCCTATTTAGATTAATTGGGTTTAAGAATCATCTTTTTGAAAAACTACCTCTAATCTCAGGTTGGCTAGGAATAGCTTATTCTATAGGGTAGTGGGACAATCTGGACTGAGATTCAAGAGTCCATGGGGCCCTGGCCCAACTCTGTATCCAGTTTCCTGTGTAGCCTTGGTTAAGTCATTTTCTTTCTTAATTACTTGACTACCATATTTGTAGGAGTTCAATGAAATGAGTTTGTACACTTTCTGATTTGTAGCTCAGACACCTAAGATTCTGTGAATTGGATGTGGGAGCAGAGGCAAAGGAGAGGGGATCTGTCCTGAACCCTTGCAGGGACATGCCAACTCTTTGAATAATTACTCAAGCAGACAGTTCTTGACACTTTTACAAGCATTCTCATTTTATTATTTTGAAACTTCAGCAAGACTCTAAGTGGTAATGCAAATGGCCTCTGATTACTATCAGGGGACATTCTCTGAGCTTTCCATTCACTGCCATCTACAACTATAATTGTCTTTTCAAAGAAAATGTACTCCTTAATTACAAGGTCATGCACTGAAAAACAAAATTGAATCTAGGATGCGGAATGAGTAAGGGATGTGTGAGTGCCTCAGGGGTATGTGTGTGTGCGGTGTTATTTGTCTGATCTCAAGAAAATGAATCAGAAGCCACTTAAAATCCTTACCGAGATTGCATGACCAAAATCAAACTAAAAACTTGGATGAAAACACAAAGTTAAGATAGCCTAGCAAGATCAATTTCCAAAAGCTGCCTTTGCCGTTGAAGTATCTCAACACCCATTTTTAGAGCTCCAAATGCTCATCTTCACAGTGCTTGGTGAAGGGTTTCTTCGGGGAAGGGAGCGTGAGGGAGTGTAGGGTTCTTTGTGGAGGGTGACTGGAGTAAGGGAATCTGTGCTCTGGGTCTTTTATCCAGAGGTGAATTAGGGGAAGCCATTGCACAGCAAGTCCCTCAAAGAGTTTTAAGGGAAAACAACTGTGGAAGAATGTGCGTTTGTAACCTTCCTCTGTATATCAGCTCTTTCAAATAAGAAGTTGGGGGAGGAGTAGGTCTGGGAATTAAAACAAGCCATTTCCTGTTTCTCAATTTCCTCAACTGTGTTGGTGGGGTGAGGGGATGTTGTGAGGGACATGGTATGGCTTAATCTGAGTATTAATGAAATATGGGAGCAACTCCCAGCACTGGGAAAACTGAAGGTGACCGTGAAGATGAAAATAGACCTTCTGACGGCAGTAGGATTCATATTCCTTGGCAAAGAACAGAGGTGCCCCTGACAGGACGACAGAGTTGACACACCTGGAGTCATCAGGAAACAGGGTGTGTTCATGGTGAGTGGAGAAGACATTTGGTGCAGCTGTGGGAGTGACTCCGCTGTCCTATGGACGGGTACCTCAGAAGAGGGAACACTAATGCTTGACGCTCCACTGAAGGTCTGAACTCACACTTTGGCCCAAGAAACCTACCTACTTTCATTTGCTGAGCCCCATCTTCCTCCGTCCAGAGTCTCAGTAACAGTAAAAGGAGAGGAGCCTGACTTACAGAAGAATTTATATCCCAAATTCCCCATCTTCCAAATTTAGGAACAAATACTCTCGTGAACCTAGGTGGGAGTTTGGTGACTGGTATTACTAAGTTTGGATTTGAGGAAATAAATGTTGCATGGGAGCCCCTCAGGAGAGTAAGTACAGCGGGAAGAAAATAGGGGTTTCCCTTCTGTCTCCTCCTTTGGATTCCTATTTTGCTAAGGTTGCTTTAATAGATCTTGAAGGACTGACTCAGTCTCTCCCACTCCTCAGTGTTGGCCCAGTCTTCCCAGGAACAGCAGGGAATCAGAACCGCCAGGAGGAGAGCCAGGATGGGGGAACAGTGCACAGTTCTCCTGGCGGGTGGCAGGCTTAGATGTCCACCCCCTTTGTGGCAGCTGTAAACCAGGCCTCTCCAGATCTGCACAGGGCCCACGGCCACCTCCGTGGTCTGTTTCCACACCAGGAAAGCCCAGCTATGAATGCTTCAGAGCAAGAAAACGTAGGCTCAGCTAGAACTTTTGAGAACTTGAAAGATGACTCAAATGCCTTCAGCTCCTGGCATTTCCTTCAGGCCTGGACTGCTACAACCAACCTCAACGTCAGAATATCTGTGAAAATGCCATTGGTTTTTCTGAGCAGACCTATAAAAGGAATCAAACTGAAATGACCAGGTGAAGACAGCTTCTGGATGAAATTCTTGTTGCATATTTCCTCATCTTCAAAATTTATTTTAAAACATGACTTTCCTGGGGGAGGGGATAGCTCAGTGGCAGAGTGCATGCTTAGCATGCAAAAGGTCCCAGGTTCAATCCCCAGTACCTAATCTAAAAACTGAAATTAAAAATAAATGAAAAAATATATAAGGAAACCTAATTACTTCCCCATAAAACAAAACAAAAATAAGATGACTTTCCTATGCTTCAGATGATAGACATCTTGCCTTTAAATGGCTCTAAAGTCCAATATCAACCAGAGATTTTAGAAATATCAACTTTGATTAGAGGCTGGGATGAATCAGCTCAATAAAATACATACTTAAAATGTATTCTATCTGAACAGTCTTACAACCGGTGTTATGAACTGAATGTGTATTCCCCTACCCCTGCTGCAAATCTGTATGTTGAAATCATAACCGTAATGTAATGGTATTAGGAAGTGGGGGCCTTTGGGAGATGATTAGGTCATGAAGGTGGCACTTTCAGGAATGGGATTAGTGCTCTTATAAGAGACCCAGAGAGCTCTCTCACCCTCTCTGCCATGTCAGGACACAGCATGAAAATGGCCATCTGCAGCCCAGAAGAGAGCTCTCACCAGAACCTGACCAGGTCAGCACCCTGGCATCAGACTTTCAGCCTCCAGAACTGTGAGAAATAAAGTTGTTATCTATAAGCCACCCAGTCTATGGTATTGCTATTCTGAATAAGACATCCGGTAGTAGGTTTATATAAGAAATGGTAATTAAGTAAGTTCATTCAGTTGCTTCCCAAGCCTTCTCACAGCCTACAAAGCCTACTTGGCCTCGCCCCGCTACCTCCCAGACCTCATCTATTATTAGTTTTCCCTTCTCTTGCTCTCTCCAGCCACCTGGGCCTTCTTGCTCTTCCGACAACATCAGGTAGCACGACCTGACTTCAGAGACTTGCTCTCTTTCCTCAGCCTGGGCCACTCTCCTCCTGGAAAGCCACAGGATCAGAAACTACCCTCCCAAAGGATCAGAAACTAGCTGAAACAGCAGCTGCTCCTCCTCCATCTCCCTAGCAGGCTTTATTTTTTTATCACATTAATTGCTACCTGGTCTTATAGAGCTTTCTGTTATTTTGTATCCGACTCTCCCACTAAAATATGAGCTTTATGAGCCCAGGGACTTCAAATCTTGTTACATCCTCAATGCCTAAAATGGTACCTAGCATACAGAGGCCTCTTAATAAATATGTTGAATTAACTCTTTAAAACTAGCAAGTGAATTTTTTATTTTTCAGATACCATGGTAAACACTTTCACGTATATTATCTCAAAAAATGCTGTCTTAAGCATCCTCTCTTCACCACTCCATCTCCTTCTGCACGTCTTTCCCTCTGCTAATGGAGTTTATTGCTTAACTACCAATGATTTCAAAGAGCATTGTCTAGTTTTCACCCACAGAATTTATCACGTATTTATTTCTTCTTGCCCATACCTAAAGAGACAGGGATGCTTCTGGAAGGTAGCAGCGTGTTCTTTCTTGTTCATCTATTTTCCCAGAGCCAAACCAATTCCCAGGCAGGTAGTAAATGTTCTAGAAGTATTTACTGAGTAAATGAAAAAAATGAATGAATGACACGCCAGGTAAAGAGAAAAGAATAAACAGAGGCAGAGAAAAGACTCTGGCTTTCAGAGGCAGAGCATTTGAAAATGGAATTTAGACTCTTTCTTATTTGTTTGTTTGTTTGTTTGTTTATTTATAAATTGACACTCAGTTGATTTACAATGTTGTGTTAAGTTTCTGGTGTACAACATAGTGATTCAGTTATACATATATATATATAATTCCTTTTCATATTCTTTTTCATTATAGGCTGTTACAAGATATTGACTATAATTCCCTGTGCTATACAGTAGGACCTTGTTGTTTATCTATTTTATATATAGTAGTTAGTATCTGCAAATCCCAAACTCCCAATTTATCCCTCCATCTTTCCACCCTGGTAACCATAAGTTTGTTTTCTATGTCTATGAGTCTGCTTCTATTTTGTAAACTAAATAAGTTCATTTGTGTCATTTTTTTAGATTCCACATGTAAGTGATATCATATAATATTTGTCTTTCTCTTTCTAGCTTACTTCACTTAGTATAACAATCCCAGTTACATCCATGTTACTGCAAATATCATTATTTCATTCTTTTCTATGGCTGAGTAGTATTCCATTGTATATATAGATGACAACTTCTGTATCCAATCATCTGTCAATTGACGTTTGGGTCATTTCCATGTCTTGGCTATTGTAAATTGTGTTATTATGAACAGAGGTGCATGTATCTTTTTGAATTAGAGTTTCCTCTGGATATATGCCCAGGAAAGGGATTGCTGGATCATACAGTTAAGTCTATTTTTAGTTTTCTGAGTAACCTCCATATTGTTTTCCATAGTGGCTGCCCCAAACTACATTTCCACCAACACTGTAGGAAGGTTCCCTCTTCTCCACACCCTCTCCAGCATTTATCATTTGTGGACTTTTTAATGATGGCCATAGACTCAAATTTAGATTTAAATCAGTCTCTACCACTTACAAATTCTTTGGTCTTGAGCAATTTACATATGCTATGCTTTGGTTTTGCCTTCTTTAAGCCAGAAATAGATCTACCTGCTCATAGGGTTAAGTAATATAATGTAAGTAAGTGCCTGGCATGCTTTTCCTTTCTTTCTGTATGAAGCAAAATGGGTCCACATTCTCATGGTATGATAACCGATCTGACTGGGATTTCAGGCCTAGGGAGGGGTGGGAGAATGGGGAAAGAGAAGCTGACTACCTAACTGTCTCTATAATGGGTTTCTCTACAAGTGAATTTCATCACGTTCACATTGGTGATAACAGTTGCAATTCCCAGACTGGTGAGAGTTCCTCCATATTGCTTTAGCACTGATGGTTCCCTCTACCTGGAACTGCGTGGCCATCCAAGACACTTCTATGATCACATGAGAAAAACTTGCTCCTTACAGCCTTCCTGGAAGCAAGACACATGCATACATTTTCCCACTGGATCTTTCTTTGAGTTTAATTATCTGTCAAATAATAGAATTTTAAGCAGACTTAAGGAAGGTCTGTCCTCAATCCAGCAGCTAAAAATCCTTTCAACATTCATTTCTGTTTTAGTTCTTTGTTCTCAACTCAAAAGAAGATTTTTGTCCTGCATAATCTATTTCTACCTGTATCTCACAATCATGAAAGTTGTAGTTTCTTCAAAACTAAACTACAACTCTGCTTGCAGAATTTTGTTGGAGTAGCTTAGGGAACCAATTAATCACATGTCCTCTGTTTGAGTTCTGAATCTATTAAGAAACAAACACTAGAGCCAAGCAGGAGTCTCAATACCAGTATTAATAATGGAAAAGCAGTATTGGAAAATGTGAGATGAGAACTCTACATAAGCTTCTACTTTTCCCTAAGTTTTAGATCGTGAGACCCACATCTAAAGTGAGTTGAGCTTGACAGCTTCCAGCTACAATGGGCATCATTACTTGCCTCACTGAGTGTAGAGAATGCAAGAGACAAGAGTAACTCATGAGTAGCATTGTTTATCTGACCCAAAAGAGAGATGTCCACTAAAGTAGACTTTCGCTATCTCACCAATCAATGTCTGGAGCCAGGAAGCAGAGCAGTACTTTTAAGTGGGTAGAAGGGCCTATGTCACAGGCTGGCAGGAAGATGAGGGGAGGAAAGGATACTGCTCTGGTTGTCCTGGTGCTTTTATCCTGCCCTTAGAAGACCCCTGGCATCTCATGCATTCTTCTTCCAGAATATAACCAAGTATAAGGCCTCCTCCTATGTCAAATCTAATTTAAACTATACCAGTTCTTTTAATTCTTCCTCACATAGCCCTTCTAGAACCATTCATTATTTTTTGTCATCCCATTCCCAAATTTTGTCTAAATTTCATATTTTCTAAGTCAAAGGATCTGCTTAACGCCCATGGCTAAGATCAACTTTATGAAAATTTAAAAGACTCTCCAGCAGTGTAAAAACCTTCTCCACACTGTGCCTGATGCATAACTTGTAACCCACTGTGACTCTGAGCTCTTCTTCCATATTCAGTAAACAGTTTATTCCTCTCTCCTGAGTGACTACTCTGTACTTTCCCTCCCCAACCCATCTGACCAGCTCCAGTGGTCAAGAATATTCCTAACTGCAATTCAGCTTTTCCAAGGGCTTGCACTCACAAGTGAATTTAATGAGTACAACTACCATTCATGTACCTAAGATGTTAATTAAATTCCTAAATACCCCAACATCCTCCAATTCACTCAAGGGAGAAGAGAGCTGCTGAACAACCACCAAGCACCTAACCAAGTTCAGACTCTAATTTCCAAAAGCCATGTAAGCACGTGAACAGCTTGGAAAATGATCCCTGTGGTTGCAAGGACCAAGACATAAAGGGGTGGACAGCCTGACTAGCAGAAGAGAGATGTAATATGCTGAGGGTAAAAGAGACCAAACCAATAACAAGCATGGCAGAAATGATGATAACCTCCTACGTAATATTACACCATGAGTCCTTCCTTCGCATGGGGAACCTTGCATCTACTACAGTTATCTCGTCATTAAAGAGGAAGCTGATGGTAGGTTGACTAAGCACTGACTCTGCTATCAATTTTCTAGTGTTACTATTCTTTAGGGCTGTGACCTTCAGCAAATCACCCTACCTCCCTGAGCCTCAGCTTCCTCATCTGAAAGATGGGTATGATAATGACTAGGTCACAAGGTTGTTTTGTTGCTCAAATGGGACTCAGGATACAAAAGCACTTTGGAAACTGAAGTACTCCACAAACTGAAGGAATTATTATTGCTAATAATAGTTATTATTCCATTACCTGCAAGGCATATAAAGGGATGAATATTGTGTTACCCATTTTACAGATGAGAACATAGGGGTATAGAGGCCCAAAGGATTGTAATGTTGGAAAATATCATAAGCTTCAGAATCGGGTGGACTTGAATCTCATTTACTAGGTGTTTGACCTGGGGGTAGTTACTTTACTTCTCCCAAATTCAGTTTTCTTCTATAAAATTTTTTGTGGGAATTTCCTGAGATAACGCAAATAAAACACCTGCCATATTATCTAACACCTGTTTTTAAGAAACAAGTGTTTAAGAGTCCATGGGCTCTTATTGGTGGCAACATTTAAAGGCCAGGCTTCCTCCATCACTTAAAAATATGGTTCTTAAAAAAGGAAAAACTGATGTGCTATAAACCATGGCAGCTGCAAACCCAAAGGTTTGGAACAGAGTGACGGGGTGCCCCAACCCTTCCTCTGGCCTTTCTGAAACAACAAAAAGGAAGAGCTTAGCTAAGATGGGGTGAAGGTGAGTGCACCCCATGGTTCCGGGCACTGTGACTTTCAGCTCCCTTCTGTCAGCTGCTAGGGTTCCCCGCACCTCCCCCGTACTGCTGTGATGGGGTAACACCCCCATCATGTCAGAAGATTCTAGAAAGTCAGTAAGATAATTTTGTTTAAAATTTGTTCTGAGCTTCCTGGAGAAAGGGGCCCTTAAGTATCAACATATAGGGACAGCCCAAAGTAAGAAGCCCTGCTCTGATTTGGTCAAAAGGACTGTGTGTGTGTGTGTGTGTGTGTGTGTGTATGTGTGTGTGTGTGAGAGAGATGTGTACTAATGCAAGTGTGTGCTTGTGAGTATCTGTATGTACATGCACACATGTGTGTGTATGTACAGACACACACACAGCTTACACTTCCCTGGAGTCCTGCTTGCTATCCCAAGAAAGTAGTGAAGAGAGAGCCTGAGGTGAGGACAGAAGACCAGAGCCATGGCGTAAACCCGGCTCAAGGAGGCCCGGGTTCTGGCTGCCGCCTGTGACTCCTTCTGCCTGAGACACTCTGCCTTTTCCTCTTTGCCCTGAGAACACCTCATTCCTCCCCTCTCCAGTCAACCGACCTTTTCCAGTGAAACCATCCTTGGCCTCTTAGACTTGGTCCAGCCTTCCCCTGTTACAAACTCCAAAATCAGTTGTGTTCCACTCCCTTGGGATGGGAGGAGAAAGCATATGGGGAGGAGAATTTGAAGATGAATTTCATTCAACATTGCGACATGACAGACCATATACACTCAGCATGGCCAATGCTGGATCAAACACTAATGGATCCCAGTTTTTCATAACAGTAGTACCAACGCCTTGGCTTGATAATAAGCACACAGTATTTGGACGAGTGACTAAAGGAATGGAAGTTGTACAAAGGATCTCCAACGTCAAAGTCAATCCCAAAACAGATAAGCCCTATGAGGATGTCAGCATCATAAATATTACTGTCAAGTAAGATAAGATTTATCTCATTGTATGTGTAAATAAAAATACACATATATTAAATATAGGATTATTTTACACAAAGAAGCCCTTAAGATTTGCTGAATATACAAATCATGTTTCAAGGATTTGGTATTGTATTTTTCATTAAAGGCTATTTAAAAAAAATGCCCCTTCATGGCATTTATCAGGTGTGTGATCTTGCATTTGTTTGGGTGATTGATCAATTTGTCTCTCTCACTAGGCTGAAAGCTTCGTGAGAGCAGGGGCAATGTCTGTTATTGTTTACCAGTGGCTAGGAACATGGTAGATCCTACAAAAATATATGTTGAGTGAATAAGTGAATGAAAGGAGAGTGAATCAGTGAGTGAACCAATGAACTGACGATTTACTGAAACAATCAATCAGTGATCTTCTCTTAGAGCATTTTCCTCACTTATAAAATGGGAACCATAAAGTCTTTTCCATCTGCCTTATAGATAAGATACTGGATTACAAAAGCACAAAATCAGCATAGAGCTATAGCTGCTGAAAACATTCTCCTTAGACATCTGGAAGCTGGAGGTCTTAATCATGGCTCTTTTCCCCGGAGTTTCTGATTTAATTGGTCTGGAGAAAGGCCAGAGCATTGGAATTTGCTGCAAGTTCCTCAAGTGACTCTAAGGCGTAGCCAGGGTTGAGACCCATATGCTTGGTATTTCAGGGAACCTCACGTGGAGTCATTCCTGGCCTCTGCCTTCAGTGTCCTGGTCTAGTGAGCAGGGGAAGACTGAAAATAGATCCTTACATTAGAATGTGCCAAGGGCTACAATGCAAGTTTGTATTGCCAGTGTTAAGATTAAATAAAGAGAAGGAAAACCTCTGCTTGGATAGATTGTTCAGGAACGGCCCTACAGAGGCCATGCATGAGTTCCATTTTAACAGACAATTCAGAATTCACTAGGTAGAGCCAGGGAGGGCTTCCAGTCCAGACAGCAAACAGCAAGTCCAAAGATGCAGTCCTGAGAGGGAAAGCTCATCAGGGACTCTTCCACATCTAAGAGCGCACATGGTATCAGCAGGAAGATGATGTGGAAAATGATGCCAGAGAAGGCAACCTGACTTGCATTCTTAAGAGGAGAAAGGCACTGCCAAAACTCTTTGGTGGAAGACAGGATCAAAACAATGGTCAACGGAAAGAAATGACGTGAAAGACAATTTTGAAGAAATCAGCTCCCAGCGGTTCCATGGACTTAAGCGGCTGGAGTAGATGTTTTAGACAAGCGGTGGTCCAAATGCGGTCCCCCAACCAGGAGCAGCATCGCCTGGGAACTGGTTAGAAATGCAAAGCCTCAGATCTCACTCTAGAACTACGAAGTCAGAAACTCTGGGGTACAACCAGCTGTCTGTGTTTTCACAGGTCCTCCGGGCGATTCTGCTGCATGCTACTGCTGGAGAACCACTGGTTTATCGGAAGTCCCTAGAGGGCTGTAGCTTTTTTTTTTTTTTTCCAGGATATAATTCACAGAGGTTGATATCAGAAAGGGCTCTTGGATAGTGCATTTGATTTACCAGCAAATTAACATGAGTCTTGATATAGTCAAGGGGCCTTAAGTCTTAAGCTTTCCCTTCAGGGAAGCTGAGTTCTGCCAGCAAGAAAACAGCACCCTCTGTAGCAGGACAGGTGCTCTGCCTGACAGCAGAGAGGACAAGGCCTTGCTCAGGGCAACACGCAAGCACGAGGCCTCCCCCAGCTACAGGCTGCCAAGCCTGCCCATGGGTCTGGAAATCAGGGCAAGGCAAGATTCCCACGTACAAAATTAGATCTTGGAAACAGGTTAGTTATCTTGGACAGACTTAGCACAGAGGAATGTTATCACTGTACAAATCTACACACAGATCTATATGAAACTGAACTGAAACCATACAGTCTTTCAAAGGGAAAACCATCAGCCAGAGAGATTAGAGGAATGACAGGATGCCTGTGCTATTCCTTGAACAGAAAAGTCAGGAACCAGATTTCTGTAGGTTGTCTGAACTCGAGTTCTCCCCCACCATCACCATAGCCTGGTCTGTCCTCCATTCTGAGTATATGCAGCCTTCAAGGGACACTTACAGATGTAGTGGCCTTTTACAATTGCCTGTCAAAAAGAAGTTGCCCAAAGTCCAAGGGACAGCAGTCAGTCGCCGTGTTTATTTTTCAGTCGCCAATCATAATTATTTGTGAATAAGTGAACCAGGAAAGCACTATGGTGCTGCACGAAAACTGTGAAGGAAGCATTGGATGTTGTGAAAATATTTTTTTCCTTCTCCTTAGTCATAAACTTTTAGCACCTCGTTGTTTTGCTGCCTCCCTTTCCACGTTGATCTGGCCACTGCTGTGTCAGTGGGGAAACATAAGAGGTTTAGCACCAGATGGATCAGAGTGGGTCCTACACTCACCAGCTGGGTGACCTTGGGCAGATCATTTCACTTCTCTAAACCTCAGTTATCTGCAAGATAGGGAAAATAAGAACCTACCATTTTTATGAAGATCAAGGGGGGTGATGTTTACGAAAAGCCAGGACAACAACCGGCCCACTCTAAGAGATCAATAAATGTGGTGCTTTTCTCTTCAAATCGCTGTGAGGATTACTTGAGACCATATGTGGAAGGGAGTTTGTATGCTGTGGATGGGTTATACAAATGATGGTTATAAAATTCTTTTTCTTCCCTTTCCTTCTTCTTTTTACCTCCAAGCCTCTCTTTGTCATCATTTGGTTTTATAGGAATTACACAATGTCATCTTTAAAAAAACACCCGAGTATCCCTGCCTCCAGCTAGGTGTGTTACAGATATTATCTCATGTAATCCTCACAGCCATGAGTTAACTCTCCCCTTCCTTACAGTTAGGCAAATGCAGCTCCAAGGAGTTTCCTGTGGTTTGAAGGGCTCTGCAGCTAATTATTGCCAGGACCAGCTTTTGAGGCTGGCTAAATCTGACACTCCACCCTGCCTCCCTGGGAAAGACCTTGGAGATCCTTACAGCCCAATTCAATGTTGCATCCACAAGGGACTTGTCCAAGGACACAGAGCAAGTGAGAGCAGCACCAGGGTTAGAACTCACAGATCCTGATGCTCAGGCCAGTGCTCCAAGTTCTCTGCTTCTACATGTATTTGAGTCAGACTTTCCTGACCCAGGGGAGGAAAGATTTAAATCATCTTTTCCCAAACTCTCAACCAGGAATCTCTAGTTTGACAAAGAAACCTCAGAGGTTGCTTTCTTTGTGGAGCTTCTAATCCCGGAGTGGGGTGGAGAGAGTGGTGGGAGGTAGGGGGAAAACTTCAGGAGCTTAGTTCCTGTTTATCCATGTGTCATTCTTTTAGTCCCTGAGGCTATAATATCCATTTAGAAAGATTAAATCAAATGGGATTGAGGACAGAGAAAGAAGAGCTAAGGGGGAGGCAGAGAGAGAGGGAAGAAAGTAGAACTCTCTAAGCATTAGAATAAAGAACCTAAGACATCACTAATTCTCAAAAAGGTCTCACTTCTTACAGACAAGCTGCTCCTTGGGAAATTGTGGGCAGGTGAAAGCAGCCTGGGTGATTCTTTTTTTTGTCCATGAACCTGGCTTTTCTTTCCAGCATTCTCAGGTGCACTGGAGGCCCTGGGAAGAGAGAGGGCTTTTTCAAAAGACACTTCCACCTCCTAATCCCTGTGCCTACAAACCAAATATTGATCTATTTAGTAAACCAGCCTGTGGCAGGAGAGATTGTAAAGCCCTGTTTACTCAGCAGCTGGGCCCCCCTGACAGCTGTTCAATGGGGGATTATGATGTCAGAGTGGTAATTACACTATAAACAAGGGATAGGGAGAATAAAGCATGAAAGGAAACTGTGGGGCTAGTTACCAAGCAACACAAAATATGTAACCTGAAACCCGACAAGCATGTAAATTTCCTTGCAAGCCTCCCAGATGTCCTCACTTTATGGCCAGCGCACAGTTTCAGTTTCAATTTGTTTATTTGCCCTTCTTCAGTCACAAATGTGGAGCTGAGAACGTTGAAAGACAGAAAAGCAAGCAGAGAAAAATGGGGGGGGGGGAGGGCTTGTACTTTCTTCGTAGAATGTAAGAGGTCAGGAGAAAGCTCTGGGCTTCTCTCTTCGGAAAGATGCAGAGGTCACTGTTCAAGGAGGGAGCTACGCCAGGTAAATATAAGAAAGTAAGTCAGGGAAGAGGAAAAAGAGAGAAAAGGAACAGAAAGTAACAGGATGAAACTAGTGAAATGCAAGGAGAAGGAAGAGGACTCCGTGGCAGGATCGGCCCCCATGGCCTGCAAGGGGCCCTGGTGTGCCCACTGCCACAGCCCCACCTAGCGGTTGCCCCACATCTGCTCTCATGCCTCTGGTCACCACAGCACTTCGCAGCCTTGCCTTTCTTTGGGCAGCTTTATCAAAAAGTTATTATGATGAGCTGGAATCAGCTTCCCAGTTCTGGACACCTTCCCTCATGCCCAGAACAAGTAAGTCACAGCCCTACAGAGATTTGAAAACAATGACCAGAATATCCTGTGTTTTTCTTTTTAATTCTGGATTCTCATCCTAGCAACAGCTTTCTCTCCCAACAGCTTTTTCTAGATGAGATTGTTTCTTGCTCAACCCTCTGAACAATTTTCAATTTGTCAATGTCCCTCGTAATTTAGGATTTGAAAATAGACACACTCTGTCAGGCGAGGTCTGACCTCACAGAACTAAACAGGATCAACCACAACTCCTCTCCCTGGCCCTGCCCTCCAGTCCCCTTGCTTTGGAGAGCTGTGAAGGCTTGCAGGAGACGGCTGGAGCAGTCTCATGACAGCTGATCCTTAAACTTTCAGGAATTCTGCAGGCCTGTTTTTTTAAACCACTGATGGCTTGAAATCCACCACGGTGACAGTATTTACACCACAGGTATTGACAAATCTAACAGATCAGGGCTTCCTTTCCCCATCCTACTCAGAGCTGGTTTACCAGCTCACCACTATTTCTAACCAATCACATTCAACTTCTTTTGGAGTTTAGTGATTCATAGAGGATTGGCAGAAACCTGTAGCCAGAGAGCTACAAACCAAAGACCTCCATACAAAAGCTGCAGAAGGATTCACCCCCACTAGATCTAGAGAACATGGAACAGGATTTTGGTTCCCCTTGACTCTCTCCTACCTACACCCTTTGCTGACTGAGAACATTTCTCTTGGGACTAATCACATCACAGCCACATAAATGTCTACAGGGCATTCCCAGAGCCAGATGCTGAATGGCCAGGTTGAGGGGAAAAAAGGTGTTCACTGAGCTGACCTGGGCACACACAGCAGCTGTACAATCAATGGCTTCTCTGCAAACTTGGGAATTCTGTCAGATTTCTTCTCCTAAATTCTAGTCTTAACTGTCTAGAATGACAGTTTGGTGACAAAACTATATTCCAGCCCTGGACCAGCCGCTCCCTTGGTGTTTGATTGGAAGCCCACCCGCGTCCCTCTCTGGGCCTCAGTTTCCCTGTCAGCATGAGGACTGAGTCTCAGGACTTTAACTCCAGATGGTGTTTGCAGCTGGCTTCAGCTTGGGCCACAGTACTGCTATTCTCACAAGCATTGTGAGCAGAACTCGGCAAAGGATGAGCAGCATTTTTCCACAAGTTAATTCTCACTGTGTGGACTTGGGTCCCGCCTCCACTCCTCCTGTTGTCCGGGGGATGATTTGTTTGTTGTGACTCTCCTCGGATGTACCACAAATGCTGATGAAACTGTCCTCGATATTGCAGCCCTGGGCCATGTTATCTCCCAAAGAATCCCACCCAAGTCCAGGCTAATTTTAAGTTACTTCCCGAAGCCGGGCAACCAAGCCTCAAATGAAGCAGAAGTCTGAAGGAGCTTGGCAACGTCTGCATCCCTCTGCAAAGAACCTCTTTTTGGCCCTTACCTGAGCCCTTCTCAAGAGAAAATGCACAAGGGTGTTTTCTTTTGCCGATGTTATGACAACTTAGGAAGTGTCCCAGTGCTGCTGCCCTGCATCTTCATAACCTGTTCCTTCCAAGAGCCCAGGTTTTGAAGTAAGAGAGCTCAGCATCACTTTCCCGCCCACCTTGATCTCCTCTCCCATCACAGCTCCAGCGATACTGGCCCCCTGCTCAGCATCTTTACAGTTCTCGCTCCCACTTCCTGGATTGCTCTTCCCACTCAGGTCCCCATGACTTGATCCCTTTGAGCATCTGTTCAGATGTTGTCTCTCAGGCTTCCCTTGACTACCCAGAATGAATAGCAACCCCTCCACCCAACCCTCCCTAATCCCCTCTGAGTTTAACCTGTCTGTTACAGACTGTCAACATCTGACCATGATGTATTTACCTGCATTTAACCCTTCCCCAGAATATTAGATCCACAAGCATGAGGGCTTTGTTTTGCTCACTTCTAAATCCCCAGTGCCTGGAACAGGGTCTGGCACATGACAGATACACTATAAATATTTACCAAATGAATGAATGTACAGCCAATCCTCATTATTCGTGGATTCCATGTTTGTGAATTCACCTACTTCCTAAAATTTCTTTGTAACCCCCAAACAATACTCAAGGCATTTCATGGTCATTCACAGACATGTGCAGAGCAGTGAAAAATTTGAGTTGGCTGATGCATCCATTCCCAGCTGAAGTTGAGCAAAGTGAGAGTCTGCCTTCTTCAGCTCTCACACTGTAAACAACTGTCCTATTTGCAGTCTATTTGGTGCCATGTTTCTCACATCTTGGTACATTTTGCAGATGATTTTGTTGTTTACAGTGGCCCCCAAGCACAGTGCTTAAGTGCTGTCTAGTGTTCCTAAATGCAGAAAGCTATGATGTGCCTTCCCGAGAAACTACATGTGTTAGATAAGCTTCATCCAGTCATGAGTTACAGTGCTACTGGCTCTGAGTTCAGTGTTAAGGAATCAACAATATGTATTAAATAAGGTGTCCTTAAATAGAAATATACATAAAACAAGGTTATGTATGTACTGATTAGTTGATGAAAATGTTGTGCCCAGAGGCTCATAGGAACCTCACAGGCTGAATTTCCCCTAGGGGCATAGTTCAGATTTACTAATTCAGTTCACAGAGACGTTACAGACCACAACTACCATGAATAATAAAAATCATTTGTACCTGGATTTGAATCCTGAGCACTAACCCATTAGCAGCAATGGTGATTTGGAGAGGGACTGTCATTTCTCAGCCTGAGGGTCCTAATCTGTATATTGGTTAGTAACCTATCCTCACAGCTGTTCAAAAGAATATGTGAGACAATTAATGTAACCAAATGCCTAGTATAGCATCTGATCCGTACAGGGTAGATCACAGACATTCACTCCTCTTAGCTTTCTCTGGTCCATATACACTTTTGAAATCCACAGGTCAAATACATTTTGCTTTCTTGTGTCATTAGAAGTGTTTCTCCGTGTAGTCCTCAGGACTTTGAAACGGCCCACCAACTATCCTGATCCATTCTCCTACTGTTGCACATTATGCTTGAATCAAATTTTGAATTATACAACAAAGCAACTTATTTTTTGTTAATGTAACTTCTCCTTCCCTCCTAAGGAGTTCATTTCTTTACGATAAACTCTCGGGAGAGAAATTACTAATTCGATGAGTACAAACAATTATTTGGCCCTGAGAGTAGATTTCAAAAGTGGTGATAAGATGAGACTTCCTGGCAGATACTCAGCTGGGTGTGTGTGCACAGGACTTAAGAGGTTCACCAAGTGATTCACCCATTCTCCTGTCGCTTTCAACCTCTCAGAGAATTCAGACCTGGCAGAAGCCTTAGCAATCACCTCATTATACCTAGGAGGAAAACTGAAGCTAGAGAAAAGAAGTGAATTATCCAAGATGATATGACCAGTCAGTTCCAAATAAGAACTAGACCCCAGTCCGCTGACTCTAAGATCAGTGTTCTTTCCACCACGCCTTGGCCAGAACGAAAAGCAACGTGTTCCTACCAGGTATAGTAATGCTGCTTCCTCAAGCTTTTAGGACCTATCACTTTAAGGAAAAGAGACGTGATAGTCTGTTTTCTACTGAGAAATTTAAGCATGCTGTTCTGTTCTATTCATTCCTTCTCTTTTTAACTTCTGTGTTGACACTGCAACAAACGGGATAAAGAAGAGGCTCTCTATCTTTTCAAATTAGAATTTCCTCCAGATATATGTCCAGGGGTGGGACTGCTGAATCATATGGTAAGTCCATTTTCAGTTCTTTAAGGAATCTCCATACTGTTTTCCATAGTGATTACACCAAATTACATTCCCACCAACAGTGTAGGAGAGTTCTCCCTACTCCACACCCTCTCCAGCATTTACCACTTGTGAATTTTTTATAGCAGCATTATTTACAATAGCCAAGATACAGAAGCAATATAAATGTCCAATGACAGAAGATTAAATAAAGAAGTTGTGATACACACACACAAACACACACACACACTGAAATACTACTCAGCCACAAAAAAGAATGAAATAATACCAATCGTGGCAACATGGATGGACCTAGAGATCATCATACTAAGTGAAGTAAGCCAGAAAGAGAAAGACAAATATATGATATCACTTCTTTGTGGAATCTGAAAAAAATGACACAAATGAACTTACTTACACAACAGAAACAGACTCACAGATACAGAAAACAAACTTACGGTTACCTAGAGGGGATGGGGGTGTGGAGGGATAAATTGGGAGTTTGGGATTTTCAGATACTAACTACTGTATATAAGATAGATAAACAATAAGGTCCTACTGTATGTACATAGAATTACATTCAATATCTTGTAATAACCTATAATGAAAAATATGAAAAGGAATATATCTATATGTATAACTGAATCACTATGCTGTACATCAGAAGCTATCACAACATTGTAAATTGACTATACTTCAATTAAAAAAAAAAACAAGAAGAGGCTTTGTGCTCAAGTACAGGGTTCAATATCAGAAAGACCATGGGAGAATCTAAAGCTGACCAGAACATTTCTGTCCGCGCACCTGTCATTAAATTCTCACTCAACTGTTTCCTATAGGAGGTACAAAGGCTGCAGTTCCTCTCCTGAGACTGAAGCAAAAATTGAGCAGTACTTTTCCAATATGAAGATACTAGATCTATACATGTAAACCACCGTGACAGTAATTAATGGTTCTTAGAGAATGGCAGGGCCTTGAGGAATCATCCATTCTTTAGTACAATTTTCAAACCACTCTAGAACTTAGCTGTATCCTTTGCCTCAAAAAGTTCTTGATGATATCAGAATAGAACAAAACAGAAGTTAGAACAGTTCCAGTTTCCTATGGAGCTGTTTTGATTTTGGAAAATACTCTCCTTGTTCAATTCCTGCCAAGAATGACAATTACCCAGACACTCAGGGAACTAGCCTCTTGGAACGCTGGACCAATAAAGCCAGTGCTCCTCAGACACAATGAGTAAGGGAAGAGTTCCTCAGAAATGTATACCTCAGTTATAAGTTTTAGGTATGAGATGGCTTAATCTGCCGTCAGAGCGACTGTATTGACATGAGAACAGATTCTATTTTCTCTCTATAGAAGTTAGCAGCCCCCTGTGTTTGCACAAGGTTGCCTATCTTTATAGGAAGAAAAGAAGGAAAAGGGGGGGGAGAGGGTAAAAAATTTTCCTTTGAGTGCTACAGAAATCTCATATAAAAGAAAAATATACACTGACCATAAAAAAGAAATGCATATCCCATTTCCTTAACATTTAGTAAAAAAATGTTTTCTCGTAACCAAAACCAAAGCCTTCTTTTTTCTTTCCATTTGGATATGATTATCTGTCTTTTATTCCAATCAGCAGCTGTCATGTATATCTTGAAAAGGGTCAACTTCTTCTCCATGAAGCCAGTTCTTATTTTTCCATACAGAAACTTATCTACTCTAACAATAGTACCAAGAACATTAGCCAAGATTTTAGCTATGTTTAATAAAGATCCATCAGCAACTATGTATCTAGTGCCCCCTGCATACTCAACACTATGCTAAGGAATGGGAGATGTGCAAATAATTGAACAAAAATATATTCAACTCTTATTTAGCTCCTGTGCTAGGATGACAGAAATACGTCCATCCTAGATCCTGCTCCTAAGGAACGAGAAGGGAGACAGACAGGCAAAAAAAAAAAAAAGAAGAAGAGGAAGAAGAGGAGGAGGAAGAGGAGGAGGAGAGGAAGAGGAAGAGGAAGAGGAAGAGGAAGAAGAAGAAGAAGAAGAGATATAGCACCAGTAGAAAGAAATATAAGTTACAGATAGAAGACAATGAAGGAAAGAATTAATTCCAGGGGAGTGGGGGTGATCATAGATGTCTCCATTGAGGAGGTAACTGCTGACTTGTGAGTTGGGAAGAATAACTGGGGATACTCCAGATGAGTGACATGAAGGGAGAAAGGACATAGCAGCCAGGGGAACCCTCAATGGAAAAGCCTTGAAATGCACCAACAAAAGGGAGTGCAGAAACAGTAGACTGGAGGTATAGATAGAGGATGATAAAGGCCACTGAATGCCATGGTGAACATTTTGGGTTCTTAGAAGAAGCACCAAAAGGATTTTGAGAACTCTCTCAGGTAGCAATAAGGAGGGTAGACGGAGGGGGACAGGTACCAGAGATAAAGAGATCTTACAGGTAAGAGGTCTTTGCTGCGGCCCCAGGGATTAAGTGAGAAAGGGAGAGCATAGAAAGTCATGTCGGGCACTTGACCACAGAGAACTGCCCAAGAAGTAGAAATCCTCTATGGTAGGTCAGTATCTCTTAGGAGGAATCAGGAACTGCCTGAGCCTGGTGACAAACTGCAGAGCGGTCCTAGGTACTCTCCTCTAGCCCCTGAGCTTTCCTTCCTCAACTAACTGATTCTGAATTCCACAAAGTGAAGGAAAGCAGACATTCCTCACACGTCTTCTCTGGCCCAATGGATGTACAGCTCTCTAGCTGAGAAGGGGTGTTATAGAAATCAGTCCAGGCTGAGTCTCACTGCAGAGCAAATGTCAAGGACTCTAATATGGCAGCTGTCAATTAGAAAGTGACTTTGCATGGAAAATACTGACGAGCTAGGGACATAGCTTCCTCTCTCTGTGCCCCACCTTCTGTCCCCCCAGTCTGAAAGTTAGAGGAAGCTGGATACAGAATGCCTGCTTGATGGTTTTCCTGAGAGAAAAAAGATGATTAGACCACAGTAGCATCCCAAGACTGTGCTTTCACAGGGAAGCCTCCACCACCTCATCCTCTGCCGACTAATGTAGCAAATACATGTGAAAACGTACCCACTGGGAAAAGCCAGAAAAGGAAAAGCACACAAACAAGGGACCAGACACCAAAAATGGGAGGAGGGATGTAGCTCCTATGACTTATAGATGTCCCCTCCTTTTTGGTCCCATTGGTTCTATCCTAAAGAGGGGCCAAGCAAACTATCCCATTCATAGCCTGAATCAAAGTAACTGAGGCCTTGATGACTCGCTGACTGCTGCATTCTGTCCTGAAAGTTCAGAAGGGCACATGGGTAAGGCGGTTTTTGGTAAACAATAGCGCAAACAAATAATGAGGGCTATAAACCATCATTCTAAGTGATGCACCATGGAAGATACTGGGAACATTGTTAATTTTTTTTATTAGGCCAACCTTTGAAAGAGTATGCCTCGTTATTTTAATTTCAATTACTATAACTCACATCACTGGATTCTTGTTCTACCAGCCCTACTACTCAGACACATTCACAACAATCAGCAATTCACTTACTTGACGGCCCACAAATTACATTAAAAGGTATTGATAATTTCTACTAATCATTTATTTTGAACAAGACATGAATGGAGAAGAATGTGGAAGTGAAATATCTTATGAACCTTCCAATTTTGATCTAAAGGACAGATTTGTCACCACATAAAAGCACAGTGGGTAATTACCAGATGGTTAAAATGACAATTAACTCCATCCTCAATAATTATAATTTGACAGACAATAAATCAAAATGGCAGCCATTTGTAAATAAACACCCACAGAGCCACTAAACAGCATTGCACAATAGCTTAACCTCATAAAACTAGCAAACTGGTCTGACTAGTGAGCAACTAAATCTCCCAAAGACCAGAGAGAAGCAAATTTTTGGGTCACCATGTTCCTACGTTCATCAGCTGGACACAATTGAGGGCCCAATGTTGTTTTGTTTTGCTTTTATTTGATTTTTTTTCTAGGACAATTATGGTTATTTTCCACAAAACATCAGCTCATTTTAAAATACAGGATTATGACTTTTGGATTCTAGTGAAACTGTTTTCTCAAATAGCTCTACCCCAGGGCCTTATATACGTCTTAGGATACAGACACACAGCCTTGACCACTAACAACATCTACAGAGTTTACTGCCCTCTCTCTTAAAGATTTCTCCTCACTTATCTTCATTGCGCTCTCCTACTTCTATTTTTCAGCATTCTTTGCTTGATTTTGATAATAATAATGGTGTCAGTATCAATAACAAAAACAAGCTTTATTCTTTTGTTATCTTTTGCTAACTGATTTCTATACATTTTATTGGCCAATTCTCTTAGCTCTCTGAAGTGGAGATCTTTTTTTTCCAATTACTCTTGAAAATATGAAGGCCAAGAATCATCCAGTCATAAAGCTCATAACTGGTGGAACAAAGACAACTCTGCCACTTCATCTGCACAGTCTTTAATTATTATTTTTCCCAAATTTTATGGGTTTTTTTTGAATCTCACTAAATATCTTTCCCTTGGTCTGTCTTAGCTATTCCCACATATCTGTCACCTCACTGCTAAGAAATCCCAAATCTACCTTTAACATTGATCTGCCTGCTGAGTACCAGATTCTTGCAGCAACACCCTGCTTTAGTTCCCACCTAGGTTTATTCTTTCATTCAGCAAAAATCTACTGAGCAACTGTGGTCAGACACTGTTCTAGTCACAGAGGAGAACAATACAGAAATCAGTGCCATCAGGGAACATAAATTATAGATGCAAGACAGTGGGGGGGGGGGGACAAACAACAGATAAAATCTAAAGGTAAAATAGAGAGTCTGATAGATGGTGATACATACTAAAGAAAAAAAAAGTGCTGAGAAGTGGAGGAAGGACTGAGAGGTCATAGGTAATAGGGAGCAGCCAGTTTAGAAAAGGTAACCGGAGGAGGCCTCACTGGGTGGGTTACACTGGAGTGAAGACCTGGAGGAGGTGGGGGAGCTGATTTGATGGGCATCTGAGGAAAGGCCATTCTAGGCAAGGAAACAGTCATTGGAAAGCCTCATAAGCAGAAGCACACCAAGCATGTCTGAGACACATGAAGGAGCCCAGGGAGGCAGCATGGTGCCAGAGAGGCCTGCAGCAGAAGAAGAGGATGTCTGAGTAACAGAGGGGTCATGGGTTGGGAGGGTTGGGTCATGCAAACCACCACTGTAAATACTTTGGAATTTTACTCTGAGTAATGCGGGATGTCCTTGAGAAGCTATGGACAGAGGCACCATGATCTGACTTCTTTTTATGAGCACCGCTCTGGCTGCTGGGTTGTGAATAGGCTGAAGGAAGGCAAGATGGAAAGCAGGGAGGCAGTCTCGGAGACTGTTTCAATAATCCCATAAAAGATGATGGTGGCTTTGATGAGAGTGGTAGTGGTGAGATGGTGAGAAATGGTCATATGCTGTATATATTTTGAAGAAAAAGCCAACAGAATTTGCTGAAGGGTCAAAAATAGGATTTAAGAGAGAGGAATCATGGGAGACTCTAAAGAATAGAGTTGCCATTTACCAAGAAGGGGAAATTTGCTGGGAAATAGGTCTGGGGATTGGGATGAAGGACAAGATCAGGAGCTTAGAACTGAATATTCCCAGGTGGATTTTGTACACATGTGTAAAAACAGATACCTATTATTTCCAATTCAAAACATATACACACAAACACGTCACATTCCTTCTCCTCTATATTCCTCATCTCCATAACAACATCACTATTCCATCCAGGCATTCATGCCAGATTGAAGGGCCCTTTTTGATGCTCCCCTCTCCCTTCCTACCACATTTAAGTATCCCCTAGTTTATTCCACTGGGTATTAGAAAAGTTCTCATGCTATGAATACACCTTGTTTTTCTGTTCCACTGCACAGATCCTTCCCTCAGCCCAGGTGATCCACCCAATCATGTTCTACCCTACCTTGCTTGGCCAATATCAACTTATTCTTCAAGATACAACTGAAATACCTCTTCTTTGAAGCCTTCTATGAGTCCATGGGCAAAATTAGCTGCTCACTCATCTTACTCAAGTATTATTTATTCCTCAAGCCAGTATAACTTTTTCCTTTGGGCATTTGTTGCTACTTGTAGTATAGTGTGCATGTGGGAGTGATGAGAGATGAGGCCAGAGGAGGAAAAAGGAATGAGTTCATGAAGGACCTTGAATATCATGCTAAGGGGTTGTACTTAGTCCTGAAGTTGATAGGGAATAATGACATTGCTTGAAGAAGATGAAGGGTCTGGTTTAATGTGAGTCTTCAAGGATCCACTCCAGGCCCCATGTGAAGGGTGAGCTGGACGTTAAAGAAAGTCAGGCAAGACTTGATCAGCCCCTGAAATAAGGTAGAGATAATGAGGACAGAGAGGTGAAAGAGATTTGTCTTTTCTAAGCTAGACTCCATGGCAGTTGGGGATAATAACATTTATTAAGCCTTGCCAGTAAGCGCAGTCTTAAGAATACTTCTTGTACTAACTCATTTAACTTGCTCAACCTTCTCATGAAGGAGATGGTATTCTTATCCCCATTTTATAAAGGAGTTAAACTAAGACACAGATAGACTGAATAAGTTGCCCAGTTCACATAGCTATTAAGTAATGGAGTCTGGGTTTGAATACAGGCAGTTGCTCTGGGACCCATTCTCTTTTCCCCTACCCTATACCCTCTACAACATAGTGAATTAATATAAAACTGTATTTAGCTGCAAGAGAACATTTTCCTAACAAATATCAATCCAAATTAAATGTTTACTTCAATATTTTTGCAAAATCACCCTTCTAAAATACACCATTCATGAAGACTACATGCTGTAACTTGTATTTATATGGATGCTTAGCCACTATGTGATGTTTTCCTTAGTCTTTTTTCTCCCTCAGTCAAATGAGGGGAAACATCTAGCATATGGAAGCATTTCCACGCTGCAAGTTATGCTGAAGGGGAAATTATGCAATTTGCGAACACTGTCAAATGAAATATAAATATGAATTAGAAAAATGCGACACAGAGACAATAATATCTTTGTATCGATGATTCATTCAGTCAATCATTTTTTCATTCAGCAAACATTAATCAGGCATCCACTCTGTGGCAGGGACCCTGGTCAGCAGCGAAAAGAGATGATTAAGACTTATCCCTTGCCATGAGGAAACTCACAGCCTGTGATTTTTATTTTTAAATGGCCACAGCTGAGCTGAATGAAAATCTTGCAGTTGACTCTCCGTAGCCATCTTAAAGATAAACAGAGTTCTATGCTTTGATTCAGACAGAACTATGGTCTCTAGCCCAGCTTCACTTCTTACCAGCTGGACATGTCACCCCATCTAGCTGAGCCTCAGTTTCCTCAACTGAAAATAGGACACTAATTTACAAAATGACTATGGGAATCAGTGATTAAGCCCAGTGGATAAATGCTAGTTTGACCAAATGAAATTAAATGAATGACTCCTGTGGTTATTTTTCAATCACCAAGGGTCCGGTCAAAATTCACAAGTAACTAAACATTCCCACCTATTCCAAAACTAGCAAACATTAACAACAGCAAGTAACAATAAACCAAAACCACCCTAGTAGCTTCAGCCAAGAAAGACATGGCCCTCACTATCAGGAACTGAATTGGTCAAGTTCTTGGAAAAGCAGCCTATGCCTTGTCAACAGCTAATGCATACTAGGAGGAAGGACAAGGTTTTGAGCATCAGTCTATGGATGGGGAATTAAACTTGTTAAAGAAATGGTGAAGACTTGTACAGCAGTTCAGGGAACAGTTCCTTAGAACCAGTGTCCCTACAGAGAGATAAAATTGGAATTCTCCTGAAGATGTCCCAACAGGTTTTCTTGCCAGAAATGACACCAGCCAGATGGTTGGTTCTCTCCTGACAGGGGGACCCCAATAAACAGGTTTCCAGGAACAACACAGTACCACCCATTGCTCCAGTGATGAGTCAACAGGGGATTCCCAGCAAGAACTCAGTAAGATAAAAATGGTCAGACTGGTTCTCCAACTTTCATGTAGTAGACATCTCACCATACAAGGATAACTGATAGATGGCTAATTGGAGGAAATCAACAAATACCAAACACATTCCATATGTTAAGCATGGTATCAGGCTCCTTCACTTGGGCAACTTCTTTAATATTCACAATATCTCAATTAGGTAGGTAGGTAAGTAGTTATTATTTCCATTTACTCGATGAAGAAACTGAAACTCAGAGAGGTAAGTTGAACTCTTCTGAAGCTCTCCAACAGGTTTTCTCCAGAAAAGATCCCAAGATCTGACCATTAGTAGGTAGAATTTGAATACAGATCTTTCTGACATCTAAACCTATGATCATTCTGCTATGCCGCTCTATGTCTCAGAGTAAAATCTGAAGTTGGTTGGTACAGGCTACCCCAAGACAATTTCTTCCCTTCTCTGTCATGGACTCCCAGGAGAGGACCTCAATGATGAATATTCCTAGTCTCCCTTGCTCTTTGGCTGCTGGCTGGGGGCCACCAGTAAATGATCTGAGGATGCAGGGAGAGAGGCTGAGGAATTTATTCTCCTGTTTCCACCCAGCCTTACTGTCCTGAGCCATGCTTCATTTCTACAGTTACAGGTCCTGCTGGGCCTTCCAAGGTACTTCCACAGCTTCAGCCTCTAAGTCTTTCCCCTTGTCCCTTCTGCCTGGGGCAGTAAGAGTTTCCTGATATTGACAAGTCCTGAGTGCCTCATCATTCCCTGTAGATTCCCTTAACCGTGCCCGTGCCTCTTAAAAACTCTCTTCACAAAATTATATTCAGTTAAACCCTTTTGAGTGTGCCGTTTGTTTCCTGCTAAGACTCTAATGATACATACTGAGTTAAAAACGATTGTATATTTAATTCCACCATAGTTTAGACTTAAATTGGTCTTGGGTATCTAGTAAATAGCATCAGCTTGCATCTTATGGAAATGAATCAGCTAAAATTACAGTGAACACATTTTGTTTGGATTTGATGAGCTCGCTGGAGGGACAATAAACTCCCCACATGTTACTGGCAACCGCTGTGGTGAATGAAACTTCCCAGTCACACTTGGAATGTGATGTTTTTCCATGAGGCCGTGCTACAAAGATGAAATCCAAAGAATATGAAAGCACACTTTACAGACCCTGCCAAGAAGTTCTCTACAATGTATGCAAAGCGGAGCTAAAAGCATTTGTAACTCTGTCATAGAAAGCAGGGCTTCAGTGGGGAAAACTTGACTGAAATCACTTGAGCTCTCCTGTCACTGGCTTTTGGAAACGATGACTGAGTAATTTGAAAATGAACTGAGAAAAGTTTCAGTCTTAATGGTCCTTTTGAAGTTTTCACAGGGCTCCTACAAAATAGGAGTCTGTCCAGGAAAGAAATAAATCAAATGGGCCAAGTGTGCGGCCCCAAGTCATACCTCAGTAGGTCTGTTAGTTGAGGGCTGGGACTCTGTTTACACATATGAGAATAAAGTTGAGATCTGAGCTCCTTAGCCCCAAAAGTATGCTCCTTCCTCAAAAGAAAACTCACCAAAAACAATTGCCAGCTACTTCTGAAAATTACCTGCACAATCATCTCATTTTCTGCCTTCCCCCCGCACATAAAGACCTACCTTATGGTAGGTTATAGGCACGATACAGGAGAAGTGTTTGTCTCTGGGAAAGTTTAAGGAGACAGTTTTGTTGTTGGGGTTCTTCAGTCTTACGGCTTTAGCATTATTGCAAACATGGTACTTCAATTTTTATACACTCTCCCCTGAAGAGAATATATTTGCTCTTCTAAATCCACCTATGAATGATTTAGTATCTATCTTCCCTCTCTCCCCACCCCATCCCAACAAAGTTTTCTTGCATGGACTTTATACCCACAGTAGAGCACAGAGTAGGTGCTCAAATACTTGCCTGAGTCTATTGATATTTCTAGTCTGTGACAACTTTTTGGGGGAGGGGGTGGGAAACACGGCTATAAATAGCATAACCATATTTTAATTGCCCTAAATATTGGAAGTGCTCTTTCGCATTCATCTCCTAGCTGTGTGGCTTCAGGCAAGTTACACAACATCTCTAGCTTTCCCCACCCATAGACCAGGGACATGAACTCTTGCTTCATGACACTGTTGGGATGAGAAAATACTACAATCCTTGTGAAAGTCCAAGCATGATGATGGACACATGAAAAAGGCTTCCTAAAGTCCAGCCCATGCCATTCCTTCTGAACTGATATCATGGGCACACAACACAAGCAGGGTGAAGAAGACCTTGCACCTCGGCAACCTTTTTCAGGTTTCTGTAGAGGGCCAGCAGTATTGTTAAGCAGTTCACCAGTATCTGGTTACTAGGTATATTTCAGATGAGAATTTTATGTTTCATGCAATTTTTCCATCTCTGAATCCTCTCCTAGCTCTCCAGAAGATGCCACTTGGTACCTGATAGTTTAATAAGTCTCATACCATGTGTGTCTCCAACACCATTTACCTTATTCCATCACTCTCCTACTTCAACCATCATTTACAAACACTTCCTGTGTGCCAGGCACACTACCAGGGGCTGAGATTGCAGTAATGAGTAAGACATGGTCCATCAGCTAAAGGAGTTCACATTCCAACCAGGAAGAGAGAACAACAAATTCTACAGTGCAGTCATGATGGTGGAAAATAGAAGATGCTGAAACCAGGGCCAGGATATGATGAGGCAAGTGAGGTGCCTAAGGTGCAAAATTTAAGGAGGCACTGTCAGGGTCATGAGACTTGCAGAGTTGGCACTTGTACTACCCTGAGAATGAAAGCCTGCTTAAAATTTATGTGCAAAACACAGAGGAGAAAGACCCAACTCTTCTCTATGGAATCTAGGAAAGTCTCTTGGAGTAGATGACTTAAGTCTCTGGGAAGGGAAGGAGTCAGCCAGGCAGAGAAAGGCAGGGACTGAATGTGACAGCAACCTAGGCAGGTGTGTCAGCAGATGCATGACGGTAGAGGTGAGAGAGTGTAACTCAATGGTGCGCCTTCAAGTAGACTGATGTAGCGGGATTACTATAAGGTGGAGGAGATGGTGGCAGGACAGGGACTGACTGCGGACGAGTCAAGGGTCAGTTCACAAAAGAACTCACAGAGAGACACTTGCTGTATATTTAGGAGGGCCAAATAATTTATCATTGAACCAGGTCACTTTTGAGGGTGAAAGGGGCTACTGTCTACAATTGTTGGGGCAGCAAGATCAAATCCGGATATGTCTGTGTGCAACACATCCACATTACATCACAACTTGATATCTCCCGACCTCATCCTACTGTAGTCTTTTCCCACTCTCCCAGGTGTTGGAGATATTCCACTCCTTTTTTGTATCTGGGGAAGACCTAGGGGAAACAGAAGAAGTCCAGAAAATGGGAAATGGGGGAAACAAGAAGTCCAGTAAAACTCTTTTATGAATGTAAGTTTCTGAACCACGTTGAGGCCAGTTTCACACCCTGTATATAAGGACCATGTTTCCAGCTCAGCAAAGATCTCTCCATTTTTTAACAAATCTAAACATGAATATGTTATTTGAGTTTTGACTTTAAGCAGGAAAAGGACTGCAGTATTTCTGTTCACAGTAGTGAATAGGCCAAAAATGTTTTAAGTTTATTCCACCAACATGATGCCAGTCTGCCAGCTTACATATATTACCCTCTAAGGGATTCCAGAGATTTCTGACCAAGCTTTGCAGATACATGGCTGCTGAATGCAATGAGATTCTGGATTTGAGTGTGGTTTTGATGCACAAACTAGAAGACTGATGTGAAGGAGAATACTCATTCACTTAATGGTATTTAAGGCAGTTATGATTTCATCCATCTATCCCTCTATGTATCTATCTCACTTTTTATTATTAGTACTATTTTTGCCTCAGTTTGCTCATCTTAAAAGTAGTGATAATAATAGTATTCATGATGCTCTCGTGGTGTTTTGGGGAGAATTGAATAAGAAGATAAGGCACGTAGACCAGAGCCTGGAAAATTCACTTTTTATTATTAAATACAGAAAAGTAGAGAGAATAGTGTGATAAACACCTATATGTATAGCACCTGGATTTAAATGACAAGTTACAGCTTTTTACTACATTGTAGTTCATGTGTATATGCACATGTGTGTACACACACCCAGTGCGCACACACACAATTTCCAAAGTGAAACACAGATATCAGGATATTTTTCCCTTGAATACTTTGTTATGCATTTCTAAAAGATAAGAACAGTTTCCTTCAAGTAATAATACCTAATAAAATTAATAACTAACAAAATCAGTGGTAACTCCCTAACATCATCTACTACAATTCTCATATTCACAGTCTCCCAGTTGCATTCCAAATTTTCCCAGGTGTACCTTCAAGCTTGTACCAATCAAGGACCATGTATCACATTTGGTTGTTACATCTCTTTCCTTAACTTCTTTAAATCTAGAACAGTCCCCACTCCCTGGGCCCACAGAAGAGGCCAGGCCAGTTGTTACATAGAATGCCCACTTTCTGGACTTGTTCCCTTATGGTGGTGTTTCCTCATGATGTCTATTTTTTGTTTCTACTAAGCTGGAAGTTGGATCTAAAGGTTTGGTTATATCCTAGTTAAACATTTGTGACAAGAATACATCACAGGTGAGTTGCTTTACTTCATACCGTATCACATTAGGAAGCACATTATACCTCATTACCCCAAAAGGATATTAGTGATACTGACTGACATCAGTTAAATTGACCCTATGTATCGGGAAGAACCCTGAAGTTAGGGAGGTTAGTAACATGCTTACTGTCATAAAGTAAGTGGTCTTTCCTTGTTCCTTAAACATGTCAGTCTCTTTCCTGCTTCTGCTGTTCCTTTTACCTGGTATCGTTTTCCTTCTACTCTGCTGAACAGCACAGACATTCTTACTATTTCACCTTGAATAGCACTTTCTCAGGGGTGATTTCCTTGACTGGGGTAGATCTCCCTGTTATAGTCTTCATTTAATGCCTTGCTTTTACTTTGTAGTAAAGCAAGTTACTGTGCTTTACTATACATTATTAAAGTTTGTGATTTAAAAATTGCTTGTATGTATTATGCCTTTCTAACTAAACTATAAGTTCTAAGCTGTAAGGAATCACCTAGGTCATAGTTACATTTGTAATCTCTAGTAATTCATGAGGTCTAGCACAAAGTAAGCACTTAATAAAAAATAATTGAAACTGTGAATAAAAGAGTGAGTGAATTTATCATTTCATACTTCTAATCACACATCATGTGTAAGACTGGTTAGTACTTCTGGTCCTCAGTCTTCCATACAGTTTCAGCTTTGCAATCCCTCTTTCGTCAATCAGGATGTCTGCAACATTAGGGCCTTGGGGGCCCCGAGATTTGGGCTCTAAACATAGTTATAGAGCAATTCATTCCTTCATTCATATCAATTACGGGGTGGCAGGCACAGTAGTAAAGGATAGAGCAGGAGCCAGGAAAGGTAAAAGGGGACAGCTCACCAGATTTGGTGTAGGGGAAGTAGCGATGTCAAGGGTGATTTCCTAAATGAGCAGACTCCTGATCTGAATTGTAGAATTGTTTACCAGTTGCCCAGGGGAATATGGCTAGCTGAGATGGGCATGCCAGGTATATGAAACAGCACATGCAAAGACAGAGAGGGAAGAGACAATATGGCACACTCAGGGCCTTGCAAGTAGTTTGCTGTGGCTAAAGAGTGAGCAATGAGACCAGAAGCCAGAGATGTAAGTGAGGTCTGGATCACAAAAGGTCCTCTAGCCATGCAAAGGAGCTTAAACTTTATGCAAAGTGTAACTGGGGGCCAATGAAGCGGTATAGCAAGGAGTAAAATGAGTACCTATGAATTTTTAAACAATTACACAAACTATGGCTCAAATAAAGAAGAAACACATACTCTAAATTCAATTCAGTGAGTGTATCGAATTCAATTTGATAATTCTTGACTTTGTCAGGACATGTGTTTTTGTGCTTCTTTCTCCACTTGCCAAATCAAACATGCCTATAGCACTGTGTCGAAGTAGCGTAATCTGTTACTTAACCCTTTCCTTCTTTAGTGAAGGGAAGGTTGAATTATCATATCACATAATTACTTACACATGGGACAGCCACCCCCCACCCCAGGCTCCTGCTCCTCAAGCTGTCCCAGATAGTTGGGTTCTGCTGCTGGTTTGTAATTTTTATTTATTTAACTAGAGCTAGAAACATGGAAAACAACAGCCTCTGAGCACGTGGATGGGCTTCCTTGCAGGAGTCTGAGCTGGCAGTTATTTTAATTAGTAACACATTTTATAAGGGCAGAATCAGAAATGGAAACATGTCAAGGCCTCTTTAGCTATTGAGCTTGGCAGACTCACAAGAGTGTGCCTGGGCATGGTAATCAGCTCTTGTCTCCTCTCCATCTCTCCCAAGGGAACCATGTGAACAGACAGCCTTTTCCCTGCGCATACAGCTCCCTACTCGGGTACTGGAGGATTTATCAATACCACACACCAAATGCTGAGCATTCAGGAGTCCTCCTGGAGCTAGTTCTGGGAAATAAAGCCTTCTCAAGGTAAGCCAGAGTCATTTCTCTTGTATCTGTCCCCAGACCAACTCCTCTCTTCTCACTCCCTTTCAAGAATCAATCCTTCTAGATCTGTATCTCAATTTACTAAGTTTATCTCTTTAACATCTACTTTGCTTTTAAAATATGATTTCTCCTTTTTATTGCCACAATGGTTTCCCAGAATCCTGGAGATATATGTGTATGTGCATACTGTTAAGACTTGAGATACAGCTGAGATGAATCAGAGTGTACTCATACCACCTAAAAAGGACAGGCAACTGTGTATACTGTTCTAATAGGAAGATCTCCTCAGAGAATGAACTAAGCTCACTGGGTACTAGCTCTGTTTCCTTATCCTTTCCTTATCTGTTTCAATCAATAGTCACTGAATTTCTTTCTGCACCAGACACATATGTTCAGTAAAAAGGATAGAAAGAAACAGGTCTGTGACTATGAAAACTTCTCAATTTAATGGGGGAAATTGACTCATGGACTAGTTTAAAACAAAGTGGCAAGGGTGGTGATAGACACACAAGTTTCTTTGGTTTACAAGTGACAAAAACCAATTCAAAGCAGCTTATTAAGACAGAGAGTTTGTTGGCAGACGGAAAATATTGTGTTAAATTCAAAGTCACAGTTTGGGGTCAACCAAACTCCCTGGGATGGGCTAGAAAACCTTAGATACAGCTTCTCTCATGCTCTCACTCCTTCTCTGTGTCTCTTTTATTCTCTGCCTCTCCCAAACCCCTACTATTTCATTATCTAAATTTAAAGAAATATCCCAGACTGAAATTCACCTCTTGGTAACAATTCAGAAATTTGAGAGCAGATAATCCAATTGGATTAGGTATCCTTGATCCAATCAGCTGTGGCCAAGTGGCAATTAACTTATGCAAATGCAAATCAATATTCTGAAACCCCACATATGCAGTCTCTAATTTCCTCTCAAGAGAAACAAACAGTATTTTCCCATTCTGTGTTTTTTTTTTCCAATAAGACAATCAAAGTCAATAAATATCTTTAACATGACTAGCTGGTAATTTAGTCCCATTCTTTGAGGAACACAGAATCAATGGGAGTCAATTCTTGACTTTTAAAAGAGAAAGGGATGGAGGAGAGGAGAGAGGAAAAGAAATCCTCATATCCTAGGAAACACAATGCACTCAAATTTCAAGTATACATTTGACAAAACACTGCTTTGCAATATGTTTGATTTTTAGGCCAAAGATGCTAAGATTGTGGCTTATCTGGTAAGTATGCCTTAGCACCAATTGGCAGAAGCCCATAAAAGGAATGCTATGGAAAGAATGTACTAGAATCCTACTCCCATAATGTCTAGTTTCAAACAAGCCCTTGTTCTGCCCCACAGACACCTGCTGAAAGCTATAAGGCCTTTTGAAGGCCACCAACCTGAACACCTAAAATATTATTTTTAAAAAGTCTCTTCCATCCTGGTCCAACCACACATGAGTTATTATGATCTGTCACAATGCCTCAGACACCAAAGCACTTGTTAATTCATTTTGGAGCACATTTGGGTCAAAAAAGCCTTGACTTTTAGGCACATGGCCTCCAGCTTAATATTTGTTGTTTTGATATTTAAAACACTTCTTAAAATATATGACTGCTTTTGCTTGGAGAAGCTGGCACCCACAGCTAAACTCCTGGCAGAAAATCCAAGTCTTCTCAGGAGGCAGTTACAATAAAAAGTAGCGAGGGTATTGGCAACAAACTTTACCATCATGGTAGGTGGAGTCACCTTTCATTCATTTTTTCAAGCATTCATTCAACCAACATGTGGTTCCTATTGAGCCTCTTCTGCCTGTGAGATTCTCTGGGGAATCCAAAGCAAACCACAGCCACCAAACACACATTGATTCCAGTCTAGAAGGAGAAATAGATAAGAACCCAGATAGCTAAAAAGCGAAGCAGAGTGTACTAAATTACATACAATGCACTGAAGAAGTTTGGAAGAGAATGTAGTAGGCAAGGTGCCTGACCTTGGAAAATTGAAAAACTGAGGTTTAAACTCCAAGCTTGCCATTCCTAGCTTCCTGACGACCCTGTCAAATTTTTATTATCATTTAACTTTAGTATTTTCATCTGCAAAATGAGGACAATAAGAATATTCACTTCAAGGATTGTGGTATGCATAAAGTTAGAAAAGACTGGAAAATAACTTGTTATTGTGTGGAAGAAATGGCATTTGTCCTAGGACCTAAGTGATGATTTCTATATTTGAAAAATAATGTAAATAATGTAAAGTTATTATACATGTTAACTGTACAAAATCTAGAAAATATAATGTGTTAAAGAAGAAAAATAAACTCCAATTCTTGTTTTCAAACACCATTGGAATTTTGGTAAATCTCTGCCTGGCCTTCTTTCTTCTCATATATTATTACATATAACAAATAAATAACATAAATTTCCTATATTTTAGAGTCAAATAAACTATTTATTTCTTACAATTTTCTATTGCTTTTTACTTTAGGGCCTCATCCATTCCAAAATTTATATACTACATTTTAACACATATTATAATATATTAAGCTGGGGCTTCCTAAACTGTCTTTCACAACTCAAGGATAATAGGACAAGATTAAGTAATAAACTGTGAATTACATAAGCCAAAAGAAAAACAAGGAAAAGCTGCAACAAAGGAAAAGTCCTATATTTCTATCATGAAAAGAAGTTGCTCACTCATTAACTCACATTTTTACATACAGACCACGTGCAGCTATGCTAAGTTCTGAGGATTATAAAGCTCAGTTAGACCCTGCTCTTCGGCTAAGGTGAGAGAAATGGCCTTTCAATGAAAATAACCTGACCAAAGGCAGCTAGAAGTTCTTATTTAACTTAATGGTAATGGGAAAAGGAACTAATGCATTACATACAGAGCTTCTACCCTGCACGATATAGAAAATACCATTTACTTCTCACAGTAGCTCTGAGAGGTGGATGGGAGTCCATTTCACATGTGAAGAGACTGAGGGCAAAAAGGAGATGTGACTTGTCCTATAGGTAATAGGTAGGCAAATTAGAATTAGAATCAGCTGGCTTCATGGATGTTTAATTCATACAGTCACATGTGGCTCAGTGCTCAAAAATGTTCCAGTTGTCACCATCTTGAAATTTTTAATAACTCTTACTATAAAGTTGAGTTTTGTAAGTGAAGTATCATAGGTCAATAGCACATGTTTCGGGAGCTTGGAACCTGCAGCTCATGTGCGCTCTCCTCTGCCACAAGCTCCCTGATTGCCTGGATGGGTTCTTGGACTCCTGCTCCCTGACCCCAGCTCCCCATTGCCTGGCCTTCACCTCTCCACACACAACCACTGGGTCCTCCACCCAGGGCAGCCATGAGGTTCTGTTGGCAGAAAGAGGCCTGTCTTCTGCCCTTGCCCTCCATACCAGTGTGTGCCTGTGGGCACAAGGAAAGTTAGAGTCAGGCATGTGCCCTGCAGCATCTCTGGGTAAGGCAAGGCAGTGGCTGTCCTGGCCATGAGTTAGAAGCACCACACATATCTGGCAGGTGCCTCAGTGGGGACCTCTTACTCATTCCCATACAGGTACCAAGAACGTCCCTGCACAGAGGTTGCAGTCTCTTAGAGAGTGATGCTATAGAAGGAGGAGATGGACCTCCCCATCTGGAGCCTCATTTCACTTTCCAAGCCCCATGTCCTTTCTTTGGGCTCTGCCAGTTATGTAGCAGGTCCTGCCTGGAATCCAGATCAGAATAACTTCAAAGCCTTTGTTTCCTGCAATGTCCCACAAAGTTGGGGATCATGTGCAACAGAGTGTGAGTTTGAGGTCAGAGGGCTTCAGCCAGTCTCGCACTGGAAGTCCTGGCAGGAACCTGGCAGCTCCCCTGCAGTACCTCTGGAGCTCTGCACCAGCTTCTGGGAGAACATTCACCCTTTCCCTAAGCAGCAGCTTTGATCGTATCAAAGTTGTGTCCCTCCTTCCCTCGCTCCCCATGGGGGAGCCTCTCTGTTTTACTGTGCAGAAGTAACTTTTTCCATCTACACAATCCTCCAGAGAAATCATGCCAGCAGTACCAGGTGGATAATGTTGGTGGAGGCAGACTTGAGAGGTCTTGGAAAGTTCTGAATGGCCAGTAGGAAGGAGCTGAACTGGGGAAGAGGCAAAGGGAACAGACATACGGGGGAGGATGACAATCATCTTCGTTTTCACAGAGCTGAGGAGTTTCCCAGGATGTGGAACTTCTGGTGCAAAGACCAGACAGCCCAGAGCAAACGTTTGGTCATTCTAGAGGGTCAACCCACAGGAACAGTGAGCACTAATGATGCCAGTGTTTCACAAATGCCAAAGATCTTTCCCTTCCATGATCAAATCTCATTCAGGCAATAACCATGTGAGAAAGGCAGAAAGAGTTACTGTTCCACTTTATTTATGAAGAAACTGGGGCTCAGAGACTACAGTGATTTAACCCCAAAACAAACAGTTAATAAGTACTGGAACAAGACTGCCAATTTATATCAGTTAACAAAATAGAAATAATGGGGTCTGATAATCGACTGAATGTGCTGAGGAAGAAAGAGAAGATGCGCTTTTCAGTTGACTGAGAGCAGAACACCTCCTTGAAAAGAAATGTGGAAATTCAGAGGAAAACACTGTTTGGGTTGGAGTACATCATGCTCTGAATCCCCTGAGTGACACAAAATTCCATAGTGGGCCAATGTCTTGAAAATACTAAGCCAAAATTATGTTTGCCTAATCAGTCAATCCGTCTTGGATGCTGTAAAGCAATGAGACACACCTTGGCAATGGCTTTCTGCTTCTACTCAGGAAATATTCTAGGTCACCTTCCTGACAAGATAAGCATAAGAACTGGCAGTAAATTACTGTGACTATACAGTGGGCAGGAAGTCAGTAATATTTAGCCAATTCTCTGTAAAAGACCTGAGCATGGGAACCACAAAAGTAGCCCAGAAGTGAGAGAGGAGGAGAGGTTGGGATGCTGTCCTTAGGATTTCTTTTTTTCATTTACTCATTAGTTTGTTTTTTTAAAAATCAATTTTCAGAAACCAGGTTATATTCAGGGAATGCACAGTCATAGTCCTGCCAGTGAGAATCTCATTTATTCATTACTGAAGAGTACAGGCTGTCACCTGTGCTATAATATAGGTCTGTCAGTGTTTGGGGGAAAGTCTCCAGCAGAAGTAATATAAATGGGACCTTGAAGAACAAGCTAAAAAGTTTCCAAGTAGATAGGGGTAGAAAAGAGCAACTCATTCCCGTACTCAACCAAAATTATTTAGCATCTACAGTGTGCCTGGCCCTCCTTTAAATGACTTATCTCAAGGATACACAGCTCAGGAATTGCGTACAAGGCTATCTGACTCCAACTTCCACTATACTGGGACACCTCCAGAGAGGACAATGACCGTCTGAAAAAGGGCAGGGGCTCTGGGTGGAGGATAGGATTTGGGTCCAAAGATGAATTCCCCTATAGTCCTCTGCTGCAAGCTTACCTAAAGTAGGTACACAGGTGGAGAATTTATGGAACGGGTACAACAAACAGAAGCTACCACTTGTTAAAGCACATATGCTCCCAGCACTGAGCCACATCACATTTGAAATTCAACCTAACTTCATTTCTGATGCCAAAATGGAAACTCAGAGAGGTTAAATACTTCACTCAAGGCGACACAGCCAATAAGCCAGTGCCTTTCTGACTCATATCCTATGTTCTTACCACTGTGCTGGACTTTCCCCAAAGCATGTAACTAATGTGTGAGTATTTAACTATGAAATCCTCACTCCTTCATATCTTACATTCCACCAGTTGCTCTACTTTTATAATCATCATTATTCCTCCTACTACTATAAAAGTTAATAACTAGCAAGCAGGACTTTATATGACAATCATAGTTTACAACAGAACGACTTCTGGGCTCTTCCAGGCTCTTTCAGCAGGGAATAGCTAAATAAAATTAATCACTGCATGAGCTTTAAGATCTACTCCTACTCTTGAAATGCTGATTTCCTGAGAACTCCAGAATAAGTCTCAGGACCAATTTTGTTGAGTTTCATTGGTGACCAGTGCATTTGAAAATTTCCCTCCCTACTCTCCCAGCTTTTTGTTTTTTTGTTTTTGTTTGTTTGTTTTACTGTGCATTTGTTTAATTCTTACAAAATGCTAGTAGAAGTTAGTAAAGTTGTGCAAGACCTCACAATATCAATCTAGGCTATTCAAAGCATATGCTAGCACTGGATATTATTTTGTGGATATTATTCCTCTTGGTTACAATATTTGACAACCACACAGAGCTTTTGCTACAAACAAAGTTGCAATTACAAATCAAAAAAAAAAAAGTATCTGGGCAACACACAGAGAAAGGCTATATCGCTGAAATTGACTCTTGGTTTTTGGAAGCAGAAGTGGGGCAGGGGAAGGGGGAGGAAAGAGGATTATGCCTCTTAAGTTCAGAGATTCCATTCAGAGAGCATCCCAGCCTCACTTCTGTGGCCGAGAACTTCGACTCCAGCTTCCATCTGGTTTCCATAAGGCAAGGGAACTTGGCGAATGGCTGGCCACGTAAGTGCAGCACGTGCACATCCTGACCACGAGCACCACTCAAAGACGCCAAAGAGAATGAAGAAATTTCCCTCGGCCCCCTCTGTACTGTGTAGGGCAGGAAAAGTTGCTTTCGAGAGAAATAAAGTTCTCTTCCACCCTGCCGGGCAAGTTCATAAAGAACTAACCATCTAACTGCATCAAAAATGCCCAAACCCTCAATGATGTGGTATTACCAATTATTCTAGAAAAGTCAGGTATATGTTCCAACTCCACTGCTGCAACTAACTCTATACAGCATGTGCACAGGCAGCAGGATCTAAGAGAAAGAGCCTAAACTTGGATCCAAATGAACATGACAATTCTCTGGCTCACTAACTGCAGGGCCTTGAACAGCATACTTAAACTGTTTGAAAAGTACGCAGAGAATCCCTAATTTATGAGATTATTACTGATGATCCATATAAAACATCCTGTACACGGTAGATAGTTAGTAAATAATTAATTAAGGTTGAGGTGATGTTTTCTTCCAAGACTTGTAGTTATTAAAACATGCTTCCCGTGTGTCTGGCCCTAGGATACTGCATAGGTATTGCCTTCATCAATCTCTTTAACATAGCTTTGTTGTTTTTAGTTTACACAACTTACAGTGCTGCAGTTCAACGGCCATGGAAAACTCAGTCTGTAAGGCATCTCCAGCTCCCCTCCCTCACCTTACCAATGAGGACACTGAGGATGCTGCAGCAGAATAAAAGGCCCATGATATACAGCAAGTGGGTGGCAGATCCAGACCAATCCAGTGTCCTGACTCTCATTTTTTCTGTCAGCTATTCCACTTGTTCTCATAAATCTTTCTGAAGCTACAGTAATTTCAGTCATCCCGCTAAAAGCCTCACCATAGAATTACAGAGCTGAGGAGATGTGAAAAAATTCCTACATTGCTGTCTCAAGCAGTGAGGTAGTCTGAGGCGCCAAAGATGACTGGTTCCCAGGAACCAGTGACTGTGACCTAGTATGAAAAAGGGACTTTGCACATAAATTAAGTGAAGGATCTTGAGATGGGGAGATTATTCTGGATTATCTAAGTTGGCCCAATATAATCACAAGGGTCCTTATAATAGAGAAGCAAGAGGAGTCAGGGTCAGAGAGAAGGCCATGTGACAATGGAAGCAGGGGCTGAAATGATGCACTTAGAAGATGCAGAAAGGGGCCAAGTCAAGGAATACAGACAGCCTCTTACAACCGGAAAAGGCAAGGAAATAGATTCTCCTCTAGAGCCTCCAAAAGGAACCAGCCTGGACGATACCTTGATGTTAGCCCAGTGAAACTGATTCGAGCTTCAGGCCTGTAGAACTGTAAATGCATAAATTTGTGCTGTAAGTCACTCAGTTTGTGGTCCTTTGTCACAACAGCAGTAAGATACTCATACAACAGTGTAACAAATTATACCAAAAACATTGAGTTAGAACTGAAATATCCAACAACCAGAGATTAAGTAAATAAATTATAGTGAAATACAATGCAGCCTTTTAAAAAAGTATTGATTCATTTTCACTGAAATAGGAAAATGTGTATATTATAATTCTTAGTAAAAAAGCAGTTTATAAGATAGTATATATAGAGTATGACTCCATTTTGAGAGAGAAAAGAAAAGAAGACTGGAAATATATATTTTAAATTACAGTGATTATCATTGGTGATAGAATTTTTCTATGTTCTATGAACTTTTCTATCTTCTCCAAATATGATGCAGTCAATGTGTTGATTTTATAATTAGTAAGAGAAATTCTTTTTTTTTAATAAAAATATACTTTTCCCTGATCCTTTCATTGTATAAGATGGAAACATGTATGTAAAGGAGGCACTGGCTCAGGAAAGGGACAGCCAGATCAAAGTTCTTAAGTCAGAATTTGGAAGGTTAATCTTAATTTACAAAATGTATACGAAGCCTAACATTGAATCATTCCCATGAAACCCCAGAGAAATGACACACGCTTCCCTCTCCAATTTTAATTCCCCTTCTACAGGCTGCCCTTTAGTAATTAGGAAGCATTAATAAGTGCTTTCTCCCGTGGACAAGTCATTAAACGTATTGGAAAGCATAATTGGATGTGGCGTTTTGCAGACTTGCATGGAATCTCCCAATGTAAATGCCATACCAAAGGACTCCACTCTGAGTAAAACAGAAAATTAGAGATATTCTGATATTATAGACAAATTATAAAGCTGTGAGATTTAAGTGCTTACCCGTTCTTTAATACTCATTTCTGCTCTATTCTTAGGCATTCTTTGACTCTTATTTCTTCTCATCTCTGTCTCCTCTGATACCCCTTAATCAATTATCCCCTGATCTTTCTTGCTATTAACACTGTTTCCTGTCTAACTCAGTATGGACTATCCCTGAGTTGCTACAAAGTTCCAAATACTGTACAGCGTTCTGAGGTTACAAATATTCATAAAACAGAGTCCCTACCTTCAATTAATTTTCCAATCTGGTGGTGCATACAGCACACACAAAAGAAATCAATCTCATATAGGGGAAGTTTCATTAGAGACTCACCGAGTTCCAACAGTACAAAGCAGAGATTGGAACTGAGTGTAATTCCAACAGAAAAGGAATGATTTCATGGCAGAGGTACCTGCTAGTTATTTGCCTCTGTTCTGGGATCCATTCCTCACCCTTCCCTCTGCTCTACACTATGTCATTGCAGGGTTGATGCTGAAAACTACATTTCCCGGGTTCCTTTGCCATCTAGCCTCAGGCCAGGTTCAGCCAGTGGAAGGCTCAAGTAGGAGACTGAAGGAAGGCAGAAGGCCAGGTTATTTTTCTTTCTCCTTGCTTTAGGTGACATCTCTGGCTGTGGCTGAATCTCCCTTGTGCCACCGCTCCCACTGGATGGCCCCAGCTCCTGGTCTCTAGGAATATTACCTCCTCTGTTACCCCTCTAGCCCTAGGCCTAGCCATGCAAGCAGCTTCCTGTTGATGCTAGTCGCTCGTTTGCCTCCCCATTCCCCATTGGGCCTCTCAGCTTTTCCAACAGCTTGTTGACTTGTTCCCCAGGTTAAATACCCTGTATTTAACTACCAGCTGTGGCCTCTGTACTCCAAAAAGTTTGAAAATCAGAAAATTCTCTACAGGCAAAGTAAAAAAAGAAAAATATTCTAGGTGGAGATGAGAGCATGACCACACTACAGAGTGAAGAAAAGTGACTAGGGCAATGGAGCTATGTCTTGGGAGTCATTGGGGAATATACTGGAGAATCTGACTGGCAATCTAGGGAGATTCAGATCATAGAGGCCCTTGAGCTGACAAATTGAGGAGTATAGGTTTTACTCCACATGCGTGGAGAGTCACCGAAGGTTTTAATAAGCGCAGTGAGTGACAGACTCACTCTTTAGAAAATTCAACCTGTAAACAGCAAGGGATTCAACTAAGTAATGTTAAGGAGAGCCTAACACAGGGTAATAGCAGTATATATAGCAAGGAGCGAGTGGATTTAAGCAGAGCCAATATGACTTGGTGAGAAGAAAGGGAAGTGGTGCGGGTGTCTGGGAAGTGATAATAAGCCTGAGTGACTAAGGATGTAGCCATCCCAGTGACCAGGAGGAACCTTTGGAGGCAGGCTTGATCTGGACTGTGATGACAGGAAAAGCATCTATTTTAAAAATATGAGCTTGAAGCTCATGCAAGACATTTTGAAAGACATTCTTACCCCAATAACAAATTAATTTGTTGGACTGTAGGCAAAATTTAGAACATTTATGTTGACAAGAAACAACCATCTTGATTAAATTAATACATAATAATTTTTAATGTTGTCATTTTACTAATGACAAAGTCATAAGAATATGATATAATGAATGTACTATTAACTTGTTTTTATTAGAATTATATAGTTAGATGAAAAAATATTTTCATGACCCATGTTTTAAATACTGGGATGGAATCATCAGCTTTCAGGGATGATAGAAAGAAGGAAATTCAGTTTGATCCTTTTTCTGAAGGTGATAGGGATTTTGCTCTCTTCATTTACTCCAGACCAGCATAAAGGGTGTAGAAATAATTAACATATGTGTCCATGTATAGTCTTCTAACTTCTTTATCTTTTTAGACACAGAGAATGTCTATAAACAATTTCCAAATTTCATTATGAGTAAGAAACTTAATTAGAAACTCAGTGCCAGTAATTTGACCTATTGAAAATTAGTATTTTTAAAAGGAATGATTCATTTCCCTATAATACCACTTGAACACAATCTTAAAGACAAAGAATTTGTGGGTTTTTTTTTTAAAGAGATTTGTAAAGTTAGTGTACTTTACAGTAATGTGACTTTGTTAATGTGATTCTGGGGTCCTGAATAATCCCTGAGTTAATCCACTTGTTCCAAAATTTGCAGATGCTTTAAGAGAATTACTGCCTGAACAACATGCATTTCAGAGCTAGAACGTGCCATTGAGATCTTTTATTCTATTTTCCAGAGGAGTAAACTGAGACGTGCAGAGAACTAGATAAGTTGCCTGAAGTGTTGCAGTTAGTCACAGAGTCCAGCCGTCTTCCCTATCCAGCATTCACACCATCACCATCACATGGGCCTTTGGCCTTCCAGCACTGTGGCAGCCTGTGGCACCACACTGCATGAAACAGAGCTTACTAGTTGAGCCAGGGCAAGGAGACTCCCAGATCCATCAGATTTCCTGCCTCTGATGACAAGTAGGCTTCAGCGAAGAACAAGGTTACTCAAGTTCACCTTTGAGGAATATGAGGTTTTATTAACCTTATTAGACATTCACTCTTCTGGCTGTAGAGCTGCAGGTTTCTGCATGCAGTCTACCAGGCCCCAGTGGGTCTTCCTGCCAATGCTATGGCAGCAGGATGACTCTGTGATGGCTCTGATTAGCCCTCTGGTGCAAGCATAATGGATTTAGGTTTAGATACACACAAGCCACAGAACAGTCAAGGGAGACTCTGGCTTGTGATAAAGTCATGCACATGCCTGCAAACACACTGCACCACTCCCTATAGACCCCGAGTGCCTCCCTTCATAGAAGCTCTTTCCTGCAGGTTGTACATCCTCTAAAATTCTAGAACTGCACAGTAACCAGGCTGCTTTCTTTTCCCAAACAACTCTTTTAGGAGGGTCACTATATTTCACCTCTGTGACATGTTAGGGTCTAAAGACAGTTGAATGACTTTTCTTCCCTGTTCTTTCTCTCACAGGAGATGTGACTGTTTCTTCTCAGTGGCCCAGGGGCTCTGGCTCTAACATAAACCACCCATAATTGACCCGACCCTTCCCTCTGCTAAGGGAGTTAAGAGAGAATGGATGTGTTATCTAATCAACTCAGATGCCCAGGTCCTGATATGCCCTTATAAGAACACGCCATGTGAGAACACAGTGAGAAGATGGCCAAGATCTGCAAGCCAAGGAGAAAGGCCTGAGGAAAAATAAACCTGCTTAACTTTGATCTTGGACTTCTAGCCTCCAGCCCATGAGAAAATAAATTTCTGTTGTTTAAGCCTCTGGTTTTTTGTTACAGCAGCCCTAGCCAACTCATACATAGGGGGATCCAGAAAGTAACATGGTTCTAGACCTTGATTCTAGAACCTAGCATCCAAAGGGTGCAAGAAGCTTTGTGCTTTATGTCACTAGACATGATCAAAGCTGACCAATTTCCCTTTGGAGGAAGCATAAGCCAAGGTAATCAACCTCTCAAACAACGGAGGGGAAGAATGGTGGCCTTGCAGCAAGGTGACAGCCATGCAGCAGGGTCATATTTCATGGAGTGACCCATATCCAAAGACTATCTTGCTAAAGAAAATGTCTATTCTATCAAACATCTTTAGTCTACACTTTACAATCCTGGCATACGTAGTAATAACTCATTAGCTCAAACCTCTCATTTATTTGAAATTTGTGACAGGAGTTATACTAATGTTTATCTATATACAAAGCATAAATGAGGCAATAAATCAATCAACTTCAAGGAAATGGTATATTTACTTAGCTTAGCTTCAAGTGTATTAGAAATATGCATTTTCATGTAAATAATGACCAAGTCTAAAGTGCTCACCTCTCTTCACAGAGCAGCTCGCTCTCTTTGTCTCTCATCCTAGAAGAGTGTGGTTCTTAATCCCTACTCACTTGAAAGTTGATTTGGAGAAATGAGGAAGATAATGAAAATCTAACAGAACCCATAAAAATGAAAGGATCAGTATGATTTTTTTTTATGCTTACACATCTTTAAATCTAGCAAAAGTATCTACCACATAGTAGGTACTCCATAAATATTATTTCTATTCTCCTTTCCCAACTATCTAAACAATAAGTTTTACTATGGTGATTGATTTAGGTGCTAAAGGATCGCAAAAAGTTCATGAATTATAAAGCTGAAATGGAATTAGAGACTATCACTTCCACCTCCTTTATTCTAAGATATAGGAACTGAGACCAACAGAGGTTAGTGACTTCTTCAAGTTCATTTACTCATCAGTAAATACTTTTTGTGTGGCAAGCACTGGACTGGTCACAGAGTTGGTTATTGACAAAGTCAGGACTAGCACCCAGGACCTCTGACCTTGAGCTCCTTCCATTCCTACCCCCAGTGCTGCCCTTGAATTAGCTTTTAGTTTCTTTTTTTTTTTTTAAGAAATTATGATGTGATCTCAGGCATATCTTGGGTACCTCTGTCTATGTGTATTCAGCGTTGATTTCCTTTCCTTGAATGTGGTAAAAGAAGATACCTAAAACAAATCCTAAATACTGACAGGATTACACTTAGAGAAAGGAAGGAAAAAACCTACAAATGCTACTTAGGGTAATTTGAGACTGCCTAAGAAGTTTCATTGACATCGTATCTCCAGAAGAACTAAGGCATAAGTAATACTTGCTAAATGGAACTGAATGTAAAAGATATCATGATAGGAGCATCAAGAAAGTGTGAACCAAGTCAGCAGGAGGGCTTCATGATATGAGTTGCACTAAAGCTGTGGAGGTGGAGATGGGGAAGTTGGGAACAAACTGAGATTATTGTTGAAGAATGACTAAAAGTCCAGAGAAAGAAAGGAGTGGTGTTCAAGAGAGAGGGAGCAGAATAAACATATGTGCATAGAAACATATACTGAGTGTGGAATCTGAAAATGTTTTAGAAAGTAGGACACAAAAATATGTCACTATTAATAACTTGAAATCCTCTGAAGAATTTATGTAAATAGGCTATTTTCCGTCAGATTCACTTTTCTTGTAAATTAGGATCTTCCAGCCTCCAAGAATGCCTTGAACACAAATGTAACAACTTTGTTGAATAAGTCAATATTTACCCTTTATTGTGCTTTCTAATCTAAGCTTGGCCATTCAGCTAACATTCTCAGTAGTGCCGCTAAACTGGCCATAGGAAAGCTCGAGAGGAAAGCTTCCCAGGTTTGTGAATGAACCAAACATAGACAGTATTATACCTCATATGCTCACAAATTGGTCTTAGTTCACTGATGCAAAAAAAAAAAGGAGTGATAGTGGTAAATTTCTCCAGAAGAGAATTAATGAAATCTGAGTAGCAGTGCACACGCGTGCATGTGCGCATGCTCACACACACACACAGACACACACACACACACACAATCTGCCGATCTGTTTAATCCTTTGGAATCTGTAACAGGGACTAAAAACATGTCTGTTTTGTACAGAGTCCTGGGAACATTTAGAAAGAAGAAAAATAGCAGTTCTTGAGGAGATACTTCAACTTTCCCATGGTTATTAAAAATAAAAAATCTCGATTCTGGCATATGACAGAATATCTGGTACCAGGCTAGCTTTCCTATTATAAGCTTTAAAACTAGGAACAAATAATTAGAAAATTAAACTTAAAAGTAGTATTTGCAATACCATGAAAAGCATAAAATTCATTGAAATAAATTAATGAAAGATGTACAAAACCTCCATGGCAAAAACTACAAAATTTTCTGAGATAGATTTTTTTAATCTAAATAAATGTATAGGCATACTATGTTTATGGATCAGAAAATTCAGTATTATTTAATATGTCCATTCTCTACAAATTCATTCACAGATTTAATGCAATCCTAACCAAAATTCTAGAAGACAAAATGACTCAAAAATTTACACAGAAATGTAAAGGGTCACAAATAGCAAAAGTAGTAGTAAGAAAAGAAAAATGGTTGGATGAGTTACACAACTTAATGTAAAGATCTATCATGAACTTTGTTAAGACATCATTCTATTGACTAAGGATATAGATATAGATCAACAAGAAGGACTATAAGTCAGATATAAACTCATATATATATGGCCAGCTGATTTTTGAAAACTATACCAATGTAATTCAATGGGAAAGTAGAGTTTCTTCAACATAGGGTCCTGGAAACAGTCATACATCCATGTGCCCAAAAACACCCAAAAAAACCCCCAAAACCCAAAGAAACCAAACCCAGAATCTCAGCTCCTACTTCATGTTGTACACAAACTTAATTTAAAATGAATCACAGACAAAAGGTAAAACTAAAAATTCTAGAAGAAAACATAGGAGAAAATCTCTGTAATTTTTGTAGGCAAACAACACACAAATTTCTTAAACAGGATACAATAAGCATACATCATAAAAGATAAAAATGATAAATTTATCTTCAAAATTAAAATGTTCTATCTTTCATAAGATACTGTTTAAAAATGGAAAATGTCAACCAATGACTAGAAAAAATATTCATAATACAGATATATGACAAAGGACTAGAATATAAAAAGAACTCTTCCAAATTGATAACAAGAAGAGAAAAAACAAAAATAAACAGATGTACCAAAGATTTAAACATAAACTTGATAAAAGTAGATATTCAAACATAAATAAAAAGATAGTAATATCTTTAATCATCATGCAAATACAAATTAAAACTACAATCAGATCCCATTATATACCTACAAGAATGGTTAGAATTAAAAGACTGACAATACCAAGTGCTGACAAGAATTGGGGGCAACTCATACATTGCTACTTGGATGGTAAAATGGTAAAATGTCACTTGGTGGATTCTTCTAAAGTTAATCATACACTTAGTGTACAACTCAGAAATTTCAGTCATAGGTAGTTGCCTAAGAGAAATGAAAACATACATTCACAAAATGATTTTACATGAATATTTAAGGCAGCTTTATTCAGAATAGCCCCAAACTGGAAATAATCCAAATGTTCATCAGCTGATGAGTAGATAACCAGTATGGTATATTCAACCAATGGAATACTACTCAGCAATAAAAAGAAACGAACCACTGATAGATGCAGCAACCTGAATGAGTCTCAAACATTATGCTGAGTGGAAGAAGCCAGACATGATAGCATCCCATCCTATCTGATTCCATTTATATGAAGCCCTTGATCTTGTAAAACTCTTATATAACTAATTAATAGTGATAAAAATCAGATAAGTTTTTGCCAGAGGCAATGAGTATGGGGTTGGCGTTGGTGAAAATCTGCAAACAGCCACGAGAGAAGTTTCTGGAGTGATGGAAATGTTCTGTATCATATTGAAGTGGCAGTTTCTCTTGTGTATACATTTGTCAGAACTCATCAAAGTATACACTTAAAATGTAAGCACTGTGTCAATGATACTGAAAGAAATGTGATTAAAAATAAAAATTGTAAAATAAACCAAAACATGCATAGAACTTTACAGTTTACAAAGGTGTTTCAATGTTCAGTTGATCTTCTTAACCCTTACCACCACCTTGTGAAATAAGCATGTACACAACCTTTTCCTGTGAAAAAATTACAAAGGCACAGTCTGTTCATGAGCTACAGTGTCTTCACAGAATTCATCCCAACCCATCTGGGAGAAATGAGACCCACTCCCCTATGCACATAAATTATAAAAGCTGCTTAGGATGGAGCATCACCTAGATTTTCAGGGAGAGGGTGCTCATAATAATAATGGTTATACCTAATACTGTTTATTTATAAGACCCTGCATCATGACAAGTTCTATCCAAGCAATTCTCAAAACAATCCTGGGAGGTAGGCCTTATGATCCCCATACACAGATGAGGACAGTGAGCCTCAGTGAAGGGACTTGCCCAAGTTCACACAGCTAAGCAGCAGAGCTGGGGACCTAGATCTGACATAGTCAAAGCTGCAGCTCTTTGCATACATAACACTGCAATGGCTCCATATTTGAAAAAACTGGAGCTGTTTCTTCCTGGCAACTAAATTTACCCAAGCAAGTTGGCTGGGAGTGGTACTCTGGAGAAGACTAAGGTGAGATCAAAGGAACTTCAGGATTAGGATCATGTGTTCTATACCCCAAAGATGTCAGTGCCTCTCCTAACCCAAAGGGTGGACACTGAGCTCCAAAAGAAAGAGGGGTATCACTCTGCAAGGAAACAGGGAGGCTCACCTGGGCACTTGTGCTGAACACTGATGTGAAAAAGGAGGGAAGATTTGAGCATGGCCATGCAAGCAGTAACCCCCTGGTATGAGATGATGTTTCTGGTAGAATACCTGAAGCCACAGTGTCCTTGATGCAAAGTATTGTGGGATGGAATTTTCATGCTGCTGAATAGTAACGCACACCCACTTTCTTTAAAGAACAAAAACTGAAGAGGTATAAAATCACAATGGAGCATTACAACATACTTGGGGTTGAGTGTTAACGCTTCACATTTGGTAAAAATGAGTTTGAGGCTAGATAATGCTAGGTTAAAATTCTGACTCTAATACTAGGTTAAAATCATGACTCTGTACTTGCTGTCTGTGTAAGCATGGGTAAGTTAGTTTACTCTCTGAGCCTCCCTCAGTTTAGCTGGCAGACGTAGATAACAGAACCTACTTCCTGGTACTAATGTTAAGATGGATGTTTGCAAAGTGCCTATGCCAGTGCCTGGCACTGGGTAACTGTTTGACTCTCTTCCTCCTTTGAGTAACCAACCTGGGATCTTGGGTTTCAACCTCATCTTGAATCCCTAAACTTCAGTCCTGGCTGTATTAATTTGCCTGGAACCCCATTTTCCTCCAGGGCATAGAGTCTGCTGGAAGTCAGTCTCTCTTCCTGGGTCTTACATTCCTCCTGCACCCAGACTTCATATTGTCCATTGCTTGCTTCTGGATCTGCTGGGTCTTCACCGGTTTTGCCCCAATACTGTCATCAAACTGCCCAGGACTCCCTAAAATCCTCTGCAGCTGGCTCTGATGAGAGGGGCAGGAACAAGTTTCTGTTCTGATAAAAACTCAGTCATGGAGGCCCCGGGCCTTTCTGTTGAATCACCTCCTAACCGGACCTTTAAAAGGCAAACATGACCATGCCACGTTCTTGATTAAAATCTGCTTCATTTACCCTCAAGATCAAGTCCAAATCCTTAGCATGACTTGCAAAGTCCCAGAGGATGCGATTTATGGCAATCTCTCTAACCAACCTCCCCCAACCCCTGCCACAACCAGCCCCACACATGTATTCTACTTTCCCAGCCACACTGAACTACTGCACTTTCCAAATGTGCTGCACTCTTTCCTGCCCCAGGGACATTTCTATTTGCTGGAATCCTTGTCTCCCATCACCTTCAATGTCCTTCTGCCTGGCTCATCACTATTCCTAATGAATCAATTAGCCAACATCTGGAAAGTTATCTCTGATTCCCAAGGCTGATTCAGGGTCCATCTTGTCTGCATCCTTGGATCTCTAAGCTTCTGTTATAGCACAGATCAATTGGCTTTGTATTTTTCCCGATAGACTGTGAGCACTTTGAGAGTGAGCCTGAATGTGCACTGCTGTTTCCCTACCAGGGTGGCTGGCATCTAAGGGACATTAAGTGAGCACTTGAAGCATGAATACATGAAAAAAAACTACAGCAAGTCAGGAATGACAAATGATAATCATTTAAAGTAGGCTATGGTCCCTGGCAAACACAGCCCATAGAGGAAAGAAAGCAAAAGTGAGAATTTCTACAATAAACTTTCTGTCAGATTTCCCAAAGGATTCCAGCAAATGGGGTCGACTGCAATCCAAGACCACTGGACCACCCTGGAAAAGCAAAGCCCTCTTCTCAGAGTTGCATGGAAACCCTCTCCACCTACATTGTGTTCTCAGCCCACTCAGTCTAGAAATGGAGTGTCACATTTTTCGGTCTGTGCTGTGTCCTGACCTGATCCAAAGTTGACGGGAACAGCATTCTCTAGGCACAAAGAATGCACCCAGACCCACTGATTAGGAATGCATTTTTCAACCAAAAAGTTTGGGAAGAGTTAAGCAGCCTGGAAGCTTTTAGCGATCTGTAGCAAATGGGATTCAGCACAAAGACCTCCCAGAATGCAGAACTTGTCCCAGACAGGAATCAAATCTGTCTCAGATCTGGTAAAGATTTCCAGGGACTTAAGTAATTACCAAAGATCTATTTGCAGCAGATTCCCAAGGTGGACACTAAGATGCCTAGGATCTGCTCTCATGTGAGACCTGCAAATGCAGGCTTCTTTGTCCCAGTAGACTGGCAAATTTTGACAAATATAGTCTTAGTTGGGTCCTTGAGATATAATTGTACAGAAAGACTTCAAATCAACTTCTAGCCTGGCTGTTATATGGATGACTGATGACTATCTCCTATAAGCTCTATTTCCTCATCTCTAAAATGCAGACCTACTGAAATTGTGTTTCCAGAGGACCATAGATTAGGACACTGGATCTGACAATGCACTGGTACAGCACATCACTTGAAAGGGTAGTCTCTGGGGTCTGCATGCCTGGGTTAAATCTGGTTCTGTCAATTGTGTATGATTTGTTTTCTTAACCTACAAGCCTCACTTTCCACATCTGTATAATGGAAATAATGAGAGGATGTATAAGAGTAAAGATTCAGTAGAATTTTATATTGAATATATTTTATTTAATATTAAATCCTTACAAGCTCCTGGAACACAATAGAATCAATATTTTAAATTGCCATTAGTTAAACAGGACTGTCCTTGACAATGTAGGATGCACAGCAGCCACAAGACTTACCAGAACAGAATCTTTGCTCAAGTGGTCCACCTCACAACACTGCAAGAGAGCGATGTAGCTTCTCTGTGTTCATCATCACATATTTACTGAGATTATGTGCCCAGCTAGGTCCAAGCATCTGAGGATACAAAGATGTAGGAAGAATGGTCCCAGACCCTTCTGAATTCACTGATAGGTGGGAGAGTCAGATTCAAAAAGATGTCATGGCAGAGTTAAATCCTTCTTATTGCAGTGAGAGAAGTCAAATGAGAGAGGAAGACAAGGGAATGTGGACACACAGAGAAGGGGCCCAGGGTATGTGGAAGGTTTCCTAAAGGACATAAGGTTCAAGAGGATACACAAAAGAATGAGAAGGTGGAGTTCACCAACTGAAGAAGGCAAGGGAAGCATGTTCAGAGCAGGAAGGTCAGCCAGGACAAGGTCCCAGAGATGCCACAGTTTGAGAATTGTTAGGATGACCAGAAGATATGAGAGTAATTCACCTGGGCTAGAGGCCAGGATATAAGGGCAGCAATGAACCTGGAGCTTAATGTAAGTAAAAGCTTATTAGGGAGATCCCACGGGCTGAACTCAGGTTTCTCAACCTTGGCACTATTGATGTTTCAGGCAGAATAATTTTTGTTTTGGGGGTATGTCCTGAGCATTGTAGGATGTTTAACAGTACCCCTGGCTTCCATCACCAGATGTCAGTGGCACATACACATTCCTTCCCCATCATGTCAACCAAAAATGTCTCCAGACATTGCCAATGTGCCCTGAAGGGCAAAATCTCCTGGCTGAGAACCACTGGACTAAACTGAGAATTTTGAACTTTATTCTGGGTTAGAGGCTCCTAAGGTGAGGTGTCATAGTCAGATACACATATATATTTAATTTAGATTGTTTCGGATTAGAAAGACAGCCCAAAGGCAACCGATCTGGCTATTGCAACCGTCCAGGAAAGACATTATAAGTGACATTAGAAATGCTAAAGAAGGGCTGTTTTCTCTATAGCTATGGCTAAGTGGAGATACAGACAAAGATGTAGTGACAGATACACATCTCTGGAAATCGATAGATACACAGATACTAAATGATAATTAGTGTATATACTAATATGTAATATTACTGTGTGCATATAATACTAATAGTGTGAATTCCCCATTGCTAACAAATCCTTCTGCTTTATTATATACACACTCTAACATTAGTGTGTTCATAATTAGTGTGTATAATACCTATATGTATGATGTATAATATACACACACACTAAGGCTCTACAGGACAATGAGGGCAGCTGAGGGAGAAGGGGGTTCTACCTCCTCTCCAAAGACAAACAGGAAAAGTTTTTTTGTGTTGTTTAAAAATTCTCCAGAAAAATTCTCAGTGCCACCATTGGACTTTAAAATTGATAATACAATTTCACAAACATTAGGTCATAAACTTCTCACAACAGCCCCCTAAATTGGGTTTTACAACACCCATATTACAAATGAGGAAACTGAGGTTTAGAGCTAGTGATTCACCCAGACTCACACAGCCAGTAAACTGTGGAGCATGGACTAACTTCTTGAGTCCAAATCCCATTCTCCTTCCTCCGTATCATGAAAGATGTTTCATAAACCTAAGGCTTATGGTATTCTGATTCGTTGCAATCAGTTCGATCTGGGATGTTTTAAAACCAACTCCATCTAGTTTTTCAAACAATACATTTCCAAGCAGATGATCTCATAAAAAATACATAAAGAATAGAACCACAAAAAGTTCTGGAAAGTTTTGTATGCTTTTTTTATTTTTTATGTGCTTTCTTTCCTTCTTTCTATTCCCTCTGTTATGGTGTTAATTAAGGACGTGCTGTCCCTTTTTTTTTTTTACTCACTCCAGGCTCTTGTAACTAGAGCTTACCAGCCCTGGCTGGAGTACTCACCCCATATCCATGCTTGTCCCCAGAAATTCTCCAGGTTTCTGGGAATTTCATGCCTGGAGTCCATGTGCTACAAGTAGGCCACTGAGAGGCAGAGAGAATCAAGCCCTCTACTTAATTTGTTTGAATTCCCCCTGCTAACAAATCTTTCTGCTTTACGTTTAGAAGGAGAAAAAAACAAGTAGTTTTTTTTTTTTTCACTTGGTGCAAAGTTTACAGCTGATAAATCTGTCTAAATGTTGTTAACAGGTCAAGTGCACCTGGGGGCCAAACACGATTTCTCCAGACTCATGAAGAATGTATGCATTTTCCCCATTTGTACCCACACATCATTTGTTACACTATTTGAAAGACTTGGCCAGTGGCTGTACCCAGCTTCACTCCCGCCCTGAGTTATAAAGCTTGCTTCATTTACAGAGTTTTCCTGCAGTTAGGGGGAAAGATTTCTGGGAGGAACATCAGTATTGTTCTGCACACTGGGCAAGAAACAGAAAAGTTACAGAATGTACTCAAACTATACAGTTGCTCTGTTTTCTTTCTCTTCCTTCCCTCCTTCCTTCCTTCCTTTCTTCCTTTTTTTCTTTTTACCTAAATTTCTTTTAAAATTGGATTAAAAGTCAGAGGACTACTTCGGCTACTGGAGTTGAAAAGAAAGCAATATTCATCCAGAGCTTTTCATGGGCTAGGTCTTATATCACTCCCTTTGCTTGCTTATCTCATTAATTCTCACCACAATCCTGTGAGACATCACCCGTTTATCTCTTCATTTTCTAAAAGGAAATTTGGAGGTCCTGAGGGTATAAAAGACTTGCCCAAGACCACTCAGCCAGTGACAATATTTAGTCACTCATTCAACCAATTGTTGAGTGCCTGCTTTTTCCAAGCACCGTTCTGGGCACTGAAGCTACATTTGTGAACATGTCTCTCTCCTCATGGAACAAACATTCTAGACATGGAGACAGATAATAAACATGATAAATACATAAAATATGCAGGATGTTAAAGACAACAAATGCCGCAGCAGTCACTGATGCTGCTCAGCAAACATTTCCTGTGCTCAGCTTTCCATGTGTCTGGCTCTTGCAAATGAGTGCCAAGCAGTGTCACTTCTGGGCTGGAATATGTAATTACTAGTTTGAGACTCTCCAGGACACTATCTGTCCCCTACCATGGTGATCCTTCTTTCCAACTGGGTCCCAGGTAAGAACCCAAGAATTCAGCTGCAGGAAAGAAGGGAAAGGCTATATGTATATGCAAGAGAGATTCAACTGCTACAGTGTAATGAACATTTAACTAGCAGCAACACAGTAAGGGGAACTGTGAGGTCCTGTCCTGTAATTCATATCCAGCAGTACCAATAGCCTAGGGCCTGGAGCTGGGTGAACAGGGTCATAGGAGTCACAGCCCACTGTGGAAGGAGCACTATATAGTGGAGGAACTATGGAAAGTGAGTCAGGTAGACCTGGGTTCAATCTCAACTGTGCCATTAACCAGCTAAACAAAAGCCTTGACCTTGAAATCATTACTATCTGAACTTCAGTTTATTTGCAAATGCCAAGTAACAAACTCTTGCTTTACATAATTATTGTATTACAGCCAAAATAAGGTAAAGTATGTGAAGTTGGAAGTGGCTGGTCCCATGTTCATTAACTATCAGCATCCCGGCTGTTCCTCTGCCTCCTCTATCCCAGTGGCCTTTTTCAGGTACACTCTTCTGGGAATTAGAAGTCAAGTCGTGTGTTGTCTGCATCAAGCCACAAAAGTACAACTTTTTTCAGCCAAATGGCTGTAATTAGATTGCCTTTCCTTTTAAAAGCCTGGTTCTTGTTTTCCTCACTTTGGTTTCTTTGTTCTGTTTTGTTTGTGTGCCTTTTTTTTTTTTTGCTTCTTTTCATTTGTCTTCAGAAAATTATTTATGTATCCACTGTTTAACATTCCAAAGGCTGAACATCCTCTTCAAGATTCGTTTTATATTGTATAACAAATAACATTGATTCTGACTTCCTATGGCAGCTGCTCTATCTCCTTCTCCTCTCCTGGCTCCTCTCTCTTTCTAAAGAAAAGTGAGGCACACAGCTTCCCAGCTCCCCTTCAGTGGTCTCAGTCCTGTGCATCATCCTCCCCTCTCATGGGACCCTGTCTGTTGATTGAAATATATAATTGGATTAAGCAGGTTTATGTCTCTGCATCCTGTTTCCTGTATAATTTATGTCCTTCACATCAGTCAGAAAAAAGGAAGTGCCTCCCTTGTTCACAAAGAAAAATCAATTATCTGCCTTCTAAAATAAAATCATATGTATTTATTTGGTGGGAAGTCTTCAAAGAAACCAAACGTACCCCTCTAAAATATCCAGGCCATCTTTTCAACCCCTTACAGTCTGGTTTAATATTTTATTAACCAAAAGTTTACTAGTTACCCACTAGGCTCTTAATACCAAATACAAACAAGAACTAGTCCCTCCCCACAAGGAGCTCATAGTACAGAAGAGGAAGTAGACATGGCACATTACAGTGCAGTGTGATTCACGCAGTGAGAAGGGTGCAGTGGTCAGACGTGGCCCAGGGGAGGGTGAGATTAATGCTGTGGTGTTTGGGCAGGAGTAGGGGCCTGAGGGCACAGTGAGATGGGAGAAGAGGTTGGGAAAGATCAGCTAGACCAGGTCACAAAGGGCTCGTTTTATGGGAGGAAGAAGACTTTTACTGTTCTCCCTAAAAGAGGGGAGGACTAGAGGACTGTAGATGTAGCGATTGATTCCATAGTGACTTTAGATCCGTTCTAATTCAAAAATGGAAAGAGAAGGCTATTTTGTAATACTTTTGGTTTGTGAAGACAGTTTTTATAATTTTTCTGTGTATATTTTCCCACCATTCTTTTTTGACCATGAAGCCAATATCATGTTAAGGTGTCAGAAATAGGTTCTATAGCACTACTTGCTTCTTGGCAAAGTAAATTAGAGAACATTTGTTGTGATTTCTTCATCAATATAATTTGGGAAGAGAAAGGATTGGTTAAAATTGATTAAGTTATTTGCTCAAGAAACACAGTCAGTGATAACAATGAAGACTTGAGTCTAATTTTGTTCCATAGCCCGGCTGTTTTGCACAGTTGGCTTAGGAAGCCAGAGCAGATATCCAGTTTGTTTCTGGGGCTTGGTTTCACATTTTCATTTTACAAATGGGAGAACAGAGGTCAGAGTAGGCTAGGGACTTGCCCCAGGTCACACAGCAGGTTGACAGCTGAGCTGCAGTGAGAAGCTAGGCCTCCTATTTCCTCAGACAGAGTTCTGTCCACTCTTCTTGGGGCTCCTTAGTGGTTTAGAATCATTTCCTTTTCCTCCTCCAAGCAGTTGATTATTGAAGCTCAAAGCAACACACACACACACACACACACACACACACACACACAAACATAGTTCTAGCTCCCTGTAGGTACATATCCTTGCTACTTCCTCATGGGAACTGAATCTTTGAAAGTATGATATGAAAAAGCAAATCTGCTTAGTTGAAAGGCAACATGGTAAAGAGAGTTTGGGCTCTGAAATCAGACCAACTTGGGCTTTAAACCAGGCTCTATTGCTAAATAGATCACGTGATAGAGCTTCTCTGAGCTTGATTTTAGTGTCTGGGCCATGAAATTTTCATGTGCTATGCCAACATCCCGTGTGTATATGCAATCGGCAATACTGACTCAATCCATAGATAGCTCTTAAGACATGTATAGGTTTCTCAGATCTTGTCATAACTACAGGTAAAGCCTCCTCTCCTACCAAAAAAATACTCTCATCTCACCCTTGATTCTAACAAATACCTGATTATTCAATGACCACTAATCACATTTTTTCACTTTCTGTAAAGACATATCAAATATAGGTATGTGGTATTAGAAAATATCATTTTTAAACTACAAAAATCTATACTTTGTTTAATAGAAGAATGAAACAGCAGTTCCCATAAACGAGGAATTGTATTTTCTTAGAAAATATGAACTTAGAAAAGATACTTATCTTTCAGCTAATAAAGTTTAGCTAATAAAATCAGCTTTTTACCAGCTTATAACTTAAATGTATACTTTACAATGTAAAAACTATAGTATTTTTGCACATTCCCCTTTCTAAGACTTTCAGATAACTTCCACTAATTTTTTTTTTTTTAACATTCTCATCAGGAAGGACAAATACAGTAACTGGATTTACTCAAATGAGGCACAAAAGAGTCATGTTGCTCTGGCCTGCCCCGAGAGTCAACGTTGGTGTGAACAATTCTGAAGCAGGCAATATCCAGGGTTCCTCTGCCCTTCAGCCTTTCCCCACCCACAGGCATGAAGAGGAGCTGGTGATCATAGTAGTGTCACCCTTCAGTCTAAAATCTGACCCAAGACAAGGATCCTGTGAAAGTCCTTAATAACTAAACTGGGTTCCTTTCTGCCATCACTTTTTACACGGACATAAACCCTCCAAGCCTTTATAGACACTAGGGTTTAACTTTAAGATTTCTAATCATTGCCTCACTTTTTATCTAGCATCAACCATTTAAAGCTCCATCCAATTTCCTTGTCACTTCTAAGTTATACCAAGTGAGTCATTACTGCTGACAATTATATTAAATGGAAACAGTCTGTACATATGATGATTTGATATGAATAAATAGGCCACTTTCCCTGATATTGTGGGTCTCTAGGTATGCTAATGTCTTTGAGGTAGAAAAGGTGTATTGAATGAATGTGCTTGCTCATGTGAATTCCCATGTCAAGACTCATACTGCCTAATGCCCATTCTCAAGAATTCTCCACTGCCAATCTCAAATTGCATATTGTTAATGCATGCCATTAAGATTAATCTTTACTTTAGCTGTCAGTTCTTATTTACAGGCCCAATTTTCTTTGCTGCAGTTAACTCTAGTTATGAAATCTCCCCTAATTCTGAGGCCCTCACGCCACCTGAAATTGGCTCAAATTTGAGGATTAAGCTTGTATGGAGGGGATTAAGACCCATCTGAACTCACAATTCAGTTAATACAGAGGATACCTCCTTAACTTGTAGATTCTTTGAAGGGAGTGTTAATAGTGTGGCCCCCAAATTTTCTCACACACAAAAAACTATCAAGTTCTTGACAAATATAGATGATACGAGGGAAGAAAACTACCACTGTGGACATTGTGCTCATAGCTTCACATACACTGACTCTTTAACAACAACCCTATGAAGAAATTAATATTTTCTCCAGATTACAAAGAAGGAACAAAATCTTAGATAAAGTAACTTGCCCAAAGTCATAAAGCTATTAAGCCTAGTGACTAATGTTAAAACAAAAACAAAACAAGGATTTCTGCTCTGCTAGTGCTCTCATCACTACAACACACAGAAGAAGAAGTTAAAAGTTTTCCATTTTATTTCTCATTTTCTCAACTAGTTAATCCCCATAAAATTATGGTCTATGAGTCCACATAATTTAGCACATAATGCTAAGTAGTTGTACCTCATATACAGATGTCTAATTCCAAAGGATATAAAGAATTAGGCAGCAGATTCATCAGAATCCATATTCTTCACTTCTCTCAAGATTAATTATACATTAGTTTCAGCTGAGGGGGTTCTGTTTTCACCTTGCCAGTCACTCCCACTGTGGGTAAGAATTTTCAATAGTATTCTTAAGGGTCTATTTCACTATTTCTATTTCCTAGAGGGAATTGCAACTCCCTACTCTTTTTGAAGATGGACATTCCTGGATTTCAAGTCTTGAGGAAATTCACAGGTATCCAGCTTAACTCTAATGCATAAGCAGGACTCCTCCTTCCTGTCAGCAGCAGTTTGGTTAGCTCTTAGCAGAGTCTCTGCAGGACTGGAATCAGAAGAAAGCAGAGCTCTTTACCCTAGCCATGGATATCTAGTCAAAGGCACCAAACCAATGACTTTATAGACACAAGATGTGATATAATATAGTTATGCAATTGGTGCCTATGGGAAAGAGTCAAAAAAGAAAATAAGGGAGGGGCAGAAGGAAGCAGCTATACCAGATAAACTTTTCCTTGAAAAAAATCAAATTCTACTTCTGCTTAAATATGACAGGCTGAATAAATATATTTAACTCCTGCTCTTTCCTTCCCAAAAGTCTAGTGGAATGCCATTAGCCATTATAATGCTTGTTATTGTCTGTCTGCTATCTGTTTGCTTATTTTAAGGTATAAATATACAAAGACAAAGGAAATAGGAGTTAAGAGCAACAACAATTTGCAAGGTGGAGAGTAACTGGATCAGTAGTTAGCAGACTTAGCAGAATCCTAAACTGAAAGAAGTAACTTCAGAACAATGATAATAAAGGAGATTCTACAAGTTTGCAGAGAAGAAATATAGTTTTCATATAAAAGTTCAAGAATTATATTGGCATCATAGTTCTAAACAGAAATCTTGGAACCAAAAGAAAATTGAGCAATGCCTTCAAAATTCTGAAGGAAAATTATTTCCTATCCAGAAGATTACATCCAATCATGCTATCAATTATATGTGATGGGAATAAAGCCATATCTGGACACACAACATTTAAAAAAATTTACCTTTCAGATACCTTTCTTCGGAAAACTAGTAGACAATGTGCTTCATCAAAACAAGAGAATAAACCAAAGAGAAAAAGGTAGGAGTTTCCAGAAATAGAGAACCCAACATTACAATGCATCAGAGGGAATCTCTAGGGTGAAGTAAGGGATGTTGAAAGAAAACTCCTGTGCAGAGGCCCTAAAGAGTAACCAGTTCAGGCTGATTTCTCCAGAAGCAGAGGCTGAGAAGGAGTCAGGCATGCAGAATACTTATTAGAAAGCAATACTTCCCAGGAACTGGGAAGAAGAGAGAAAAAGCAAAATTGAGCAGAAGGAGAAGCTGAATTATGATGCAGATACAATAAAGCCTTGGCCAACCCCTCAGGGAGCTCTGGGGCACTGCAGTCCATTTGAGTTGCTCCACGGTGGGCTAAAGTGACTTTTATAACCTCTCCATTATCAATCATTGGATATAGGCCACCCAGGGAAAGGCATGCTGCTGGGTGGGGCAGCTCTGTGCAGCTGAGGCAAAAGATGAAGAAGCTGACAGCTGGAGGCTGTCTTCTGACTCATTCCCAGCAGCTGGAACAAAAGATTCTGGGCAGCACGTCTCCATGTCCACCACAGTGGTCCAGGTTGGAGCACGTTTAGAGTCCAGCAGAAAGTTCTTCAAAGAGATGAAATTGATATACTACCTAATGTGTTTTAAATTTACACAACTGGGTGTTAAGTTTGGGGATGAATGAATGATAAGTACATAGAAACCTAAGCAAAGGATAAAAACAACATTAACTCCAAAGATAAGAAAATATTGTGCAAGAAAATCATCATACAATATTGCATGCCCAGCTATAAATCATCTTTATATGGTCATACAATTACATTGAGAGGATAAGGGAATGAAAAATGTGGATAGGGATAAATCCTCATCTACCATAGTGTAGTACTTAAAATAGTATTAGTTCTTAAAGCAGTTTTTACACATCAAGAAAGAGCAACATAAGCTTGGTTTAAATTTATAGAGACAAATGCTGAAAAATTCTATTAGAAGTGTTGCAAGTCGTTGCCTCTAAGAAGAGGAATATAGGAATAGATCAAGAAGTGCTGCTTTTCATAAAATTATGTACATGTATAGCTTTGATAAAATAGTATCTAAATTAAAATTTCAAAACCAAACAAATTCTAATACATTCTGTGCTTCCTGATGGCAAGTATTAAGGTCTGGTCCTCACTATACTTCTCCCAACCTATTCAAAAAGGACAGCCAAGGTCATTATATTGTCCACAGTCAACCTTCCTTCCTGACACTTGTCTTCCAAAAGTGAGTCCTTGAGAGGATTTTTCTGGGGAAATTGAAGCAGTGAGTGCCTTTGAGTAGGGAGAGGGGAACATAAAGGGATAGAAGAGGGAGAATCCCAAAGGCAAGGAAGGTGCTAAAGTCAGGGAGGTCCTGTGAGTAATGTCCACTCACTGGGGCTCCCAGGCTAAGCAAAGATTCTGGAGTCAAGTTTGTGATGGAGGCTTCAGAACCACCTCAACTTAAGATCTTCTGTGCACTTGGATGATGAGAACATCAGTAGTGTCCATGAGAGCCTGAGGAAGTAGACCCCAACCCTAATTCCCCAGCTCTACTTAGTATTCTACTATTCCCTTGGCTCTCTGAGGACTACAAGTAAACTATTCAGAAGTAGTGGTACTACTACTACCATCATTATTATTTAGAACAATGAATAAGAGAACTGAATAGCTTTTATTTAGTGACCCAGAAACCTATTTCAGTAGAAATTATGCCTCCCTATATATAATCTTCTGGACTATCTAATTCCAGAATATTTTAATATATGGCTAACAAGAGTCTCAAATTATCACAAGTCTCCTTCAGTACTTACTCAACAAGTGGAATGATAGAAGAAACGATTATCATGGCCCCTACAACAACCTGGACATTCACCAAATATTCCGGGTTTCTAGCCTTAGGACTTTGTATATGCTTTTCTGGCTTCCTGGTCTTGCCCCACTTTCTGCAGAAGTTGCTGCTTCTTAAATGAAGCTTAAATGTCAGCCACAGCCCTAGGCCTTCCAGGAGTAGGATCACTCTACCTCAGTAAGTCATCTGTGACTTTCCAGCTGAGTCCCCCAACACTTCAGACAGGCTCTAATTACTTTATTTATTCATTATCTGTTTTTTCTTAACTCTCTCCCCATTCAAAAGCCATTTCCATGCTTGTCCTTTTCATTCTGTGCCCACGTTGTTGGTAATGGCTCAGTGAAGAGTTACTGAATTTTAAAACCAATGAGCATCACAGTTAATGAGATTAGGCAGGACTTTGATTTTTGGTTGTATTTCAAAGTTGTTAAAATGTCAATTATGGCAGCTGTTAGACTTAGTTACTACAAATGAGTGATCCAGCACCCTGTTGTTTGTACAATATAAAAGTTGTTGAATTTTCAAGGCTACTGTACAGATAAGAGCTCATGTGTCCCAAACCATGCCTTCCTGAATTTCCAAAGTCAGAGCCACAGTAGGTAATTCGGCATTCAGTATGTGCCAGCCATTCCACCAACATAAGAACTGACAGAGGAGAAAGCAAAAATATGAACAAATTACAACTACCATTTACTGAGCATTTACTACATACATGGTACTTGGATATTATACTTTTCAGCCTCCTAATAATCCTGAAAGACAGTTTTGAGGTTTTTTAAAATCCCACTATGAGACAACAGAAGCTCAGAGAAGTGAAGTAACGTGTCGAAGAAGACATGGTAAGTAATTATCTGAGTGTTGAATGAAAACTCAGGTCTGTCATTTCTAAAGCTGGCACTTCTCACTACAAAATGTCATCTCTGAAACCTAAATTTTTACCTTTTCACATCCAAAAGATTAAACCGCAGTCGCTAATACTGAGCTATTATAACCCAGCCCTTTTTAGAGGGAAAAGCTAGGAAACCAACTCCTCCTTTAGTTTGTTGTCAAGAAGTTTAAAGAATTTTTTTTGTTCATGGAGCACTTATGCAATTTTACATGATGACCCCGAGAATCACGGCTCAATCACTGAGGTCTCAGCATAAATCAAAAGGGAAAATGATAATGAATGTCTTTTGAGCTAATAGTAGAAAAGCATCAAAGTCTTCAAGGAGTTACAGGTTAGCAGGAAAAGATATGAAATATAAATGACACTTCATTTACTATAAGAACAAGGTACAAATGTTCAGAGTAATTTCTTTCCACCATGAACTCCTAATGAAATGTGGAGATCAACGTCAAACAGGTTATTGAAATAGGACCTGGAATATATGTCACAGTAAGTCAAACTGAATGAAGTAAGTTAGAGGAAACAGAGCCATGGGATCCTTCATCTTTGGTTTCAAGAACAAAGAATTGCTTTTTTTTTTTTTTCAAAGCAATAGTATTTAAAGTTATTAGTCATGATGAAAATGCCAAATTTTTAAGGTGGAGTTATAGGTTCAATAGATGCTGGACAAAACCAAAAACAATCTCCCCTTTAAAACAAAACTTATAAAAATAATTTTTAAAACAACCTTAATGTCAGGTTTTCATATTTGTTATTATTTTGATAGATATACCAAGATACTTTAAAGAGAAATGTTTTCAGAAAAATTCTTTATTCATCAGGATATATCCTCAATTTCCTATTTTCAAAAGAATTATAATCATATGGTTTCTAATTATAAAATACATGTTCATTCAATACTTGAAAAATGAGAAGGAAACCCTCCCATAATCCCACAAACCATGATAATTTTCCTACAAGTAGAAATATGTTTATATATTACATATGTAATATATATTTCAGGCTCAGTTTTAGAATGCTCATAATCTTCTCCCTACTCTATGCCTGGGCATTAGGGTTTTCCAGGATGATAATAATTTTATGTAATTTTTTTTAATTAAGGTGGTTTTTATTAAACACATGGTTGTACATGATTTCATTCATATGTCCTTGAAAAGCTTTTCATATAAATACATTTGGATGTCTTTTGCTGCATGGTGTCTTTATAGTGAATTCAAAAACCATGTTACTAAAAGTACACAACTATCTTCACTCCACTTATGTTATCACATACTGTCTCACAGGTCTTACTCAGAACGACACGAGTTTAGGGTGTCAAAGTGCTGTCAGGGAAGACCCATCTTGCTGGCCATCGATTCAGCATTATTTCTTTTCTCTTTGCTTAATAGCCATCTACATTAAAAATCTGTTTCAGAATCTCACATTGTATTTACCTGTGAAAAAGGAGTGGGTTTCACCCTCGCTCACTCTCATCCTAAAGCCAGTTCAGAGGCTTCCTCTTCCATATCATCAACTACTTCTGAGGTGTCATGACCCTTGGCCATTTTTGTTTTTTTAAAGAGGAGGATTTATCATTGTCTCACACAATGGAAAAGATGGCAGAAGGCACCACTTACAGCTCAGAAAGGTCTTGGGCTGAAAAAGCTGTAGATGATCTTTGTGTAGACACTGCTAGGCTGTCCTTCACATGGACTCCCAGATCTGACCCTCCATCCCACACCCCCCAGCTCCACAAGGTCATTGCTCCTCTTCCCATCAAACCCCACCCCAGCCACCCAACCACAAGTGAGATAGGGAACTCTTTCAAAATTTCCTGTGTTGGCAGAAAGTTTACACCCTGCTTCCCTCCAGCCTGCCTTTTGGATCTCAGAAGTTCGTGTTGAAGATTGAAAAAGAAAAACTCACCTACTGTTTCCCTCTCTTTCAGTCCTGCTTCCCCCAGAGTTAGTGTGAAAATCACTGAGGAAAGGTCCCATGTAAGGAGGTAGAGAGAAAGAAAGCATGCTGGTTCATATTCCAAAAAGTCATTGCACTAATTCAATCCCTGTCTGCTCCTCAAGGACTACGAGCAGCTTGAGGGAAGCACCAGTAAGAAGCACCACTCCTGGTGCCAGCGCCCACTGCTCAGCACACTTCTGGCACAGCCACGTAGCCTCAGAAGTACTCACTAAATGGATACACATGTGAGCTATCACAATTTTTGATTATCAGATATGGAGAAAAGTTGGCTGCAACAAATGATATTCTTAACAACTTCCAACAGTGCAACGTTTCAATCAAGCAGAAAAACACTTTACTTCTAAGTGGAATACTGGAGTGCTTAGTGTAAACTGTTGAATTAAACAGATTTATGACAGTTCTGCAAAAGTAAAAGTTTACAAGGTGTTTTAAAGAAACTGATATCACAGGCCATATAATTTCCACAAGCATTTCAATGTAAGACTGTGTAATTCCTCTGCATCTGATGGTGATGTAAGTGCAGGCGTCAAACACTCAGCTCTCCACCCTCAGTCGAATGGGATGACCAATGGATATAAAATTAAGGAAAATCCAGCATCAGCACTGGAAAATAGGAAGGATGCCATGCATATGCCTAACACGTTAGGAAATGTATATTTCATATAGGCTGATGGTAATGAATAGGTTCCATTTAGGCTCTATTCGTGAATGCCCTTGTGACAGAGAAGGAATAGCAAGAAAGTGGAGGGATCTAGACAATTCCCATGAGACTAACAAATTTGCAGGGGTGAAAAAAGACCCTGGGACAGGAAAGTCCACAATCAAAATACGAGTTGTGTTGTTAGGTTTCTTCTTGAGCCAGGAGCCACCTCAAGGAGAAAGTGCTCAGAACAGAAGTGAGAAGCCACTTTTAGTGGGAGGCCATCCCAAACAGGGTCATCCTAGGTCCTGAAAAGATGCTGTAGGTACAAATAAGAAAATCACTTTGAAAAGATGAAATGCTTCTTTTGAAATATTTATTCTAAGAAATAAGAACACAAATATGCCAATTTGTGTCTCAGAAAGGTTCCAGAGGGTTTCTGAATGAGAGTCTAGTAACAGAGTCAGCAGTGGAAGTAAAACAAACAAACAAACAAAAAAACATAGTTGTTGAATGTGGCATAGATGACTGATTGTCCACCAAAAACTCACAGTTCCCCTTCCATTATTATTCTTGGGAGGCACGTGCCCCTTGACATTGGGGTAGAGCCATATGAATAGTGCTCGACAAAGGAATATGAGCAGATGTGAAGCATCTCTCCTGGGCTAAGGTTTTTAAGAAGCCAGTGTGCCTGCTCTATCGAATCTTTCTGCTTTGGCTGGAAACAGAGGACTCAGAGGCCCTCAGGGATGGAAGGAATCTGGGACCCTGAACCGTCAAGTAGAGAGGGAACAAATAAGTTTCTATTGCTAAGCAGAATGCTGGAGTTTGCGTGGCATGGTAAATGGTTTAATAGCTGCAAATTCCTTCCCTCCCAGTATCCACACCCCTAGCAATGTGACTTTGCTGTGCCTTCAGAAAAGAAAAACTATTTCCTCTCTATGATTTCTTCACCAACCAAAGGAAAACTCTGTTTTTCCGTACTCTACTATACTCACACCAATGCTTCACTTCTGCTACCAGATGTGTATGTTTTTTCCCACACAAGGGAATTCTCCAATTCTCTGTGGACACACACTAGGTGTCCTATAATTCACTTAAATTCTGACACTATCTACCTAGAGTCAGCACCAGATCCCTCTAGTTAAGAACTTAATCCCACAAGATTGCTTCCACTTTAGATGACAAACACAAGTGCAGGTTGTCATCCGTGCTTCTGACTGACCAGCTATAAATCAAGGGCTCCCATGATCTCCTCCTCGGGTTCACTAATTTGTTTAAATAGCTTGCAGAACTCAGGAAAACAGTTTACTAGCTAGATTACTAGTTTCTTAGGAAAGGATAAAACTCAAAGAAACAGTCAAATGGAAGAGATACATAGGGTAAAGCATGGGGTAAGGGGCACAGAGCATGCATGCTCTCTCTCCCTTGGTGTGCCAACCCTCCCACGTGTTCAGCAACCTGGAATCTCCAAACCCCTTTGGTTAGGATTATTATAGAGGCTTCATTACATAGGCACAATTGATTCAATCACTGGCCATTAGTGATTAGTCTATCTCTAGCTCCTCTTCACTCCCCAGAGGTTGGAGGATAGGGCAGAAAGTTCCAACCCCCTAATAGTAAGGTTGGTTTGCCTGGTAACCAGTCCCATACCAGAAGCTATTCCGGAGCCCCCAACCACCATCAGCTCATTAGCATCTAAAAATACACAGTCATTTTGAAGATTCCAAGGATTTTAGAAGCTCTGTGCCGGGAACAATAGGGACAAGACCAAATGTATATTTCATATTGTAAGTCACAATATCTCACCTTCTACCCAGAAGTGGATAGAATCTGGTTGGCCTTGTGACTTGTTTAGACCTACAGAATGTGGCAGTAGTAACACTGTGTAGGTTCTAGAGCCTGGGCCTTAAGCTCCTCTCCTCACTTATTGGAATACTCCCATCACCATGTAAGGGGGCCTGGGTCAGCAAAGAGACTGAATGGAGAAAGACCCTGAAGCCATCAGAGGTCACAGAGCCATAGGACTGAGCCCAGGAGAAATCAGTAGAAGAACCACACAATATAAAACTCAGGGGGAAATAACATTAAAAAATACAATGGAGATAAAACAGATGTCTCTGAATTGCAAACTTCCAGAAAACAGTGGAGTGATATCTAGAGCATTCTGAGGGGAAAAGACTGTGACAAAGAACTCTGTAACTAAACAATTGCTTTGTATATATGAGACTGAAAATTTTATACTGAAAGATATAAGAAAGGTAAATTATATCATTCTTACATGCTTCCAGAAAAGCACGTATGGTTAAAAATTTCTTGAAGATTTGATCAAGACATAAACAACAACTTCAAAATTCAATAATGTGGAAGTTGTGGTAGAAAAGCCTCAGTGATACAAATTAAACTTAACAAAGAACCGTTTAAATAACTATAAATGTTTTAAAAACTTAATACAGATGTTAATAATTCTTAAAAGAGAAGCTATATGATTAAAATGGTAATAATTTGGGTCAAAGTCAAAATTATTATCAATAAAAAACAGGGCATGTGGGAATAGATACACAAAGGTATGTTAAATTTCTTATGCTAAATTTCTTTAATTATCAACATCAAGAATTAAAGAGAATATATTCAAATATTTTTTTATTTAAAGGGAAAACAAAGCCAAATAAAAAGACTGCATCTTTTATTTTTATCAGTGAGACTTAGCAATATATCCGCAGTTCAGTGATTTCTTAATAAATTATATATAAACACATGTACAATTGTATGTGCAAGTTTATATGCATGCATTATAGAACATACGGTGATGGAATCATCAAAAGGATGAGATAAACCTGAAATTAACACTAATTTAAAATAAATTTAATTGCATTTATTAATAACACAAACTTTTTTCTTTCACTAAAATAATAATGACTTAAGTAGGAGCAGAATGATGAATTTGCTCTCAATGTTTTAAAAAGTCTTGATTCCACACCTTGCAATACAGCAATTCAAAGGTGTGATTCTGGATCCATTTTTATTTCAAACTTGGTTTTAGTGACTGTAATAGCTGGATAAGTTCCTTCACAGATAGACAAACTCAAGGTGAAGGAGTATGTCACTGGCCACACTTAATAATCACAACACTTACGTTCTGTGTCCTCCACCAATTATGTAATTGTTATTGTTGAAATGTGGTAGTAAATTTCCACCTTCCACAATATTAATCAATTACTCTTGAAAACAGATCAGTACATGTTATATTTTTATGCTTCAACAAATGGGTTTAAAATTCTCTAAAACTTTTAAACAGGCTAAAAATTCTATTTCAGGTTTTATAAGTGTGTTGATATGAGAGATTATTTTTTATAGGTGTAACATTTATATAGTTTTCAGCAATGTATCAGATAGCAATGGAAACACACCAGGAAACATTTCCAAACATCCGTTTTGAAAATGCTCTCTATTACCTCATAACGTGGCTAATGGTGAATTCCTGCCAGGAAAAGGGAAAGTATTAGCTAGGCCTGGTTTTTTTGGGGGGAGGGGGAGGTTGTTATTATTGTTCCTTGTGTCCGTGTTTGCATAGTGGACATTACTTTCAACCTGCGTGTTTTTTTTTTTTCAGGAGTCATTTTAAGATCTTTGCCAATTCTGTGAATTTGCTTAGACAAAAGTAAACAAAATAACCCTTAAATCCACTTAACTGAATATACTTAAATTACAGTGAGTCAAGGAAAGTGAGCAAAAAGTGTAAAAGTGTCAATGTCACTCACTCTGATTTCTAGAAATCATTTTCTTCTCACCCCGCTTACTACGAATAAACTGAGTCTGTCCTGCATGTGGACCAGAGCAAAGTATCAGTTTCAGTTCACATTCGATATTAGTAAAGCTTAATATCTTTCTTAATTTTTGAATAAAAATATTTTCTTCAGCCTGCAATGAATACCTTGCACACCAGCTGGGGTATATATATATATCCCACTCTGGAAAATGTAATAAATCAGTATGGAAGTATAACAGAAAGATGATCATAGAAAGAGACCAAATATATCAATGATGGCAATAACTATAAATGATCAGAAATCAAAACCTAACTCTAAGAGATACATCTAAAACCAAAGTATTAAATTATTTTAAAAGCTTAAAAACAAAAAGACAGGGAAAGGCACACTTTTGTTTTAGCAGGCCCAAACAAACAGGAATGAGGAGTCACAGTATTTATTTCAGACAAAAGAGTATCAAGTATCGTTACACAGGAAAGGGAGTCTCCTTGCACACTGACAGAAAGCACAGTGTACAGAGATTTCAAGAACAAAAATGCATATGGATTAGAAACTCTAGGCAAAATATACAGGAAACACAACTGTTAGAGACTAAAATACCACCCAGCCTTGGCCATTCAAGTGGATAAAAACCAACCAAGAATACAGAAGATATGAATAATAAAGTTAATAATAAATATATATATTGTGATTTCAGGGGAAGAAACAGAGAATATGCCTTCATGCCAAGATTTTATGGAACATTTACATAGATAGATCATATATTTGACCGCAAAAATAAAGCCAAGATAAATTCCAAAAAGTAGGAATTGTATAGGTCATGTTCTCAGATCACAATGTAATTTAAATACAGAAATTAATAACTAACATGGTCTCATTCATTGGCTTTTTCTTGTAAGCCATGCTCCCCAAACCATAAGCTTTCCACCAAAATATCATAGAAGTTCCTGCAATCTAGGAATATATGTCTATTATGCTCTTGAAATATTCCTCTTCAAACTTTATGGAAAAAATAATTCAAGGGTTAAATTACTTCATAATTGAAGAAATACATGCATATTATAAGGAATCTGACAATCAACTAAGGTGCAAAGAAAAAAGGCAAAAATCACCCATAACCACACTATCCAGAGATATTTTTGATTTTACCACTTCAGGCTTTTTCCTATACATACATACATTAAATGCACACACAAACACACAAGCACTCACATGCTTTTTTTATTTTTATCACAGAATAGGGTTATAGTGTAAGTTTATAATTTTCTATTCATTAACTAATGTATCACAGGCATAATTCTATGTCAATAAATAAGTTTACACTGTTGTCTTTAAAAACTGATTTTTCACAGTGCATGGATATACCAGGAGTTAATTCACCAATCTTCCATTGAACTCTTTCTTTATTCACTGATCTATTAATATGCGACTATATATATTGCTTGTGTTGTGCTCCAATTTATCATTTGATGGTGTTAATTTTCTGTGTTGTTTCTATTGTTGTTTGATAGGTTTGGTTAATTTTTTACATTTGTATTTTTGTTCATTTGGTTTGGTTATGCTAAGATATTTTAAAATTTTTATATAGTTAAAACTATTATATTTTTCTTTCATAATTTCTGATTTTAATATCATTTTAAACTGCCTTACATATCCCAAAACTATAGAAAAATCTGCTTATATTTTTTTCCAGGTTTAAATTTACTTTTGAAAACTTCAATCCATTTGCAATGTATCTGAGTACAAGGCATGAGACTGGGAGAGAGTATGCATCGTGGTTAGTAGTATGAACCCAGCATCAGACTGCCTGTGTTCAAATTCAAGCTCTATTCCTGACTAGTCGGACAAATTATTTAGCTTGTGTGCACCTCAATCTTCTCATCTGTAAAATGGTGATAATAAGAGTGTCCACTCATAGAATTACAGTGAAAATTAAAACCTTTAATTGGTATAAAGAATGTAGACCCATGCCTTACACATAGCACTAGCTATCCAAATATCCAAACTATTTTCCAAATGACTAGCCAATTCTGACAATCCATTTACTGAATAACCTTTGCTCTCACTCCTAATTTGAAATCCCATTTTTATCACTGACTAAAATCTAGTATATTATCTATCTGGCCCTATCCCTATACCAGTACTTTATGTTATTCTAATTTTATAATGTGCCTTCACACATCTGGTGCAGGTATGACTTCATCACTCCTCTTTTCCAAAGTGTTCTTCTCTCACCCTACCCTGGTATTTTTCCAGATGAAGTTAAAAATATTTCATCAAATTCTAAAAAATAATTCCACTGGAATTTGAATTGGGGTTGTGTTGAATTTATGAACTGATTTAGGGGTATTTAGCCTCTTCACATTAAAATAATTTTAATAACAAATAGTTTACATTTTCCAAAAATATGCATTGCCTGTGTTTAACAAACGGATAAACAAGGTTCAGAAAGTCTCAGGAGCTTACAGAGGAAACAGGTGGCAGAGTCCAAGATTTATATCTGGATCTGTTAAGTTGTCACCTAGGTGACAATTACTAAAATGTGTGCTTTAGTGGTGTGATTTATGATCATTAATTTGAATAAAGATATATTCAAATATTATTTTAGAGATTAAATATTTTTTTCCCAACATGTTCACACTTCCACCTATTTTCCTAGCCATTCCTTTTCTATTTCATGGTGTGCATTCCAAAAGCAATAGGTAATCTTTGATGCCAATAAATTCTACAAGTAGTGGCAATGTTCTCTGTCCACAGCATGACTAAAAGCAGAAAAATCTCACTAAATGCTGACATTTATTTCTATTTAGTAGTGCATTTAACCTAGAGACAATATGTAAATACATGAGTTTTTTCCTGGTTATATAAGGTACGTTTAACGGAAGAATGTCCCATGTTGTGAGTTTTTTTTAGTTTGCTGCAAAAACCTTTGGCAGTCTACTGGGCGCCTGCATTTATGTGAAGAATTGAATAAGACACAGTCTCTTGCCTCCAGAACCCTTGAGTTAAATGGTTAGACATATACAAATACTTTACAGATATTTGGATATCATTGTATCCCATTTCTTGGAAATATGGACAAGGTAGAGGAACAGAGGGCTCGCTGGGGCCCCCTGAGGTCTTCGCTGAGTATGTGATCTTACCTGGGTCCCGATGGATGAGTAGAAATTAATCACTGGTCAGTGGGAGGAAGGGCAATCTACAAAGAGAGAAAAACAAGAGGAAAAGTGTGAGGTTGGAAAAGCAGGTCATATCTGAGAAACTGCACATGATTTAATATGCTGACTATTCAATATAGTTTCCATTCCCCAAAAGATGTCTTAGAACTTCAGTATATGAAGACTTCATCAGACTCTGGCCAGCCATTCATTTTCTTAAGGTCACTTTCCATTTATACCATCAATTATTTAAAGTTTTATCTCTCTTCTGACTTGATATTTTCCTAATTTTCTTCTTTTATGAAATTTGAGAATATCTTGAGCAGAAAAATTTATAAACACCTTTCAGCTTCCCTTCTGCTTAGGTGAAAATTTGACTAAGCTTCACCCATTTGTACTAGTCAGTTTGATATGTATGGTTCTGTGCGGCATCAACACATTCTTCATTAGAGTAATAGTCCCCTGTATGTTGCTTGAAAGTCTATCTAATCCCCAACTCCCAGTGTTTCATAAAGCTGAATGCAGGGCCTAGGTCTTTGCATCATCTCTGCAGGAGACTGAAGGCTGAAGAAAGTATCTAGGCTTTGGAGGGTGAACTTAGGTTCCAATCCCAGTGCTGCCATTTGTCCTGTGAGTGATCTTGGGCAGGCCATTTGTCTTTCTGAGCCTCAGCTTCCTCAGCTAGAAAAATATATGCCCTTGGATTTGCTTACCTGGGTCTCTGAGGAACAACAATGAATAATATACTCTCAACTTTTTGAGGATGTCTTAAGGCCTGAAGAAAATAAAATCCTAGGAGTGAAAAAAATGGATGACTTCCAGCTCATTAAAAATTGCCAGTCTTTGAGTAGATTTTATTCTACCACATTGATAAGTCAGTTTATAAAACACCACATGGTAGAAATCATAATTCTTGAAGAGCAAATGTTCCTAAATTATGTCCATGTTGACTTTATAATTAGAAACAACACGTTTGGGAAGCAGAAACGAAGTACCTAATAACTGCTAAAAATGCTTGCAAGAATCCACCTCTCTAGGTCGTGCTATGTTCTGGTGTGGATCCAAAAAGACAAGAGGGATATATCATTGCAAGGGCTTGTCTTCTGTCTATCTGATAAAAGCCATAATGGGGTATTTCTGACTCTGTAGCCCTCCATCTCTGTCTCCTTTTCTGCTTCCATCTGCCTCTCTTACTCTACACTAGTGTGGTTAGCATCTACGACTTCACTCTCAGACTCATTTTGGCAGATGGCCACTCTTCTGTTTCCAGTCTCATGCACTAAAGGTCTCAGCCATAGCAATAAGGCAAGAAAAAGAAGTAAAAGTCCTACCAATTGGAAAAATAAGTTAATTATTTGTTTATTTACAGAGGCGTTATTGCTTATGTAGAAAATTTTAAGGAATCTACCAAAAAAATAGAATTACTAGAAAGAAGAAGTGAATTTATTGCGATCACTGGATATAAAGTTAATATATATAAATAATTATATTTCTATATATCAATAAGAAAACTTTAGAAAGAATACAATTTACAATTGCATCAAAAGCATAAAATACTGAGTATGAAACTCATTTTAAAAAGAAATTTCTGGGGCAATAGAAATATTCTGTATTTCAATTGAGTGGTGACTATATAAGTATTTATGGTTGTTAAAACTCTTTAAGCTCTATACTTAAAATCTGTGCATTTCATTGTATGTGAATTTCACCTTAAAAAATTTTTAATTGCCCAAATTTTTAAAGCTATCTTCAAAACTTTATACTAAGCAAGAGAAGGCAGACACAATAGGTCACATGACATGTATGACTCCATTTATATGAAATGCTCAGAATAGATAACTCCACAGAAACAGTGCAGGTTAGTGATCACTAGTGGCTGGGGAGAGGAGAGAATGAGAAACTGCTTAATGGGCATGAGGTCTTACTTTGGAATGACAGAATTGTTTTGAAACTAGATACAGTGGTTGCATGACACTGTGAATGTACTAAATGCCACTAAATTTTTCAATTAAAATGGCTAATTCTATGATATATGAATTTCACCTCAAAAACTTATTTTAAAAACAACAAACATAAAAAGGACGTTGGATTAGAAAACAGACGTGAGTGTGCTTGAGACCTGGAGTTAGTCACTTCCCACCTTTGAGCCCAAGTTCTTTGAACTACAGCTTGGGGCATTTTCTATGTGCCTGGCCCTGTGCTACAGGCTTTACATGCTTTTCCTCCTTCAAGCTCCATTTACAGATGAAGAAACAGGCTTAGAGAAGTTGAGTACCTTGCCCAAATTCATATATTTCCATCTGTGTTTCAACAAAGCTGAATTCTGTATCTCCTATCTATTGAAGTACTAGCTTTTTCAGCCGTCAGATCAGCAGACGCCCTGCACCCTTTCAGCGCTAGATAATGAAGTGGATCTCTAAGACCAAACCAAAGGTGAGAGCTCTAAAGAGACCTTGTAATTATAAACCATAACAGGACACTTAAAACCCCTGGTCTAATACCAAGCATCTCCAACCATCCTTGGCTAAAGACTCAATAGCTGTGAAATTCAAAGAACCTATCTTGTCTGAAAATTAGAGCAAAGAAGGAAGTCTTCAAGTGTTTTCCCTGTAATTATATGTGAAAATGAGAACTTCATACCAACTAACTAGTGTACCTCACTCCTCTGAGTACCCTTTTATTTTTTGTTGAGTGTCTTATATGCAAATTGCAATTTAACTTCTTTCTTCCCAAGCTTTTGCAGTTTTCCATTTTGAAGCTTATTTATTATTCCTTGCAATGTCATAATAACAGGTTAAACCCAAGCTCTTGCAGGATTTTTGCCAAGATGAGATTTTTTGAAAAATCATATCTAAATTACTTCATGAAATAATGTTCCTATCTGCCTCCAAGCTGCTGTCAAGGCTGAGGCCAAAAGCTGTGCTAAGAACAGAGCAAACTGAGCCAGGGGTCTCCAGGGAAATAGTGGAGTAGAAACAGCTCTGGGGATATCAGTAGATATCATCTTATTTCATATTTTCCTCTAAATGGTGTAGGTGTTACCTTTACAAAGTACATTTCTTAATCAGATTCTGATTCTACAGGGGTTGGAAGCCCCCAGACCACATGCTCCTGGCTCTCATCGGAACTTCTATTGTGATGAAAATGAAATATGAGGGAAACATCTCAGCTTTCTTAGACTAAGTAATCTGACCCTTAATATAAAATTCTGTCATTCATTTATTTAGCAAACATTCTCTGAATGCCTGCTAAAGTACAGGCACTGAATATAAACATAGGAATAAAAAACATAGTCCCTGCCCTTCAGAAAATCACACTCTGATAGCAGTGATAACCATAAAAATAGATTCTTACAGCACAAAGTGATAGAAGGTATTATTGCCCAAAGGTGGATTAGTGATAATTTGAGAGTCAGTGGTATATTATCCTTTTAATTTTGATTTGTTTATTTATTCTTCATTCACTCAGCAAAACTTTACTAAGTAACCACAATTTGCAATGTGCTATTCATTGCTTAGGGGTGCACAAAAATGAACTGGATAAAATAGTGTGCACAAAAATCTTTTGTCAACTTTATTGACTTAACAGAGAGACAATGCACATGCTAGTTATTTTCTGTTGCTTCTCATATCTATTATCAAACTTTTCATTCTGCTCTGTGACCCATAAAGTACACTCTCAGTGGACTTCAATATGGATAAATTTTCCTCCAAAATGTGTTTTGTATAGGCAAACCACTGTATCATTTGAATTCCTTGATCAATAATCTTTATAGCATAGTGAAACTATATTTATTTTCCTATTTTGACATCTACTTAAATTATGTCCACATTGTCTTTTCCGTATACATCACAACACAGACATTTTTTAAGTTACCAGGTTTTCTCCAGTATTAAAATTTTCTAATTATCCTTTCTGTACTGTGATTTGTGGTTGTTGTTGAGGTTATTTCTACTCAGTCCAGTTTTTTAAAATCTGGATAAATTCTGTAGATAAAAATCCCTTTAAGGTAATATAATCTTTTGTCAGTTTTTCTTTGATAATAAATTTTACTATACATATATTTGTTATCAATATTACTTTATGTTCACTATCTCTACCTGCAATATTTAGTTGTGATTTCATTACCTAAAAATAAAATTGATGCTTTTAGAGTTGTTCAGTTTCAGAAGACCTTTTAATTTTACCTCAGCAGAATTAAAATGGCAATGTCAAAATGATGAGGTCAAAATATTTTGCTTTACATTGTGCAGCTTCTTGGATTTACACATCTGTAAAAGCACTTAGCACAGTGTATTAAGATTCATGTCTGCCTCCCTCAGGAAAATGTGAACTCCTTGAGGGAAGAAATTAAGTATTATTCACCTCCGGGAAGTCAACACCTTGCTCAGCCTGCCCCAGATGGTGCTGAGTAAATGTAGGTTGACTGTAGAGTCATAAATGTTTTGGCTTTCTTTACATGCTCGTCTGTGTGTACAGCTTTCCAGGTGTTTCATCTAAAGAGCTAACCAGCATAATGTTGTCAACGTTCTTAAATGCAGGGAATCCTAAAGTACCGCCCTGGTACCCCCTTACTTTGATGAACTCTGTTCCTACTCCTGTCACAATTCATGCTCATTTGTCCACACCCTTTCGCAAGCTCCGGCCCTCAAGTGAAAACACTTGAGTTTCACACCGCAGTCCTGACCTCGGAGCCATCACTCTTGGAGCTAGGTTCTAGCCCACCAGGATCTACAACAGGAGCTGAGAGCAAAAGGGTTAAAGAGGAGTTGAGAAGAGGGAGGCGGGGAGGAAGGAAAGGAAGAAATGCTGTGCTAGTGTATGTTCATCTGACTGTTTACTGAAAGCTCCGAGGAGGCAGCAAGTTCATCTGTTTTATTCACTGTTATGTGCCCAGCTCTGCGGACACTGCCTGGTACATAACTGGTGCTCAGTAAACATTTTTAATGGATGGGAGACCTGATAAAAGACACTCCAATTTACTGAGAACCTACTATTTAACAGGTTTGGCGCTAATCATTCTCACTGATGATCTCATTTTAAATGTCACCCTCAAGCCATCTTGGTGAGGTAGGTGGTATCAGTCCTGTTTTACAGAGAAAATACAGGGCCCTACACACTAGTGGTCAGTAACTCTTCACAGACTAGGCACCATGGAGTGAAAGCTTTGTCAGAGGAAAAGGGAACTTAGAGATGACCTAACCAAACCCTTTCCTTTTACTGAAGAAGATAAGCCCCAAATAGCTGAAGTGACTTTGCCGATGTCTCACAGGGCTTCAGGTTGGAGGCCGGACCTGAACTCAGACATCCCACCTCGGTTAGGGACCTTTCCCTCTGTTTTGATGCCTCCTGCTTGTTCCTAACACTGCCACATGTAGAGAAGACAGGAAACCATCAGTCATAGTCTTACCCCCCAAAAGAGCTAATTCCAAGTGTTCTTTAAATCATGTTCCACAGTCACCTACTATACCACTTTCTGATCCCCATAAACTCCATGACTTTGGTCTACTTGGGTGAACTTGTGTGCAGCTCTTGGCCCTTTAAGCCCCCAGCCTTGTATACGGCCCTGAAAATTGCAGAACTTTTTTATACTTGGCAGAGGAACATTTACAAAAGAACAGAACATGCTCTTTTTCTTGTTTTAACTTGACTCCATTGTTCACCAAATATATTTTTCTTTCTGTGGAGTATAACTGGAGAGTTTATGACACGATTTAACATTGAAATCTGTAATATAAAGATCGCTCTTTATCCCTATACTCTGACGGTTTGTCAAATAAGGTTAACGTAGATTGCCAAAAGCATGACTACATTATTAGATAATTCCTCAGGTTAGCTCTTTGCTAACATGAGCATGTTGCAGACAGCGGAATCAACAAGAAGAATGGGGATCAGGAAGCAAAGGAAGGGGAAATGCAAATACAAACTTGTATTTCTCACGGGGCCCAGTTCTTGCTGTTCTGGAGGCCTGCAGTCTGGATTCCTGAGGCGGGCATCACACACTATCTCCCTTACTTCCTGGGCAAACCTCTGCTTTCCATTTCAAACACTTCCCTAGTGCCCTCTGTATTTCTTCTGTCCTAATCTAAGAAAGGAAAATTTGTCATTCAGAACTGTATAGTTTTATTGTATTTATGACACATAACATGAACGAAGTGTTTTGCCAAGCAAACAACAAGAGATGCTGGCTAATGGTAAATTCATACCCACACTGTGTCTTGGGTGGACTGTTGCAAGAGTCTCCTAACCAGTTTCCCTGCTTCCCTCCCACCTCCACAGCATCATTGCAGAGTAATTTTTCTAGAATATAAATCTCATCATGTCATTCTCCTGCTTAAAACCTTTAAATGTTACTTTAAAACTTACAGAATGAAGTTCCACCTCATCAACATGGTGGATACTAGGCCAGACCTCCACCTCATACCAGATTGTCTCTCCTCCAATAACACTATTTCTCAACAAGACAAACTGTTACTTTGCAAATATTACTCTTGTGCCTTTTCTTTCCCTCATGATCTCCTAATAACACTTTAAGATCCGGTACAGAGGCCCCATCCCCTGGGAATCATTGAGACCTTTCCAGGTAGAGCTGGCCATGCCTTTCTTTCTTTAGAGCACTGATCACATTGAAACCTAGTTATCTGACCCCTTATCCATCTACCCCACTGGACTGTAAGCTCTTCAAGGTAGGAGACTATGTTTAATACTCACTCATCACCCCAGTTATTAGCATAGTGCTTGGCAAAATAATACTCATCAAATGAGTATTTACTTTGTTCAAAGCACTGTTAAATGCTATGAGGGATGCAAAAATTATTCAAAGTCTGTCCTTAAGAAACTTGCCCTTCATTAGTTAATGATAATCTAGTAATTAATGGCTAGTAGTAATGTACTGATGTTGGTTTCTTAGCTATAACAAGTGTACCATAGTGATGGAAGATGTTAACAGTCAGGGAAACTGGAGGAGGAGTTTGTAGGAACTCTCTGTGCCATTTTTGCAACTTTTCTGTAAATCTGAAACTATTGTAGTTTTTTTTAGTTCACTAAAAAAACAAATTGCTGAAAGCCTTGTTGAAACTGGCTCAGTGATTAATCAACTTCCAAGAGACAGCTTTGCAAGGGAGATAAACATTAAGGCTAATGAAAACTCACAAGTTCAAATCCAACCTGGGACCTTAACAGTTCAAAGACCTGAGAACTCTGAGCCTCCACTTTCTCCCACAAAAAAACAGGATTGGCAGTACTTGTCTTGCCTACCTACTTCAAAAGAAGAGGGAAAAAGAGAGAGAAATACATATTGAGTGCCAATCCTGTGCCAGGCAGGCAGCTTACATACCTATATTATCTTCCTGAATCCTCAGAACGACAACAGACACTGTAAAGCCCATTTTGCAGACTAAGGAGGCTCAGAGAGGCTGACTTTTGCCTAAGGTCATATTATTAGAAAGTGTTGAAGTCAGATTTTGTTCACAGGTTCTCTATCTCCTGGGTTGTTCCCTGCTGCCTTCCTTCCTCCAGGCCGCCTCCCACGGAATAGAAACACAAATGCTTTGGAAACTGCCCAACAATTCTACACTCCTGCATGAACAGTGCTTCCAACACAAAATTGGAATTGCCCAACTGACTGTCCAATCATAAATGTGGGAAAGGGTCTCTCACTACTTGCTAGTACTCAATAAACAGCTCTCCAATAGGGCAAGGGGTGCTTGAACAGCCTTCCAAGGCACCATGAGCCAGCGCCTCCTGCGAGCTCTCATGTTCCTCTTTCTAGGTCGTTGGGGGCTGCCCTGGGGAGCAGCCTTTTGGCAGCTCCACAGACTCCCTTCTGCTGCGGAGTGCTTTATTATCGGGGTGTCCAGGGCAGGAGCCGCAGAAGTGTATTGGTAATGCAATGCGATAATAGTGTATCAAATTCAAAATGCCACTTCTGCCAAAAGGAATTTAATTAAGCACGAAAGTGGGTTACTGCAATGAAATACACATGTGTTCTTTAAAGTCATGCGTGCCTTTGGGTATTTGGAAAATACTCTAAGTGCATGTTGTTACAGGAATCTTGTTATCAATCAGAAAGAAGGTTTTAGATCCTAGGTATATGTTTTGAAAAATGTGAGCATCTTGAAACCTTGCTGTTAATGTGTCAGTTTATCTTCATGAGATAAAACTGCATTTTGCGTCCAGGCCAAGACATAATCTTTCCCCTCACTAATCAAGATACAATGGACTTTTCTAGTTTAAAGTTTCAGCTTTGCTTGCAAATCCAGACCAAGCTTCCAAAATCTAGACAACTAAGAAAGTTGCTATTAGTATTTTCATTTTTAATAAGAGTATTAACTGCCTTTAAACACAAGCATTTGTTATTACAGGTTCACAAAACATCATGAATGGTCTAACCCAGAGGGCTATTAAAGGCCATCTAATTCAATCCCTTCTTTTTGTAAATGAGGAAACTGAGGCCCAGAAGGCTATTAGCCCAGGATGGCACAGTGAGTGACTGGCAGGGCTGTGCCCGTAATTCAGGCTCCAGGCTGGTGGCACATAGCTCACCCAGATATCCTCTTTGGGACTAAGTGATCCATTAAATTACTGTATATGTGACTGAGTGTCTTTTAAAAGTCACATATCCAGGAGAGAATGAGTAACATGACTCTAACTGGGGGGAAATATGGGATGTACACCAAATGAGGAACATTCTAATTTAAAAGGGGGGAAGAAATTAAATTCTCCAAAAAATCAGCGTTATAAAAGACAAAAAAAATTGATATTGAAATAGACCATGAACTGAATAAAAGTATGTGTCACAGTTAAACTTATTAAGGTCGATAACTGTACTGTGCTCAAAGAGAATATCCTTATTCATTAAAAAATGAACAGTGAAGTATTTAAGGATAAATGAACATGACATACAATTTACTCTCAATTTGATCAGAAAAAAGAGATAGACAAATAGACAAAATAATTAAGGCAAAATGTTAACAATAGATAAATCTGGATATAGGTTATAAGCGTGTTCTTTGCTCTATTTTTGTAAGTTTGAAATTATTACAAATACAAAGTAAGAAAAAAATTTAAGCCATGCAAATGATCACCACCAGCACCACAAAATTATAACCACTCTTCATTCAAGAGTAAAGGAGGGCATTTTAAGAACATCTCCAAAAATACAGAATCATGACATCCTTCATGCATATTTACTACAAAACCAAAATCTCAATAAATGAAAGCAGTGAACAGGGTCACCTTAGAAGGCCTCCCAACTTGGTGTTTATGTCTTGATTTGGGGTTGGCTCTACCCCTCTGGGACTGCTGCCATTTACCAATTTTGTTATGATCTTTCGTAGTAAAAATAACTTTCTATTATCCTAAAAATTACAATGAGAAAATTGATGCCTACTGATTGCAGCAAAATCATTAACCCACACGTTTTTCTCTTAAAAAAACCAAAAAGCTAAAAGGGACATTTCTGGATATAAACAGGAAAATGGTCACCCTGGGCCATGCTGAGGGTCCTGGTTCTGAGGAGAGACAATAACCTTTTCCCTAGAGGCTTGAACAATCAGCTTCATGGTAGAGCTTCATTTACACTGGCCATTATTTACACTGGCCCAGAACAGCAGTGCCTGCTCATCCCAATGGGAAGCAAAGCCTCTTCTCTGAATCTGCCATCTGTTTCTGGGCAGTGCCTGTCAGTTGTCTGCTTCATAAGTTCACACCAGTACTGACTGTCCACACAAACCATGCAGCACTGGTGTTGCCCAAAGATAAAAACAAATTCTGGCCACCACTCCATATCCTTTGGTCTTAGAGAATGCTTTACAGTGTTTTCTGTGAATAGCAGGGTAGCTTTACTAAGTCATTCATGGATAAATTTATTCCAACAGGTCTACACAGTATGTTTGTAGCTAACGGAATGTGTTCTGCTCTGGAGAAGAAACTAAGTCCAGAGGCTGGGTCCTGCCCTCGGGAAACTTGTAATTGCACTGGAATCCAAACAGCATACAATGCATCCACAAGCAGCCACACTGGCCAAGAGCCATACAGCCCGGATACTCTGTGTGCACACATGCGTGCAACACACACACATGCACACACAGAGTTGTAAATGCAGTAATCCTGGCACAGAAGGCACTTGCATAACAACATTTCTATCATATTGTTTAGCTACATATGACTACGTGTACCTAATCAAACTAAATGTGCCATGCTGTCTTGTCTTCTGGCCTGTGACCCACTGTTCCTTCTGCTTAGAGCATTCTCTCCCACCCCACCCTCACCACCCAATATCCCGCTTTCCCACCACCGCCCCATCTCCCCTTCTTTGGTTAATTCCTATAGCTTCTAGTTTGGATGTTATCACCCTTTGAAAAGTTTCCCTGACCCCTTCCCTCTTGGCCTGGGTCCTTCCTACGTTCTCCCGTGATAGCCCTTATTATGTTGCAACAGGGCCTCTAGAGTCAGACTGGTTAGGTTCAAATCTTGGGTCCCAGACCTACTGGCTTTGAGGCCTAAGTCAGGTTAGTCAAGGGCATAACACTTCTGTATCTCCTATGGTGTATTATCTTATTTAAGTTCTAGCCAATTCTCTAGGAGAAGTGAGGAAACTGAGTCACAGAGAGCTTCCATAACTCATCCAGTGTGACATACCTGGGGAATGGAGATCCAAAGCCAAGTCTCGAGGATATTAAAGACATTGGTTTTAAGCATCACCCTGAACTTAATCAAGTGGTACTAAATCTCTGCTACAGTCAGGGAGGAGTCTGGGCAGAAGGAGTTGGGACTGCCTTTCTGGAGGAGGTCACGTAGAAGTGCCAAGAGATTGTGAGCTGGCATCCAACCCCTGGGACAATTGTGAGCAATTGTTTGAAAGCCATTAGTTCAGTTTTAATATCACATTTAGTCACATAGTCCAATTTTTTAAATTTATATTTTCACTTTCATTAGGAGTAGGAGAGAGAAAAACAAATTATGCTGACAGAGGGCCCTGGTCACTCCTTCCCACAGGAGCTTGGAATATGTTCCCCATTTCCTAGAGAACAGAGACGATTAGAGTTACATAGAAATCCACAGGAAAATTATTCACAGTTGAAATAGGAGACAGTAAATCACAGAGCCTAAAATCGTGGGTTTTGGAATCAGAGCCCATCCAGCCGCTTCGTCGCTATGGGATCTTGTGAAAGAAAACTTAGGAACTCAAGTTTTCTCTGACTAGAGTTAAACTAAGTGGTCCAAGTCAAACAAGGCTGTTAGCCAGATATCAAGGATGAGGGGGTAGTGTGTGTAAAGACAGTCCATCCTGACTATCTGGTAACACCCCTAAAGAGTGCTCAGGGAACCCTGCTCCTGTTTATCATGATGTAGCCACTTCCACTTCACAGATGACCCAGGATTTTTCTCTGGTAAACATGCTGCTGTAATTTCATCTCAGCTGTTTGTTTAGAGGTTTTGAGTGCTAAATTTTGATTCTGAGGTTAAGTTATCCTTTGAAAATAGTTTTAAGATGCCTTAACTTGAACAGCAACTAAAAGGAATATCTGTTTTAGTGTTGTAAGCTTCACTAGTTAAACACTAGGGTCTTCTCTCAAAAGATTTTCTTCTGTCAATAATATATCTCCAGAGATCTATATTTCAATCATATTCATTTTCTGTACTTTCAGAATCACTGTTATTCACTGCTGAGAGAAAGAAAGGGAATGTAAATGTCTTTGCTGGTTCGATACATAAAGTCATTTTCTGAAAGCCAGTTTACAGATTCTACCTGACCAGCAAATGATCAGTATACGTGATTAGTAATGGTAATAAGAGAGGCTGTGTGAGGGAGGGGACCCGAGGTGAGGCTTCTGGGAAGGGGTGTCACATAGTGGGCTTGGACCAATGGGTGGACACTGCTCGGCAGAAAGTTGTGGAGATACACTGGACAGCCCCTGGCAGGCTGAATTCAGACCTTGACTCCCTGCTTGATTTTGGTGGCATGAACCAGGTTCCTGTATGTGATGAGAGCCTCTAGGGGGTTGGCATATTCCACCGAGCCTGTGTTAGTGCCTTTAGTGAAAGTGTCGCTTGTTACTCCCACGTAGATGATTAGGAAGGGGTAGTTTAAGATGTACTGAGCCCATCTACCTCCTAATAGCATCAACTGAATAAATTTTAAAAACTACATGAGTAACAAAATACCTCTTTTCTTCGTAATTGCCCACATTTTAGCACCAATAAGATTACAGCATGGAAACTTTTTTAATTTTAATTTTTAATTGTAATATAGAAACTTTTTTGATATGCAAGGTATTTTAATTATTGGGTAACTAGCCAGCATCTCAGCTGTTGCTGGTACAACTCTTTTTCTGTCATTAAATACATAAGCCCTTGCTCAAATTTCTCATCAGCTTTCTACACAGTTGTCCCTGTAAGAAAAAGTTGCATCATATTCCATACCTATAGTTTGAAGTAACTGTCAGGCAACCACTGACTTGGGTTCACACTTGAAATTATTTGCCCTCTCTGGCCACAACTCAGCAACCCTGGACTATAACCGCCTGGTTCTATGAGCTCCTCCCTAAAATCTCTCCCAGAGAAGGCAATGAAAGCCACCGGGCTTATATTTTGAGTCAGATTCACCCAGATATAGTTTTGAATTTGACAAAAACTTTCAGTCATAGGACACATTTAGAAGGGGAAATTATGTGTGGAATCTAAAGGAAAAAAGACACAAATGAACTTACATATGAAACAGAAACAGACTCACGGACATAGAGAACAAACTTATGGTTACCAGTTGGGGGAGAGGGTGAGAAGGGATAAATTGGAAGACTGTGATTTGCAGATACTAACTACTATATATAAAACAGATAAACAACAAGTTTCTACTGTACAGCACAAGGAACTATATTCAATATCTTATAGCAATATATAATGAAAAAAATATGAAAAGGAATATATGTATGTATATGTACGACTGAAACATTATGCTGCACACCAGAAACTGACACACTATAAACTGAACATACTTCAATTTAAAAATTGTTGAAAAGAATAGAGAGGGGGAAAAACAGAAAATTAATTTTATTCATACAAATATGATTAGGTTAATAAGGTTTGTTTATAGCTTTGCCCTTCCTCATCATAAACTATTAGGACAACTGCACTTAGCAACACAGCAAATTTAGATTCTCAAGATTATTTACATTTTTATTATAAAAGCAGTAACAACTTTAAAGATTAAAGTTGGAAGGAAAGCTTAAAGAATAATCATCTCTAATCCCAACACTCCATCAAAAAAATTTTATTTTCACTGTATCCCCTATTCCTAGCTCTAGTTTACATAACTGAAATCATAGAACACATAAATTTTTATAATCGGCTGTTTCACTTCACTCTCAATTTCAAATATTTTCAATGTTGATATGTAATTTTTATTTTCATTTCATTTTTTGGTACAAAATCTACAGTTTTTCTGGCTGCATAGTTCATCACATACTGTAACTTTTTTAGTCAACCTTCTAGCAATTTGGACTCTTGATTTGTTTCCAATTCTGTGCTATTTCAAAAAAAAAAGCTACAGTAAATTAACATGCAGGTATAATTTTTCCTTTAAATAAACACCCAGAACTGAGATTTGTTAGATAAAGGTAAGAACATTCTTTGGCTTTTACTCAAACCATTTATTAGCAGCTTGGATGAGTCCTCAGTGAAAAGCTTTGCCAGTTCTCCTCTCTTCAGTCTGGGACATGACTTCTCTGAGCTCAAAGTTCTCTTGGCTCTCCCATTCCCCCTCTATTCCCAGATCCAGCCCAGGCAAGTGAAGGATGCTGACCAGCATTTTAACATTTGGCTAAGCAAATCCCAGGCAACTTCACACTTCATTATTTTATCTCCACTCTCCTTTCTTTCTAAAGAAATGCCATTTCTTAAAATGAATGAGGTGTATACAAATCTCCGTTGTTTGGATGCAATTTTAAAAATTCACAACTATGGCAACCTAGCAAATTACCTGAACTATAGATGTGACTGACACACCCATGGGGCTAATACTACTCTACACATACTGAATAGGGTTCGGTGAGGAGCGAAGAAGATAAAATATGGAACCATACTTTCTAAATAGCAAAGGAACATGCAGAAAGTATAACTACTATGAAGCACACCTAAATTTACCTTTATATGTGTAGCATAATGAAAAAAATATATATATATATTTGGTCTGTGTCTCCATTTCCTGGCACAGAGTTCCTAAAACACCAGGAATCTCCTGAGGATAGGATTGATAGCAGTGTCTTCACAACAAGCCACTTTAGACTAAGTATTTACTAATGAAGCGACTCTCTAGAGGGCCTTAGACATCTTCAGGATGGAAGATGGTCAGTGGAAAAACCAAGCCATGATAACAGGGCTGAAAATTTCACCCCTCACGCTTACCTACCAGGAGGGGAAAGGAGGCCGAAGGCTGGGTTCAATCACCAATGGCCAATGATTTAATCAGGCAGGGCTACAGAATGAAACTTTCAGAAAAATTCTAAAAGACAGGTTCAGAGAACTTCTGGGTGATGCTAGGAGAGTGGTAAGCCTGGAGAGGGCACAGAATCTCTGCACCTCTTTCCGTATAACTTACTCTATACATCTCTTCCATTTGGCTGTTCCTGAGTTTCATTCTTTGTGATAACCAAGTAAAAGTAAGTAAAGAGTTTTCCTGAGTTTTGTTAGTAATTCTGGCAAATTGTGAAACCTGAGGGAAGACTCGAGGAAACCCCCAAATCTGTAGCTGGCCAAGCAGAAATGTGGGCAGCCTGGTGTCTGAAGTAGGAGCAGTCTTGTGGGACTAAGTCCTTTAACTTATGCGATCTGACACTAAGTCCAGGTAAATAGTGTCATAACAGAATTGTTGGACATTCAGTTGGTGTCTTGATAACTGCAGAACTGATGCTGGAAATGACACCACACATTTGGTGTTGAGGGAGAAAGCTTCTCAACGTGACTCATTCGGTGACCTTGATGAAATGCACTCTGATTCAGGAGCAAAGCCTCTGCTGCTCACAATGTGGTCCACGGCTCAGCAGCACTAGCATCACTCAGGAGCTGTCAGAAATGCAGAACCTCAGATTCCATCCCAGCTCTACTCAGACAGACTGCATTTTAACAAGATCCCACGATGAATCATATGCACAGTAAAGTTTCAGAATTGGTCTCAGTCTCCATTTTTTTGGTTCCTAAATGCTTTGTAGCTGGCACACAGTACACACTCAGTGTGCAGAAGCTACTATAGACTTTGCTCCAGGGTTCAGAGCTTAGATTCACAAAAGCATTCCTTATAATGGAACGAAAAGTAACTGCCAGTAGGTTTGAGGTTTGTGAGCAGGTTCAGGGATGGGCTGCACACTAGGTGCTCTGAGCAGGCCCTGCAGACTCAGCACAGCACTGCAGAGGCAGCTGCTTGGTCAGCAGGGAGACGGAATATCCTGCAGTGCTATTAAGTGAAACACAAAGAATGTCCTTCTTAAGAACAGAATCCCGTGAGGTGAAATCAGGGTGCAGCTACCATGCCCTGAGTCCCTAGGAAGGGAGAGTTGGATACAGGCTGCCTAAGCCTCACACCCATGGCCCAGACCAATCTCTACACCAAGATGCTGACAGAGGCAAGCACTTTCAGCTGCAGGTCAGGGCTTCCAGAGGCAACTGTTTCATAATGACCTTTCTTAATTTTCATTACGATAATCTTTTGGGGAAAATGGTCTTCCAGAGTTAAATTGAGAAAATAAATGTTGCGGCCAACTGTAACTCAAGGCTTCAGAACCACAGTCTCAGCCTCACCTCCTGCAGACACACCCAGGCCACGTGACTCCCTATCAGCGCTACCCCAAACCAGGGGCCTACCTTGTTTGGAAGCAAGAGGGATTTAAGCAGCCCCACGTCAAAAAGAGAAGTCATCAAGCATCTTCTGTCCTCTCCAAGCCCTGACTTAGAACCCATCGTGATGTTAGGGTCAGACAAGCATGGTTTCAGTGCTGGTTTTGCCTGTTTTTACTGTGTGTCTTGTGGAAAGTTACACCACCTTTTTATAACTTAGTTTATCTCACCTAATAAAACAAATCCAATAACTATCTTACAGCATCATTGTAAGATTTAATAAGAAAACCTAATTATGGTAGCTAACACTTCGGGTGTGAAATGAGCCAGGCTCTGTGCACAGCTCTTTATGTGGATTCATTCATTTATTTGATTCATATTTACTGAATACCTACCATGTTATTGGGAACTGTTTGCTGAGGTCTAGAATAATAGTTAATACTATTGAACACTTAGTATGTGCCAGGCACATGTCAAAATCTTTATTGAGGTATAATTGATATGCAAAAAACTGCACATCATTAATGTATACATTTGGACATATGTATACACCCATGTTACCATCACCACAATGCAGGTGGTAAACATATCCATCGCCTGCAAGTTTCTCTGTGTTCATCTGTTGGATAACATGTTACTTCTCAACAGTTCAACAGTTCACATTTCTAAACACACTAAATTTTCACAATACTCCTCTGACTTTCTTCAGTCTTCACAACAATCCAATGAAGAGGTAATATATTATCTCCCTCATTTGTACAAATGGGGAAACTGAGGCATAAAGAGTAAATATCTTTCTCAAAGTCATACAGCCTGTAAATGGGGGCCTCTAAAGTCATACTCCAAACTACTGGGGTATGTTGTGTGGCGTATGAGGTTAAACTGTATGAAATCACCAGTATCCCACCATTATTGATCCATGCAAACAGTAGTTTTATACATTTTTACCAACATATTTTAAAGGGGATTTTGTAGAGTCTGAAATACAAAAATAAAAAAACCTTTAATAAAAGGTCTTTTGTGTTCTCTTTTTGTTTTGTTTTGCTTTACTTTATTCATTAGGACAGCCTTTCTGCCATACTCCCTAAATCAGTCTCAACTTTGTGCCTCAGGTCTACTGTCAGGCCTCTGTCTGGTGCTTGAACTGAGCCCTGGGGATGGGGTTATACCCTGTTCTAGCCCATCAGATCTCCTGACTCTGCCCTCAGGAACTGGGACTCCTAGGGCCTTGCCTTAATACTATGACCAATACTAATTACCAATAGTAATATGAATATGAAGAGCTAATATGCAGTGATTGCTGCTCTGTTGTAGGCCCTGCTCTAAGACTTTTACATGCATTTATGCATTTAGTCCTCACAACAATCTTATCAAGTAAATGCTATTATTTTTCCCTCTTGATAAAGAAAACGAGGTAAGTTGAAGTTAGATGATTTGGCCCCATTCACTCCCTTCAGAAGGATCTCTCTGTCCAGCTACATTTCCAGACATCACTTCTCCCAGATTCCCATCCTCCATCACTCTGATCATCTATCTGCCTATCTGGACCTCTGTGTCTCTAGGTACCACCTTCTCCCAGACCCTCTTTGCACTTTTTGCCATTTTCTTTCTGTATCACATTCTGCTGGCCATCAGGGGTGTCCTTGAGAATCATCTCCAACTCCTGCCTCAACCCCACTTGGCCAGTCTAGGGCACAGTCCAAATCCCTTATCAAACCAGACCCTGAGCAGTTACAGCTTTGTCCTGAGTAATTCTTCAGGACTTAGTGTCTTTGTAACTTTTACAGATTAAAGCTTAAATGTAAAATGTTCAAAAGGCTCTGGGGAATAAAGGAGATATACCAACTTTTAAAGGAAGATGGATGCAACAGCCCAGATGTACTCTAAACAATTAGGATATGACATATTCCTGCAGGAAACTAAAGCATTTTTAATTCATTTATCCATCTTTCCACTGGAAGGAAATTTACTGAGTGTCTTCTCCATACCACACCCAAAACAAAGTCCTAGGGACACTGAGATGAATAATAAAACACAATTACCATCCTTTTGGAATTCCCAATCTAGTATGGCCAGGTAGATCTTTGAATAAAGTAATCTGACCTAGTGTGTTAATGTTATGTGCCTTAATAGAAGGGTACAAGAGGAGCCTGGAGGGCCAAGAGAGAAAGTAAACAACTTTGTGGGGCACCAGGGGAGATATCTCCAGGGGCCAGATCTTGAAGATGACAGGGGACTACCTACCTACCTACCAGGCAGAAACGAGGGAAGACCATTTAGGCATTAGAGGACAATCCAGGTAGAAGAAACAGCACGAACAAGGATGGAGAAGTGTGGATCAACCAGAGTGATCTAGGTAATACAGTGAGGCTGGAACCTAGGGCCAAAGAAGGAAGAGCTAAGAAGCCAGCAGGAGCCAGGTCATGGTGAGTTTTGTGCCACTGGCTGGGAGGCTTAAGGATGATGGAAAAGAAAGTCTTTCCAAACAGGGCAGTTAAATCACCAGATCTGGGTTTGGGAATGGCCAAGTCAGCAGTACAAAAGGTAAATGAGAGGGAGAGACTTTGAAAGTCATTGGAATAGCTCAGTCAGGAGGCGAGGACAAAAAAAATAGCCTAAACTGTGGCTCTGGCTGTGAGATGGAGGGAAGAGGGCAGAAAGGAGAACTCTAGGGCATAGAATACAGCAGTATCAGTACCCACTGGGTGAAGCGAGAGTGGAAGGAGAAATTTGTAAAGATTCTCTTTCTTTGTCTATGAATACCTCTCTATTTAAAGGGGGATAATTTGGTAAGTTAACTATAGTCACTGGAATAAAAAAATCAACTATTAGTCACTAAGCAGCCCTTTTATTTGGCTGTAGGATAGACTCCCATCTGTCTAAGAAGGGCAAATACCATTTCCCATAAAATCTTGACCCAAAGGTTGAAATGGACCTCATATAGGTTATTGTTTTTCTAACACCAAATTAGTTATCTATTGCTACAAGCCAATCACCCCAACACTTAGTGGCTTAAAACAATAAATATTTGCTATCTCACAGTTTCCATGAGTCAGGTATAGAAGATGAAAAGGAGCAGCTTAGCTGGGTGGGAAGTTGCAGTCAAGATGTCATCCATATTGCAGTCATCTGCAGCTTGATTAGAGCTGGAAAGTCCATGTCCAAGATGGCTCACTCATATGGCTTGTGGCTAGATGAGTTAAGCTCCTTTCTGGTTGTTGGAAGGAGGCCTCAGTTCCTTGCCATATAGGGCTACTTGAGTGGCCTCAATACATGGAAGATGACTTCCTCCACAGCAAGTATTCCTAGTCTTAAAAGTGACACACTATCATTTACAGATTATTCTATTGCTTTACCCAGGTCAGCCCTATTCAGTGCAGGAGAGAACTACATAGGGCATGAATACCAGGAAGTGAAGCTAATATGGGCGATTATGAAGGCTTGCCAGCACACCCTCTGATTTCAGAGAAGTTGGTTATTACCATCAACCCCATTTTACAGGTGGAACAGCAGAGGTTAAGTGTGAAGACAATGTAGTGCAGTGGGAAAAGGCACTTGTTCAGGAGTCAGATGGCTGAACCTCAACTCTATCTGTGTGACCCTAAGGACGTCACTTCACTTCTCAGGTCCCAAATTCAACTATAAAATCAGGCTAGCATGTTTACTTCCCAGGAGAGGAGTACTGGAGCTTGATATTTGAGTCTTGAACACCAGAAGAAGAGGTTGAGCAGTGTTCCAGTAGGCAGTCAGTGAGCCTTAAAAGTTTTTAAACTTAGAGATACAGAGTAAAATTATGTATTTTGAGAACTACTCCGGAAGCAGTATGGAAAATTAAGTAGAGGGACTAAGACAAGATGTAAGCAGATCGGTGACACAAAAGATTCAAGAATAAGGTACAGGAACCCATTCTCAGCTGACTGTGTTAGGAATGAAAGCACACAATCAGAAGGGCTCGGGAACCCACCCATCACATCTCTGCCCTATTTCTATCCATGCAGTGTTTACAAGGAAAGATCTACTTGGTGTCCAAAAGAGTGTAAATCTCTATCCTCCCTTTGCTTTTTTCTGAAATGACAACCTGTGTCCTGATGAATTTCCTGGTTTTATAGCACCATTAATCTTTGCCTTAGGACCCAGGATCCATTGGAGGCTACAAAACCAACAGAAAGACAGGAACTATAAACAAGGTTGTCTTCATTAGATGGTCTGCATTTCACTTCAAGTCCTTGTTCAGACTCAGTGAAGGCTTTTACTCTAGTCATTTAATGCTAAAAAATAAAACCCACAATTCTAAATAGCAAAATAGGATATGTTCATCAGTCTGGCAGAGAGAGAGGGAAAAAGGAAAAACAAAAGGCTGGAGTCTGGTATCCATTGAAAATATATGCCTGTTTTTTTTTTTTCCCTCTGTATATTCAGATAGAATTTCAGTATTTGCTACATACAAAGTACCAAAAATGAGCTGATAGGGTAAATGTTTTAAAGACATAATGAAGACAAGTATGAGTTCAGAACTAAAGCCTTCATTGAGAGTACAGCTAATATTATCAGTTTAAGTATTTTTTATTTGTAGTGTACATAGGGTGGGGGGTGGATATAAGCTGCTCTAATAGCTTCTCTTTGAATAACAGGAATGTCTTCTACTAAATGCAACTCTGAAAGATTAGAGAAGAGCCATAAAAAATAATTTTAACAGCCATGATCCCCTGTCCTCCCACTTAAATAAACTTTGTCTATTCTATTAATTATTGTATTAAACCATAAGCTACAGAGCTAGGAAACTCCCATTCTTTCCACAGACTCACTCATGCATAGAATGTTTGTGATTGATGGGCCAGTGAGGTTGAAATGTGCAAATGGAGATGAAACATTCCAAGATTAAACATCTAGCAGGTAAGGGACTGGCATGCTTCCAGCATCTTAAGCTTAGCCAAACTCTGCAGGGATGGGTATTCAAGGAAAGATGCTTGGTCTCAACCAGAGACTGGAATAACCCCTCCTCTTCCTGAACCTCTAAATATGCCCCCCAAACTTCCTCTTTCATGATCTAAACTCATTTACTCAACAAATATTGACCGAGAGCCTGGAAAATCCACTTATCCAGGCCTTGAGGAGATACACTGTTAGTTAAGAAGGAGTCCAAGATCAGAGGAACTTAGAGTCTGGGACAGTGTTTCTAAATCCTGAATGCACATTAAAAATACCTGAGATTTTTTTAAAATAAAAACTGATGAGCTCCACTGCTAACTAATTAAATTATAATCACTGGGGTGAAGCCCAAAGAGGAGCCAAAGTTGAGGATCACTTGGAAACAGACAAACAGATCACTGTTACACACTGCTATTGAGGAAAGTGCAAGATCTATCAGAGCCAAAAGGAAGGACCCCACCCCAACTCTGAGGGAGTGAGAGGCTGGCTGGAAGCTACCTGCTATCTTATGTTATACCTGAAGAGGGAAGGAGATAGCAGAGGAAGGCAGGGTAAAGAAGAAGGGCTAAGGGAGCAGTGTGTGCAAAATGAGAGACAGTATGATGTTCTTCAGAATTACAAGCTGTGCAATGTAGCTCTAACAAAGGGTTCTGTGGTAGAGAGGTAAGTGATAAGACATGAGGCTGAAGAGATAGACAGGAATCAAAGTGCATTCATCCTTGATCCCTAAGCTTGTCAGGTATATTCAGGTAAGGAGTTTGTACCTTATACTGAAGGTTATGGGGATTAATGAAGGGTTTTGTTTGGGGAATAAACTAATATGTCAACCAGATTTCTATTTTGGAATCATCCCCTGTTAGCAAATGAGGAGAAGTGATGGATGGAGGGCAAGTGTATGAGAAAAGGGGAGTAACAGAGGAATAAGGACAGTTAAGACACTGGGGATATAGAGAAGGAGACAGATGATGTGGAACTGAACCATGGCAGGGAGGATGGAGAAAGAATGGATTTGAGAGACAATAATGGCAGAGTAAATGAAACTTACTGATGGATTAGATGTGAAAGTAAAACAAAGAGAAGACTGACTCCCCTCCCTGGCCTGGGTGGCCTGGGTGCCTGGAAGAGCAGCATGAGTAAAGTGGGGATGGCTTGAATCTTCTGGCATCTTGTCCTGCTGTGGTTCCTGCCATCCTTTCTCTTTGACCACTTCATGACCTAGTCATGTCTTCCATAGGCATTTGAGGCAAGGACATTCAGACTTTATTTCTACAGGTAATACAACAATGGGAAGCCACAGATAAAAGATCTTATTACAATCCAGTCCTCACCAGGACCCTACAATCATCAGTGAGGTCAGGTACTTTCTCTCTCCCAATTCTTGTTCCTGACTAGCTGAGAAGACACTCCAGAAATATCTGAGAGTCTATCAGCCCAGGCCAAGAAGGCGGAAGGACAGCTAACTCCTCCTATCCATGAGTAGGATGGAAGAACTACAAGAGAATAGTGGTTAACTCCTCTTTAGCCTTGCTCCAATCAGGAGCATTCAATTTTGGGGGCTCAGATGATGCAGAGAATAAAAAGAGAAACAAAGAATTAAAACCGGTTCTAAAAATAAAGACTTCCTAACACTTTATGATCTGCAATTTCACTCCTAGGTATATCCCTAAAAAGAAAAGCATATATTTCCTCACCAAAAGGCATGTACTCAAGTGTTCATAAGCAGTATTATTAGTAAATCCAAAAGCAGTAAATTACTCAGATGTCCATCAGTAATATAATTAATAAATAAATTACAGTAGTCCTACTGTACCCACAGTTTTGCTTTCCACAGTTTTGCCTACCAGTGGTCAACCTCAGTCTAAAAATATTAAATGGGAAATAAGCGATTCATAAGGTTTAAACTGCGTGCTGTTCTGAGTTGCACGATGAACTCTCACACCATCCCACTCCATCTCCATCTTGCCCAGGATCCCCAATCACTGATGTCTGCTCCTTATAGCAAATCATTGTCATCATCAAGGCTCCATGATCCAGGCTCACCCAAAGCAGATGATCCTTCTGACGTATTGCCAGAAGGTCAATAGTAGCCTAACACTATGTCACAATTCCTATACCATTCACTTCACTTCATCTCATCACATAGGCATTTTATCATCACACATCACCACAAGAAGAAGAGTGCATATAGTACAATAGGATACTTTGAGAGAGAACATATTTACATAACTTTTATTACAGAATATTTTTATAATTGTCCTTTCTATTAGTGTTGTTAATCTCTTGCTGAGCCTAATTTATAAATTAAACTTTGTCACATGTATGTATGTATAGGATTTCGTACTATCCACAGTCTCAGGGTTCCACTGGCAGTCTTAGAGCATACCCCCAAAGATAAGGGGCAGACTACCATAATGATCTGCAGTTACACAAAACAATATGGATAAATCTCATAAGCATAATGTGAAGCAAAAAAAGTCAGATACAAAAGAGTACATACTACATAATTCCATTTATATAAAGTATAGAAACAAGACAATCTAATCTTTGTTGTTAGAAGTAAGTATAGTGATTGGAGGACTGGGGTGGAAGGTGGTGAATAGTGACTGGAAGGCAGATCCAGGGTAGCTTCTCACGTGCTAGTCAGTTCTCTTTCTTGACCTGGGTGCTGATTACATAAGTGTGTTTAGTTTGTGAAAAGACATTAAGCTGTGAACTGAGAACATGTGTATATTACATGATTCAAGAAAAAGTTTTTAAAAATCTATAGCTGGGTTTTTCTTACTTTTATTTTGATAAATGAAATTAAGAATCCTATGTGTGGGGAAAAATAGAGGGAAAGTATAATGAGTTTAATCTTTGATATTCTGAGCTTGAGATGTCTATGAAATGCCAAAGAAATAGTATCCAGTAGACATTAGCTGAATGAGTTAGTTGCTCAGAAGAATGATTTATACAAGAGTTTCATGGAAACAACAGGGAATTGTTCTTCCTCACTTTCTGAAAATACACTTCATAGAACTGGTACACAGAGTTAATTATCCCTTTAACACTGATGCTTGCCTTTTAGCAAATCTCCTTTTTTCCTGTTCCTCATGGGTGTTTCTATAGCAGCATTTTCCTGATGCTCCTAATTGGCAAGAGGTTGGTTATTTTAAACTGTTATGTACATACTCTGATAGCATACACAACTATTTTAAATTCTTCATGCATTGAGATGGAGACTGGCTAGCCATTCACCATACCCATTTCCTCTTTGCTCTGCACACACAGTGAGATTACTATTCTTCACCTTCCTTGTAGTTAGGCTTGGGTTCTAGACAGTACAGAGTGAGTGGAAGGAATAGGTGCCACTTCTAGATCTGACCCATCAAAATCTTTCACATGTCATCCTCAATGCTTTTCCCCCTTTTGCCACCCAGAATCAGACAAGCATGACAACCTTAGAAGTCACATGATGAAGACAGAAGAATCACAAATGGAAAGGTCCTAGGTCCTTGAATGTCTTCTAGCAGAGAGCCACTCACCAATCAAACTTTAAACTTTATGAGATGAAGAGACAATACTCTGATGCCACCTTCTTCAACTGGCCTTTCCAGTTACTCCTACATAAAGAGAGCTCTACATATACCTTCGACCTCAGATTCTGAAAGCACTTTATTTGTACCTGTGTCACTCTGTACCTTCTATTTTGATCAAGTGTACTCTTATCTACTAGGCTAGAAGTTCTTGAGTGACAAGAATTGACCGTTTAGCCTCCAACTGAGAAACTAAAATGTTTCTAAGAATTTTTACTCAGGCACTCAACAGTTGTAGAATTAATGAAATAAGTAAATGTACATTGAATGAATTCATTCACACAGAGATAGATGGGTATGAGTGGCAAAGTAAGGAAGAGATGCCTGAGGTTTGAAGCCTGGCAAAAATGGAGACAATTTTAAGTACTAACAGATAAAAGAAAGTCAGAAGAGAGAAACTCAATCTTTGGGTATTTACTCATATACTCAGTTCCCTCCATTCATCCCTCCACTCATCTCATCCTCCGTCAATGAAAACAAACTGAGCAACTCTGGTAATATAATGAGACAGCATCACTCTATGCACTTTTCATGGAGTAACTCATCAAGTCTTCATAACAACCCTGTTAGGTGGGCATTATTATTTCACCCATTTTATAGACGAGAGAAACTTAAATAAGTAATTTGTCCAAATCACATAGGTAGCAGTGAGGCAGAAACTCAGGCCCAGACAATGCCAGTCTAGAGCCCAAGTGCTCAACCACTATGCCACAGCTACGCCTACATGCCAACCATGATTCTCCTCATGGAGTTACAAAGAAGAATAAGGAAACAACCCTATTTTTTAAAACCTCATCATGTAACAATGTAGTAATCTCACTGTGATGTCTAGCGTGACATACTTTGTAGTGGAGATGCATAAAATGCTGTGAAAGGGGATAAGAGTATAAAGGAAAGATTGGGAGATTCCATCCAGAAGGTGACACCTGAGCTGAGCCTGGAAGATGAGTCGCATAGGTCTGTACAAGCTGAATGGAGATATTGGAGAGAGTCAAGCAGCCAGATTACCAGAAGCCAAGGCACGTGAAGAAAGTGTTCCCACTGGTAAGAGGGTCTGGATGCTTGTAGTTCGGAGTGTGTGGAAAGAAACAAACTTTAAAGGAAGTTTGCATCCAGATCATACAAAGCTTTGACTTCCAAGTTAAAGGACTGCTCTTTGGCTGGTAGACAATTAAGAGTCATCCAAGAGCTTTAAGTGAGGAAATAGCCTGATGAAATCTGTGTTGAAGAAAATTCTCTGTGCTGTGTGTAGTAAAAACCATGGAGTGGAGAGATATAGATGCAGGCTGTATAGACGGGCTGAATGGTGCCTGCCAAAAATTCATGCTCACCTGGAACCTCAGAATGTGGCCTTATTTGGAAATAATGTCTTGGCAGATATATTTAAGGTATTAGGGCCCACTTTAATCTAATATGACCTCATATTAGACCCTAAATCTAATGAAACGCTCCTGATAAGAGGTAGAAAAGGATACAGAGAAGGTAACATGAAGGAGGCAGAAACTGGAGTGTGCCTCCAAGGAATGCAAAGGATTGCTGGCAACACCAGAAGCTAGGAGAAATGCCTGGGACAGTTTTGACTTCGAAGCCTCCAGAAGGAACCAACTGCTGAAACCTCAATTTCAGACTTCTGGCCTCCTGAACTATAAGAGAAAAAAAAAATTGTGGCTTTAAGCTGCCAAGTCTGGTGATTTGTTATGGCAGCCCTAGGAAATTAATACACAGGGAGATTAATTAAGTGGCTCTTGCTCTATTCTAGGAGAGAAAACAAATTCAGAATTGGCATGAAGGGACACGGACAGAGAGGCGAGGCCAGACTAAAGAAATAAAGTAAAGCAAGAATGGACTGAAAATGGTCACTTGTTGGTTGAGGAAGAAATGAGGAGGGAACATCAAAGACAGTTCTGTGGTTTCTATCTGGATCATTAACTGAAACTGAGAATATAAGAGGAAGAGCTGATGTGGAAGAAGGGAATCAGATGTTGAAAGTAAAATTAATATAGTTTATTGTCCCTTAAACTTTCCATTGAAAAGCAGATATATAGGCTATTAGAATTTCTCTGTGTACATTCAATTAAATAGGAAGGAAGAAAGGGAGAAAGGATGGAAGGAAGAAAGGAAGAAACAGCTCTTTAAAGTCCTGCAAATTATGAGGCTTTGTGGTATATTTAGAAGAACAACATGTGGCTTATAGCAGACACTCCTGAATCATAGTCCAGAAGCCAAAGTATAAAGCTGAACATTTGAAAAGAACAGGAATATTGGGACAACTCCTAATGTCATTTCTCCAAACAGACCACAATTATAGATTACATGTGAGGTATATCTGTGTCATTGAAAAAAAAAATCACAGCATCACTGCCATGTTTAGAATGAGCATGACATTAAAGTGAGAGTGAAAAGAACACTCTAAAGTTGATGGTGGAGACTAGGTCCCTAGCTTAGGGAGGAAGAGGCAGGAAATAACTGGTCAAGTAGTGTAAAGAAGAGGGTTGAAGGTCTGTTAAAGAAGCTGGAAAACAGATCAGAGCATGCTTTTCAGACTTAGAAAAACTGGGTGGATTAAACCACTCTTGCTCAGCCCCGCTTGTGTCTGTGCTTCCTGGATGCTTGCGTGACTGCCCATGACTCATGCAAAGGCAAAAACAAAAAAACAAAACGATGAATTACTACGATAATATTTGTAGTCACTATAACCAAGGGCTTCTTCATCTTAGATTTATTTTAACTCCACTCCACAAATCATATTCAAAACCTAAATGACTCAGACGATACTTTGAGTACAGTTTTCATGAGCGTCCTAAGGATTACTATGGAAGATTATGCCAAAACTACATTTTTTTGCATGTTACTAGGCACAAAAGTATATATTAAGATGAATAATTATTCATTTTATTCACTAGGACATATGACATATTTGTACCAAACTCTAAATTGGAAAAGTTTACAGTTTTTTTTTTTCTTTTTGGCATGGGCCATACATGAATACATGAATTTTCCTCTTGTGACTACTTGTTCAGAAAACATAAAGTTAGAAAAGCATTTTCATAAAATTAGAAAAGTAAAGCTTGTTTATTTATGCAATGTGAAGTGCAGCCCCAAAGAATACTTTTCTAAATCATCTGCACTAATCTGACATTCAATCAAACAGTGTCCTTGGAACACAAAATATTTATTTCTCTCTAATTATAATTACTTGTTAGTGTCCAAAACCAACTGAATGATAAAGACTTCTCTTCTCCACCTCCTCAGCTTCCTCTTCTTATATACATATGTCTTTTACTAAAAGAAAGACTTAATAAATAGAAGTGACCATGTAATTTAAAGGTGAGTCTAAAAAGAGAACTAAGTCATTTTATCATCTATTTTCCACCTTCAACCTTCACTCCCACACACACACCCACACGCTCACCACAAACACACAGAGCTCACACACCAGAATGATTAACTGTCCAGGTTTGCCTGGGACAGAGAGGGTTCTCAGGACACAAGATTTTCATTGATAAAACTCGGAAAGTCCCTCACGAACCAGGATCATTTGGTCACTTAACACAAACCCACACACAAATTTCCCTCCAGCTTCAACTGCTTTAAATCGTTTTTAACTACATAAAACCCACTTTATAGTCCACTGCCCTCATTTCTATGCAGTATCACATAAAGAAAAGGAAATAAAAGGCATACAGATTACAAAAGACTTTTCTTAAAAGAAATAAAATTGACTTTCTTCACAGAGGTATCCACATAAAAAGTTCCAAGGAATCTTTTTAAAAGCTACTAAAACTAGTAAGTGAGTTTAGTAAGACTGCAAGATGCAATATAACAAAAATCAATTTTTATTTCTATATATCAGCAATGAATAATTATAACTGAAACTGAAAAAAACATTTAAATTAGCACCTGAAAACATGAAATATTTAAAAATAAATCTTCAAAATATATGTAAGGATTATATATTGAAAACAAGAAAATGCAAACAAAAAAATCAAAGAAAGGCTAAGTGAATGGAGGTATTGTGCTCATGTACTGGAAGACTCCATAAAATTAGGATGACAATTCCATTCAAATCAATCTAGATTCAACACAGTCACAATTTTAGAACAGACAAGCAATTCTAAAATTTCTATGAGAAGGCAAAGGAAGAGAATAACCTGCATAACTTGGAAAAGAAAAACACTGGAGGATTCACATTACCTGATTAGAAGATTTACTAAAAGTTACAGTAATCATGACAATGTGGTAATGGCAAAAAACACAGACACATAGATCAATGAAACAAAATAGAGTCTAGAGGTAGATTCACACATTTGCTTTTAAGCAAAGGTAAAAGGTACATTTCCAACAAATACTATTGAAAAAAATTTGATATTCATATGCAAAAAGTGAGCCATAACCCATATTAATACATACAAAAATTAACTCAAAATGAATTATAGCACTAAAAGTAAAATCTGACACTATAAAAATTCTGAAAGAAACAGGACAAAATCTTTGTGACCTTTGGTTAAGCAGATATCTTAGAAACACTAACCAAACATAAACCACAAAAGAAAAGATTAATTGGACTCTATCAAAATTAAAAACTCTGTTCTTCAAAAAACACCATTAGGAAAATCAAAAGACAAACCATAAACTGAGAGAAAATATTTGCAAAACACATATCCGATAAAAGACTTGTATCTAGAATGTAAAAAGAGCTTTTAAAATTCAACAGTAAGAAATAAGCAATCCTACTTTTTTAAATAGGCAAAAATGTGAAGACATTTTTTATTTCACTCTAAAATTTAAATAAAATTATGAGGTCCTAGCTTGGTGGTTTTGAGAATAAGCTTTAAAGTCAGGCAGGATATGAAAGTACTGTAAGATACCATCTCCCACTTTGGGATGTTCAAGTTGCTTCCAATTGTTGTTTATCATAATTAGCATTAAAAAATATATATTCGTGCTTGAAACGTTTCCTATATTTTGGATTACTTCCTTAAAATCAATTCCTAGGTTAAGGCATGTAAACATTTTTAAGGCACTTAGTAATTCTTCTTATCTATTTAAAAGGTTACACCTATTTACACTCCTACCCATCAGTAGATGAGAGTTTCAGTTTCATTACAAATCTTCACAATATTAATTTTTCATTTACATGCTTGTTATAGGAAATGCAATTATTACAGAGATGTTTACCACTATGGCAAAATGGTGGTCAGTTAATGAGGAAATATTTCTCACTAAAAATGCATAAACATGCTGTTAAATGTAACAACTAAAAAAATATAGAGCCAAGTTTAAGAGAAAGGAAAATAAAATCCAAGAAACAAAAGCAAAACTCAAAGTCTGACCAGGAAGGTTTAATGAGCAGCCTGCTCAGCATCTTATGAGTATTAAATCCAGAAACAAGCCAGAGGGCCACGAGAGGGGAATTTAACATCCATTTTGGGAACAGGAAACATGGCCAAGTGGAGAGACACCTGCATTAACTCTGGAACTTCAAAAGGCTGTTCTTTTCATGAAAACAGAATTAGAAAAATCCTAAGCAAAAGCTCTCAGATATATCAAGAATATCAATTTGCTGTATTCTCAGGAGTTAGAAAATAAAAAAAAAAGGTTCTGTAAGAAATCTGGACTCCCAGTCCCCCCACACGTGGGTGTGGCATTAGGGTGACCAACTTTTCCCATTTGCTAATACTCTCCTGGTTTTAGCACTGAAAATCCTGTATCTTAGGCAATACCTCTGTCCCAGGGCAACCTGGAAGTTTGGTCATACATACAGCAACCAAATGTACACAACCCACATTTTCTAGGAATCCCAAGCCAAAAAAGTATATAAACATTGGTCTGACCCTTGTGAGTTCCTGTGGCTTCAAATGGACTCAATTATATAATCATTCCATGGACAGACTTTCATAAAGCAGGGTACTGAAGACTTACTCAGGTAGAGATGTCAGATAAAATACAGTTTACCCAGTTAAGTTTGAATTTAAGCTAAATAATCTTTAAGTGGCAATTTGGGGGCATACTTACGCTAAAAATTAGTTGTTATTTTTCTGAAATTCAGATTTTATTGGGTATTCTGAATTTTTATTTGCTAAATTCAGCAACCCAGCAGCACCAGAAATAAACAGCAGCAAGCAGCAAATAATCGTGTGTCCTGGAGATAAAGTCACTTGCAAAAATTTTAAAATTACACAAAGAAATGAGCTATAATGATGGATAGTCAGTAGACTTAGCAAATGCAATAATTTGCACTTCAAGAACCAGAAATTTTAAAGTGAACTCACTCAGTACAAAATAAATGCCTTAAATTATTAAAGAGATAAAAGAAGACATGAAAACTATAATGAAAGCACAGGGCACTGAAAAAGAATAGATGGATCTGTAAAGGAACCAAATAGAACTTGAAAAAATGAAAAACGTAGTCACTGAAGCTAAAAACTTGAGATCTTTGTTAAATAGCAAATTAGATAGCCAAAGAGAGCTATATGACCTTGGGCTAGTTAATTAACTAACTCTCTGTGCTTCAGTGTTCTCATTTGCAAAACAAGGACAATAACAGAACCTATCTTTAAGAGTGAATGTATAAAAATAAATACAATACACGTAAAGTGCTCAGAATACTTTCTGATTTCAGTCAATCTATCAATTAATAATTACACAGTCATGACTTAAATAAGTATCCAGAACATCCTTATACAGCAGCATTCCCTAAATGTTGGCTCAGAAAGTTAGCCCTATAAGATGCTCTGAGAGAAAAAAGTACTCCATGACGAAGTATCTTGGGAAGTTCTATATTACCCTAACAATCTCTCAGAGATTCATAGTTGACATTACCATATTAAAAACCCTAAGAAGTTCTGCTGTAAAGAAACCTGTTCAGCCTTGTCACCTGGATAACTAAAAAGATGACGCTATGGAGACTCGTGGAGGTTCTGTCACTTGGCAAAGGTCCTTCAGCTGGTAAATGGCAGAACTGGTCTGCAAACCAGGGTGGTATGGATCCAAAGTCCATGATTTTAATAACTGTACAAAAATATTTAAGAAGGAACTTAAAACAATCTTCCTGTAAGAAGGTTTCCTTCTGAAACTGCAGAAAACCAAGGATAAACTTGCCCCAGTGTCCCTTCATACCAACAGCTGCATGTCTGCCTCAAAAGCCCCCAGCCAGTCCCCTAAATCCCAGAGGAAAAGCTAAGTGTCCTTTGAATATTTTCTCTCTTCCTGAGGCACAGGCAGAAGGACAGTAGGAAAATGACTGGTTTCTAGAGCCCTGCTTCTGAGAAGTCCCACTGAGCCCCATTAAATCACAGGATGGTTTTTCTTCCACAATGCACAGCTCATATGGCTGTGCCCATACTGGGCAACATCTTCATGTGGTTCCCCAGTCAAATGAATGTTTGAGGCTCCCTCAACAAGCAATATGAATCCACTAGTATTGTTGGTATTTTTCACCTCAAAAAAATTTTTTTTAATCAGGCCCATGATTATTGTGCTGTTCCTGTCAGAGTCAATGTCTTTTTCTTACACAAACATTCAAGTATCCTACTTGAGGGAAATGAAGGTGGAATTTTCTGCGTTTTATTTGATTCAAAGCAGGGATTTGAATTTGGAGAACTGATAGGACTTGAGCAATGCTACTAACTCATTTCCATTAAAGGTTAATCCTATTCCAGTTGTGAGTAAAGTTGGAATTTATGTGCTAGGTGTATCACTTTTGTTTTCCTAAAGCTGTGCTTTTAAATAAGACTATGTTAAAACTTTGCAACTACACTCAGAAGTCCTAAGGTAATTATACTTATGACTATGGCTCATTGGTATTAAGTTGAAGTTAGAAAACCTAACTAATGATCATCAAAGATTCTGACAACATAGAAATTCTTCCTAAATGAATCCTTAATATCTATAATTCTTGGCTGCTTCTCTCATTAACATTTCATTCCTTTCAGTTCACCAAAATTTTAATTAAACACTGCTATTCATATCATATTTTCAATTCTCAACACAAATTGCTTAAGCACTTTTTAAGTGCCAGGCGCTAAACTTGGCATTGTAGATTCTAACATTAATAAGTCAAGTATAGTCAGTTTACAATGTTGTGTCAATTTCTGGTATACAGCATAACGTTTCAGTCATACATATACATACATATATTCCTTTTCATACTCCTTTTCATTATAGGCTACTCTAAGATATTGAATATACTTCAATAAAAAAAGAAATAGCAAGGTCATTTATTCTTGAATTAACAAATTAATTTAATAAAAAAATAAATAAGCCAAGTTTGGCCTTAAAGGAGCATATTGTCGATAAAGAAAAGAATCTAGTAGTTAAAAGTAACTAATCAATGCCTTACTGGTGCAGGCAGAGCAACATAAACGGATCTTAAAATATATGTTACTGAGCTAATTTAAAAAGAATGAGCTGTGTAACACAATGGCATTTCTGTAAATTTAAAAGCACCCATACAAAAATACAATGAATATTTTGCAAGAACACATACAAATAAAAAAAGATACAAAAATGTCTGAATTGTTGCCTGTGGGAGAGGAGAAGGGAAGAGGGGAAAGGAAAGAAAAACGGCTGAGAGGGAAAGAAGAAACAAAAGAGGAAAGGAAGGGAGGATGAGTATGTATAACTTTCAGGCAACTGGCAGAGCTGTCTGCCACATAGAGAATATCCTTTAGATGTCAGTTTCTTCACCTAAATCTCTCCCTTCTTTGTCCCAAGTTTCTAATTCTGAGGAATTTTCTTAATCAGAAAACTGTTAAAGAAATAAGCCAATAATAAATGATGCAACCATGTAAGTGGTTTGACTTTCAGTTTCAGTAAAACAAGGTCCGCATGTAGGTGAGCAGATGGAATGGTGTTTATCCATCTTCTGTAGGCAGCGGGTACCTTACGACAGCTAGTGGCTCCCTTCCCGCCCTCCCCTCAGCATGGATGAGTGCTCATGTTGAACCTGACTCAGATTATAACCTGTACCTCTTTGTGGAAGATCATGCCTCAACCCACTTCTGGTCAACTAGTAACTGGAATCTTCTTCAAAGCTTTAAGCTTGAGAGAGACCAAGGGAAAGTAATTTCTGAGCCAATCTTTTCTTTCCCTGGGATTCAACCCAATCATTAATCAGTATTTATTAACTGCTCCCCTCCCCCAACAAAGGCAAGTTCTTCTAGTGGGTTCCCAAAGTAGCTTGCCAGATAAGACAGGGGACGCCCAGTTCAATTTCAGAGATACAGCAAATAATTTTAGTGTAAGTATGTCCCAAAGATTGCAGGGGACATACTAAAAAAGTTATTGTGCATCTGAAATTCAAGCTGAACTGGGAACTCTGTATTTTTATCTGTTAAATTTGACAGTTCTACCCTAAAGTGAGACAGCAATGGCTAGGAAGCTTGGTCTAGTGAGGGTTGCCAGGACACACCCTAGGGGGAAAGCAGGATGGGGCTAAATTCAGGAGCCAAAATATTCCACATTTAAAATTTCATCTTGTTTTATTTTTAATTGGGTATACAATTGCAAATAGAATAAAATAGTTTGGTCCCATAAATGAACTATAGTTTTGTTCACATGAGACATATCTGGTAAGAGAAGCAGTGTGGAATAGGGAGAAAAACAATGGCTAGAAGTCAGAAAAGTCAAATTTTAATCCCAGCTCTACCTCTAACTAAATCTGTGGAACTGGGCTACTTATATCCCGTGTGGTCCTCTGTCTTCTCACCTGCAGAGTGACAGCAGAAGCCTAAATGACTTCTCATGATTCCTTCTGCTTCAGCCCTCAATGGCTCTAAGGAGCTCATCATATTTATCTAACCTAGTGAAGACACTTTTGTTGTTCTTAATCCATGCAGGAACAATAAAACTAACACAAATTAAGATTTCCCTCTCTTCCCATATTCCAGTAAATATTCCTCTGTGAGGTATTATGGTTGGGACAAAAACTGAAATGAGAAGTTCAGGCTCAGTAAGGAGGCCAAAGATTGTAATGTCCTGTTACTGAAATAGAACCAAAGCAGAAGCTTTGCTCTAAAGAGCATTTCCTTTAGGCAGACAGGAGGAATTTGGTCAGAGGAGCTCTTAACCCTTACATGAGTTGCTGCAGGCTAGAAGGGGATCTTAACGTGCTCGCTCCCAAACAAGCTATTTATCTGTAAAATAGGACTAATAATCCCTTCTGCTTCCCTTGTGGGGCTGCCTTGAAGGTTAGTGTGTCTGTGAAAGTGTTTTGTAAAACTGTGAAGTTTTATACCAAACAGAACCGTTTGTGCCACGATATGTGATATGTGCTGTGTCAACCTGATATGGACATATAACGTTCCTCGGCCATCCCTCACCTATTCCCCTTTCTCTTGTTGACCCGTTTTCATTTAGGAGAATCAGCTCTTCTCTCATTCTTGTACAATGTAGTCTGGAAAGAGCTGAATGTTTTCCTGAGAAGGAATGCACCCTAGGCCTTAGCCAATCAGTACGTTATATTACTCTAAACACAGAAATTGGTTCAAGGATGAAAATGTGACTAAATATGAGCCAGTGAAAACCAGGCTCAGGAATTTCACTTCAAACCGTTTGTAGAAAAGGAGTATTCATTTTCTCAAGATTCAGAATTCTGCAGATGCAAGCTGGGCGCTACTGGCAGCCATTCTGTCACTATAAGAGAAAGACTGAGAATGAAATCCACACAGAGAAAAACAAAGAGGAGCTATGGGAAGAGACTGATTTCTAAAAGTATCACTGAGCCACTGTATCCAGGCTTGTTTAAGCCACGTTTACCCCTAGTCTTCTCAACTGTGTGAGTAAATAGATTTCCTTTTTGCTTGGGCAGGTTTAATGAGATTTTTCTGTCATTTACAACTAAAAAGTCATCCTAACTAATATAAATCCTACCCTTGATGAGCCTGTTTCATACACTCCAAATGCTATCTCAAATGCCTTATGCAGAAAGTAAATGCTTATCAGGAAGGCCGACTACAAGTTTGACCTTGAAGCCCAGGCATTTCCAGGGTGTATATATATATTAATTAAGGAGGTTTGAAGAACAAGAGTTGGATTTGCTTATGTTTAAAAAAAACTAATAAACTATGTTTGTCCTAATATTGTTAGCCTAAATTATTCTATGTATCCCCTAAATTATGTAATATAATATAGTTTAGGGAAAAAAATTTTATCCAGAATACTTAAAATCAGAAATGTTGTATTATTTACAGCGATAAATTTTAGTGATCTGGAAAATTATTTTATTTACAATAAATTCTATGACTTAATTTTTTTAATACCAGTAAAATAGATCATAATTTGGCCAATCATTGCTCTACGGCTAGAGGTATGAAAAATGTGTAAATTCAACCACTTTTGCATTACCACTCCCAAAGTATTTTACTATAGCCAAAAGATTCTGCCTTTAAAGATGTTTCTTGTGTCCCAATTTTAATGTTCAATCTTATTTAGTCCAAAGAGAGGTAGAGAACTAAGGGTCCAAGAGGGAAGACAGGATGTTCTATGTACCTGAGATCCATTCAATAGTCAACTACTAATTGTGTTTCTTGTACCAGAACTTTTTGGTCACATAGAGAAGACAAGTTGGTGAGCTGCACCCTTCCCAATACAGATTTAAATGAATATAAGCAAAAACTTTCTGACATCACATATTTAGAAACCATTTCAACTCAGAGCACATCATTGATAAATGCTGTAAGATATGCTCTAAGGATTCCCTCAGTTTCTTCAGATCTTGTTTCTTTTGCCTCAGATAACAGCAATGCATCAACTATACTGAGAAAGAAATCAGGAATATGTTGTGCTTATGAGTTCGTTTCTACATTAAGTGACGTCTAGTGCTCAGGAGGCACACCAGGTGCTCTGAAATGTCTACATTAGGTACAAAAGCCTCCTACCACGCAGAAACCTCCCGTCCCAGCAGCTTCCGCCAGCATCATGAAATACAATGAGAATGAAAAGAGACATGACAACTAAATTCAGTGTGTAATTCAAGATTGGATCCTAGACCAGAAAAATACCAATGGATATCAGTAGGACAATTGGTGGATATTAGGAGGACAATTGGTGAAATTACAGGATTTGTAAATGAGCTAATAATACTGTATTAATGTTAATTTTCTAATTGTGACCATTATACTGTGGTTATATAAAAGAATTTGCTTTCATTTAGGAAATACACACTGAAGCATGTAGTGATAAAGAGGCCTGTGTATGTAATTTATCTCAAATGGTTCAGAAAGAAAAAAATATATATAGAGAGAGAGAGGGACAGAGAGAGAGAGAGGAATGAAATAAGAAAGCAAATAGTTTAAAACAGAAACATATAGGGAATCTAAGCGAAGGGTATACGGTAATTCTTTGTAATATATTTTCTATTTTAGTGTTGGTGTCATTTGGCAACCTAACCAATTAATAAAAATTAGCATCCCTAACAGTGGGACCAGCTGATATTTTATGCCCCCAATGTGATGCAATGTGAAATATCCAACGTCGCCTATGATGCATTCTCACCAAACATGTTTTATCTCAATCTAATTAAGCTTTCAGACATAATTTCCAATTTATAGGAAATAAAGGGATAGAGGAATGAATTAAATGATACCAAGTTTAAATAATCAGAGAAACACAGAATGCTGAACATTCTATAAGACAACTAGCCTGGACTCACCATAATGTAAAATATCAGGGGCAAAAAAGAAGACAGTGGGGAAAGGAGGGGGTGGGGGGTGTGATTATTCCAGGTTAAAAGGGTCTAAGAGAAACAACAACCAAAGGCACCGTGTGATCCTAGATTGGATCCTGTTTTCCAAAACATTTTTAAAAGGTCCAAAAATATTTTTGAGACAACTGGGAAATTTTAAGTCTGACCTAAATATTGGAAGATACGAAATTATTGCTAATTTTCCTATGACTCATCATGAGTATGTAGGAGATTGTCCTTATGTTTACGAGATGTCTCCTGAAATATTTAGAGATAAAATGCTATGATATCTGCAACATACTTTCAAAGGATGCAGAAAATTTTACGGAGCAAGAAAGAGACACAGAAAGAGAGAAAGAATAAATAAAATAGTATGTTAATATTTGTTGAATTTAAATAAAGAGTATATGAATGTTTATTATACTATTATTTCAACTTCTTATAGGACATTTGATTCATTAAAACATTGAGGGAAAACAGAATAATAATGCTTTTTATCTTCATAATATATTCCTTTCAGTTTTAGAGGTTTAAAGATTTGAAAATAAAGAAATGAAAAGATGAAAGCACACCTTTGTTTACTAAGTTTGGTTCTAAACTCTCTAAATTTAAAAAGATTAATACGGTTTATCCCAGGATTGTGGCTGTAGCATAGATGAAGGAAGGTTGACCAGCAGCAGTGATTTCCTCAGTGACCAGCAAGGTAGGGAATGGGATGTAATTGTGGCTACTACAAAAGTTAACTCCTTCCAAACCCAAGGGTGACTGCCAGATCTTCCAGTCTGAGGCTGTCTCCATGTCTCAGGTACACAGGTGAAGTAGATGCAGACTTTTATAACAGGTAATCATTAAACGTTAGTTCCTCTGACCAACTCAGAATTACATAAAATTGTAATAAATATATTTATGGATTGCATTATGGTCAAAGAAACTAATGTGGCCAAATCTGTTCATAGTTAATGAAACTATGGGTTAGTCTGATTATTTCTTATTTTCTCAAGAGCAACAGAGTAACATAATGAGATTTTTCATTGTATCTCAAATGACCTATATGAACAAGATGTCTTTAATATTTCATTATTAACTATACAACTATACATTGATCCAGGTAGAGTTTGTGGTTTAGAGGCCTCCTAAACTCAGTTCACATTCCTGATACTAGGTTCACCGCCAACATTCTCTGCTTCCTCCAAAGTAGAGCTAGATAAACCAGGTTCTTTCTTGCTACATCCCAGTGATTGAGTATGAAAATTCTTTGATGTGACCAATTCCATTATTCATCAAAGAGACGGAGTAGAGCTACCCAGTAACACATCTGTCAAAATACATCAATCCACGGATTTCATAACCATCAAGAAAAGCACTCAAGAAAACATCTTTTGTTAAAAGATACCATTGAGTCCTTTTAAATGTGCAACACAGAAGGTCTCAACTCAAACTCATTTCATGACTAGTTCCTTCACTTGGCTGCATTATGATGTTAGTTGTAAAAGCAATGGACTTGAAAACAAGAAATCTAGGATATAGACCTAAACCTATCCCTTACCAACTATATGACCTTAACAATTCATTTAGCATCTATGAGCTCTAGTTTCTTCACCTGTAAATTAGAATAGCACTTCATCTTCCTAAGAGCCGCATCATGAGAATAAAATAGATATAAGATATGAAAGGTGGGATTCTATTCAGATGTAAACTACAAAATGAGTCAACCTCACTATGTTAACCAATATGAGAAATTAATAAAAACATAGCTCGTGTTCAGGGAACTCAAAATATAAGTAGCAATATTTGAAATTATTGATGTGCTCATTATTGAATCTTTGCACAAACTGATCAACTCTCAGAGAAATAACCCATTTCCTAACCTTTTAAAATGGTTTGTATTTCATCTGAGACTCCAGGCTGAGTTTGAACTCCAAAGAAAACATGGCATAGGCCTTAACATGAAAAAATGTTTAATCCCACACAAAAGGTACATTATATGGCTGATATAACCAGCTGCCCATGTCTGTTACCACTAGAAGCTGACTCTTTCAATGATTCAGAAGAAGCAGGGTGATCACAAAGCCAAATTTCAATTGTCTTGCCCACTCAATGTTGGCTATTTCACTTGTTTGCCATATGTGTGTTTCTCCCTTGGGGAAACCTTCTCATACTACAAAGGTATGTGGTTGTACAATACACATCACAGATGTGCAGGCAAACAGGAGAAAGCTGGATTTAGTTTTCATATCTGAAAAAGAACCAGACAAGTTTCATGGATCATTCTTTAAAGAGCAGTTAAATACTGTCAACTGTCAGAGCCCTAGAGAAGATGTGAGAGACTAATTATCCACTTCTAAGCCTTTTTGGTGGGTGCAGTCCACAGTTGACTGGCAGAATTAGAAAATGTACACACGTTGTCCAAAAGCCTAAGTTCGTAACTCATCATCCCTTTGTGAACATTTGTCATCTTTGACTAAGCAGCATCTATATGTCCTTCCTATATAGGGGCAGGGAGTAGGAGAGGGAATCACTATAGGGTGAGTCCCAAGGACAGGTAGGAACTTGTTTCCACTATGAAATCAACAACTCTTCCCATCTGCCGTCCCCACAGGCTGGGACATCAGCCCATGACGTAGGCTTGGCTTAGCCAATCAAAGAATAGCATGTGCCTCTCTGGAACACTGGATCTCAGAGGAATGATGCAAAGATGCAGGGTCATTTGGGAAATTATCTACAAAGGAGGTGGGAGCATTGATAATCTAGAGACACAGACCAAAAGTGTCCAGGGCCAGTGAAGCCAGCAGTGGAGGCCTAAGGAGACTGTTCCCAAGGCTGCTCCCCAGTGCCAGTTCTTCAGGATTCCTGTCCATCCTTTATGCTTGATTCTCTAGGCTTTCAATGATCATACATCCAATATTCATGATAATCCAAATATGTGCCAGACTCTCCACCAGGGAATTATTTGGAGATGTGCAAGGACACACTGTAAATATAAATATAAATAAGACATGGTTTTTGCCTTAAAGAAGCACAAAGCAGTGAGGATGGTAATAAAATAAAATTCAGTTCTGATCCTACTTCCTCCCAGATTCCCATCCTCCTCCCTTTCTCCCAGCTTCCAGGTTCTATAATCAGTAACTCTCTCTTGAAATACTTTGCTATCTAATCTGTTTTGTAGGAATTTCTTGCCAGACTCATAAGACTGTGAGTACATTGGGCATATAATCCCTGGAGATTTTATTTTTAAATCATCATAGCATTCAGCTCAGGGTCTGCAATATGGGAGGTTCTTTGCACAGAAACGTTTACTGACAATTGCCTTAAACATCTCTTGTATCATAATAATGGTGCTTTGCTGTACTAGCCTGCCTCTTAGAATATCAGATTCCAAACAATTCAGTTATGTGCCCACATAAATGTCCTTGTGTTAGGTTCTCACTTTAGCACAGCTGATGAAGAGCCTCCATAATCTGATGATCTTCCACCCTATAAACACGTCATACTGGCACCTACTCAGTTCAGGCCCTGAGCTAGGAAATGGAAACACAAAGACACATCAGAGTCCTTCTGCTCAGGGAGTCCACAATCACATGTAAATCAAGACATTAAAAATGTTCCCTGCTCCCAGTTTGAGAGTCAGGATTCTAATAGCCTTTATTCTGTCAATTGAATGACAATGAGAAAGCTGAAAATGGGAAAGAGAAGTCATACATACTGAGGAGAAAGGAAGAAATCAAAACCTTTTGAAAGGAACTGAGTAGTTGCTGTGACTGAATGGAAGTCAGGCATCAAATCTAAGATAAAGGAATCCTCAAGACCAAACAGAGACCAAAAGCCCGGGACAAATTCCTGATCAGAGCTGGCAGGACTGGCTAAGACTAAGGCAAGGGCATAAGGATGGGTAAGCAGATAACAAATTCCACGGGCAGCACATGCGGCAGGGTGGATGGGTCACTGGTGGTTTAAGGTCATGGTTCTCTGAGTTCATCACCTGATGTGTGACGGCCAAAGCAAGCATGAGACACTCTAGAGAAACAATGGAAGAAACTGAACTTCAAAAGTGATATTTCAATTAAGAATTTATCGGGTAGATAAAAGTGAACAGCCACTGACAGAAGAAAAGAGTATCATTTATCGTGGGCAGGGAGAAACGTGACCTGTGGTGGAAGTACAGGGGCAAAATATTCTCAGGGAAGATTCAAGAGAAGTAGTTTGAGGTTAGACTGAGAAGGGCCTTGGAAGACCTGCTAAAGAATTTGGACTTCATCCTGGAATCGACAGATATCCATGGAGGCTTTTATGTAGGGAGTGCTGTGTTGCAAATTGTGTTCCATAGGAAGTTGATTAAGAGGCAGAGATTTGCATACAGGGAGATTACTGGAGAGTGCCCGAAGCTCACTGCCTAGGGGGCAGTGAAGGAAGATGAACTAGGCAGAGGGAGAAGTTGGGCTGAGATGCCATCACAACAACGGCCTCAGCTGATCCCCAGGTGCTACTATGAACAAGCAACAAGTAACTGCTGCAAGGCCCAAAGGTGGAGATCACCTGTTCTCTATTCATCACTACAAACGAAACGATGCAGCACACCAGGGTGAGATCCCTCCATGTGCCAGGGACTCTGCTAAGACATGTTTCATATTGTACTTCTTACAATCCTCCCCCAAATCGTATATATCATTTCCCTTCAACACCAGACTATTAAGGACCTGAGAAGTAAATCCAGGTAAAACCAATGGGTAAAATAATTTTTCTGCAACCACATAACAAAAGAATAAAAGAAGATAACATAAAGATTTTTGTGGGATAATTTTTAAGAGAATTATTTGGAATCTTGGGTAAAAGAAAAGGAGTGGGAAGTTTTGGCTTTTGTTCGTGAGATTTTTTTGTTGTTGTTGTTTTACTGTGTGTGAGACTGAGATGAGGAAAACAAAGGAAATTCCTTTGCAAATAAACTTGCAAACTGTCAGCCAGCTTTTTATGAAACGAAAGAAAACAGAACAACAGAAGAAAAAGATGAAGAAGAAAGAAGAAAAAAAGGAACTAAGTCAGTGTTTCAGAATAGAGTCATAGTCTAGAATAAGAGTCAGAGTCTAGGAGGGAAAGGAAATAGGTAAATGAAATTGCTGTATTTTGGTTTACTTAGATTCTGCTCCTGCAGATAGATATGCATGTGGGTTACAAGGCTTGAACTCCTGATAACAAACACTGGCATATATCCTGGCATAGAACGTAATGACTCTAACAATGACTAACCTTTACTGGGTACTTATTTTGTGCAGAGATCTTTACATTCACTTCCTCACTTAACCCTCAAAAAAGATGAACAGAGGCATATTAAAATTTTTAAGAGTTTATCTGAGTAAAAACTGATAGAATTGTGCAGCACCAAACTGGAAGTGGTTAGAAGCACTCCTTTGACAGGCGCAAGGAAGTGGGGCAGGGGAGACTTACAGAGAGAAGGTCCAAAAGCAAGAAAGGAAAGGATGTGGAGGCAGCTGAAAGCCTAGCTGGCCGTGTGGAATTGGTTGTCCTTAGCGTTTTGATTCTGCAACCATGAAGCATTTACAGGCTTAGACTGTGCTGTGCTGTGCTGTGCTGAGGTAGGCACCAGCGCATTAGAGCCACTTTTGTCTCATGGCCTTCTTGTTTAATCAACTTAACAATTCTCACAGCAACTCTGCTTTTAAAACCATTTTATCTCCATGTTTTATTACCACGTATATGTTTTATTCCCCTTTGTACAGACGAGGAGACCAAGTCTCAGAAAGATTAGAAATCTAGTCCGGCGGCAAATAAGGGACTGAGGTGACACCTTTCTGACTGGAGAACCCACTAACTCAGCCATTCTGCCAACATTCCTATAGAATTTACATTTACAAAGCCCCTATCCAGGCTTCAATTCATGTGCCCTTCACAACTATGCATATAGGAGTGTCAGTCAGCACTTTGCAGAGGAGGCCCAGAGAACTTGAACAACTTGTCTTGATCGCACAGCAGGTAAATGGGGAAACCGAGGCTTGAACTCCTGATAACTTTTGCTACATAAACCACACTGATGCTATATTTTAGAAAAACAAAACAAAATACAAGATTGTCAGTCAGATGCTTCAGAGATACAAAAATCAAACATGACTGACCATCAGTACAGGCAGACAATAATAAAAATGCTTGGCTGAAAGAGTCATTTCTGTGAAACATCAATAATACAGATCCAAGAGCAATCTTGAGAAAAAGTTTCTTGCTGACAGAAGAGCAGAACAGTACCAAGTTTTTGGAATGCTGTTCAGCAGCCTCTACAGAGGGTTTTAAATGTACGGACTCTTTGGCCCAATCGTTTTATTTCTGCTTTACAATGGCATCTGGCTAGCAGCCCCAGTCAGAGTTGCTGCCATTAAAATGTACATGAAGTCAGAGAAAAAAGAGGAAAACCCCCATCAACATGAAAATTAAGCCTGACAGGAACAACCAGAAAACTTGGAAATCCTTCTCTGTAGCATGGGTATTGCTTTTTGAAGTAATCAAAATGCTGGTTCGTGCCTATTTGAGGACTAAAAGTCTGAGCAATCACATGTCAGGACATGGGAGAGGGCCTGATAGTGACGTGGTGCACCTGGGAGGTGAAGCAACCACCTGAATTCAGTGGCAGCAGGAGTAGGCGGGGGCGCCGGAGCGCAACGCCTGCTGGACTCAAGAGCGTCATCATGCCTTCCATCAGTTTCGAGCGTCAAAGGGCCAGGTGGTGAGGGAGGGGAACATTCTACCCCAACCTGACAAAAGCCCTCTAGTTAAAGGCCAAATCTATGCAGAGTTTTTCTTAAGAGAACTCAAGACAAAAGTCAGTCTAATACTGCTGAAAAACTCTATAGACCAAAAAAGAATATTAACTGTGTAACTCAGATAATAGGTTATTTCCTTAAAATGATTTATGACAGGAACCAGAAGAAAATTTTAGAAAGCTATTTGGTACCTGTTGTAGGATAAAGAAAAAAGACATGGTTGCTTTGAAATGGGGTGAGGGTTGGGGACCAAGAGGGAGACGCCACAAGGAGAGAACAGGATGAGATGAAAAGAGAAAAGAATGAGATGAAAGGAAAGGATTACACAATTGAGTCACGTCTACAGTGAACTGAGAGGGTAAAAATTCAGAGACCAAGAATTTTATACCAACCCAAAATGCCACTGATTCGTAAACACAGGAGACAGATATTCTCAGATTTGTAAGTTCTCAGAAAATATTTATGTCTTAAAATATTTTTTGAAGATATACATCAGCCAACAGAAAGATAAGAACTCAAGAATAAAGAAGTCAGGGTATAAAAAGACCAGTGCTAACTACTGAAATGTAGTAAACACAGAGCTCAGGTAAAAGGCTGTAAATATGGTTATAAAGCACAGCAATTGTAAAAAAAAATTAAAATTAAAAAGTATTGAAAATGAACAATACAAGACAAAACTAACAATACCTTTAATATAAAGTCCGTGTATGAGGAGGAAAAGAAATCAGGGAGAAAGTAAAAGGGTGCTGAATTCTCCGTGTAAAATGTTTGACTCCCCACATGCCCGAAGTCAGGTGCCGTCAAAGTTCTCCCAGGCTGTCATTTTACAGAATGGGGTATTAAGGTCCAGAATGGAGAAGGGCATGGTCCACTGTCGTAAATCTACTTCAGGTGCTGTGAAAATACGGCATTTCCTTAATTTTCCACCTTCTGTATAGTGCCAAGAGTTCTACTGACAGGATTTCTGGAGAAGAAAAGATCAAGAGGCTTGCTTTTATTGACCTCTATGAAATTAGCAAAGAAGTGTTAATAGAATGAGAAGTACTGACGTCAATGCTAACAAATGCAACAGGAAATGTTCTTCATCATAATTTACTTTGTTTTAACTTAGAAGCGGATTGTTTGAAATCAATGCTTCCACTATGCAAAAACTTTGAGGATCCAGCAAGTATAATCATTTCTGTTTTCTCCCCTTTCTGTACCCTACCCTCACCCATCATATTACAGGAAAATGCTTTCACTTGTCCCACAAGATACTTCCTTTAGGAATTGCAGGAAACGTTGTCTATAACTTAGAATATATTCATTAGCATAGGACCGCTTATAAAAAAATACATCCTCATTTGCTGAAATAGATTCTAACTATAATTGTTACTTGTATTACTTGATGGTCAGGATTAATGAGGACATTTTCATTATCAATTAAGAATACGCAAATAAGTCTTATTTTGGGACTCTAATTAAATTTGGTCCAAAGACTACTTCAAGATAGACCATGTCACGAAGTTTCTCGTATTCTCTAGTTCTTCCCTGGCCATTTTTAACCTCATTTTTAACCTCGTGGAGACTTTAAGAGACATCAAATACTGTGGTATGTTTCTAATTTATTTACACTCAAATCATCAAAATGCTCTTTTGTAAGAGTCATTTGACGTCCAAATATCCTTATGGGGCCTTTTCATTAGCCATGTCCCTGCCCTGGAAAAAAAACAGGAAGTTACAATTTGCCACAATTAAAAAGACTAAGCAGGAAAACAAGGTTTGAATTTAGTTCCACATTAGTCTCAGAACACTCCTACCTCTCTCCAAGGAGCCTTCTTGTTTTTCAAAAATGTTTCAGAACACAGTAATTTCCTTTAAATTTAAACTTAACTAGTGTAAGGTAGAGTTCATAATAATTGCACTTGGATTATAGCTTACCTTCCCATTATGTGTGTGTGTTTGGGGGGTGGGGGGTGCTCAGGGACCATGATCCCTTAAAACAGAAGCATAAACAGGAGGGGTAAAGAGTCTTTGTAACTGAGATATACTGATGTCCTCTGAGCTGAATCGAAGTGCTTCACTGCTGAAATATAATTCTAGCAACTCTGTTCTCAAGGGGAAAAAAAGTAGCAGAGAGAAGTTACAAAATTTTCCATTTTTCTGCCATGAATGTAAATTAGATCTTTGGCCTATTATTAATTGTTAGTAATGAGTTAAGACAATAGCAGCTGAAGAGAAAATGATGTTTTCTCTCAGTGTAGATGAAATATAAGTCTTTCATAAGGCTTTGCTTCAAGAATCATAAGCTTCAGGTGTTCTGCTTCCTGAATGAACCTAAGATTCCTTAGGTTTCCCATCAGGACTCAGTTGTAGCCAGAAACCACACCAGTTGTGCAAACAGAGATAATTCAGTATAAAGGACCGCTAAATAGTCTAGATAAAGTGGTTAACTAGCTAGGAAGAGGATTCAAAGGTGTCAAAGAGGTAGCAAGCTCAAGCTCTCACTCCTGAGGCTGAGGGAACAAAGGAAGAATTTGGCGATAGTAAAATGCAGAAGGCACATGAAACTACACTCCAATTCCTAAGGCGGGGTTGCTGTGGCAGAAATGAGGTTTGCAGGCTCCCCATCCCAGCTCCATAATGCAGGGGTATGGAAGGGTGAGTTTGGAGATGAAAGACAATACTTAATAATCAATCCTCTGAGATACAAAGTAACTTAGGAAGGTGCTTGAGCCGCCTGAGAGTTACTATTTCCATTTTACTCATAAAAAGGCAGGCTGAAAAAGTGAGTGCCGCAACAGAGTCAAATAGCCACATATGGTAATAGTGATAGTAATGATAACATCAATAATGGTAATAGTAGTAATAATAATGTCAATATTTACCAAATGCTATGTGCCAAATATGGTTCTAAGTGACTTGTAGGTGTCAACGCTTTACAATAATCTTTACATCTTTAATAATTCTGTGAGAGAAGTACTACAATAAGCACACTTCTATCTGTGAGGAAACTGAAGTACAGAATGGTTAAGTAACTTGGCCAAGGTTGCTAGCAAATAAGAGATGAATGGGAATTCAAGTTCAGGCAGTCTGGCTCTGAAATCTACCATCTTAACCATTACACAATGCCACCACTCCAATACCATGTCTTCATGTACCAAGCTCTCTTTAAAACAATAATAGCTAGTTATATTATAGCTAATTAGCTGTGGCAAGGCTCTGTTCTAAGACATGCATGTATTTTCTAACTGAATTCTCGTAACAGCTATTTGAAGTAAGTACTATTATTTTCTTTGCTTTACAGGTGAGTAAACGGAGGCACAGCAAAGATACTTACAGCCTAAAGTCTCAGGCCTAGTAAGAGGCTGAGCTGTGATTGAATCCAGACTATCTGGCCAGAGAGCTCATGCTTTCAACCACAATACGATGATGCATGATAAATTTATGGCATCTCTCCTTGAAAACCCTGTGGCTAGTTTCAGTAAATTGGCCATTTACTCCCATCTTTTTAGATAATCAAGTCCCATCTTTCTAGACATATTCCATAATGCAGACTTCTACCAATCAAGATTGCTCTTCCTTTCAGATTCTTGATGAGAATTAAAGAAGTTTTGCTTTATGTCATGGCCCATGAAAAGGGAGTTTCACTGAAGATTATGCATTTAAGAAAACTGAAAAGGTCTGAGTCAGTGTTTCTTTATGACCACAATCATCCTGATAAGGGCAGCGAAATCAGATTGGAGCTATAACATTGTGTTGATCCCACTCCCTCTGGCTCTCCTCTAGACCTGAGCCATTGGCTGAGAAGCCAGACACCAACTGAAGTAGCCAATCATCCAGTTCTCCTGTGCCATTTAGCCTATCCTAAAGGGAATAACCCTCACATTCTTTTGGGGATCCACACTTTGAGAATTAGATCAAGTGGCCAAAATGCTTTCCCATCTATAAACTCTAATCTTCCTCAACAGAAGGCTCAGTAAGAAAATTAATAAACGATCTTTCCAGAACCTATAAAGATACACATTTATCAGAATAATTGGGTGAAAGCATCTCTCTCTTGAACCCCAACAAAGACAGTAAAATCTTTTAAATTACAAAAGCATTCCCAGATAAAGGAATGTTTTCTTCTTAAGAGAAATCTCCCAGCTAAGACCCCAGGGAGAGTGATTCACTGAAGATTGAAAATGTAGGTATTATCCATGATTTAGAGGAATGTTTTGTTTCTGTCTCGCTTTAGAGATAATTCACTCAATTGTAGTAGAGAACAAACATAAAGATAGCCAATATCTTTACCAGTTTATATATTTAGCTTTGTGATAATGCCCATTCTTTTCAATGGTTATTTTTTAGCAATATATTTTATTTCCTTGAGTCATATTATTAATGGAAAACTAGCCTGTGAAACTTTCAAAAAGGAAAATTTTGTAACATTATTTCCGTTTCCAAAAGAATTGTTTTTTGTTGCTTTGCAAGAAAAGCTATGTCTCTAAATATAATTTGTTAAACCTTTATACACACAGCATATCAGAAATCCATCCACTATCTAAAGTGAGGTTATACCTATTTAATCACAGATACATTCGAACAGTTTAAATTAAAATACTTTTAAATGAAGAAATGAAACATCCTTTAATTAAAATGCACTAGGCACAAGATAAGAACTTTATTAAAACTAAATAGTAATAATAAAAAAAATAGGACATAGGAAGGAATATAAGTTTTCTAAAAATCAGTAATAAGACCATGACAAATTACCAGCTTTTATACACTGCATTCATTACAGTGTGTTCTTTGCAGAAAAATAAAAAAATACATTCAATTATGAAGAATATGAAAATGAGAAGAAAAAGGAGAAAAAGAAGAAATGTGAAAACCACCCATTGTCCAGGAAAAAAACACTTAAAAATTTTAAGTATCTTTCTAATCACTTGTCTGTGCACACACATACATGCATAAATAAATGCATAGTTCCTCTTTTCAAAATTTAGCTCATACTGAACATACTGTTTTGCAACCTGCCAGGCCTTTTTAAGCCCTGAAATTCACAACTCAAGCCCTTGAGGCAAACCCTGGAAGAAAGGGAGGAACAGGCTTGAATAGCAATCTTATAAGAAAAAGAAAGGGAAGGAAAAGTGGAAGGCAAATGAGATCAAAGAAGACAGAGGATATGGAGCTGAAAGGATATCACAAAGGAAGCAAAAGATAAAGACAGTCTTTTTCAATTTAAACTCCATTTTCTAATTTTCTTAATTGCATCAACATTGCACTATTGTGTGTTTTTTGGAAATTCTACTCCTCTTCCTCCCCCTTCTCTGTGGCTGGGGTAGTTCACAGCACAGTGTAGAGATGCCAACCGCTGGAGCCAAATTCAATTCCAAATCCAAACATAAGCAATGTTTGCGAATCGAGAGTCCTTTGAGGTTCACCCAACTCCAATTTTACCAATTCCCTTCAGGGAAAGATTTGCCTTTGAAGCTTCTGTGTATCCAAGTGCATTCTGGGATGCAGGTTTGAGTTTCTGGTGTGGGGCAATTTACGTATAGAATGAATACACTCTGCACCTATCCCTCTCACTGCTTTATGTGCATGCAGCCTGTGACCATGTATAGTAAAGCTGGTACTTGAAGGCATGGCTGGAAAACATTTTTGTTCATGTGCATCTAAATTAAAATTCAAAAGGCAAATCGAGAATATTGAATTAGCCCAGATGTTGTAAAGTTAATACGCATGTTGATTTCTTCAGAAGTGCTCTTTAGCTTTAAAAAAAAAATGAGATGGGGAGAACTTGAAATGAAACTTGATTTTAAAATAGTAATTTAGAACTGTTAATTGTGTGAAGCATTGTCTCCTAGATAAATGCCACAGGCCACAACTTGAAATACTTACACACAAAAAAACTTTTTTTCTAAAGAAAATACCCTACTAAGTATATGGGTTAGAACATGTTTCTAAGTGGACTTGAAAAGAGTGTAGTTGAGCAAGTTTAAGGGAAACTACCTGCCCTGAAAGTCCTGAAAACACAACTGGAAAAACAAATAAACTTGAGCTTAAAGTAAACCAGGAGTTGGGGGAAGGCTGAGAATTGTGCCTGTGCTGAGAATCACACGCTGACAAAGCCCACGTGTGGGGTGCAGGGGGTTGGGGGATGGTGGTGGGTAGCAGCATTCACTAGTGGTTACATTATCATTTGTGGCTGAACTGAATCCAAGGAGAAGTCTTTAAATAAACCCAGCTAGGAATCTGAGCGCCCTGTTTTCCTGGCCTTCTGGGAGGCACCTTCCCTCTCCCTTTATACCAGGTCAAAATGACTTGTGACCAAAAAAAAAGACAAGGTGTTGACATTTTCAATCTGAGTCTTGGTTGACTCCATTCTTAATCACCCCCTACCGTGCATACCTGTTTGAATGTCTCCTCTCAGATTAAACTTCTAAGAGGCTGAGAGTTTGTCTCCTTGTTTAATCCTTAGACACTACCCACCAGGGCCTCATCGCGATGTCACACACTCAATGTGTGCTCAGGAAATATTTGAGAAGAATGGCTTCCATTATCATTTCCTTCTTAAAATTACTGAGAACAGATTTGGGAGTGGGCCTGCAGAATTACGTCTCCTGGGCCTCTGAGTCTTTATTTTACGCTCAATTATTTTGCAAATTCATTTGGCTGTTTGATCACAAATAAATGCTATTTGGTTGAATTACTATCATGAACTTTTCCAAAATACATCAATTCTTAGGAAAATAAATATCTCTTCTTCACATTATCCTGCTTGCCTCCCTTTACAGATCTTCATTTACTTGTCAATTTGGAATCGCCATCTTAACAAAAATCCCATGTTGCTCACATTAACTTTTTCATTAATATTCTCCCTGGACTTTCCCAAAAGAAAAATACTTTTGACACAATATGTATTTGTAAAATAACAGTGCATACGTATCATTTTATAACAAATATATTGGGTAAACTGAAGTGTACTTTCATGATCAGAAGAATCGTTATCCCCTTAAAAACTACACTAACCTTGTTCTAGTCATCAAGATGTGAAAGGTGAGGTGTAGTGAAGAATAAGACATAGTCAGTCCCTTTACCATACTAAGCAGACTATATATACATTAATTTTTTGCTAAAAACTAAAACTTTTTCGTTAAAATTGCATCCATATCATCTTATTACAAGTTGAATGAAATTAGTATGGCTCCAAGTTTTATTTCAATTAGGCAAGAAAACATGAAAGGGCAGATGACAAAAAAAAAAGAAAGGGCAGATGACAAGATTGTTGATGAATGGATTCCAAGGTATGAAATAAGGCTATTAACTCATAGAAGATGAACAATAATATAAGGTATGGCCACGAGTGTTACTCTCTCTACAAAATTCAGTCCATATGAGACAGTTGTAGTACACAGGAAAGAATACCAAGGTTAGGTCATAAGTCCAAGGTTCCTTCCCATTTCCAGTCCAGCATATAAGGAGCTTAAAAGTCACCACTCCATCCTAACAACAAGTAAGAAGCTATGTTGAAAAACCACAACTCTTCTTAGATCCCTTAGAGAAGAGAGGTCACAGGGTAAACTGGTGCCTCCCAACTTAGAGAGACAGACAGGTGGAACAGAAACCTCCTTGGAAACCAGTGCCAGGGTAGTGAAGACTGAACTGTAATCAACGAAGTTATGGAAGTTCAGTGTGACCAACTCTGAGAATTACAGCACCAGGGGCACACAGTCATCAGAAGGCCTCAACACTTTGGTGAGTTTTATTTCCTGGAGCTCTATCAGGTTTTCACAGTGAATATCAGAGACAAATCCTTTCATGCTTCTGGCAGAAAGAGGGGAAATGGACCAATTTGTTGAAAGAAATAATCAGCCAAAACTCACACAAGAAAAACAAACAAACTGGATAGACTTATAACAGTTAAAGAAATTGAATCAATAATTGATAACCTTCCAAAAGCAAAAGCTCTAGGCCCAGATGTGTACACTGGCGAATTCTACCAAACATTTAAGGAAGATATAACAATTATCCAAAATCTCTTCCAGAAAATAGAAGAGGGAATACTTACTAATTTATTCCATAAGGACAGCACTATTCTACTAACCAGATAAAGACATTATAAGTAAACTTCAGACCAATATTCTTCATAAATATAGATACAAAAACCTTCAGTGAAATATTAGCAAATCAAATCCAACAATGTATGAAAAGAACTATACACCATGATGCCATATATTTATTCCAGGGATGCAAGGCTGGTTCAACATTTCAAGATTAATTAATGTAATTCACCACATAAATAGACTAAAAAAGAAAAGTCACATAATCACATCAATAGATGCAGACAAAGCATTTGACAAAATCTAACACCCATTCATGATTAAAAAAAAACACTCAGAAAACTAGGAATAGAACTTCCTCAATTTGGTAAAGAACACCTACAAAAACCTACAGCTATCATCATACTTAATGGTGAGTTTTCTGCTAAGGCCAGAAACAAAGCAAGGATGTCTCCGTTCACCACTGCTTTTCAACAGCATCCCAGAAGTTGTAACTAATGCAATGAAACAAGAAAAGAAAGAAGAGAAGAGAAGAGAAGAGAAGAGAAGAGAAGAGAAGAGGAGAGGAGAGGAGAGGAGAGGAGAGGAGAGGAGAGGGGAGGAGAGGAAAGGGAAGGGAAGGGAAGGGAAGGGAAGGGAAGGAAAGGGAAGAAAAGGTAGAGAGTGGAAAGGAAGAAATAAAATTATCTTTGTTCATAGACAACATGATCATCTATGTAGAAAATCCAAAAGAATTGACCAAAAAACCTCTTGGACCTAATAAGTGATTACAAAAAAACCGCAGAATATGATGTCAGTATACAAAAGTCAATTGGTTTCCTATATACCAAAAATGAACAAGAGGAATTTGAAACTGAAAATTAAAAACATATTACCATTTATACTGGCATGTAAAAAATGACATACTTAGGTATAAAAATAACAAAATATGTACAAGATCTATATGAGGAAAAATACAAAACTTTAATAAAAGATACTAAAGGAGAACTAAATAAATGGAGCAATGTTTCGTATTTGTGCATAAGAAGATACTGTCAAGATGTCAGTTTTTTCCAACTTTATCTATAGATTTGATGCAGTCCCAATACAAAACCCTAGCAAGTTATTTTGTGGATGTTGACAAAATTATTCTAAAGTTTATATAGAGAAATAAAAGCCCCAGAATAGACAACTCATTACTGAAGAGGAAGAACAAAGTAGATGACTGACATTATTCTGAGTTTAAGACTTACTTCAAAGCTACAGTAATCAAGACAGTATGAAAGAACAAATAGATCAATGGAACAGAATAGGGAGCCCAAAAATAGCCCACATAAATACAGTCAAGTGATCTTTAACAAAGGACCAAAGGCAATATAATGGGGCAAAGATAATCTTTTTAACAAATGGTGCTGGAACAGCTGGACATGAATGTGTAAAAGCCAAATTTAGATACAGAGCTTATACCTTTCACAAAAATTAGTTCAAAATGGATCACAGACCTAAATGCAAAATGCAAAACTATAAAACTCCTTAAAGATAACAAGAAAACCTATATGATCTTGGGGATGGCAATGACTTTTTATATATAACACGAAGGCCCAGTCCATGAAAGGAAGAATTGACTGAGCTAGACTTCATTAAAATAAGAAACTTCTGCTACATGAGAGACCATATCAAGAGAATGAGAAGAAATGCTCCAGACTGGGAGAAAATACTTATAAAAGACACAACTGATAAAGGACTATAATGCAAAATATATTAAAAAAACTTTAAAACCTTAATAATAAGAAAATGGAAGAAATCAATAAATTAAAAAATTAAAAATAAATAATTAAGAAAAGAAAATGGACAGTCTAGTTAAAAATTGGGGAAAAGACCTAGACAGCTCACCAAAAAAGGCACACAGATGGCAAGCAAGCATATGAAAAGACGTATAACATCATGTGTCATTAGGGAACTGCAAATTAAAACAACCATGAGATATCATTATATTCCTATTAAATGAATGGCCAAAATCTGGAACACTGACATCATCAAAGGCTGGCAAGAATATGGAGCAACAAGAACTATCACTCATTGCTGGTGGGAATGCAAAATAGTAGTACAGCCACTTTGGAAGACAGCTTGGTAATTTCTCATAAACTTCAACATACTCCTACCATATAATCTGGCAATCACACTCTCATTATTTACCCAAAGAAGTTAAAATTTATGTCCATACAAAAACCTTCACATGGATGTTTATAGCAGGTAGTTTCACAATTGCCAAAATGCGGAAGCAACCAAGATGTCCCTCAGTAGATAAATAAACTGTGGTACATCCAGCTGATGGAATATGATTCAACACTAGAAAGAAATGAGCTATCAAACTATGAAAAGACATATAGGGAGCTTAAATAGATCTTACTAAGTTAAAGAAGCTGATCTGAGAAGGCTACATGATTACAAGTTATGACAATACGGAAAAAGAAAAACTATGGAGATAGTAAACATATTAGCAGTTTCCAGGGGTTGGGGATAGGGTAGAATAAATAGACACAGCATGGAGGATTTTGCGGGCAGTGAAACTATTCAGTATGATACCACAAGGGTGGATACATGTCATACATTTGCCAAAACCAAGCAATGTACAAAACCAAGAGTGAACCCTAATGTAGACCATGGACTTTGGGTGTTAATGATGGATCAAGGTAATGCATCAACTGTAACAAATGTACCACTCTGGTGCAATCAAAGACATTGGTAGTAGGGGAGACTGCATGTGTATGGGGACAGCAGGTAAATGAGAAATCTCTGTACTTTCTGCTCAGTTTTGCTATGAACCTAAAACTGCTCTAAGAAATAAAGTTTACTGACTGAAAAAAAAAGTCCTCGGCTTTGAGTTCTGACTCTGCTGCTTACTAGTGAAGTTGCCCTGGGCTAATAACTTATTAGGCCTTGTAAACTGCTGGTACAAGTGGTATTCACTTCCCAGGCTTGCCAAGAGACTGCAGTGAACCACTGGGTGTGAGAACACTTTAAAGTGCTATAGACCCATGCCTTTGGCTTCCTCCAGAGGCAACCAAGCAATTTCTCACCATTTTCCACTGAGCAAGCATTGGTGGTTGCAGATGTGGAAATACCTCATCCTTTTACGATCTTAAAGAAATTAGTATGAGCTCCAAGAAAATCCCAAACAAAAGCTGATGAAACTTCGTTGGATGCCAAGCAAGCAGCTGGCACCATAAACACTGTGAGAGCTTTGCTGGCACGCCTCCCCCTACTGTGCTGCCAAACGCTCTTGATAGGGGGACCTGGCATTGCAGTGGGGAAACCAACATGGGAGAGAAGAGGCCATCCTATAACCTGCCTCTGGCCTGAAACAAGAGGATACCTATGGAGAACTCCTCTTGCAGGATCCCACTAAGTTTAAGTGCACATTCCATGATATGCCCCTTGGAAGAATGTGAGGCATAGCCCAGATCCTTCAAGATGAAGTATCCAGGTAACAAAAGGACTGTTTTTGTTTCAAACATACTGTTAATTACCATCAGTCTCCACTTCCTTAAGTCTCTGGATAGAAACACAATCTTTCATGACCTTCTAAATGTTTGTGTTTGTTTACTTTTGCCTGTATATCTTGTAGGGCATTTTCTAGACAGTTTTAATAAGCCTTAAAAATACTTCCATTTTGAAGAGGTGAGCAACAATTGTAAACCAAATGTTGTCAACAGAAATTAGAGGACAATGAATGTCTTCCCATATTTAAGTAAACCTTGTCCCATTTCCTCCACCTTCCTTTATTAATCTAAACAGGCTTTATGTAACCCATTTAGGATAACCCAAAAATTCCTAGTTACAAAAAAAAAGGTTTTTGCCTCCTGTATAAGTGGCATGCCAGGTAAGAACAAGAATGGGAACCCTAAATTACCTTTGCTCATTGAGTTCACCTTCCCATGCCCCCAGTGAGAAATATGCTGCCCACTCAGATGTGGGTGAGCAGGTAAGTGTTCTCCCAGGCATTCCATCTCCTGGCCCCTGGCCCAAGGCTTGACGCTGGTCAGGCCCAGCCTGGGGTCTGCCCCAAGTCCCAGTCTCCCACGCTTGGCAGAGAGATGATTTAAAGGGGAAATGGGTGAGATGGGACCCTGGCTTTTCCCTCAAGTCCTTCACAATTAAGTTTTCCAGGAAAGACTAGAAGACCTGCGTCTGTGTACACTGGAGTCAGGGTATGTTCACAGCAGAAATGACATCTCTAGAGCTTGTCAACTGAAAAGCCTTCTACCTATGGTAACAGTCATAGCAAGAAGTCTCACCTTCATTTCTAAGTTGGATTTGAAGTATAAACTTGAAAATTTACGAACTGATGCTCAGAAACATCTTCTTAAGGATCAAACTAACCCTCAAATTGAAAAGATTCCATTTCAAATTAGAAATTATGTGTATTTTTTTTAAAGAAAAGAAACTATGTGTATTTTAAAAAATATTTATCTATTGTATTAGCTTGGAAATTCATTCAAGAGTTTTTATATGCTATATATACAAGTGGTACATTTTCCACTGGACAGCCGAGCTGATGCTTTTTTTTCTATTTCAAAAGCACTGAAAAAAAAAGTGTAATTCATTCATGGATCTCTTCAACCCAACAGCAGTCTGCATGATGATATCTCTGAGCACAGCAGAGAAAAGCTGAGTATGTAACTCTGAAGATTTTTTACATATTCATAGGTCCTTGTGAAAATATTCCTTGCCCAAAACTTAAAGATCTACTGACTTACCTACAGCTAACCAAACACTGGAATATCACTTAGATGTTAGACTGTCAATCCCAGGAAGAAGGAAGAATGAATGAGTCCAAAAAACAAAGATGAAAGAAAGGAAGGAAAGAAGCAGGGGAGAAGGAAGGAAGGGAAATGAGAAGAAAGGGGCAATGGAGGCAAGGAGGGGGGGAGGGAAGGAAGCAGGAGGAAAGAAAAAATGACACCAATCAATATGTGTTTCAAAGTACACCAGCTGAGGCTAGCTTTCTGACTGGATCCAATTACTTTAAATTCAACAAATATTTACAGAGTACATACTATATGCAAGGCATCCTGATGAAAAATCAGTAGTCAGATAGCATGCTCAAACCTTTTTAAAATAAGATTCAATCAAAAACAAAACCTAAAACAAACCACACAAATGCATGGGCATAAGTCTTCATGCCATTTGTGCATAATATAGGTTCAATATGGTGTTATATAAACCCCCAGAGGACTGAGGCTCACAAAAACACAAGTCTGAACATTTCACCATGCCAATTTTAAAAAATATTTGAAAAAATAATAATACTGTAAAAGTTTAGCATAAAGCGTGCCCACCTACTGATCTAGCTACCCACCTAGTCTCCTGCCTTCTGCCTATCCACCCACCCTTCCCCTATGACATATTCCCCTAAAGTCAACCTGTCACTGTGACTTTAATCTATTCATGTTTTTAGCAATAGGATAGAGCTTTCATTGGAAACAAGTACTGTAGACAATTTCTGATTCCACCACCACCCCTCCCCAGTCCAAGCCCCTGTCATCTCTCAGCTGAACAATCACAGTACCTTTCTAACTGGTGTCCTCTTGCCCCCCTCCTTAAATTTATTCTGACACAGTAGCTGGAGAGACATTTTGGAAATATATCTGATCATGTCATTCACTTTTTTAAAAGCCTACAAACATTGCACTGATAATAAAACCCAGAGTCCTCATTATAACATCAAAGGCTTCACCGAATCAGTCCCATTAACTCTCCAATCTTGTCTGTGCCTTTCCCTCTCCACCACTATCTCCAGCTTTTTCCTTCCTTAAATACACCAAGCTTTGTCCATGTTAATACCCCTTGGACCAGTTACTCCATCTTTCTCAGGTCCCTCCGGTAGTCCCCTTCTCTTCATTCCTGGATTAGCTAAAATGTCACCTTCCCCAAACATGCTGCCTGAAGTGAGCCCTGCCTTCTTCATCCATCCATTCCTTCTCTATCACCTCTCCTTGCTCATTTTCTACATAGAACTAATGACATTCTCAAGTCATTTTCTTATTTCTCTCTCCCCTGCTAGAATGTAAGTCTTCAGAAAGGCCAACAAAATAGACAAACATTTAACTAGACTGACTAAGAAAAAAAGAAAGATGACTCAAATCACTAAAATCAAGAATGAAGGTCTTACTACTAACCTTACAGAAATAAAAAGACTACAAGGAAATACTATAAATAATTGCATGCCAAAAAAATGAGACAGTCTAGACAAAATGAGTAAATTTCTATAAAAACACAAATTACCAAAACTGACTCAAGAATTAAGAGATTATCTGAACCTATAACATAAAAGGGGATTTAATTATTAATCAATTCAGCTTATCTGATTTTTCAAACACTTCTCAATGTTTCCATTTTTAAGAATTCTTCTATGTCAGTTGTGAAGATTTGCAAGATGTGATGTAAAATGTTTTGCCCCTCTAGATAGGGAGAATGACATTTATGTGAACACCACAAAGATATGGTTATCAAAACTGAGTGTTATACTGTTTCCATTTGCCATAACATTTGGTTATTTTGTTCCCCACCAAAAGGAAGCCGATAAGCATTTGTAATTCTCTCCCAGGTTTCAGGACCTGAAAGAATTACAGCCGACCCAATACTTAATCTACATAAAATCAGTAAGAAGAAGGGTTTTGGCATCAAGCCTAGGAGACAAGTTCCAGCCCTTTTGCTTGCATTACCTGTGGGACCTCAGGACAAGTCTCCGAGAATTCATTTTCTCATTCTATGGGACACTATGGGTACAATACGGCTTGCTTCTAGAATTCCAAAGAATAATTGGGGTAGCATGTCAATGTGTGTCACCTAACAACTAATGTGGCAGCTATTCACTAATCACGTGTACATACCTGGTACTCTACTGGGGGACACAACTATAAGCAAAACACGGATTCCTTATGGAGGTGACAGAGTGGTTGAAAAGATATTTTCAATATTCATTAATAGTCTTTTCTTCATTTCTACGTTTAAGGTAGAATTAAAATTTTAAAAATTAATAATGCAATCAATCAATAGTCCTATACATCATTGTGGTTAACAGTGAAAATGATTGATGACTATTTTGTAGGTGGCAAAATGCAGGTGATGTTTTTATCCTCTCTTCAGAGAGGTTCTTTATGTGTCTCTTGGGAATGCAAAGTAGAAAAATACACTATAGAAGTTGGGTTAAAATACGAACTTCCTGTACATAATGAATGGCATAAAATGAAATATGTAGTAGGGCTTATATATTTCCCCCAAAATATTAAGTACTGAATGATGTTTGTAGAATTAAATTCTGAAGTTCAGAAATAAAACTAAAGGGACAAATGATATTGGCACCCATAAATCCTTAATAAGGATTAGGGAGAGGTCACAGGGCAGGGACAGAGACATCTTCCAAATGAAGTGTGACAGAGCTCAAAGGTGCAAAAGATATGGCAAAATCTTTATGATCAGAGAAAATTTAAAGCATCTTCCACCACTGGGGAAAGCAATGCTTAAATTAAGTGGCAAATGATGATCTTTCTTGGTGAAAAGCTTTCACCAACCCCACAGACAAAGGCAAGGAAAGAATAAAGTCAATTGGAATATCCCAATTTCAATTTGATGACAACTTCTGGTTATAAGAAGAAAGGATTTCCTCAGAGGACATTCAGATTTTCAGCTGACACTTGCCCTAACTCTAAACTATATACAGCACCATCTAGTGAAATAACTTGGAATACTTATGCTTTTCAAAACTTAAGAAACTTAATCAAAACTTGAAGAAATAGTTAAAAACCTGAATCAATGAAAGATGTAGGATTTTAAAAGGATGGAAATGGTGAGGGGAGAGGTGTGCTTATTGTCTTACCTGACATATATTTTTAAGCTTTTAGATAATACAAGGATGCTTTTAATTCAATCAGTCATTTGATACAGTGGCCATTCTTAGGTTTGGCATTACAAGGAGAGAAATGTTAGAGTAGGAGAGAATGGAAAATATTGGCTGCGGAGGTGAGAACTGGGGCAAAGCTAAGGGTCTGTGAGTTCCTAACTGGGAAGGGGAGAATGCACAGTGGTGTGCAGGAGCCAGCTGGCACCGCTGGTGACGACCAGTTGGGCACATCTATTCTCAACCTTTTGCTTGGTAATGTGTAATTTATAACTTGAAATTGGCTGTGGTGGGACTATTTACACAATGGAAATTGGCAAATGCTACAAGTCAAGATCACCCACCCTTAGAAAGCACACCACTAGAACATACCAACCTCTGGTCCTCCCAACAGACCACAGTCCTTATCGATGGAGGCCAGAAATAAAGTCTGGTGGTGGCCAGAGTCCCACTAGCCAAAAAATTCTAAGTCTATATGGTATATGGTGGTTGTGCTAAATAGTGGCTGCTAAGCCCTTGTTAAAAATGTCAAAATTGCCCAAACTTACAAAATAACAAAACAGTTCAAGCTACTTTAACTTTCAACAAGCAACTGAAAATGCCTCTAGCATCTTTGAGAAGAGAGAAATCTGGTGCTAAACCAGGTAACTAATGCGCACACAGTACAGGAAAGGGCTTGGAGACAACCAAGTCAGGGTCTGGCGACTGCCTTAACTTTCTTCAAGAGCAACCTTGGATAATTTAGACATTGGGCTGGTTTTTCAACTAGAAGTCAAAATGAGATCAGTGGGGTTTTCTTTCTTTAATTAATGGAACCCTTTCCTCAAATGACCTCTTATATACAGTAACAATACTCTATAGTAAGCTTTAGAGTGTCATTTAAAAGGCCAGTATCTCTGGAAGATCCCCAAACTCCTCTGAAGACTGCAGAGCACAGTGTGAAAGCCATTGAATTAGACTGTTTGCAAGAGTCCATTTTCCCTTCCAGCACTGGTATTCTAAACAAGGAATTGGCTATTAGCTACACTTCTCCCCACCACGCCTCCCTGCCAATTACTTAAAGGAGTGAGCCTCCTCCCCTTCCACCCAATCTAAGGGGGTGAGGGAGTGGAATCTGAAACCTACTTCTCTCCATAGATGCCCCAGTGGCTCCACTCAGACTGGGTTTTCATCCTGCAAATTGTTGATCCTAAATGGGTCTTTAAGTCAGAAGAACTTAATGCCGATGGAAATCATATCTGGGCAAGACCTCTCTGTCCCATTCCAAAAACATACTGGTGTTGGGAGTCTGTGTGCACAGATGAGTCACCCATGCTATTCTGAAGTGCTTTTGTCTTATATAAACATGATCTGAAAATTGTCATTTTTATCAAGAGATAATGATCAAGGAGGGTTACATTTTATTAAACTTTTCAAAAATTATTCAAGATAATTTGAATAGTCAAAAACCAGTATAATATTAGAGAATTTCAGAACTAAAATCCCCTCTATGGGAATTTGGTGGCTTTTCGTTTAAAGGTGATTATGATTCTGTGACCTAAGTTCATGCAGATAAAGGCAATGTCTTCTGACCCATAGAGTTACTAGAGGCCCACAGGCCAGCACTGGAGATCAGAAGACAAACACTGTAGCTCATGGGACAACTCTAATCTCTATAGAGTTAGACAGTAATTAGGATTAGTTGCCAACATTTAAAAATTGGAAAATATCACATGAAAATTCAGATTTGTGGTTTTTCTGGGGGAAAACAAACAAGATAGAGTAAAATTGATCCTGCATTCCGGCCTGGCAACCATCAGCTGGACTGAGAGCTGCCATTCCCCATTCTCCTTGGTCTTCTTGCTGCCCTCTGCAGCACTCAGCCCTCGCTTGAGTCTGCACTTGCTGACTTACAGCCACGCCAGACTGAGCTGCAAAAGACATTGGGCCTTTCTGAGGAAAGTGAAGATAATTCTCAGACATGATAAATTGAAAGTTGCTCAGGTCTGAGCCCCACCTGGCCCTGGGCTCTGTCCCAAGGGATAAGAATGCTCCTTGCAGGCAAGAGCACACTCCACTCAATGTGCAGACCAAAAAGCTGAGCTGCCTTTGGAGCAAGATGGGGAGTTTGTGGTTGAGCACATTTATTTCTGAACTTAATGACATGGAGAACCACAAGTCTACCCACAGTATCAATTTTTCATAAAAAAAGATAAAAAAAGGAGAAAGACTATTGAGTCAAATGTTCCAAGAGTGCCTGGGTCAGGGAAACCTCTGGTATATTTATAGCTTGGATATATAAACAGGAATGCCTTGTTCAGTGGAGAAAAGTAATAAGAGCTACCATCACTGAATACTTGTTTCCATGCTCACAATCACCCAGAAGGGTTTTTAATTTACAGATGAGGAATTCAAAGCTCAGAGAGGCTAACTAAATTGGGCAAGTCACACAGCTTCTTACTTGACAGAACCAGCATTCACTGCACTGGCTGACTGCACACCTGTGCCTTTTCTCTACTATACTGTGCTGAAATTTCATATTTTAAAATGGCCCTTTGTGCTCCCCAGTGCAATTTCTTATATATTACTTCCCTTGAGCCCTGTTACAAGTTTATGAGGTAGAGAAATTATTATCCACATTTTACAGATGAAGAGCTGAAGCACACAGAATGAATGCCTTAATAATCAGTAACATAGAACTAGTACCCAGGTTTACTGACTTCTAATCAAGTGTTTGTTTTTTTCATGCCATCAAACTAAAGGCTGACTCTGGGCTGAGTATTTGTGTCTTCCTCTTCAGATGCTTAATGTTAAGAGTTAAAAAATTTGCATATTATAAAAATGGTTTGTATGTCTTTTAATGAAGAATTTTTTTAATTTGAAAAGAGAGCTGGAAAATGAAGAAAACAAAAATTTCAGATTATTCTACCCATTAAAATAACCATGCTTCTTTTAAGGTAGCCAGTAAAACTTCTCTGTAACTGAGCTCTATTTATAATAGAGACAAATTTAGTCTTTTGTGGCAAAGGCAGTTGACAAGGAAAATAGGTCTGGGTAAAATACTTTTTTTGTTTTTCAAAATAGTACAACCCAGTTTAGAAGCAATAGAAGTTACTAAAGTGATGCCACAAACTGAAATTCTTTCTTAAAACGGTGTAATGGGGCAGGAGGGGATGCTGGAAAGGATCACTGGCTTAAACAGATTGATTTTTAGTGTCAGAGAATATATTTTCTTTATCTGCATATGGTTTTACAGGTGAGGAATTTCCACAAATAGGGATATTTAAAAAGGCAAACCTGAACACAACAGAAGTACTGAATAAGTTATTATAATACTCTGTAAGAAACACAGTCTTTGTGGATGCAGTCATGTTAGGAGAGCATCTTATAATTTTCCTTATAGTGTTTCCACTGAATTCACTGATCTCCCAGATTGGAAGGAGCCATCTATTCTACCCTCATCTACACATGCCACTTTCTTCTTTCACGACAACCCTCAGACAGAAGATGCCTGCAAGTCCAAATCCAATCTATTCTATAAAAGGAACAGACTTTTATTCCCCACATTTGATATGAAGGCAGAGCCTTGAAATCCCTTCCAGGACGAGGGTACATGTTGGGGGTGGGCTGCTATGTGTTTTGGAGGATATGGGGAGGAGAGGCAGAAAAACTAGAAAATGGCAACGTCAGGGGTTCCATCAGCCTGGAGACGGCAACCATGTGCTAGGAAGATGACTGAGAACAGGATGAAACTCCGTTTTGGAAAATTCTTACAAGGATGGTCACTGAAATAAGGAATTGGTAGACTTCAGGCATGGGTTCAGGGTTAGCCCTGGACTTACAAAGCTACAATTTAGTTAAGCTAGTCTATATTCATTTTTGGGGGGGGGGGTCCTGGAGGCATAGCTACATTGATGTTGTAGGAAGAACTCAAGAAGCTCCCTGAATGCAGTGAAGGAGTGGTTGCAGGGATAGCAAACCAAGCAAATCACTATACAGCAACAGACTGGTGAAGGACCAAAAGGTACCATCTCCTTAAACTGGCCTGACAAGGACACTGGCTCTGCAGTCAGTGACAGAATGAAACAGTCTGTCAGGGAGCAGATTCATCAGAAGAGCACTGATACCCACAGGTCACAACAAGCAGCACTCACTGAACACAAGCTAGGGGCTGGGCATGGTTCCATGCCCTTAACCTATAATAACTCATTTAATCTTCCTCCAGCAAGGAAACTACTACTGTTATCCCCATTTTTCATTCAAGGAAACCAAGGCACAGACAGAATGAGTAATTTGCTCACAGCTAATCACTAGGTCACATAGCTAGGAAGTGTAAAGACAGGCTGGGAATCCACTGTGGTAGACAGAATAATAACCACCTAAAAGTGTCCACGATCTAATCCCCAGAACCTATGACCGTGTTACCTTATACGGCCAAAGGGACTCTGCTGATGCAATTAAATTAAGGAATTTGAGATGGCAAGATTATCCTGGATTATCCAAGAGTAATTGCAAGATAATCACTAGGGAAGCAAGAAGGTCAAAGTCAATAATAAGAGATGTGTTGCCAGAAGCAGGAGGTTGGAGTGATAGAAGGAAGGGGCTATGAGCCAAGGCAGTAGGTGGCCTCTCGAAGCTGGAAATGAATTCTCCCCTGAAGCTTCCTGAAGGAAAATAGCCCTGCCAACACTTTGATTTTAGACTTCTCACCTTCAGAACTATAAAAGAACAAATGTGCATTATTTTAAGCCATCAAGTTTGTGATAACTTGTTATAGCAGCAATAGGAAACTAAAACATCCAGGCAGCCTGACTCCAGAACCTGTACTCCTAAATACTTAATTACATCATCTTTCTGGTGTTAGATGTCGATATTTCTAGGAAAGACTCTATAAATGGAGTCTCACATTGGTTTTGAGGGTTCCCTTTTCTGTCAATTGGTAGATAGCTCCCCCTCCCTGAAATCCTCCCTGCAGTTCTGGATACCTTATTGTCTCCCTTGGGACTGCCTCCACCTACACCACCCTCTAAGCGAGACCTTCCCAACCCCTGAAGGATTAGAACCTGACAAGGAAGGCTCCTCCTCCAATCAGTCCCCAACTCTGCAGGCTGAGTCCTTTCTAACAGTCGGTGGCCACACCAAAAACAAACGTTCAATATTTTGAACATAACCCCATAATATATACATGCTGATTAATAACTCAGGATACTCTAGAAGCTTCCAAAGAATTTTTACTTATGACTAAACTTTCAGAAACATTTTAAAACTATCAATGAAAGTAAATTATCACAGAATACTAAGCAGCATCCTTTAATAAAACCATTTTCGGTAGAGTGCACTACAGTGAAACTCTCAGAAGCCCAGATCTAGGTCTCTGGACTCCACACTTGAATTACAATGGCCTCAACTGTAAAGAAGCCACTCCCAAGAAATCATATCAGCAAATACCTGAAAAGTTTGACTTTAGCATGCGTCCCTTTTTCAAGTGAAACTATGTGGATGTCACACCCCTTATCCTGTCCTCTTAACTAGGACAAGACAACTTAAGAATCAGATAAGTACACTGTGTATAAAGTATTATGAAATGTCATTAATTGTGTTTTCTCTGACATCTCTGGCTTCATGGAAAAGGAATTCCACTGTCTGTTGATGCCTCATATTCTTAGCTTCCTCTGAATAATATAATAGAATGAATCAGTGGTTTCCTCAGAAGATGAATCCTGGGTTATAGCCTAAAACTCTTCTCTACTAATAATCCTACCCTGTGGAAAGAATCATTTAAGGAAAACTGTCAAGGGAACACATCAATATCCCTTATTCTCCTAAAGATGTATCATGGTGTGCTGGGCACGCCAGGCCTCCATGGGGTTAAGAGAATGGAATACCAGACTTGGAGTCCTATCAGCGGCGGTCCACAGCTATCAACTATGTGACCCTCACAAGTTAGTGGACCTCTGAAATCAGTCAACACCAGTGAGCTGTAACCTATGGATCCTTGGTAGTTCACTTCTCATCTTCCCCATGTTAGACCCAGTGAGAGACCTGGCTTCTTGCCTAGTACTTTCCAGATTGCTAAACAATATTCTGAAATGATAAAATATCAAACACTAGTCCCCTTGATAACTAAGTGTGCTTTGCTTCATCACACTAAGTAGGAAGCAAAAGGAGCAAAAGCCACACATATAACCATAGGATATTTTTAAAGTTTTGGCTTTCAGGAACCCAGAGTTAAGCACTAGTAGTTCTGTCTCTAAGAAAATAAGAACTATGCAAATGAAAAATGCGAGGTGGAGGTAGTGTCATCGGGTATAAGTAAAAGCTCCCCAAAGTCCCACCCAACAGCAATTCTGAAAGTGGAGACCACCACCTTTTTATTGCCCAATAATCAACACTCCTGTGTCTCCATCAACATTTAAAAAATTTTCCATAAGTTTGAGAAAATGGAGTAGGTGGCCCACAGTTGCCACTTTTGCCACTTCTAAGTCAGCCATTTAGAAGGTTGATCACAGATTCTGTTCCTTCCTTCCTTTTCCCTTCTTTCTGGACACACTGCAGGGATAAGATGAAAGAGTAGCCACTTTGCAAAAAGATGGGGAACTGGAATCCAGCTGTGACCCCCAAAATAGACATGGAGATACAGAGAATGTATTTTTCTACCCAATAGCCCAAGGGAGAACCTCTTCAATTAAAAACACTTTTGATATGAAGCCAGACTGCCCAAGATGACCATCTAAAAATATACGAAAATCTAGGAAAAACAAGCTCTCCATCCTGGAGGGAATGTCAATGGAAAATAGTTACTAGGCTTTTCCAGTTGCCAGTAATAAAAGGAAAATAGGCTCCCCATTATAAGCCCAGAGCTGGAGGGGTCGTCAGCTGGTTCTGAGCCAGCCTCAGGATTTTCTGAGTGTGTTACAAATTACAGGAACAAAATGTGGACTTTTCACTCTAACCAAGTTTTCTGAGTCCAGACAATTTATTATTAGGTTTACTTCCTAGTGGGCTAGTGTTGAAAAAGATGCCTCCATGTATGGCTAATGTTTATAAGCTTTTAAAGTATATACATTCTTATACTGAACAGCAATTGTACAATGCACATAGACTTTAAAGGAAAGAATTAAGAAAAACACAAAAACAAATAAGGCGTTAATCCTTTCATTCATCAAACATTGATGATATGCCTAAATAGTTATATGCTTGTCAAAAATTTCTGCCCCTTTATATCTAGTAAGCTGTATATTACTTTTGTTTTCTAGCAAACTGTGAAGTCTTTTGAAGGCAGGATCGTATCTTATTCATCTTTGAATCTTTGTCCCAATACAGTGTCTAACATACAGGAGACAGTCAATAAATATCTGATGAAGAAACTTCTCTTTTGTTAGCTGCAGATGAAGGCATTTTCCATTATGTTTTTCATGGACTCACTCATATAAATATATATGCAATAAATTCCTCTTAAAGTTTAATGCTAGGGAAAAAACTGTCTGCCATGATGGTCTCTCTCTTTACACAGCAATAAGAGCAATATTAGCACATTATGTTTCCCTTGTTTTCTTGAATCCCAGGAAGCTCAAAGCTAAGTTTTAAGTTCAATTAGCCACTTTCTTTTGCCTAATATTTTTGATTCAACACTTTCCCTCCTTACTTCCTCTTTTACCTGGCTCTTTGTCTTTCATCCTTACTTACATAAACCTTATTTTAAGCTGCCTCAGATCTCTGTTGGAAGAAAATAGGAAGTAAATAGGGAACTAAAAAATAATAAATAAAGTACTAAGAAAAATTAGCATATTTCTTCTCAATGGTTTCTAATAAGTGCTGCAGAAATATTCTCAAGATGCTGCTATGTTTTATCCATGATCATTTAATATGTTTCAACTGAAATAAGCAGAGCAAACACAGCATGATATTAAGGAAAGACTACTGGACTGGGAGACCAGCATCACAGGCTAAAGTTCAACCTCTGCACCCCACTAGCTGAACTAAGTGAACAAGACTTAATTTCATGAGCATCAGATTCCTTATATCATAAATGGAGTTTTTCAACACTGAGTGCTTACTATGTGACAGTGACAGCATCCAGTAATAAAATGAGACCCATGTAATCAAGTTAGTGCACAGTCTAGTAAGAGAGATAGGAAAGCAAACAGATGATTACAGTAATATGTGATCGTTGCTACACTACATGCTACAGAAGAAGCACAGAAGGAAGACATCTAAATCAGACTAGAGGATTCCAGAGGATTTGAAAAGAGGTGGCAGTTGCATTGATTTCTAAAGTTGACTGGGAATTAGCTAGATAAAAAGTGGCATGGAGGAGGGGTAAGAGGGCATTCCAGGACTCAGGCAGAGCACATGTGAAGTCACAAAAACACAAAACAGCATGACAGGAGTGGGTAACTGCAAACTGCTGGAAGATAATATGTGTCCCATCTACCTCCCGGGGTGGTTTCAAGGATCAGCTGGGTGGATGTATACACTGAAAGTGCTTTGTAAACTGTAAAGCACTATACACATGTTCAAATGTAGAAGATTATTATTAGACATTCATTTTTTTTCTCCCTCCAAATTGGAAACATTTGCTGAAGTAAACATTGCTGATGCATTAGCTGTCAGGATGGTGTATTATATTTGGAAAACATTTGCCAATGCCTGTTCAGTTTTTAAATTCCCAGTCACATGTGTTTTTTGTTTGAGAAAATACATCAAGTAATAATGGATTTATTGTTAATTGTGCAACATTGAAACTTCAAGATTTAAGTAATCACTCTTCCATGTTGACTTTATTCCATGTTGCCTGTGGAGCTTGAAGTCATTTATTTATTAATGAAAACTGATAAGTCAATACTATTACCACCTTGTAGTGATCAAATTTTGTTATCAGAGGAAATTCAGGATTCTTTATATGGACAAATGTACAGATAAAAACAAATTCCTTATGAGAAAAGGAGGAAAAGAAGTGTGGTTACCTCCACTTAAGACAGCTTCCCAAAGAGGTCCAATGAAGCTCAGATCCAA